>NC_053390.1:697061984-698261984 GCF_905171765.1 Bufo bufo | reverse complement strand
TCGAAAAAAATGAATATAGAGTAAAATTCGCAAACACTACTACTCCTAAAGTCAAGTATATTGCAGCCTTCTTATTGGCCCACAAGTTAGAAGCAGTGAGGGATCATGTGTACTGATAAAAAAAAATTTTGGGGAATATTCGAAATTACGAATATATATAACTATATTTGAAATATTCGCAAATTTTCGAAGTACCTATATTCACGATAAAAAAATTAAATTCGAATATTCGTGATCAACACTAATTATGATAGGCTTACTTCCATCGGGCTATTCTAGTCCTACAGATTTAGTAGAGTTAACACTCTTGCTTTATGAGATGTGTTATCTGAACTAAATGCGTTAAGCAAACACCTTCAAATGCTTTTTAATGGCTTTTGTTTCAAGATAACACGATGAGTTAAGAAATTTGAGTTAAGCGTTTGAGTGTTAACCCTGCTACATCTGTATGTCCGTGATAACCTTAAAATATGAAGACAAGAGTGTGGTGAAGGTATTTACCAGCACTGTTCCTTCTAAGCTGTGTTCACTGCAATTGAAAAAGTAAAAAATTCCAAACTCTGCAGTAGGTAAAGATGTCATTGGGCTTGTTAATCCTAGTTAGTATGTTGTTTAACCCTCTCCTTTCCAGAGTGAACAGCTTAGAGGGAACTTTGTTTACCAATGTGTTCCTGTGCATCAACACTGTAGTACTGGAGACTAGTGATGGACGAACATAGTCCGGGATGATTCGCGAATGGACGGACCCCATTCACTTTAATGGCAGGCAAACCTGAAAAACCTTCAGGTCATATTTGCAGCCACCAAATACTTATTAGAAGTGCACAAATCATCCCACAGCAAGGACAGTGACATACCAGAGGGGGATCAATGTCCAAAATTCTCACAAAAAATATGCATTATAATCAGGAGCCATTTTTATGTGTATTAAAGGGAAACTCTCAAAAATGTGCCCTGCTGGAGCCTAGAAAATTTTTATTTTAGGCCATGGGAGTACAGGCCCCAAACATTAGGCATTTCCCGGACAGAAAACATCAAGTGATTATGTAGCTAGAGGTATATTAGACAGTCATTTGATATCAATTTTATTGCAGGCCAGCGTACTACAGGCCCAAAAAATTTGTCATTCACCGTACAGAAAAGAACAATTGATAATGTGGCTGGAGGTACATTAGGCGGTCACGTATAACAATTTTGCTGTTGGGCAGTTAGATTACAGGCCCAAAAAATTATGCATTCACCGTACATAAAAGATCAAGTGATTATGTGGCTGGAGATATATTAGACAGTCAATGAATATCAATTTTACTGCAGGCCATTGGACTACAGGCCCCAAAGATTATTCATTCACTGGACAGAAAGCATCAAGTGATTATGTGGCTGAAGGTATATTAGACTGTCATTGAATATCAATTTTACTGCAGGCCAGTACAAATACATGTCAAATACATATATTTAAAAGAACTAAAAATATAAAATTGGATTAAAAACATGGCTAATGAAATTCCCCCTCTTGAATAAAACCCAAATGATAATAGGGGAAATTAGTTAACACGTGGTCGTCACAGGTGTTGAATTCTTCCAAGGCCCCAACAATTAGGCATTCACCAAACAGAAAAGATCAAGTGATTATGTGGCTGGAGGTATATTAGACAGTCAATGGATATCAATTTTACTGCAGGCCAGTGGACTACAGGCCCCAAAAATGATTCATTCACCTGACAGAAAACATCAAGTGATTATGTGGCTGGAGTTATATTAGACGGTCATTGGATATCAATTTTACTGCAGGCTAGTGGACTATTGGCCCCAAAAATTATTCATTCACCGTACAGAACAGAACAATTGATAATGTGGCTGGAGGTACATTGGGCGGTCACCGTATGACAATTTTACTGTTGGCCAGTTAGATTATAGGCCCCAAAAATTATTCATTCACCATACAGAAAAGATCAAGTGATTATGTGGCTGGAGGTATATTAGACAGTCATTGGATATCAATTTTACTGCAGGCCAGTGGAGTATAGGCCCCAAACATTAGGCATTCACCGGACAGAAAACATCAAGTGATTATATGGCTGGAGGTACATTAGACGGTCATTGGATATCAATTTTACTGCAGGCCAGTACAAATACATGTCAAATATATATGTTTAAAAGAAAAATATAAAATTGGATTAAAAACATGGCTAACAAAATCCCCCCTCTTGAAGAAAACCCCAATGGTAATAAGTAAAATTCAATTCAACGTGGTCTTCACAGGTGATATCCATGCCTCATTCATTTTTAGAAATGTAAGGTAGTCCACACTGTCGTGAGCTAGGCGAGTGCGCTTATCGGTCACGATCCTCTCTGCTGCGCTGAACACCCTTTCAGACATGACACTCGACGAGGGGCAAGCCAAGAGTTCCATAGCAAATAGTGCCAGCTCTGGCCACAGGTCAAGCCTGCACACCTATTAGTTAAGGAGTTCCTCGCTTGTCAGAGCGTCCACATCGGCCGATAACCTGATGTAGTTGGACAGCTGTTGGTCTAGGCCTTCCCTGAGGCTGGATCCGGAGGGCGGCTGTCGATGAGTTGGCTACAAGAATGATCTCATATACAAAGTGACCAACAAATCTTCAAAATGCCCTCTTCTTGCATGCGCGGTAGGATTGGTACCCGCAACTGTTTCTCTGTAGGTGTAAATTCCTCTGCCAGTGCCCGCAACAGCAGAATGTAGCATCTCTCAAAGCAAGGTCTGGAAATGCTGCATTCTGACAGCCCTCTGTGATGCTGGTAACATGTCCACCATTTTGTGTTTGTACCAGGGGTCTAAGTACGTTGCCATCCAGTACTGGTCCATGCCCTTTATGCTTTTTATACAGGGGTACCTCTTCAAACACTAGAGCACGATGGTCCCCATTTGCACTACATTGGAAGCAGTAGAGCGGCCTGGCTCCTACTCATCGCCCAGGAGAATGTCATCCTCGGTCTCCTACCCCCTGCCACGGACAACACCAGGGATCCCAGAAAAGTTTAAAGCCCGCTCTTCTTGCTCCTCCTCCACCATCCTCCTCTGACTCCTCTTCAAACTCCTGCTGACTTGTCTCAGATGAAGTAGCCCCCCCTTGGAATTTATTCAACATTGCGACTTTCTCATCTTCCTGCTCCTGCTCCTCAATGGCTTGATCAATGACACAACGCAATGCAAGCTCCAGAAAGAAGGCGTAAGTTACGTTGTCACTGATGGCGCCCTGGCTGCGACTGACCAGTTTGGTGATCTCATCAAATGGCCGCAGAAGTCTGCTTGGTTCACTCATGAGCAACCACTGGTAAGTAGAGTTGAGCGGACACCTGGATGTTCGGGTTCGACAGGTTTGGCCGAACTTCACAAAAACGTTCGAGTTCGGAACCCAAACTTGACCCCGAACCCCATTGAAGTCAATGGGGATACGAACTTTTGAGCACTAAAATGGCTCTAAAAATGTCATGGAAAGGGCTAGAGGGCTGCAAATGCCAGCAAAATGTGGTTAAGAGCATGGCAAGTGCTCAGCAAACAAAAGTGGATAGGGAAATGACTTTAAATAACATAAAATACATAAAAATTAAAAATAATAATCTTGATCTATGAGAATGAGGTCCATATAAATTACGTGTTTGAGTAGGCGGTGTAGGTGGAAGCGGCGGTGGAGGAGGACGAGGTAGCCAACACTGGTTTTTGGTTTTAATTTTTTATTTATATATTTATATATTTTTTAATTAGGGTACACTCCACAAGAGTGTGAAATATCCAAAATACAACAATGAGCAATTTCGCTGTAGTATAACAATGGCTGGTTAAGGCCGGTATACATGCCTATTCTGCACAAGGTACGTACAAGTCCTGTGGGATCCATGCCTGGTTCATTTTAATGAACGTGAGCTTGTCCACATTGGCTGTGGACAGGCGGCTGCGCTTGTCTGTGAAAACATCCCCTGCCATGCTAAACACACATTTAGACAATACATTGGCTGCAGGGCAGGCCAGAACCTCCAAGGAGTAAAAAGCAGGCTTAGGCCATGTGCCCAATTTGGAGACCCAGAAGTTGAAAGTGGCAGACCCGTCATTAAGTACGTGTAGGCCTGTGCACACATACTGCTCCACCATATTGCTGAAATGCTGCCTCCTGCTAAGACGTTCCATATCAGCTTGTGGTGCCTGTTGTTGTGGCGTGCTGACAAAGCTTTTCCACATTTCGGCCATGCTAACCCTGCCTTCTGAGGTGCTGGTGGTGCCCCAGCTGTGTTGGCGACTTCTTCCTCCTCTGTCTTCGCCTTGTGCTTCCACTGTGCCCCCGCTGTCAGGTGGGAATGCCATCAGCAGCGCATCTACCAGCGTGCGCTTGTACTCGCACATCTTACAATCACACTCCAGTGATGGAATTAAGGACGGTACATTGTCCTTGTAACTGGGATCCAGCAGTGTGGTCACACAGTAATCAGCACAAGTTAGAAAGTCGGCAACTAGGCGGTCGTTGCGGAGACACTGCAGCATGTAATCGCTCATGTGTTCCAGGCTGACTAGAGGCAATGAAAAGCTGTACTCTGTGGGATGTGTATCGTGTGTGTCCTCTGTATCCCCCCAGCCACGCACCAGTGATGGCCATGAGCTGGTTTGGGTGCCACCCTGCTGTGAACATGGTTCCTCCTCCTTCATCTTCTCCTCCTTATCCTCCACATCGTCATCCTCCAGAACCGTGGCCTGGCTGGACAATTGTGGACCTGGCATTTGTGGGTGTAGGAACCCACCCACGGAGCCACTTGTGAATGACTGGCCGGAAACCCTATGAAATGATCCCTCTTCCTCCTCCTGTGCCACATCCTCTTCCCTCATGACCAGCAGCGTTTTTTCAAGGAGGCATAGAAGTGGGATAGTAATGCTGAGAACGGCGTTATCGGCACTGGTTATGTTGGTGGAGTACTCGAAACAGCGCAACAAGGAACACAGGTCTCGCATGGAGGCCCAGTCATTGGTGGTGAAGTGGTGCTGTTCCGCACAGCGACTCACCCGTGCATGCTGCAGCTGAAAATCCACTATCGCCTGCTGTTGCTCGCACAGTCTGGCCAGGATGTGCAAGGTGGAGTTCCACCTTGTGGGCACGTCGCATATGAGGCGGTGAGCGGGAAGGCCGAAGTTATGCTGAAGCACTGACAGGCGAGCAGCAACAAGGAGAGAATGCCAAAAGCGCGCACAGACGGCCCGCACTTTATGCAGCAGCTCTGACATATTGGGGTCATTTTTAACCCCTTAAGGCCATATTTCACCTTAAGGACCAGGCCTTTTTTTGCAAATCTGACCACTGTTCCTTTATCTGGTAATAACTTTAAAACGCTTTGACTTATACAGGATATTCTGAGATTATTTTTTCTTCACATATTGTACTTCATGACACTAGTAAAATAGTAAAAAAAAAACATTTTTATTTATAAAAAAGTACCAAATTTACTAAAAAAAAAATAAGTTTCAATTTCTTTACTTCTATAATACATAGTAATACCTCCAAATGTAGTTATTACTTTACATTCCCCATATGTCTACTTCATGTTTGGATCATTTTGGGAATGATATTTTATTTTTTGGGGATGTTACATGGCTTAGAAGTTTAGAAGCAAATCTTGAAATTTTTCAGAAATTTTCAAAAACCCACTTTTTAAGGACCAGTTCAGGTCTGAAGTCACTTTGTGAGGCTTACATAATAGAAACCACCCACAAATTAACTTTTTTGGCAGATTTTCCATTTTAATATTTTTTTTTCAGTTACAAAGCAAGGGTTAACAGACAAGCAAAACTTATTATTTATGGCCCTGATTCTGTAGTTTACAGAAATACCCCATATTATCACCTATACAGCTCAAAGAGCAACCACACAGAGAGTAATTCTAATTAATTATTCTTTATTGGATATCCAAAACATTAGATGGTATATCAGTTAAAACATATACAAAAACAGCACATACTGAGAGCACAACGATGTTACAATAATTGTATAAAAAAGTATAAAAACAGAGTAAGCTCCAAACCAAAAAGGGACTAGTATCCCCCCATACACGATAAAGCAGTATCAACTTGGTGGGGCGCATATAGCAAAACTAGCATCCAGAGCATACATACACAAACACTCCAAACATATGAAGGAGTGCAAGCCTGGGTGCCGCCCACACCAAGCAGAGACTGCAAGGGAAGAGGGGGGAGAGAAAAACACAGTAAAGTGCAAGTGCAATGAATACCTACTGACCCTGGTCTGAAACAGCCGCCCGACGATCGTTTCGCAAAATGCTTCCTCTTGGGCCCATATGTGATCGTAAACTGCTGTACGGGCACACGGCAGGGCGCAGAAGGAAAGGAATGCCATACGGTTTTTGAAAGGCAGATTTTTATGGACTGGTTTTTTGACACCATGTCCCATTTAAAGCCCCCCTGATGAACACCTAGAGTAGAAACTCCAAAAAAGTGACCCCATTTTAGAAACTACACCCCTCAAGGTATTCAAAACTGATTTTACAAACTTTGTTACCCCTTTAGGTGTTCCACAAGAATTAATGGAAAATAGAGATACAATTTAAAAATTTCACTTTTTTAGCAGATTTTTTATTTTAATATTTTTTTTCCAGTTACAAAGCAAGGGTTAACAGGCAAACAAATCTCAATATTTATGGTCCTGATTCTGTAGTTTACAGAAACACCCCATATGTGGTCGTAAACTGCTGTATGGGCACTTGGCAGGGCGCAGAAGGAAAGGAATGCCATACGATTTTTGGAAGGCATATTTTCTGGACCGGTTTTTTGATAGCATGTCCCATTTGAAGCCCCCCTGATGCACCCCTAGAGTAGAAACTCCAAAAAAGTGACCCTATTTTAGAAACTACACCCCTCAATGTATTCAAAACGGATTTTACAAACTTTGTTACCCCTTTAGGTGTTCCACAAGAATTAATGGAAAATAGAGATACAATTTCAAAATTTCACTTTTTTGGAGGATTTTCCATTTTAATATTTTTTTTCCAGTTACAAAGCAAGGGTTAACAACCAAATAAAACTCAATATTTATGGCCCTGATTCTGTATTTTACAGAAACACCTCATATGTGGTCGTAAACTGCTTTACGGGCACACAGCAGGGCGCAGACGGAAAGGAATGCCATACGGTTTTTGGAAGGCAGATTTTGCTAGACTGGTTTTTTGACAAAATGTTCTATTTGAAGCCCCCCTGATGCACCCCTAGAGTAGAAACTCCAGAAAAGTGACACCATTTTAGAAACTACGGGATAGGGTGGAAGTTTTGTTGGTACTAGTTTAGGGTAGGTGATTTTTGGTTGCTCTATATTGCACTTTTTGTGAGGCAAGGTAACAAGAAATAGCTGTTTGGCACAGTTTTATTGTTTATTTACAACATTCATCTGACAGGTTAGATCATGTGGTATTTTTATAGAGCAGGTTATCACGGACGCGGCGATACCTAATATGTACACTTTCTATTTATTTATGTAAGTTTTACACAATGATTTCATTTTTGAAACCAAAAAAATCATGTTTTAGTGTTTCTATAGTCTGAGAGCCATATTTTTTTCAGTTTTTGGGCGATTATCTTGGGTAGGGTATGATTTTTGCGGGATGAGATGATGGTTTGATTGGCACTATTTTGGGGTGCGTATAACTTTTTGATCGCTTGCTATTACACTTTTTGTGATGTAAGGTGACAAAAAATAGCTTTTTTTACACCTGTACGCCCTGTGTCCCTAACAGGTTAAGGAACCTATGTACCACCAAATTCAGCACATGAGCCAGGCAAGAGATGTGCGTCAAACCGGCTAGTCCCAGAGCTGCTACGAGATTTCGCCCATTTTCGCACACCACCAGGCCAGGCTTGAGGCTCACTGGCACAAACCACTCATCGGTCTGTTGTTCAAGGTCTGTCCACAGCTCCTGCGCAGTGTGGGGTTTGTCCCCCAAACAGATACGTTTTAAAACTGCCTGCTGTTGTTTACCCCTGGCTGTGCTGAAGTTTGTGGTAAAGGTGTTACGCTGACCGGATGAGGAGCCGGTAGAGGATGAGGAAGCAGAGTTGGATGAGGAAGCAACAGGAGGCAAACTGAAGCGCCCTGCAATCCTTGGTGGTGGAAGGACATGCGCTAAACTGCTATCCGCCTCAGGCCCAGCCGCCACTGCATTTACCCAGTGTGCTGTTATGGAGATATAAAGTCCCTGACCGTGCTTACTGGTCCACATATCCGTAGTTAGGTGGACCTTGCCACAGATGGAGTTGTGCAGTGCACATCTGATTTTGTCCCCACTTGGTTGTGCAGGGAAGGAAAGGCACGCCTGGAAAAGTAGTGGCGGCTGGGCACGACGTACTGTGGGATAGCCACCGCCATAAGGCTTTTAAAACTCTCTGTCTTTACCAGAGGGAATAACAGCATTTCAAAGGACAGTCATTTTGAAATGCTGGCATTCAGAGCCAGGAATCGCGGGTGGGTAGGGGGGTATTTCCTCTTTCGCTCCAGTGTTAGGGAGATGGAGAGCTGAACATTTCCGTGGGACATTGTGGAGATGCTTGGTGACCCAGGTGCTGGTGTTGCTGGCAGATCCTCTGTTTGCCGGGTGGCAGGTGGCACTGTCACTCCAGAGGGGGATGAAGAGGCCGAGACTGCAGCAGAAGAGGAAGCAGGAGGAGCCAGAGACCTTTCTTGGTTTTTGAGGTGTCTACTCCACTGCAGCTCATACTTTACACTTAGATGCCTGGTCATGCAGGTTGTGCTCAGGTTGAGAACTTTTATGCCTCGCTTCATGATCTGATTGTACAGTGTGCAAACCACTCATGTCTTGTCGTCAGCACATTGTCTGAAGAACTGTCATGCCAGGGAACTCCTTGGAGCTGGCTTTGGTGTGCTCGGTCCCTTGCTGCAGTGGGCAGTAGCAGGCGTACTGTCTAGGGGACGTCCACTCCGCTTTTGCACCCTGCTCCCTCTTCTGCTGTGCTGGTGGCTCTGTGCGACCACCACCTCTTCCTCCGAACTACACAGGTCACTCACATGACCTTGATTCCATGTGGGGTCGAGGACCTCATCGTCCTCCACATCATCTTCCACCCAGTCTTCACCCCTGCCCTCCTTGTCGGCCTGCACACTTTCGAAAGCCACAGCAGTTGGCACCTGTGTTTTGTCATCATCCCAGACGTGCTGCGATGGTCCTCCCATGTACTCATCTTGAAACATAAGTGGTTGGGCATCTGTCCACTCAATCTCTTCCACTTCTGGGGCAGGGCTAGGTGGATGGCCCTGGGAAACTCTGCTAGCAGAGTCATCAAAAAGGAGAAGAGACTGCTGCATGACTTGGGGCTCAGACTGCTTGGCTGATTTGCAAGGGGGTGAGGTGAAAGACTGATGGACATCATCTGCAGGTGCCTACTCACACCTGAGGAAGGTGTTTCACTTGTGCGTGTAGCTGGCACAGATCGACCACATTCTCTCCCTGCAACTGGAGCTCTACCAGCAGCACCACGACTGGGGCAACGTCCTTTATTTGACGCTCTCCTCATATTTATCAAATTTAGGATCTTGCCCAAAATGGGTATTTTTTTAATAACAGAATAGAATAACAGTATCTAAAGGGTGTATCTCACAATGACAGATGCAGCAAAGGCTGCGAAATTAATTTTTTGTCAAAAATTGGTGTTTTTTAAAAAGCAGAATAGAACAACAGTATCTAAAGGGTGTATCCCACAATGACAGATCAAGCAAAGGCTGCAAAATTAAGTTTTCTGCCCAAAATAGGTGTTTTTTTTAATAGCAGAATAGAATAACAGTATCTAAAGGGTGTATCTCACACTGACAGATGCAGACAAGGCCGCCAATTTAGTTTTTTGCCAAAAATTTGTGTTTTTTAAAAAGCAGAATAGAACAACAGTATCTAAAGGGTGTATCCCACAATGACAGATGCAGCAAAGGCTGCAAAATTAAGTTTTTTGCCCAAAATAGTTTTTTTTTAATAACAGAATAGAACAGCAGTATCTAACGCATGTATCTCACAATGACAAATGCAGCAAGGGCGGAAATATTAATTACTTTGGCCAAAATGAGTGTTTTTTAAACCCATAATATTATTGCTGTATTTCAAGCTTGTATCTCACACTGACAGATGCAGACAAGGCCGCAAATTTAGTTTTTGGCCTAAAATGGGTGTTTTTTTAAAACCCAGAATATGACAGCAGTATATAACGCTTTAATTTCACACTAACAAATGCAGCAAGGGCTGAAATATTAAGTACTTTGCCCAAAAGGTTTGGTTTTTTAAACCCAGAATATTATTGCTGAATTTCAAGATTGTATCTCACACTGACAGATGCAGACAAGGCCGAAAATTAAGTATTTTGCACAAAAAGGGTGCTTTTTTTAAAAACAGAATATGACAGCAGTATCTAACGCTTGCATTTCACACTGAATAATGCAACAAGGGCTGTAAAATTGAGTATTTTTCCCAAAAAAGTTGTATTTTAAAACCAATAAAATTATTGAAGTATTTCAAGCTTGTTTTTAACAATCACAGATGCAGCAAAGGCTGCAATAGTAAGTACTTTGCCAAAATTTATGTTTTTTTAATAACAGAATATGACAGCAGTATATAACGCTTGAATTTCACACTGACAGATGCAGACAAAGCTGCAAATTAAGCACTTTGCCCAAAATGGGAGTTTTTTTTATAACAGAATAGCACAGCAGTATCTAAAGCGTGTATCTCACACTGACAGATGCAGACAAGGCCGCAAATTAAGTATTTTGCCCAAAATGGGTGTTTTTTTTATAACAGAATAGCACAGCAGTATCTAAAGTGTGTATCTCACACTGACAGATGCAGACAAGGCCGCAAATTACGTATTTTGCTTAAAATGGGTGTTTTTTTAATAACAGAATATTACAGCAATATATAACGCTTGAATTTCACACTGACAGATGCAGCAAGGGCTGTAAAATTGAGTATTTTGCCCAAAAAGGGTGTTTTTTTAATAACAGAATATGACAGCAGTATATAACGCTTGAATTTCACACTGACAGATGCAGCAAGGGCTGCAAAATTTAGTATTTTGCCCAAAAAGGGTGTTTTTTTAAACTCAGAAAATTATTGCTGTATTTCTAGCTTAAATTGCACACTGACTAATGCTGCAAAGGCCACAGATGTAGGGTCTTTTCAAAAATGATTTTTTTAAAACCCAGAATATAATTGCAGCAGTTCAAGTTCTATTTGACTGTCACAAATGCACATATGCTGTGATGTTGCACATAACTTGCATAAAATGGCTGCCGCCCACCGAACTAACAGAAGGATAAAAGTTATTTTTCTGGGTCACTGGGTTCAGGGCAGGGTAAAAAGATTGTGCCCTGCACCCACAAAACAAAATCTAGGTAGATCGCTCAGTTAACAATCACTTATGATTAAAGATTCTGTCCTATTCTCTCCCTCACAGCAGCAGCATCCTATCCCTACACTAATCAGAGCAGAGTGACATGCAGCGCTACATGACTCCAGCTTATATAGAGGCTGGGTTACATGCTGCACTGGCCAATTACAGCTATGCCATTAGTAGGCATGGCTGTGATGGCTTATAAGGGCACACAAGTTAAATGCTTGTTGATTGGCTGCTCTGCAGCCTTTCAAAAAGCGCCATTAACTCGCCGAACACCTAACCCAAACCCAAACTTTTACTGAAATGTTCGGGTTCGGGTCCGAGGTCCAAAAATCCAAAAGTTCGGTATGAATCCGAACTTTACAGTTCGGGTTCGCTCAACTGTACTGGTGAGGTGAAAAAAAAAAAACAAGCTCCCCAGAACCTGTCCTGCAGCAGTGTTCGTACAGGTAGTCGTTAACGGCACGTTGCTGCTGGAGCAGCCTATCAAGCATATACAAGGTGGAGTTCCAGCGCGTCGGGCTGTCACAAATCCGACGTCTGACGGGCAGGTGGTGTCGCTGCTGAATGTCAGCAAGGCGAGCCATGGCAGTGTAAGATCTTCTAAAATTGACAGAGATTTTCCTGGCCTGCCGCAAGACGTCCTGGAGCCTGGGGTATTTGGCAACGAATCACTGCATGACTAAGTTCAGGACGTGTGTCATTTCACCCCATTTTAGCGCGCTCAGCAGATTGGCACCGTTGTCGCACACCACTTTGCCAACTGTCAAATTGAGCGGGGTTAGCCACTGATCGGCCTGTGACTGCAGAACTGAAAGGAGTGCAGGACAGATGTGGCTCTTGGATTCCAGGCACAACAGCCGCAGCACAGCATGGCAAAGTCTCACCTGGAACGTCGAATATGTTCTGGGGAGCTGGGAGGGGTGCAGCGAAAGAGGCTGTAGCAGTGGAAAAGGAGGAGTCAGCTGAGGAGGAGACGTAGGATGGAGTAGGAGGAGGTGGAGAAGAGGCAGGCCTGCATGCAATCCGTGGCAGTAACACCAAATCCACACAGGTGCCATGGGTTGCATGCTTGATAGCTGTCAGAAGGTTCACCCAGTGGGCAGTAAAAGTTATGTACCTTCCCTGCCCGTGTTTGCTAGACCATGTGTCTGTGGTCAGATGTATCTTAGCACCGACACTGTGTGAAAGAGATACATGCACTTGCCGCTGAACATGGCCATATAGCTATGGGACAACCTTCTGGGAGAAATATTTTCTTCCGGTGACCTTTCATTGCGGTGTGCCAATGGCCACACATTTTCTAAAAGCCTCAGAGTCCACCAGTTTATATGGCAGTAGTTGGCGGGCTAGCAGTTCTGACAAGCCGGCGGTCAGCCGATGGGCAAGAGGGTTATCCGGCATCAACAACTTTTTACGTTTGAACATTTGGGCCAAGGAAGCCTGCCTTTTGCTAGATGAACACGACAAAGGCACGGTGGAAGGTTGAGTGGAGGACAAATGGGAGGAGAGAGAAGAAGGAGAAGAGGCAGGACATGGAGTGCCAGGAGTGTGGCTTTGTGAGTTCTGATGGTGTTGCTCTCTTTGGGCTCGATGATGGGAGGCCAGGTGCCTTCTTAAGGCGGTCGTCCCTAGGTAAGTGTTGGGCTTACCGCGACTTATGCGTTGACAGCACATGCTGCAGATTTTAACACTATTGTCAGCAGCTGACACATTAAAAAAAGCCCAAACTGCGGAGACATGTGCCTGCGTCCTGGGAGCACCAGATGTGACAGTGCATGGTGGATGGCTCTCTCCAGATACATTTGCAGTCTGCTTTTTGCCTTCTGTGCACCGTGAGTTCTGCCTGCTTCTCCTACTTCTACCCCCTATCTGCTGCTCTGTCTCTTCCTCTGAACCCCCCTCCTCTTCCTTTCTTGTGGGCACCCATGTGACATTGATTGACACGTCATCATCGTCACCTTCACCACCACTGACATTAGAGATCTCGGAGTAGGCAGCAACAGTGGGGACCTCTGTCCTTGGACTGATCTGGGTAATGTCGTCAGACATCCGCTGCCAAGAATGGCTGCGCATCGGTAAGGTCTGGGAATGGATGGGGAAATAATTCCTCTGACTCGAATGAAGGAACTATGGTGGTAGTGGTGGTGTCTTTGGGGGTGCACACAGCAGAGAGTGAGGAGGGTGCAGAAACGGAAGGCTGAGTGAGCTATTAAACCAACTCTGGTGCGCCCTTTGAAGTTATTGCACGCGCCTTCTCCAACTTCCCACTTAGACTCCGGCCTGGTGCACCTGCTCCACCCCTACCACTTCTGCGGAATGGCCTGTCTCTTGCTCTGCCTGTCATTTTCAAAATGAGCCTGTGACAAAGTCCCTATAGAAGAGCAGTATTTGTGGAAGCAGGTATATAGAACCTCTTAATGATTATTTGCTGGAAGCAGTTATATCAAACCCCTTAATCAATTTGTTTAAATCACACCATTTTGAATTAGTTGTTCCAATAGTGTTTTTCCCCCTGTATAGCTGCGGTATTGCAGCAGAATCGCACACCACTGCTGAACAATAGATGTGTTGCACTGAGTGAGGCAAATGGTGGCCACACCAGATACTGACTGTGCACATTTCAAAGTGGTCTTTTATTGTGGACAGTCTAAGGCACACCTGTGCAATATTCATGCTGTCAAATCAGCACCTTGATATGCCACACTTGTGAGGTGGGATGGATTATCTTGGCAAAGGAAAAGTGCTCACTAACACAGATTTAGACAGATTTATGAACAATATTTGAGAGTAATATGTCTTTTGTGTATGTAGAAAATGTTTCAGATCTTTGAGTTCAGCTCATGTCAATGGGAGCAAAACCGAAAGTGTTGCGTTTATTTTTTTGTTCAGTGTATTATAGGCATATCACACCCCTGCCTCAATCAGTTTTTTTGGGGGACAACTGGTATATCACACAAGTTGCAATTAGTTGTTCCAAAAGCGTTTGTCCCTCTGTATAGCTGCGGTATCGCAGCAGAAAAGCACACAATTTCCACACAATACAAATGCACCATATAAAAAGTATATTATAAGTATATCACACCCCTGCCTCAAACAGTTTTAATGGGGGGCAACTGGTATAGCACACCAGTTGCAATTAGTTGTTCCAAAAGCGTTTGTCCCTCTGTATAGCTGCGGTATCGCAGCAGAACCGTACACAACTGCCACACAATACTAATGCACTATATAGAAACTACATTATATGTATATCACACCCCTGCCTCAATCAGTTTTTTTTGGGGGCAACTGGTATGTCATACCAGTTGCAATTAGTTGTTCCAATAGTGTTTGTCCCTCTGTATAGCTACGGTATCTCTGCAGAACTGCACACAACTGCTAGACAATACAAATGCACTATATAGAAAGTATATTATAGGTATATCACACCCCTGCCTCAATCAGTTTTTTTAGGGGCAACTGGTATGTCATACCAGTTGCAATTAGTTGTTCCAATATTGTTTGTCCCTTTGTATAGCTGCGGTATCGCAGCAGAACAGCACACACCTGCTCCACAATACAAATGCACTATATAGAAAGTATATCATAGGTATATCACACCCCTGCCTCAATAATTTTTTTTTGGGGGGGGGCAACTGGTATATCACACCAGTTGCAATTAGTTGTTCCAATAGGGTTTGTCTCTCTGTATAGTTGCGGTATCGCAGCAGAACCGCACGCAACTGCTGCACAATAATAATGCACTATATAGAAAGTTTACAATAGGTATATCACACCCCTGCATAAATCAGTTTTTTTGGGTGACAACTGGTATATCACACCAGTTGCAATTAGTTATTCCAATAGTGTTTGTCACTCTTTATAGCTGCAGTATTGCAGCAGAACTGCACACAACTGCTGCACAAAACAAATGCACAATAATATACTTTTTATGTTAGAAAGTATATTATAAGTATATCACACCTCTCAGTATGTCACACCTTTCGATAGCACACCTATACCAGTCCTTAAAAAGACTTTTGTGGCCCTAGTAGTTAGTGTTTGGTGTTCCTAACAGTCTGTCCCTGCTCCACACAACAAACTCTCTTTACACTGGCAAAAGACTGAATGTAAAATGACAGCCAGATCTTTTTTATTTATAGGTTGGGGGGGGTGTCCATGTGCTGAAATGTCTCAATTGGCTGTCCTATCCCACCTGATGGATGAGTCATGGGTCAAAGTTCTGCACAATGCAAAAGAATATGGCGCCAATGGACATCGTCATATGTTTGCCTGTTCGGGGAACCGTGAACGAGCAAAGTTCGCCATGAACTGACCGCTGGTCGAACCGCAAGGCCATCTCTACTGGAGACAAGAAGAGGGCTGTGGCATGGAAACCCATCATTTTGTTCAGTATATATATATATACATATATATATATACATACAGTATATATTTATTTTTTCTTTACATTTGAACAATGGGGCAGATTTATTAATCCTGTACAAGGTATCTTTTCAAATGCTCTGGAGTGTTTTTGCCTGCATTTGTACCATGCCCAAAGGAGGGGATTAATTTTATACTGTCCTGTTGCTCAATTTATGATCCAGTTCTATCCCATTAAACATCACCATTATATCGGCACTTGCAATGCTATCTGACTTTATAACACCTATTTCTTGGCTTACTTTGTGCCAAAATTTTGATCCAAATTTGGCATACATTATTTCATCATAAACTCCACTCCATTTCTGCTAAGTTGTGCCTCATTTCCACTAAGCTGTATCCTCTTATCAAGAAAAGCGCAACTGATAATTTTTTCTGCTACATTCAGGAGTGGATCATAAAAGAAGAGGAAGTATACTTCTCTCTTGAGTTCACTCCTAGCTTTGGCTTCCAAAACTGCCTCAGGAAACATAATTGTGTGGCTGTACCCTTAGTATGTTGCAATTAGTTTTACAAGCATACAGGAGACAGGGTGCATTTCCTCCTGTTTCCTCCACAGAATTGGAGCGTGAAATAAGTATGTTTTTTGTACATTACGTGGTCAGGGAAGTACAGTGCATTTAGAAAGTATGCATGTAACGGGATTCCGAAGGTGCACTCCGTCTCCCATTAGCCGCAGACCTGCTGCTTAGCTTCAGGAGCGAGGATCTGTGTTTGACCTCGTTCCCAGGGTGGCTTTGCTAGCTGGGAGGCCCCCTGCTCCTAAGTCTGCCTTGAGCGCCGAGCTGATCACTCGGTGCTCGACTGGTTGGTCTGTCGGTCATGTGACACTGGCCACGTCACATGACCCTCACTCCCCACTATAAATACAGGCAGCCTGCTGGCCACAGGTTGCCTGTTAATTTAGGTTCCACCTGTGGATTTGTCTTTCCTGGCGTACTTACCTCCTGCTGAATTCCTGACGATCCTCTGCCTGCTCCTTGTGTACTTTGCTGACCCCGGCCTCCTCCTGACGATCCTCTGCTGACTCCTTTGGTACTTCACGACTCTCCTGGTATTTATGACCCCAACTTCTCCTGACAATTCTCTGCCTGCTCCATTTGTACTTTGTAGCTTTCCTGGTATAGACTCGGTCCGTTCACGTTCTGTTGTTTGTCTGGTCTGTCCTCCCTGCACTTATTACAAGCTAGGGATTGCCGTCCAGTTGTCCCCTGTCATTAGGACTCGCGAGGCAAGTAGGCAGGGCCAGGGGTAAAGGTGGAGCGCAGTGGTCACTTCCCTCCCCCCTGTGTGTGTGTGTACGCGACCGTTACAATGCAGACCCGTTCCCTATTTTCTTGTTTAGGGATGAGTGAAGTGAGCTTCGGATCATAGATGTAAAGTCGCTTTGCTCAAAACTTTGGTTTAATGCTGTACCCTCTCCATACAGCATTCAAATGTATGGCCTCCAATGAGACAAAATGAGTTCTTCCCGAAGTCTTGTGAGACTTTGGTGAATAAAGTCGGTATTTGATTTTTAAACTGAAAATAAAAATAAAAAAATCTAAACTTTGGGTGCCTCCCAGGTCCAGAAAGCCTCCGACGCATTTTGGAATAGACGTATTCCTTCCTCAGGGATGGGTGTGGGTTCTAATTCCGGGAGATTTAAAGCGTGTCCGTTCCCATGGTAACCAGCCTGCTTGTACAGAATACTAAAACCAGTCCAACGTTGGCGCAATATATTGGCACATCATTTTGGCACATTATATTAACCTGTTCCTTCCTTTCTTCTCTTTTGGCTGTTTGTTATTTGTGTAACACAGAATCCCCTTTCAATATTACTCTCGTAGTTGGGAGGGGGGAAAAAGGGGGGGAATAAATGGAGCAATATAGATAGCTAGTCCAAATGTTCTTTATATAAAAATGCTAATTATTCTATTATAAAAATGTGAATAATTCTATTTCATGATTAAGTCCGGCAGGTGCAAGGCTATTTAGATTGTAGATCAATTCACTTTCCTTCCTAGACATTAATTTATTTTAATATCCTTCCCTTGGATCATGTTTTATTAGCTTAATATGGAACCCCTGAATTTGCCATCATGTTTCTCTCTAAAGTGACGTGAAAGTGGGTGGCCCTCAAATTTTTTATTTATATTCTTTATATGCTCAATGATTCTTGTTTTTAATGAGCATTTTGTCGTACCCACATATATCTTATTACATGGACATTTGATATAATAAATAGCCCCCCTAGATTGACAGGTGAGGTAGTTATTAATTTTGTATATTTTCTGTCTGTTTTTGAGTAGAGTTGAGCGAACACCTGGATGTTCGGGTTCGACGAGTTCGGCCGAACTTTCGAAAAATGTTCGGGTTCGGGATCCGAACTCGACCCGAACTTCATCCCGAACCCCATAGAAGTCAATGGGGACCCGAACTTTTGGGCACTAAAAAGGCTGTAAAACACACCCGGAAAGGGCTAGAGGGCTGCAAAAGGCAGCAAAATGTAGTTAAATCCCCTGCAAACAAATGTAGATAGGGAAATGATGAGTTAACATAAAATAAATAAAAATTAAACAATATTAATTGGAGTGAGGTCCCATAGCACAGAATCAGGCTTCAAGTCACCCACCAATGGAGAAGGTCACTTACTATTATTTTGACCACAGCACCCAGACAAAGGAGAGAGGTCCCACAGCAGAGAACCAGGCATCATATCACCCACCACAGGAGTAGGCCACCATTTAGTTACTTTGACCCCTACACCCAGACGGAGGAGAGAGGTTACACAGCAGAGAATCAGGCATTTAGATCACCCACCACAGGAGTAGGCCACCATTGAATCAGACCCCGGCAACCATGTCAGATGGCACAAGCATAAGCTTTATATCAATCAGCACAGGAGAAGGCGACTTTGACAGACTTTGACCCCTACACCCGGACGGAGGAGAGAGGTTTCAAAGCAGAGAATCAGGCATTTAGATCACCCACCACAGGAGTAGGCCCCAATTTAATGGGACCCCGGCAACCATGTCAGATGGCACAACCATCAGCTTCATATCAATCAGCACAGGAGAAGGCGACTTTGAAAGACTTTGACCCCTACACCCAGACGGAGGAGAGAGGTTTCACAGCAGAGAATCAGGCATTTAGATCACCCACCACAGGAGTAGGCCCCCATTGAATCAGACCCTGGCAACCATGTCAGATGGCACAACCATCAGCTTTATATCAATCAGCACAGGAGAAGGCGACTTTGAAAGACTTTGACCCCTACACCCAGATGGAGGAGAGAGGTTTCACAGCAGAGAATCAGGCATCATATCAACCACCACAGGAGAAGCCACCATTTAGTTACTTTGACCCCTGCACCCAGGAAGAGGATAGAGGCACCACAGCACATATTCTGGCATCATATCAGCCACCACAGGAGAAGCCACCATTGAGTTACTTTGACCCCCGCACCCAGGAAGAGGAGAGAGGCACCACAGCACATATTCTGGCATCATATCAGCCACCACAGGAGAAGCCACCATTGAGTTACTTTGACCCCCCCACACCCAGGAAGAGGAGAGAGGCACCACAGCACATATTCTGGCATCATATCAGCCACCACAGGAGAAGCCACCATTGAGTTACTTTGACCCCTGCACCCAGGAAGAGGAGAGAGGCCCCACATCAGAGAATCAAGCATCATATCAACCACCACAGGAGTAGGCCACAATTTAATGGGACCCCGGCAACCATGTCAGATGGCACAACCATCAGCTACATATCAATCAGCACAGGAGAAGGCGACTTTGAAAGACTTTGACCCCTACACCCAGACGGAGGAGAGAGGTTTCACAGCAGAGAATCAGGCATTTAGATCACCCACCACAGGAGTAGGCCCCCATTGAGTCAGACCCTGGCAACCATGTCAGATGGCACAACCATCAGCTTTATATCAATCAGCACAGGAGAAGCCACCATTGAGTTACTTTGACCCCTGCACCCAGGAAGAGGAGAGAGGCCCCACAGCACATATTCTGGCATCATATCAGCCACCACAGGAGAAGCCACCATTTAGTTACTTTGACCCCTTCACCCAAACAGAGGAGAGAGGTTCCACATCAGAGAATCAGGCATCATATCAACCACCACAGGAGTAGGCCACAATTTAATGGGACCCCGGCAACCATGTCAGATGGCACAACCATCAGCTTCATATCAATCAGCACAGGAGAAGGCGACTTTGAAAGACTTTGACCCCTACACCCAGACGGAGGAGAGAGGTTTCACAGCAGAGAATCAGGCATTTAGATCACCCACCACAGGAGTAGGCCCCCATTGAATCAGACCCTGGCAACCATGTCAGATGGCACAACCATCAGCTTTATATCAATCAGCACAGGAGAAGCCACCATTGAGTTACTTTGACCCCTGCACCCAGGAAGAGGAGAGAGGCCCCACAGCACATATTCTGGCATCATATCAGCCACCACAGGAGAAGCCACCATTGAGTTACTTTGACCCCCGCACCCAGGAAGAGGAGAGAGGCACCACAGCACATATTATGGCATCATATCAGCCACCACAGGAGAAGCCACCATTGAGTTACTTTGACCCCTGCACCCAGGAAGAGGAGAGAGGCCCCACAGCACATATTCTGGCATCATATCAGCCACCACAGGAGAAGCCACCATTGAGTTACTTTGACCCCTGCACCCAGGAAGAGGAGAGAGGCCCCACAGCACATATTCTGGCATCATACTAACCACCACAGGAGAAGCCACCATTGAGTTACTTTGACCCCTGCACCCAGGAAGAGGAGAGAGGCCCCACAGCACATATTCTGGCATCATATCAGCCACCACAGGAGAAGCCACCATTGAGTTACTTTGACCCCCGCACCCAGGAAGAGGAGAGAGGCACCACAGCACATATTCTGGCATCATATCAGCCACCACAGGAGAAGCCACCATTGAGTTACTTTGACCCCTGCACCCAGGAAGAGGAGAGAGGCCCCACAGCACATATTCTGGCATCATACTAACCACCACAGGAGAAGCCACCATTGAGTTACTTTGACCCCTGCACCCAGGAAGAGGAGAGAGGCCCCACAGCACATATTCTGGCATCATATCAGCCACCACAGGAGAAGCCACCATTGAGTTACTTTGACCCCCGCACCCAGGAAGAGGAGAGAGGCACCACAGCACATATTCTGGCATCATATCAGCCACCACAGGAGAAGCCACCATTGAGTTACTTTGACCCCCGCACCCAGGAAGAGGAGAGAGGCACCACAGCACATATTCAGGCATCATATCACACACCACAGGAGAAGGCCTCTTTCAGTGATTTAGGCCTTTGGACCCAGACAGAGGAGAGAGGCACCACAGCACATATTCTGGCATCATATCAGCCACCACAGGAGAAGCCACCATTGAGTTACTTTGACCCCTGCACCCAGGAAGAGGAGAGAGGCCCCACAGCACATATTCTGGCATCATATCAGCCACCACAGGAGAAGCCACCATTTAGTTACTTTGACCCCTGCACCCAGGAAGAGGAGAGAGGCCCCACAGCACATATTCTGGCATCATATCACACACCACAGGAGAAGGCCTCTTTCAGTGATTTAGGCCTTTGGACCCAGACAGAGGAGAGAGGTCAGAGATTAGCTTCATATCCCCCAGCACAGCAGAAGACCGCTTTATTTGACTTAGGCCTCAGCACCCAGACAGAAGACAGAGGTAGCATGGCAGAGGTTATGGCTTCATGTCACCCGTTAGTTTAACCGGCCACTTTCATCTGGTTAGGCCCCGGCGCCCAGACAGAGAAGAGTTTCATTCAACTGTGGGTTTCATAAAATTTGTATCAAATAAAGAAGTGGCCCGTAGCACAACAAGACATGTTTTAGGCAGGTAATAAGGACTACTCTGCACAAGGGAGGGACAGGTCCTGTGGGATCCATGCCTGGTTCATCTTTATGAAGGTCAGCTTGTCCACGTTGGCTGTGGACAGGCGGCTGCGCTTGTCAGTAATGACGCCCCCTGCCGTGCTGAATACGCGTTCAGATAAAACGCTGGCCGCCGGGCAGGAAAGCACCTCCAAGGCATAACATGCTAACTCTGGCCACGTGGACAATTTCGAAACCCAGTAGTTGAATGGGGCCGAACCATCCGTCAGGATGTGGAGGGGTGTGCAGACATACTGTTCAACCATGTTAGTGAAATGCTGCCTCCTGCTAACACGTTCCGTATCAGGTGTCGGTGCAGATAGCCGTGGCGTGGAGACAAAACTTTTCCACATTTCTGCCATGCTAACCCTGCCCTCAGATGAGCTGGCCGTGACACAGCTGCGTTGGCGACCTCTTGCCACTCCTCTGCCTTCACCTTCCACCTGTTCCCCTGTGACATGTGGGAATGCTCTCAAGAGCGCCTCTATCAGCGTGCGCTTGTACTCGCGCATCTTACGGTCGCGCTCCAGTTCAGGAATTAAAGTGGGCACATTGTCTTTATACCGGGGATCCAGCAGGGTGGCCACCCAGTAGTCTGCACACGTTAAAACGTGGGCAACTCTGCTGTCGTTGCGCAGGCATTGGAGCATATATTCGCTCATGTGGGCCAGGCTACCCATGGGTAAGGACAAGCTGTCCTCTGTGGGAGGCGTATCGTCATCGTCCACCGTATCCCCCCAGCCACGCACCAGTGATGGGCCTGGGCTGCCACCCCGCTGTGAACTTGCGTCATCCTCGTCCCCCTCCACCTCCTCCTCCTCATCCTCCTCGTCCTCCAGTACAGTGCCTTGGCTGGCGACTTGTGAACCTGTCCTCTGCTGCTTAAACAAACCTCCCTCTGAGCCACTTCGAACAGACTGGCCCGAAAGTGTTAGAAACGAGCCCTCATCCTCCTCCTCCTCCTCCACCTGGGCCACCTCCTCTAACATCATTGCCCTAAGTGTTTTCTCAAGGAGACATAGAAGTGGTATTGTAACGCTGATAACAGTGTCATCGCCACTGGCCATGTTGGTGGAGTACTCAAAACAGCGCAGCAGGGCACACAGGTCTCGCATGGAGGCCCAATCATTGGTGGTGAAGTGGTGCTGTTCGGCAGTACGACTGACGCGAGCGTGCTGCAGCTGAAACTCCACTATGGCCTGCTGCTGCTCGCACAGTCTCTCCAGCATGTGCAAGGTGGAGTTCCACCGGGTGGGCACGTCGCATATGAGGCGGTGAGCGGGAAGGCCGAAGTTCCGCTGTAGCGCAGACAGGCGAGCAGCGGCAGGATGTGAATGGCGGAAGCGCGCACAGACGGCCCGCACTTTATGCAGCAGCTCTGACATGTTGGGGTAGTGGTGAATGAACCTCTGCACCACCAAGTTCAGCACATGCGCCAGGCAAGGGATGTGCGTCAAACCGGCTAGTCCCAGAGCTGCCACGAGATTTCGCCCATTATCGCATACCACCAGGCCTGGCTTGAGGCCCACCGGCAGAAACCACTCGTCGGTCTGTTGTTCAATACCCCGCCACAACTCCTTTGCGCTGTGTGGCCTGTCCCCCAAACATATGAGTTTCAGAATGGCCTGCTGACGTTTACCCCGGGCTGTGATGAAGTTGGTGGTGAAGGTGTGTGGCTGACCGGATGAGCTGGTGGAAGCAGTGGAGGAGGAAGCCGAGTAGGAGGAGGAGGCTACAGGAGGCAGAGAATGATGCCCTGCGATCCTAGGGGGCGGAAGGACGTGCGCCAAGGAACTGTCCGCCGGGGGCCCAGCCGCCACTACATTCATCCAGTGTGCAGTTAGTGAGATATAGCGTCCCTGGCCGTGCTTACTGGTCCACGTATCTGTGGTTAGGTGGACCTTGCCACAAATGGCGTTGCGCAGTGCACACTTGATTTTATCGGACACTTGCATGTGCAGGGAAGGCACGGCTGTCTTGGAGAAGTAGTGGCGGCTGGGAACCACATACTGTGGGACAGCCATGGCCATCAGCTGTTTGAAGCTGTCTGTGTCCACCAGCCGGAATGACAGCATTTCAAAGGCCAGCAGTTTAGAAATGCTGGCGTTCAGGCCAAGGGCTCGAGGGTGACTCGGGGGGAATTTGCGCTTCCTCTCTAAGGTTTGAGATATTGAGAGCTGAACGCTGCTGTGTGATATAGTGGAGACGCTAGTTGACGGTGGCGGTGGTGGTGGTGTCGGTGGCACATCCTCTGTTTGCTGCTCGGCAGGTGGCAACATTCCTCTCGAGGCGGAAGCCGAGGCAGCAGCGGTAGAGGGAGCAGGGGGAGCCTCAGCGAGTGCCTGGTTTTTAAGGTGTGTACCCCACTGCAGTTCATGCTTTGCATGTAGATGCCTGGTCATGCAGGTTGTGCTGAGGTTCAGAACGTTAATGCCTCGCCTCAGGCTCTGATGGCAGAGCGTGCAAGTCACTCGGGTCTTGTCGGTAGGACATTGTTTAAAGAAGTGCGATGCCAGGGAACTCTTTGAAGCTGCCTTTGTGGGGCTGGGTCCCTGTTGGCGATGTCCAGTAGCAGGCGAACTCTGGGGGCGGCGGCTCGTCTGCTTTGGCCCCCTGCTCCCTCTTTGGCTTCGCTGTTGTCTCGGTCTCACCACTACCTCTTCCTCTGAACTGTGAAAGTCATCGCCACGACCTTCAGTCCATGTGGGGTCTAAGACCTCATCGTCCTCTGCATCGTCTTCCACCCAGTCTCCCTCCCTGACCTCCTCCTGTTCAGTCTGCACACTGCAAAAAGACGCGGCAGTGGGCACCTGTGTTTCGTCATCATCAGAGAGTCGGTGACTCTGCTGTGGTGGTATTCCCATGTCCTCTTCATCTGGAGACATAAGTGGTTGTGCGTCAGTGCATGGTATGTCTTCCTCCACTGGGGAAGGGCTAGGTGGACGCCCCTGGGAAACCCTGGAAGCAGAGTCTTCAAACAGAAGAAGACACTGCTGCATAACTTGTGGCTCAGACCGTTTCCCTGATATGCTTGAGGGTGATGTGACAGACTGATGGGCTTGGTTTTCAGGTGCCACCTGTGCGCTTTCCGCAGAAGACTGGGTGGAAGACCATGTGGTGAACGTGCTGGAAGCACTGTCGGCCACCCAATCGATTAATGCCTGTACCTGCTCAGGCCTTACCATCCTAAGAGCGGCATTGGGCCCCACGAGATATTGCGGTACATTCTGCCGGCTAGTTGAGGGAGTTCGTTCCCTACTGTGTGCGCCTGGGGCCGAACGGCCACGTCCTCTACCAGCAACAGAGGCTCCACGGACACCACCACGACCGCGTCCTCGTCCCTTAATAGTATTTTTCTTCATTGTTGCGATTCAACTCGCACCACAATGAAATATATTATTTTTTATAAGCAAAATCCCCTCACTGGAATACTTTCAGTCTTTTGACTGTATGGATTACAGATGGAATGACTGTTATATGTGAGTACCGCTTTCTTTGACAGATTCTAGTATGGGTACATATATGTTTTCCCAACCCCAGCACATTAGTTTGCTAATTCCAGATGTATGAAACGCAGGCCTAACTGTATCTAGTATATTGAACGCCAGATAAACTAACTTGGCCTTTTTTAAATAAAAAAAAAATTCCCTCACTGGAATACTTTCAGTCTTTTGACTGTATGGATTACAGATGGAATGACTGTTATATGTGAGTACCGCTTTCTTTGACAGATTCTAGTATGGGTACATATATGTTTTCCCAACCCCAGCACATTAGTTTGCTAATTCCAGATGTATGAAACGCAGGCCTAACTGTATCTAGTATATTGAACGCCAGATAAACTAACTTGGCCTTTTTTAAATAAAAAAAATTCCCTCACTGGAATACTTTCAGTCTTTTGACTGTATGGATTACAGATGGAATGACTGTTATATGTGAGTACCGCTTTCTTTGACAGATTCTAGTATGGGTACATATATGTTTTCCCAACCCCAGCACATTAGTTTGCTAATTCCAGATGTATGAAACGCAGGCCTAACTGTATCTAGTATATTGAACGCCAGATAAACTAACTTGGCCTTTTTTAAATAAAAAAAATTCCCTCACTGGAATACTTTCAGTCTTTTGACTGTATGGATTACAGATGGAATGACTGTTATATGTGAGTACCGCTTTCTTTGACAGATTCTAGTATGGGTACATATATGTTTTCCCAACCCCAGCACATTAGTTTGCTAATTCCTGATGTATGAAACGCAGGCCTAACTGTATCTAGTATATTGAACGCCAGATAAACTAACTTGGCCTTTTTTAAATAAAAAAAATTCCCTCACTGGAATACTTTCAGTCTTTTGACTGTATGGATTACAGATGGAATGACTGTTATATGTGAGTACCACTTTCTTTGACAGATTCTAGTATGGGTACATATATGTTTTCCCAACCCCAGCACATTAGTTTGCTAATTCCAGATGTATGAAACGCAGGCCTAACTGTATCTAGTATATTGAACGCCAGATAAACTAACTTGGCCTTTTTTAAATAAAAAAAAAATTCCCTCACTGGAATACTTTCAGTCTTTTGACTGTATGGATTACAGATGGAATGACTGTTATATGTGAGTACCGCTTTCTTTGACAGATTCTAGTATGGGTACATATATGTTTTCCCAACCCCAGCACATTAGTTTGCTAATTCCAGATGTATGAAACGCAGGCCTAACTGTATCTAGTATATTGAACGCCAGATAAACTAACTTGGCCTTTTTTAAATAAAAAAAATTCCCTCACTGGAATACTTTCAGTCTTTTGACTGTATGGATTACAGATGGAATGACTGTTATATGTGAGTACCGCTTTCTTTGACAGATTCTAGTATGGGTACATATATGTTTTCCCAACCCCAGCACATTAGTTTGCTAATTCCAGATGTATGAAACGCAGGCCTAACTGTATCTAGTATATTGAACGCCAGATAAACTAACTTGGCCTTTTTTAAATAAAAAAAATTCCCTCACTGGAATACTTTCAGTCTTTTGACTGTATGGATTACAGATGGAATGACTGTTATATGTGAGTACCGCTTTCTTTGACAGATTCTAGTATGGGTACATATATGTTTTCCCAACCCCAGCACATTAGTTTGCTAATTCCAGATGTATGAAACGCAGGCCTAACTGTATCTAGTATATTGAACGCCAGATAAACTAACTTGGCCTTTTATAAATAAAAAAAATCCCCTCACTGGAATACTTTCAGTCTTTTGACTGTATGGATTACAGATGGAATGACTGTTATATGTGAGTACCGCTTTCTTTGACAGATTCTAGTATGGGTACATATATGTTTTCCCAACCCCAGCACATTAGTTTGCTAATTCCAGATGTATGAAACGCAGGCCTAACTGTATCTAGTATATTGAACGCCAGATAAACTAACTTGGCCTTTTTTAAATAAAAAAAAAATTCCCTCACTGGAATACTTTATGGCTTTTCACTGTATGGATTACAGGTGGACTGGTATTAGTAGGGGTGACACAAGCACACCCAAGTCCCTGATGTAGGATTTCTATGGCACAGACCACTATTACAAGTGATTAATGGACGTTGGGAGAGATTGTGCTGCAGCACTAGTCCCAAGATGGCCGCCGCCTATCAGCCCAGTAACATGTGCCACAAAATGGTCTGCACAACCTTTAAAAAAAATAGCCTTGGACTGTGCTGCTAAATCGCTATTGGTCTGAATCCCAGGTGTAGATGTCTGACTTGTTTGGAGCTTTGGAATGCACACTGTGGCAGCTTCTGCTGCAGCACTACAAGTCGCAAAATGGCGGCCGGCGGTCAGCCCAGGTACATGTGGATGGAAAAATCACTCTGGCCACTCTAAAAATAGCCAATCCCTATCAAAAAAGCAGCTCAGCTGCAGTTGTTCAGATGAATCACAGGTGGAGGAGAGAAATTTGCTTCCAGTTATTCAATTATCCCTGCCTATTCTCGCCCTAGCATCAGCTGCGTCTATCCCTGTTCTATTCACATCGGTAGTGAGCACGTCCCGACGTGCGCACAAGCTTATAAAGAGGCTGAGTCACATGCTGCACTTGGCCAATCACAGCCTTGCCAATAGTAGGCATGGCTGCGATGGCATCTTAGGGCAAGTAGTATGATGCATGTTGATTGGCTGCTTTGCAGCCTTTCAAAATGCGCCAAAATACATGCCGAACGACGAACCCGAACCCGAACTTTTACGAAAAAGTTCGGGTTCGGGTCCGTGTCACGAACACCCCAAAATTCGGTACGGACCCGAACTATGCTCGAACTGTTCGCTCAACACTATTTTTGAGTTCCTTGATGGGTTCTTTATGTTTAGAAACTTGGCAGGCCTTGCATGTTTTGCATGGAAAGAAACCTTTCCTAGTATTATGGATTGTTTGATTTTTTTTATGTTGTTTCTTGGTATCTACTTTCACAGATGGGGCTATTAGATTTCCTAGGTTTTTTGCCTTCCTGAAGATACATTTTGGATCCAAACTTGGCTTTGGTTTCTGAGGTACTAGTTGGATCTCCGTACAGCATTAAACCGAAGTTTTGAGTGTAGCAACTTTTGAACTAGGAGCCGAAGCTCACTTTGCTCATCCCTTTTCCTTCTTTGTTATTTTTCAGCTCTTTGCTAAAATAAAATAAAAACCTAACTTTTCCTTATCACTCTGCACTCAATACCCCATAATAAAAAAGTGAAAACATAATGTTATTAATTTATTGAAAAGGAAAAACTAAAATATTGCAATGACAGAAGTATTCAGACGCTTCACACAGTACTTAGATTAAGAACCTTTGAAAGTGATTACAGCCTCCAGTCTTCTTGAGTATGATGCCTCAAGGTTTGCAGATCTGGATTTTCTGCCATTCTTCTCTGCAGATTCTCTCAAGCTCTGTTCGGTTGGATGGGGGCCCTAGGTAGACAGGCATTTTCATGTCTCTCCAGCAATATTTGATTGGGTTCCAATCAGGGCTGTGGCTGATCCACTTAAGGACATTCACAGAGTTGTCCCTAAAATACCCCCACAACATCATGCTGCCATGCTGTGGGCTGTTTTAGGGACAACTGTGAATGTCCTTAATACTATCCCTTTTAGGGATAGTATTAGGCAGTGCCCGGCTTCCTCCAAACATGATGCTTAGAATTGAGCCCAAAAACTTCAATATGTTTTTATCATACCTGTTTTTCAGTCTGAGAGACTGTTAAGTGCTTTTTTGTAAACTTTAATTTGTCTGATTTTACTGAGAAGAATCTTCTTTCTGGCCACTCTGCCATAAATCCCAGATTGCTGCAATGATGGTTGACCTTCTGGAAGTTTCTCAAATCCATACATACAGTAGGATCTTTGGAATGACCTTTGAGTTCTTGGTGAGCTCTCTTATCAAGACCCTTTTTCCCAATTATTTAGTTAGGTGGGTGGCTAGATCTAGGAGGAGTACGAGTTGTTCCAAACTTCTTCCATTTAAGAATTATGGAGGCCACTGTAATTTTGGGAACATTTAGAAAATATTGCTGAAAAAAAATGCTGCAGAAAAACTATAATGTTGTACCCTTCTCCAGATCTTTGGCTCCGCGCAATCCAATCTCTGATCTGTAAAGGGTAGTTCTTTCCTCATGGCTTGATATTTTTCTCTGATATGCATTGTCAGCTGTAAGACCTTATTTAGACAGGGGTATGTGTTTCCAAATCATGTCCACTTAACTGTATTAACATAGGTGGACTCCAGTGAAGGTGTAGAAATATCTCAAACATGATAAAGCGAAATGCAAGGCCCCCAGTGCAGAATTTCAATGATCATAGCAAAGGTTTTGAATACATATGTCCATGCAAAACTTTAGTATTTCCTTTTTAATAAATTTACAAAAAATGTATTGTGGGGTATTAAGTGCAAACTGCTTTGTGAAGAATGTATTGAGACAAGCACTTTCTATGTGCATTATTAATATGCAAAGTAGCTCTCCACCAGGAAGAACAGAAACTGTCTTTCTAGTGCCAAACCAGAATCCTTTCCATATGGAAAAGAGATGAATGTGCAGTTTTTGCCACCCATTAGTGCAAAGTGACTGGTTATTTGAGAGGTTTTTAATGAGTCTGCAGGAATATATTTCCCTTGTGGAGACCACCAGGTTGACATAAGGAGTCTTGTAGGCCATCTAGTGCTCCCTGGGAATAACCGTATGCAATAGCTCTTAACCTAGAAAAAAAAGGAGAAATGTCTCTCTAGTGTTAACTATTGGTGGTAGTCTCCCTATGGCTCAAAGTCCTTATTCTCTAGTTCCAATTTTTGGCATTATTTTTAGTCTTACAACAGATTAGTTATTGCTGTACAACTCCAAACCTAATACTCAGACTATTTCAGTTTTTTTTTTCATACTGTATATATATTTACAAGATCTTATATACAATAGCATTATAACAAAGTAAAGGTGCAAAATAAGTATATATAATAGTAAAGTAGTTCAAACCCACAGTTTTTTCGGCAGAACTAATCAACTTTCTTATATGTGCTGAACTCTCCCGACAGATGATGTTCAGGCATACTGTAGATACTGTAAGCCATCGCCAGAGTTGCTTGGCAGCAGCTTAACCCAGTCTCCCTTTTGAGGGCACATTCATGCTCAGACTAGCCCAGTGTGCATGTATATGGGGTGGAGGTTGGAAAGAATAGATTAGAGATAAGCAAATGTTAAATTTGTCCAAAATTTTATTCAGGTACAAATTTATTCTATCCAAATCAAAGGTGTTTTAAGTTTCTCTCTCTCTCTCTCTCTCTCTCTCTCTCTCTCTCTCTCTCTCTTCTCTTTCTGGCCAGGATAATTCTACCTAAATAAATCTAAAGAAATTCTAGTTCTACATATTGAGAATTTTTTTCAAAAATTCAGATCAAATTTTAATTATAATGAATCGATTAGCTCATCACGGAATATAGATCTTGTCTGAATGTTTGGTGAATGTTACCCTTAATATTACTTTGAAAAATGTAATGGTGTGACCCACCTATAATGAGATAATCTCACTGGTTTAAGGTCAGAGTACATATTTCATATGACATTATGACGTTTAAATGGTTTGCAAAACAATTTTGCTGTGTGTGGTTTAGTTGCATTTGTGAAAATCTCTACATTATGCACTTTCTACTTTGCACTAAAATTGCCTCAACTTCTGACTTTATTGAATAAGATGCTAAGCCATCAAGTCACCCTAACCTCTGCTGACCCCTTAAAGTCAGTGCTCAGAAAAACCACATTATCCACTCTGTTGCCCTTTCCATTTTCTCTTTTATTTTCTATTTTTGATTCTTCATTTCCCTTTGCTGCCATTTTTTTACCTTTTAGTCTATTGAAACAGCTTTGACAACAGGATTCTGTTACCTCCAGGCTTTAAAATCAAAAGGTTACAACTGCCTGCACTTTCTAGTTGACCTATATGCTGCCTTTGATATAACTGATCACTCTTGGTCTGTGAACATTAAAATTCTATGATACTTCAGAGACACTATCTCCCTTGTATCTAATCAGTTTTAAAGGATAAACTATATTTTCTGTTTATTGTGTTCAGCTTTTTTTCTCTTTTTTGCATTGTATTATATTCATTAGCATTTTTATTTTTCTATAATTGGTATAATGCTGATAATTAGAAATGAACAAAGCTTTAAAAAATTTGATTTGGACGATTCGCCAAACCTAGAAATTTGATTCTTCTGAATTAATTTATCACAAACCATTAAAAATCAGGTATACCCAGACCACTGTACCTAAACATATTTTAACCCCTTGTTGGGCCAATCTCAGTATGAAGGCTTGGAAGTTAACCCTTTTGTGACCATCAACGGTGGCAGGTGGGCATTTAAAAATTAGTGACAGCCGGCATTAATTTCCTCTACTGGCAATAATGCCGCTAATGGGATTTTAACCCATCAGATGCCGTGGTCATATGGGTGTGCTCTGGCTTCCACCGGCAGGGATCGGGGAGCTGGAGCTTGTATGCAGCAGCCCTGTTCTCCTGTGTGTTGGTACCAGAGATGGTACACAGGATTTAGGATTCACAAATGGGATGAACATAATTAGAGATGAGCAAATTGAAGCTGACGAAGTCAAATTAGTTCAAAATTTCAGGAAAAATTTGTTTCTGAACGAATGCGAATTTCCTCACGCTTCATGGTAACGAATTGCATTATTTCCTACAATGGTGGATGGCTAAAATGGCATCTAAAATGGCGGGTATGCGTGTGAGGACATGGGTCATGGAACTCTGGGAAGGTGGGATGATCCATAATGCCATGTGTGCAGCCAACCAGCAGCCAGCCAGCCAGCCCGGTGATGTCACAGCCCAATAAATACGTCGGCCATCTTAGATACTACCATTCACCATCGTACATTGGTCAGGGACAGACGTGCATGCAGGCGCTAGGGAGAGTGAAAGAAAAACGAATTGTTAAAAAAAAAAAAAAAGTGATTTACTAGTGCAGTGAAAGGCCGGGAGAGACGTGTGCAGATGCTAGTAGGGAGAGTCATCGGAATTTCCTCATTGTGAAAACCAGCGATTTACAATTGCAGGGAAAGGACAGTGAGAGGAATCATTTCACAGGCAGGGAGAAACATGTGCAGATGCTAGGGAGAGTTATAGTAAAATGCTCATTGTGAAAACAATCGATTTACAAGTGCAGGGAAACATTACATGGGGATCCAGATAGTCTCATAATCCCTCTCTGTTATTCCAGCAATTAGTTATTGGTGTTCAAGTGCTATGTTGAAAAGCCTTTAGTGGCTTATGTCTGGGGGAAAAGATAAATATATATACAGGTCACTTTTGCTGTTAACAGCGCTGATATCATTTAGTGGCCTATTTCAATACAATAAATACAGTCAGGTCCATAAATATTGGAACATCGACACAATTGTCACATTTTTGGCTCTATACACCACCACAATGGATTTGAAATGAAACTAGATGTGCTTTAACTGTAGACCGTCAGCTTTAATTTGAGTGTATTTACATCCAAATCAGGTGAACGGTGTAGGAATTACAACAGTTTGCATATGTGCCTCCCATTTGTTAAGGAACCAAAAGTAATGGGAAAGAATAATAATCATAAATCAAACTTTCACTTTTTAATTCTTGGTTGCAAATCCTTTGCAGTCAATTACAGCCTCCCATCTTTTGGGAAACACCTATGTCATTTCCCGTCAAAAAATTACTTACTGGTTGAATAAAAGTAACTTTAAGTCAAAATTTGGAAGGGTATGAATAATTATGGGCAGCACTGTATATACCCACTGCATTGTTGTAGTAATTTCTGGTGAAAGCATATAGTGGCCTTATATCAGTAATACAAGAAAAATACACTGCCTGTCCAAAAAAAAGTCACCACCCCCCAAAAAAAAGGTCACACACTCTAATATTTTGTTGGACTTCCTTTAGCTTTTATTACGGCACGCATTCGCTGCGCTGAGCATTGTTTCAATAAGCTTCTGCAATGTCACAAGATTTATTTCCATCCAGTGTTGCATTCATTTTTCACCAAGATCTTGCATTGATGATGGTAGAGTCTGACTGCTGTGCAAAGCCTTTTCCAGCACATCCCAAAGATTCTCAATGGGGTTAAGGTCTGGACTCTGTGGTGGCCAATCCATGTGTGAAAATTATGTCTCGTGCTCCCTGAACCACTCTTTCATAATTTGAGCCCGATGAATAACGGCATTGTCATCTTGGAATATGCCCGTGCCATCAGGGAAGAAAAAAATCAGTTGATGGAATAACCTGGTCATTCAGTAGGTTCAGGTAGTCAGCTGACCTCATTCTTTGAGCACATACTGTTGCTGAACCTAGATCTGACCAACTGCGGCAACCCCAGATCATAGCACTGCCCCCACAGGCTTGTACAGTAGGCACTAGGCATGATGGGTGCATCACTTCATCTGCCTCTCTTCTTACCCTGATCCGCCAATCACTCTGGAACAGGGTAAATCTGGACTCATTAGACCACATGACCTTCTTCCATTGCTCCAGAGTCTAATCTTTATGCTCCCTAGCAAATTGAAGCCTTTTTTTTCTGGTTTGCCTCACTGATTAGTGGTTTTCTTACGCTACACAGCTGTTCAGTCCCTTGAGTTCCCTTCGCCTTGTGCATGTGGAAATGCTCTTACTTTCACTATTAAACATAGCCCTGAATTCTACTGTTGCTTTTCTTCAATTTGATTTCACCAAAAGTTTAAGTGATCGCCGATCACTATCACTCAGGATTTTTTTTTCTGCCACATTTCTTCCTCGAATACGATGGGTCCCCACTATCCTTCCAGTTTTTAATAATGCGTTGGACAGTTCTTAACCCAATTTTAGCAGTTTCTGCAATCTCCTTAGATGTTTTCTCTGCTTGATGCATGCCAATAATTTGACCCTTCACAAACAGACTAACATATTTTTCATGACCACGACATGTGTCTTTCAACATGGCTGTTTAAGAAATTAAAAGCAACTCATTGCACCAGTTTGGGTTCAATAACTTATTGCCAGCTGAAAGATAATCACCCATGCAGTAATTATACAATAGGAGGCTCATAACTATTTGCTTAGTTAAATCCAGGTGGCAACTTTTTTTTGGACTTGTGGTGTATATACCCACTACACCGTTGCAGTATTTTCTGGTGAAAGCGTATAGTGGCCTATTTCAGTTCAACAAGAAATATATTTACTCAGGTCACTTCTGCAGCTATTTCATACACACAGTTGACATTTGGTGTTATTTGCGCTCAAACCATTTATTGCCAGTTCAGTACAATAAGAGAAAAATATACTCAGTTCACAGTTTGGTGTTAGTTGCGCTAAAAGCGTTTATTGCCATATGTAAGAAACAAAAGCAAAAAATATACGCAGTTAACTTTTCCTGTTATTTACGCTAAAATCATTTAGTGGCCTATTTCAGTTCAAAACGAGAAATATATAGGCAGTTCACGTTTACTTGTATTTGTGCTAAAAGTGGTTAGTGGCCTATTTCTGTCCAAAAAGAGAAATATATTCTGGACTTTAGGGTTGTTTTAATTTGCTTTTGATTATTTTAGTTCAGCTAAAAGTATGTCAGACAGAGAAGAGAAGTGCCAGGACATGCACAGAGGAATGGCAGAGGCATAAATGTTTCTGGCGCAGGCAGAGGTTGCAGCAGATTAAGGGGACGTGGCAGCAGGAATCACAGCGAGAGGCCTGAGCTCCCGTTGTCATCTACTGGTCGTGTCTTGACCAGCAACCCAGCAGTTATTGATTGGTTAACTCGGTCATTCAGTTCATCCCAAGTGACATTGGACACCCCCAGCCAACATTCGGTGGGTTCGTCAGACACAACCCTTAGTTGGGATCAGGCCCTGTGCCCTCACCTTTCCTCAACCTGCCTCTGTCCTTTTCTGTTCCCTCAGCCAGAGAAGTATTGTATGCTGTGGGCCCAGCACCACTATACAGTGAGGACGAGCTACTAGAAGACAGTCAGCAGCTAATGCCCAGCAAATATTTGGAGGAGACATCCGCCGCTTCCTCCGCTAGGCGGGCATGTAGTGATTAGGAGAGTGGCGTGGGAGGTTGTGTTGCGAGCGGTCAGGCTCCTGACCCAGAGAACATTGAGGAGGACACCAGTGACTTGCAGACACTACTCGATGATGATGAAGCTGATCGCACTTGGGAGCCGGGTGAAGAAGGGGCTTCATCATCATCGGGAGAAGAGGGTGGCAGCTTTCCCACGAGGCAGCGGCTGAGCCAGCAACGTGGTAGCATGGCTGGGAGTCACAAGGGTGGCAGCAGTGGGAGGTCGGCAGCCAAACGAGCCCGGGGTAGACCACCCGCTTTTCAGCAGCCTAGCTGCCCGGAAATGAGTGGTGCAAGGGTTCACACAAGCAGCGGCACATGCAGTCAGTCAGTGCGGAGTGTTGGGGGGGAAAATTAGCTACTCAGCGGTGTGGCAGTTTTTTGTCAAAACTCCAGAGGAGGTGAACATGGCCGTATGTCGAATCTGTGGGCAGAAGGTGAGGCGTGGACAGGGGGCCAATGTTGGCACCATTGCCGTGGGACAACATATCCAGCGACACCATAAAGTGGCCTGGGACAATCGTGGCTCTGATGTGGTGGTCCAGCCTCCGCAGCCACCTAGTGGCATGTACCCCATGGCAGGCAGTCAAGGCTCCACCGGCTCAGCAGAAGGGAGCTGTCTGTCTGTCCCATCGTCTTCTGGTCCTGAAGCTCCTGCTCCTCCACCTTTTACTCCTTGTCAGTCATTCCGCCAGCAATCAATCACTGAAGCGATTGCCAAGTGTCAGCAGTATGCATGCACCCATCCAATGGCACAGAAGCTGAACGTGTTCCTGGCCAAGTTGCTGGTGCTGCAGTCCCTCCCTTTCCAAGTGGTGGACTCTGCACCTTTCAGAGAACTGATGTCTTGTGCCGAGCAGAGGTGGAGAGTCCCTAGCTGTCATTTTTTTTTCACAAAAGGCAGTACCAGCCCTGCACACGTATGTAGAACAGAAGGTGGGCCAGTCCTTGAGCCTGTCTGTGTCTGCCAAAGTGCACGGTAGCGCCAATGTGTGGAGCTGTAACTACAGTCAGGGATAATACATGTCATTTACGGCCCATTGGGTGAATGTGGTTCCTGCACAGCCACACCAGCAACTTGGCCAGGTGAAGCTGCTTCCTCCTCCACATTGTCACACCATTTGTCCAGTGACAATGTCCGCCTCTGCCTCCTCATCCTCCACCAGGTCCTCAGCCTCCACTGCAGGGACTAGTCACAGTTCCCCTCCAGCATTCCACATGTACAGGGCACGGCGGTATCAAGCAGTTCTGCACCTGGGCGAAAGTAGTCACGCAGGGGAGGAACTGCTCCGTGTACTTCAAATAGAAATCAACTGCTGGCTTTCTCCGCGACAACTTAAAATCGGAACCATGGTGACAGACAACGTGAAGAACATGTTGTCAGCGCTGCATCAAGGAAGGCTGAGCCATGCGCCCTGCATGGCACACGTGTTCAATCTAGTTGTCAAGTGGTTCCTGAAGTCTTCCACCCATCTGCAAGACATCCTAAAAATGGCCAGGAAACTTTGCATGCACTTCAGCCACTTAAACACTGCAAAGCACACCCTCCTTGAGCTGCAGTGGCAGAACGGCATCCCCCAACATAGGCTGATATGCAACGTTTCCACCCATTGGAATTCCACCCTCCATATGTTGGACCTACTGTATGAACAGAGAAAGGCCATCAACGATTTCTTGATGATTCAAGCGCATAGGAGTAGTCCTCTTTGTAACTTGGATGTCAGTCAGTGGCAGCTCATGCGTGACACCTGCTATTTGCTCAGGACCTTTGAGGAGGCCACGTTATTTGTCAGTCGCCAGGACTACGAGATGAACACCGTCATTTCACTGCTTAATTTCCTGAAACAGATGTTGGTGAATATGGCTTGTCAGGGGATTGGAGACGTGGCGCCTAGATTTCATGGCCACGTGAGCCCTGTGGGGGCTCAACTGGAAGAGGAGGAGGAGGGGAAGCAGGACATTGGAGCACAGGCAATATGTAGCCAATTGAGTGGTTTTTCTAATGTGGTGACAGGAGAGGAGGAGCAGGAGGAGCCAGAGGAGCAAGAGGGCGATAAGGAAGACGAGACAGAGGACCCAGACACACCGTGGCAGTATGCAGTGGAGATGGATGCAGGGATTCTCTCAGAGTCACTTGTTTACATAGCGACAGCTGAATTGTCACCATTCGGCAGAGGGAAGACTTCTGGCTCTCCACCATGTTGGACCCTCGCTACAGTTCCAAAATGGGGGCCTTTTTTAGACCCACTGAGAGGGAGGACAAACTGAAGTACTGAAGAGACATATTATGTAGTCAGTTGGCCGCTGCCTATCTGCGCCATAGTCCATCCTCTCGCAGGTCTGACTGGGGGCCCTCTGCACTCACACTCCACTGCCATGGCTGCTGGGGAGGGGTGCGGTGGCAGCAGGGGAGCACCCAGGAATTTTGTCTAGGGGGGGTCCGAAAGGCAAAAAAATGTGGCATGTGTAGTGCGCTGTGCTAATTAAATTTTTCAAAGCCCCCTTTATATTTAAAAATGCAGGGAAGGGGTGTAGTGTGTTGCGCTGATTCTTTTACTTGGCGATTCTAAAAGCCCTGTAGGAAAATAAAAATGTGGCGCGCAAAGCCCCGCCCATTTTTGACCCCGCCCATTATTAAAAGCCCCTCCTACATATAATAGGCCACTCCCAACAAACACTGTACAGCTGACATTCTATAGTTGCGGCCTGTCTCTACACATCATACAGAGAGAGGGGGAGGTCTGTCCTGGCTGCACTGCCTGCTTCACATTATACAATAGACAGCCGGCTACAGCCAGGGAGCTCCTCCGCTCTCCTCCCTCCCCAGATCCTGCTCAAGGCCTGTGGTTCCCCCCACCATCTGCCACCCGCCCGTGGCCTGCTGCCCCCCTTGACCGTCCTCACCCAGCTCTGAATCCTCCTTCTGCAAATGGCAGGGGGAGGAGTCGGAGCATCTCCTCTCCTACATAGCGTCACATACCTCTTACATCCAGTGATGTCACCTTTGTTGTAGACGTTCTCTTTCCTCATCTTCTCCATTCAGACCATACCGCCATGATGATTTTTTAGCCATCTCCCATCTCTGCAAAGATTAACAAACAGACATTAGTTTCCCACATTTCCATCATCTTCACATCTTCTGAACACCCTTTCCTGCCACCCCTAATACTGTGCCCGCTGTGCCCCCAATACTATACTGCATAAACAGTCCCCCTGGAAATACTACTACCACACAGATAGTGCCCCCTTCAACAATTATTGGCACACAGTGCTCTAAAAAAATAACTGCGCCCAGACACTAATAGTATAAAGATAATGTCCCCCAAAAATTATTGTGCTAAGCTGATACTGTGGCAGGGTGCCCCCCAAAGTAACAGGGCTCCCCAAAATAGAAATAATTTTCTGCCAGAGCACACTTAGTAGTAATAATGCCCCTATAGTGCCCATACTAGTAATCATGTTCCTCATAGCCCCCCAGTATTAGCAAAGCTCTGCATAATACCTCCTAGTACAGTGATGGCGAACCTATGGCACGGGTGCCAGAGGCGGCACTCAGAGCCCTCTCTGTGGGCACCCGCGCCTTGGAAAAAGTCTATGGCTCACCAATATGCTTTAGACTTTTCCTGCCATTCATCAGCACAGGACGCACTATGAACAGCACAGGCAGCACACTGAATATAGGCTATTAAGCTATTATAGCTAAATGATAAAGTACATGGAAGATATACTATATTGGTATTCAGGTTAAATTGCCGTGTTGGCACTTTGCGATAAATAAGTGGGTATTTGGTTGCAGTTTGGGCACTCGTTCTCTAAAAGGTTCACCATCACTGTCCTAGTACTAATAATTCTCCCTACAATATGACAGTAATACCCCCGCTTAGTGCCAGCTGTTGAGCTAATGTCCCCATAATGTATGCCAGTATAAAATACCCCTATATAGTGCCCCAGCAAATGCCCTCATAGTGCTCCTCTCCCCCTTCCCCATAGTGTCCCCCATAATATGCCAGTAAAAAAATGCCCCTTCTAAGTGCCACCATATGCCCCAATAGTGCTCCTCTCCCCCATAGTGCCGCTCTCCCCTATAGTGCCTACCATAATGTGCCAGTAAAAAAATGCCCCCTTAGTGCCACCAGATGCCATAATGCCCCCATAATGTGCCAATAAGAATAAAGGCCCCTTTAGAGCCCCCACTTCCCCTTAGTGCCTCCAAATAATGCCCCTATAGTGCAACCAGATGCCCCATAGTGCCATTCTCCCCTATAGTGCCCCCATAATATGTCAATAAAAAAAAGCCCCTTTAGACCCCCCCAGATGCCCCCATAGTGCTCCTCTCCCCCATGGTGCCGCCCCATAATGTGCCAGTAAAAAATGCCCCTTCAAAGTGCCACCATATGCCCCAATAGTGCTCCACTCCTCCATAGTGCCGCCCTCCCCTATAGTGCCTCCCATAATGTGCCAGTAAAAAAAAAAAGCCCCTTTAGAGCCCCCATAGTGCTCCTCTCCCCAATGGTGCCCCCCCATAATGTGCCAGTAAGAAGTGCCACCCAAAAAAAAAGTACCACCAGATGCCCCATAGTGCCGTTCTCCCCTTTAGTGCCCCCATAGTGCCAGCTCCCCCCCTCCAAAAAAACAAAACAAAAAACAAAACAAAAAAATGAATACACTGATACTTACCTCCATCAGCAGCGATGCGATGCAGGCCTCTTGTGGCCTGTGCCCCTGCTGTGTGCTGCCCGGCTGCGGCCTATCAGAAGAACAGGGGAGGGACACACCTCTCCCTCCCCTGCCGCAGCACAGCACAGCACAGGCATCTGTATCGCTGTCCTAAGGACGGCTATACAGATGGATTAGATATGGAGATGAGCGCTTCCACAATGGAAGCGCTCATCTCCTAGTACTCCTACTGCCTTCCCCCACCACCGCCGCCGCAATTACATCCAGGGCCGCGCCGCCTGAAGGATTAAAAAAATATATATTTTGGCTGGTTGTTCTAGGGGGGTCCAGACCCGCTGGACCCCCCTGTAGGTGCGCCACTGGGTGGCAGTAACAGTAGCAGCTCCATCAGCAGCAGCCTGAGTCTAGAGTCCATGATGAGCAGCTTTCTTCACCTGCATAGTGAAGAAACTACTCACCAGAAGCAGCAGGTAGACCTGGAGCAGGACCTGAACGAGCAGGTGGTGGCATACTTGAACAGCACCCTGCCACCCCACATTGAAGATCCGCTGGACTAATTGGTAGCTAAACTGGATTTGTGGCCACAACTGGCAGAGTTTGCCCTGGAAAAGCTGTCCTGCCTGGCCAGTAGTGTGGCATCAGAGGGGGTGTTTAGTGCAGCGGGGAGAGACTTACTTTTGTCAAGATGAATCAGACGTGGATCGACAAGGATTTCCACCCACGATGCCTGATGCAGCAGAATAGATCATCCTTCTCCACACTATGTCACCATGCCACTCTCTGGTATCATGCTGCTGCTGTTGCTGCCATCTCCACACTATATCACCTTGCCACTCTGTGGAATAATGCTGCTGCTGTTGCTGCCATCTCCACACTATGTCACCTTGCCACTCTGTGCTATCATGCTGCTGCTGTTGCTGACATCTTCACACTATGTCACTGTGCCACTCTGTGGTATCATGCTGCTGCTGTTGCTGCCATCTCCACACTGTGTCACCTTGCCACTCATTTTTATCATCATGCTGCTGCTGCTGCTTAAAAGGCCTTAGACTGATCACCCACCCCACAATCTAATTTAAGTTTTGGATCCGACAAACCCGTCTTGCTCTTGAGGGCTGCATTATTCTCCAGGTTACCGTCGTACAGCTCTACAGATAACTTTCCATCTGCATCTTTCTCAACAATCTGTTCCCTCAGTCTTTTATCCAGACTCTGTCATTGTGCCACTATGTGGCCTCCTCATGCGGTCATCTCCACACTATGTCAATTTGCCACTCATTTTAATCATCATGCTGCTGCTGCTGCTTGAAGGTCTTGGACTGATCACTCACCCCACAATCTAATTTATGTTTTAGAACCGACAAACCCAACTTGCTTTTAAGGGCTGCATTAATCTGCAGGTTACCGTCGTAAAGCTCTACAGATATCTTTCCATCTGCATCTTTCTAAAAAATCTGTGCCCTTAGTCTTTTATCCAGACTCTGTCATTGTGCCACTCTGTGGCCTCCTCATGTTGTCGCCAACTCCAGAATCTGTCATTGAGCCACTCTGTAGCCTCTTGATGCTGTCGCCAACTCCAGACTCTTTCATTGTCTCACTCTGTGGCCTTCTCATACTGCTGCAAACTACGCACTGTCATTGTGCCACTCTGTGGCCTCCTCATGCTGCCACCACCTCCAGAAACTCTGTCATTGAGTCACTCTGTAGCCTCCTGATGCTGTCACCAACTTTAGACTCTGTCATTTTGCCACTCTGTGGCCTTCTCACACTGCTGCGAACTTCACACTGTGTCATTGTGCCACTCTGTGGCCTCCTCATGCTGCCGCCTCCTCCAGACTCTGTCATTTTGCCACTTTGAAGCCTACTTGACGCCCACATGGACCTGTAAGACTGAGTTAATACTTGAGTTTTTTGGTCAGTTTTGGCCCCATGACTGCCAAATAAGTGAAGTGTGCAGTGATTCCAATAGCGACGCCTGTCATCTGCATGTCATCCTCACTGATAAAGTTATTTCACTAACCCAGCACACTCCCTATGCATGTTACTGCAAAACACAGAGTTCTACATCCATATAAAGGCTCTCTGCAGCCTGGAAATAGCCATTTTTTTACTCGATTTGCAGCGAATAAATTCGGATCAAAACAAATTTTTTCAGAGAATTCGGCGAACCAGCCTAATTGAACTTTTGAGAAATTCGCTCATCTCTAACCATAATCCCATGTGGATCCCTCCATAAGGTTCAGGATCCCTCCCTTCTAAGAACCTAATGGTATTTCACTGTCACGGAACCATGAACCAGACGTACAACAAGAGATAAGTGAAAATAAGAAGGCTTTATTGAAAATAAAGCTGTAAAGCAAAAGTCCAAACGAATGATGAAACCGAAGCAGAGTCTTTGAGAGGCCAGAGATCAGGAACCAGAAGGGTAGTCAGACGAAGCCAGGATCAGGAACCAGCAGGGTAGTCAGACGAAGCCAGGATCAGGAACCAGCAGGGTAGTCAGACGAAGCCAGGATCAGGAACCAGAAGCAGCAGCAGTCTTAGAAGCATGTGAACACAGGAGGACCAAGCAAGGAACTGAAGCCACAGACCTCCTATATATATGAGCTAGGCATCCAGCTCCTCCCAGTGGGAAGGAGGAGCCGCAGGGTGGAAGGCACAAGAAACCCAGAAACCAAGATGGCCGCCAGCACATGTCAAACGAAGGAGAACAGCAAGAAGGTAAGGCCATGACAGTACCTCCCCCTCGAAGGCCCCTCGTCCGCGGAGCAAAAAACGGTTTCTGAGGGAAGCGTGCGTGGAAGGCTCGGAGCAAGGCAGGAGCATGGACATCTGCGGAGGAAACCCAGGAACGCTCCTCTGGACCATAACCACGCCAATGGACCAAAAACTGCACCCGACCGCGGACCAGGCGTGAGTCCAGGATATTGCTCACCTCATACTCCTCATGATTGCCCACTCGGACCGGACGAGGCCGAGGAACCGAGGAAGTGAAACGATTACACACCAGTGGCTTCAACAGGGAGACATGAAACACGTTAGAGATCCGCATGCCAGGAGGAAGCGCAAGGGCATAGGCTACCGGGTTTACCCTGCGAAGCACTCGGAAGGGACCAACAAAGCGAGGCGCCAGCTTGGGAGTGGGCACTCGAAGGTTGAGGTTGCGGGTGGACAACCATACACGGTCTCCGACCTGGTAGGAAGGAGCAGGCGCTCGTCTGCGATCAGCCTGGAGTCTCTGGCGCTGCGCAGAGGCCTCAAGGGACTTCTGGATCTGTACCCAAGAAGCCCGTAGGACGGAAAGGTGATCCTCCACAGCCGGAATATCCTGGGGAGAGAATACCTCCGGTAACACGGCAGGTTGGAACCCATAATTGGCCATGAAGGGAGACGTCCCAGAGGAAGAGTTCACCGCCGTGTTCCTGGCAAACTCAGCCCAAGGCAGAAGGTCAACCCAATTGTCTTGGTGATCGGAGACATAGCAACGAAGGAATTGCTCCAAGGCCTGATTGGATCGTTCTGCGGCCCCATTGGACTGAGGGTGGTAGGCCGAGGAGAAGGAGAGATGAATCCACAACTGGGAGCAAAAGGCGCGCCAGAACCTGGACACAAACTGACTCCCCCGATCCGACACAATCTCCTTGGGCAAACCGTGCAACCGGAAGACCTCCCTGGCAAAAATCGTGGCCAACTCTTGTGCAGAGGGTAACTTCTTGAGAGGAACACAGTGGCACATTTTGGAAAACCGATCCACAATCATGAGAATGACCGTATGGCCTCGGGATGCAGGGAGGTCCACAATGAAATCCATCCCCAGGTGTGACCATGGGCGCTCCCCGGTGGCTATGGGTTGCAGAAGGCCCAACGGAAGGTGCCGAGGGGACTTACTCTGGGCACAAATGGAGCATGCCGCTACATATGCGGCGATGTCGGAACGTAGGGAAGGCCACCAGAACAGACGTGAAACAGCCCAGGACAGCTGATTCTTTCCAGGATGCCCCGCGGTCTTGGAGTTATGGTAGGTTCGCAACAACCGAGTGCGCAACTCCTCAGGCACAAAACATCTGCCGTTGGGTCTCCCAGAGGGAGCACCAGATTGAGCCGCCAAAATCTGCTCACCCAGGGGAGAGGTCAGGCTGGTGCGAATGGCGGCCAGGATCTGATTCGGAGGTATGACCGAAGTCGGAATCGACTCCTCCCTGGACAGCTCGGAGTACTGCCGTGATAGGGCATCCGCCCTGATGTTCTTGAAACCGGGTAGGTAGGAGACCACGTAATTAAAACGTGACAAGAACAGAGCCCATCTGGCCTGACGTGGTGTCAATCTCTTGGCCTCAGAAAGGTAGGTCAGATTCTTATGGTCCGTCAGGATGAGAACCGGAACCACCGAACCCTCGAGCAAGTGCCTCCATTCTTTAAGGGCCTGCACGATGGCCAATAACTCCCTGTCACCAATCTGATAGTTGCACTCCGCGGAAGACAGTTTCCGGGAGTAAAACCCACAAGGAAGCAGAGGACCCTCTGGTGTTCTACGCTGAGACAGAAGGGCGCCTACTCCCGTCTCAGACGCGTCCACCTCGAGGACAAAGGGCAACCCAGGGTTGGGATGCGACAGAATCGGAGCCGACACAAAAGCGGACTTTAGGGCCTCAAAAGCTCGGATGGCCTCGAGCGGCCAGACCTGGGAATTACTGCCCTTCCTGGTCAGATCCGTGAGAGGCTTGGCCAGCATGGAAAAGTCCCTGATGAACTTCCGATAATAATTGGCGAAGCCCAAAAAGCGCTGCAGGGAACGAAGACCACTGGGCTGGGGCCACTGTAAGACAGCCGAAACCTTCTCAGGATCCATGGAGAACCCCTCAGCGGAAATGATGTAACCTAAGAAGGTTACCTGGGATCGGTGAAATTCGCATTTCTCAAGCTTACCGAACAGCTTGTTCTCTCGTAACCGTTGCAACACTCGTCTGACATCCAGAATGTGGGCCTCCATGGATTCAGAATATACCAAGATGTCATCCAAATAGACCACCACACACTGCTGCAACAGGTCACGGAAAACATCGTTGATGAATTCCTGAAAGACTGCGGGCGCATTGCACAACCCAAAGGGCATAACCAAGGATTCATAATGACCGGTCCTGGTGTTAAACGCGGTCTTCCACTCATCGCCCGCCTTGATCCTTACCAGGTTATATGCCGCCCTCAGGTCGAGTTTGGTAAAGACCGTGGCCCCTTTAAGGCGATCGAACAGCTCGGAAATCAATGGTATCGGGTAAGCGTTCTTGATCGTGATGCGATTGAGACCCCTGTAATCGATGCAAGGCCTCAACTCACCGCCCTTCTTTTTCACAAAGAAAAATCCAGCCCCTGCCGGGGACGAGGATTTGCGAATGTGTCCGCGTGAAAGCGCCTCCCTCACGTACTCCTCCATGGCCTCATTCTCCGCTACCGACAGTGGATAGACTTTGCCACGAGGAGGAACGGCACCAGGTTGTAACTCTATGGCACAATCGTATGGGCGGTGCGGAGGTAGGGCAACCGCGCGCACCTTATCGAATACATCCCGGTACTCCTCGTATTCAGGAGGCAACAGAGAGTCCGAGGAAGTACACAGCAACTTGACAGGCCCATGGATGCAACTGGCCCCACAATGCGGTGACCACGAGAGGATCTCGGCCGATCTCCAATCGAAAGTCGGATTATGCTTCTGGAGCCAGGGGTACCCCAAGACCACCGAGTAGTGTGGAGACGAAATAACCTGGAGGCAGACCGACTCTCTGTGAACGGCACCAATGGCTATCCCCACTGGAAGGGTCTCATGAGTCACGTGTGACGACAGAAGGGGTCTGCCGTCTATCGCCTCAAGAGCCAGTTGGGAACCTCGAGCCTGCAGAGGAATGGAATTGGCGGCAGCGAACACACTATCAATGAACAAACCACCAGCACCAGAGTCCACCAACGCCTGGGTCGTCACCGAGCCCCCGACCCAGGAGAGGACAACAGTGATCAGTGGTTTGTCAACACGGAAAACCGGGGACGAGGAGACTCCACCCAAGATCTGCCCCCGACAGGATCTCAGGTATGAGCGTTTCCCGGACGGTTCGGACATGCCAACCGAAAATGCCCACCGAGACCACAGTACATGCATCGACCCTCGCGTCTCCGGAGTACCCTCTCCCCCTCGGACAGGCGAGCAAACCCCAGATGCATGGGTTCACCCCCAGACAAGTCATCCCCAGGAGGCGTGGGAGGAGAGGGAGGCACGGGTGGGACAGCAAACGTAGGCGCCAATCTGTTAGAAGACCTCCGCAGGCTCTCCTTAAAGGAAGGTCTCTCCCTGAGTCTGGTGTCAATCAAAATCAGGAAAGAAATAAGAGACTCGAGCTCCACTGGTAGGTCCTTAGCTGCAACCTCATCCTTCAAGGCATCCGAGAGACCATGAGAGAAAGCAGCGACCAGAGCCTCATTATTCCAGCCCACCTCTGCTGCCAGGGTACGAAACTCAATGGCGTATTCAGCTACGGATCGTAACCCTGTCTGATGGACATAAGGAGCTTCGCGGCAGAGGCAGCACGAGCCGGCACATCGAATACCTTCCGAAGAGAAGCAACAAAACCGGAAAACTCGGCAACCACCGGATTGTTGTTCTCCCATAAAGGGCTGGCCCAGGCCAAGGCCTTGTCCGAGAGCAGCTAGATCAAGAAGCCCACCTTTGATCTCTCAGTAGGAAAGGCATGTGGCAGCAACTCAAAATAAATGCCCACCTGGTTAAGGAAACCTCGGCACTGAGTTGGCTCTCCCCCAAAGCGCTGTGGAAGAGGGGCAGAACCGGTCATACCCCGAAACACCGCAGGCGCAACAACAGGTGTCGGGGTAGACTCTGGCGCAACAACCGGAGCGGCAGTAGGAGCGACAACCGACCCATCGGCAACGGGAGCGAAATGAGCCGTGCGTTCAAGCAGGTTTTGCAACGCCACAGCGAACCGACCCAACAGGTGATCCTGCTGATCAAGTCTGGCAACCAGCATGGGTAGCGAGGATGGCCCTGTACCGTCAGAACTCATGGCTTGGTCCTAATGTCACGGAACCATGAACCAGACGTACAACAAGAGATAAGTGAAAATAAGAAGGCTTTATTGAAAATAAAGCTGTAAAGCAAAAGTCCAAACGAATGGTGAAACCGAAGCAGAGTCTTTGAGAGGCCAGAGATCAGGAACCAGAAGGGTAGTCAGACGAAGCCAGGATCAGGAACCAGCAGGGTAGTCAGACGAAGCCAGGATCAGGAACCAGCAGGGTAGTCAGACGAAGCCAGGATCAGGAACCAGAAGCAGCAGCAGTCTTAGAAGCATGTGAACACAGGAGGACCAAGCAAGGAACTGAAGCCACAGACCTCCTATATATATGAGCTAGGCATCCAGCTCCTCCCAGTGGGAAGGAGGAGCCGCAGGGTGGAAGGCACAAGAAACCCAGAAACCAAGATGGCCGCCAGCACATGTCAAACGAAGGAGAACAGCAAGAAGGTAAGACCATGACATTCACTTTAAAAATTATGAGGGTTAAAACCAGATGTCGAATATGGTGAATGGAACAGTCATGGCCGCTGGATTATTGCAGCAAAATTGTCCCTAGCGCATTAGCACTTCCAGGCTTCTTACTTTCTTAGGCTACTTTCACACTGGCGTTTTGGTTTCCGTTTGTAAGATCCGTTCAGGGCTCTCACAAGCAGTCCAAAATGAATCACTTTTGCCCTAATGCATTCTGAATGGAAAAGGATCCGCTCAGAATGCATCAGTTTGCCTCCGTTCCGTCTTCATTCCGCTCTGGAGGCTGCTTGTAGCGTTTTGGTGTCCGTCTGACGAAATTGAGCCAAATTACATTTCCCATGTTTCCTCCTTCTCTGCTGTTTGACACAATGTTGAACTGACCCATAGGATTGATCAAGTGCTTTACATGAGGGAGGGAAGGTTTCTGCAGCTCAGAAACTTAGCCTTGCTCCCTTATACAGCTCCTTCAACTGTTATTGGAGTATACACATTGTTTAATAGATATAAAATTCCATTAGGAATTGATTGTCATATTGGGGTGAAAAACCTGTCTTGTTCTACTGTTATTGGGATGTCCACCTTGTTTAATAGATAAACAATTTTATTAGGCTTTGATTCTAAAACTTTGGTGAATAACCTGTCTCCGTCAACTGTTATTGAGGTTTCCAAATTGTTTAATAGATAAACAATTTCATTAAGATTTTATTCTCATATTGAGAAGAGTAAACGGTTTTGTTCTACTGTTATTGGAGTGTCCACCTTGTTTAATACATAAGCAATACTATTAGGCCTTGATTCTCAAATTGGGGTGAATAACTTGTCTTGTTCTACTGTTATAGGGGTGTCCACATTGTTTTATAGATAAACAATTACATTAGGCCTTGACTCTTGAATTGAGATGAATAAACTGTATAATTCTACTGTTATTGGAGTGTCCACTCTATTAGGCCTTAATTTTCAAATTGGAGTGAAAACCTGTCTTGTTCTATTGTTATTGGGGTGTCCACCTTGTTTAATTGATCAACTATTTCATTAGACCCTGATTCTCATATTGAGGTGAATTACCTGTCTTGTTCTACTGTTATTGAGGTGTCTACCTTGCTTAACTCCTTCACTCATACTGGTATGACATGGTGGTGGAGGGGATGTATGGAGCCAGCCTCAGACAGCACCTGACCGCACTGATGGGGAGCGGTGATCGCGCTGCCGCGTCATTGAACCCCTCAGGGGATGCGATCAATGCTTATCGTGGAACCTATGAGAGAAGGCAGAGGGATGTGGCTCCCTCTGCCTTCAGATTGGAGCACTAGCAGTGAAATAGCGGGGCTCCAATCAGTTGCCATGGCAGCCTGGATGCTCCTGAAGCAATCCAGGCCTGTCATGGCAATCTCCATATTGAGCTATGCATGAGGAAGAAAGGAGAGTGTAAAAATACTATTCACCCTAATAGATCAACACCAATATATAAAAAAAATTAAGTTTTTAATAACTGTGATAAAAAATTGTACCAATAAAAAGTAGTTTGTTGGGGGCGGAGCCTGCGCCGGACTGTGATGGCCGCATAGTCAGGAGCTCTCCGTACTAGATCCTCTACAGCACCAGCATACGCAAGCCGACGGACGAAAAGATGGTCAAAATCGGGCACCCCAGACCCGGAGATTCCTCCTCTACCAACAAAGCATCTAATAACAGCAGAGACATGGACAAATTCATTAAAAAAGCCGCAGCCTCTCTGGCAGCTCGAGAGCCCAAGATGGCGCCGAACCCGCCACAAAAGGTGAGCGAGCGCTCCGCTGACCTCTCTGAAGGAGAGAGCGATACAGAGGACTCTCATGGCAAAACGGCGCTCCCCATCACACGCCGCTTTCTAAAGCAGTCACTCACCAAAGCTATGGAGACAATATTGAGTGAACTCACGGCCCTCTGCCATGATATGCACCATATAGGTGACCGGGTGGTGTCCCTTGAAACGCGCCAAGCCGCAGTACTCGATCATCAAAATGCAACTGCATCCTCTCTGCAGAAATGCTGCACTTACCTCAATGACCTCCACAATGCCCTGGAGGACCAAGAGAACAGATGACGCAGGAATAACCTGCGATTCAGGGGGATACCAGAATCTGTTGCTGCGGCCGACATACCTGGAGCTGTGTCTGCAATTTGCCGCTCCCTGCTGGGTCTGGACTACCAAACTGAAATTATCATTGAACGCGCTCATAGAGCATTGAGACCCAAGCCTAAGATCTCAGAGCCTCCCAGAGATGTGATCTGCAGGTTCCTTAATTTCCAAGTCAAAGCAGCGGTTTTGGAGGCTGCCAGGAACCATGAAAACCTGATATATGAGGAGGCTTACATTACGATCTATCAAGACCTGGCTCCCTCAACATTAAAGAAACGCAGAACCTTGAAGCCGCTAATGGACTAGCTCAGGGCAAATAAGATCCCATATAGATGGTCTTTTCCATTCGGTATATCTTTCTTCCATGCGGGACGTCACCTTAACATATCCACATTTACTGATCTGATCAGAGCCTATGATCATCTACAGATACCCCCATTGGAAGTTGAAAATTGGGAACTGTACCAGGATCTAACAGAGCTGCCAGAACTGCCGAAGATCTCTCCATTTTAACTGCCATGTACCCCAAAGACCCAAAAGTTCAAGCGGAGGAATACGCAATTAACCCCATAGAGATTGGTTCTAATCTCGCAATCACTTAGCTAAACCATCTTGGCTTCTTACTAGCCTTTCCCCCCTTCTTTCCCTCTGACTCACCTTTTCCCTAACCACCCCACCTTCCCTCCTCCCTATCAGTTAATTACTACTGTTTCTCCTCCTATTACCACCATATCCCTTCCCCACTATACCTGAATTACCCTCCTCCCCTTATGGCTCTAACGCCATCTGTCTGAAAGCCTCATTTCAGAGGCTCCTAACTAGTGCTTAGGGGGTCGCAACAGGGTTGAGTAACCATTTCCCCCCTTGTGATCCCCACCTCAAATACCAGTATATCCCATTTTGATGGGAAATGTTTCTTAATACGTTTCTTGTTTTGTTATAGGTCTATTTTCTGTTATATTTTTTCTTTGTTAATTCACACTCAGAGAGTAATGTGGTATTATGACTATGAATATATGATTGTGACATACAGAAATCTGATTCTTCTCGGGGCCGCCTATCATTTCTACGTTCCCCCCTATAGTTGGGACCAGCAGCATTCTGTTCGAACCCCCTCTCATCTTTTACATAACCCCCCATGACAGATTTCAAACTCGCATCCTTCAATGTGAAGGGACTCAGATCCCCCTCCAAAAGATCCCAAATCTTCTATGGAAGAAGAGCTGCTCAGTAATTTTTCTCCAGGAGACCCACTATAGACAGGGTAAATTCCCAGACCTTTCCCACTCTAGATTTCCAGAGTGGTTCCATTGTGGTTTAGATGGAGCGGCCTCGAGGGGGGTCAGTATTGGCTTTCGAAAAAACGTCCCCTTTTAATATTCTACCCATATTTCAGACCCAGAGGGAAGATATATCATCCGGAAAGGTCTTATTGGCCATAGGATGTTCCACCCTTGTAAATGTCTACTCCCCTAACTCTGACCAAGTCCCGTGGCTCCTTTCGGTCTTGTCTCTAGTAGAATCCGTCCGAGAAGGTACATTTATTTTAGCAGGCGACTTTAACCTTGCTTTACACCCTTTAGTAGATACATCCTCCAAAAAATCCTCAATATCAGTTAAAGTTCTGAAAAGAGTTAAAGCTAAGCTACACATAATGGGCCTGATTGATATATGGAGATGTATGAATATTTCTACTATTGACTATACTTTTTATTCAGCTCCAGGTCCTCATATAGTAGAATCGACTATATTTTTGTACCTAAAGACTTCCTGCATCAAAGCACGGACCCTGAAATTGGAAGCATTACCATCTCGGACCACTCTCCGATTTTCTGCACCTTCTGCCCTCTACCTGAGTCTGGTAAGTTCCCCACTTGGACACTTAATGAGTCCATATTGAGCGACGATGCCCACATAAAACATTTTTCCTCTCTCCTAGAACAATATTTCAAATCCAACAACACCCCTGACATTTCCCCACAAGTGCTATGGGACGCCCATAAAGCATTTATTCGAGGCCACTTCATCAGCAAATGATCCTATCTAAAAAAACAAGCGGATAGACAACTTTCGTCCCTATTGGACCGTATACATGACTTGGAAGAGCTACATAAAAAATCCCTTGACCCTCAACGCCTATCTGACCTCTCAACTCTTAGATCCCAGCTTAAAAACCTACTTAACAAAAAAACTGCCAAATATTATCTTTCCTCCCTTACATAATTTCTATGCCCATGGTAACAAAGCCTCAAAATTTATGATGAATCGCATTAAACGTAAAAAAAAACTGCCAGGTATGTAACCTCAATTAAATCCCTCCATGGTCACCAACTTTTTTCGCCTGAGGCTATTGCTGAACAATTCCGCCTATTTTACAAAGATCTCTACAATTTGCCTCCTCCCACTGCCCAAAAAAAATGTACTCACTGAATCCTTTTTAGATTCACTAAACCTGCCACCCCTATCCTCTTCCCAAAGCGAGGACCTGTCAAATCCATTCTCCATTACTGAACTTACTTTAGCTCTCAAAAGTTGTCCAAAAGGCAAATGCCCCGGACCTGACGGACTTTCAACTATCTATTACTCCACCTTCCAGACCACTTTACTTCCTTACCTGTTACGTGTACGTAATTTAGCTCTACAAAACTGTCCCCTTTCCACAAGCATGAAAAACGCTATGATCACTATCATACCTAAAGAGGGCAAAGATCCCAACTTTTGTGCTAATTACCGCCCCATATCCCTCCTAAATATTGACCTGAAACTTCTAGCAAAGATGCTTGCAACGAGAATCCAGTCCCTTCTCCCAGACCTGATCCACCCTGATCAGGTAGTCTTTGTTAAAGGCCGGGAGGGCAAGGACAATACAACCAAAATACTTGACGCACTTTACTACTCCACATACAAAAAACTGCCATTAGTTCTCCTGGGTACCGACGCGGAAAAAGCTTTTGACCGCATAGATTGGTCTTACATTAAACTCACTCTACTCAAATTCAATTTCCCTTCTCCATATGTACATGCCATTTTTGCAATGTACAACAATGCTTCCGCCTCGGTCCTAGTGAACAACCTTACTTCTTCCAGTTTCCTAATTAAAAATGGAACACGTCAGGGTTGCCCTCTCTCCCCCCTCATCTTTGTCCTAGTCATGGAAACCCTCATGCAGGCCCTGAGACAGGAGAGCTCTATCCAAGGTTTGAAAATTGGGTCCCAAGAATTTAAATTTGCTGCTTTTGCTGATGACCTCCTAATTCTTTCCACCAATCCCCTCATAGCCATGCCCAAGATACTCTCATTACTTAACAAATTTAGCTCCCTATCCAATTTCAAAATTAATCCACAAAAATCACAGATCTTACACACTGGCCTATCCCCTCCCTGCATTAAAGCACTTCAATCGAACTCTCCCTTTAACTGGACTGAACAACACCTAACATACTTAGGTATTAGAATAAACTCCCACCTTCCTGACTTGTTCCACCTGAATTACACTGCCCTCCTAAAATCCATCGCCGCTCAATTGGACTCATTGGAGGGACAATATCTTTCCTGGTTCGGCAGAAAAAATATGGTGATGTCCTTGATCATCCCTAGGCTTACTTATCTCCTCCAGGTGTTGCCTATCATGATTCCCCGCTCCTATTTAAAAAAAAATAAATTGTCTTATCCGCCAATTTCTATGGCAAGGGAAAAAAAACAGAATCTCCTTTTTCACCCTTACCAAACCCAAACATTTGGGTGGTATAGGTCTACCTGAGTTATATATGAAATCCATCCACCTATGCAATTGATCGGATCCGCATCCCTCCTCACAAACTCTGGCTCTCAATTGAGAATACTAACTTTAACTCCCCCCTCAGGTCTCTGTTACTGACAGATAAACCCCTAAAAGCCTCACCCCCAGGGACTAATCCCTTGATACGCTTCACCATTAAGGTATGGAATTGGTTCTCCTCTAGTCATAGTGTCCTATTGTCTCTCCCCCCTCCTGCAAATTAAAGACCTATTCTCCCTAGCTCCTGTGGAGATCAGATCATCAGCCCCTCCAAAGCTTAGGACTTCCTCCACCCTTGTAATGGACCTCCTTGACAAAGATGGTTGCGTTCTACCTGAGCCAGAGCTTGCTTCCTTCTTAAATATCCCACCCACCAGTTTCCTCACTCTTAAATTCCTTAGAGCTGAGTTAATCCTACGAACCAGATCTATATCCAACACAAACTCCCCTAACTGGTTCGAGGCCCTATTGACCAATGCCTGTTATCCCCCCAAATTTATCTCCCTTCTCTATAAAAAAACTAAATCTTCCCCCTACAGAGATTAAACCCGCTTTTGTTGGTCTATGGGAAAAAGACCTGGATAGACAGTTTTCAAACAGAGAAATCAAATCACTCCTCATTATCCCACACAAACTTTCAAGGTGCGTCCGAGTGCAGGAGAATGGATATAAAATTTTGTCTAGGTGGTATAAAACTCCGGATAAAGTAGCTCTCCTGTACCCCGACGTTCCCAATACTTGTTGGAGATGTGGCTCTGAAAAAGGCACTTTCATGCACATCTGGTGGACTTGCCCTCCAATTTTGGCTTGGTGGAAACAAATCTTCCAGATATGTAATAACATATGCAAATCTAACTCTCCATGTACACCTGAAATTGCCCTCCTATCCCTTGGCATAACTACTACAGGCAACCAAAAAACGTCTCTCTTATCTTATATGCTATCATCAGCCCGTCTACTAATCCCCACAATGTGGCGTTCTACTGAAACCCCCTCTATTGAACAATGGAGAAACAGAGTAGACCAAATCTATCGCCTTGAAGAGCTTTCTAATTGGGAACTAGGGACTAGGAAAAAGTTTCTTTCTACTTGGTCCGCTTGGAAGAATTACAAAAACTTATTTTGATCCAAATAGTCTCCCTTGTCTTCCCCTCTTATGTAATCACCTCAACCAGAAGTAAACCTGTCCCCCCTCCCTCTTTGATCTTTGAACTTTGATCTTTGTCCTCGCTACTCTCCAATCTCTACACAATCAATTGTACAATGTACTCTCTCTCTACCTTCTATTTCCACAGTTTTTGACATCTGATTGAGGTTTACTTTTAACCTGATGTGTTAAGAAGTGTTGTATACTCAACCTAATGTAACCTCATCCTTTGGAAAATGTTTTATTGTTTAAATCAATAAAAATTGTTTATAAAAAAAAAAGTAGTTTGTTATGTAAAAAACAATCCCTCATACAGCTATGTAAACCAAAATAAAATAAGTTATAGCTGTAAGAAAATGGCAATGCAAAAAAAAGTTTGATTTTTGCAAAGTTTTTTTTTTTTTTTTTTAAGTAGTAAAACAAACAAAAAAACACCTATGGAAGTTTGGCATTACTGGATTCATATTGAACCGCAGAAGAAGGCCGTCATGTCATTCTTAGTGCACAGTGAATGCTGTGATGTCAAAACCCAAAAAACCTTGGTGAAATTATGTTTGTTTGACATGTTAAATTAAATTGTACCATTAAAAAATGCATCTTGCCCTGAAAAAAGATGCCTTCATCTGGCTATGTGATCGGAAAAGTAAAAAAAAATATGGCTATTGGAATGTAGAAAGTAAAAATTGAAAATGCAAAACCAAAAATTCTCCCGATACTTAAGGGGTTTATAGATATACAATTCCATTAGACCTTAATTCTCAAATTGGGATGAATAAACTGTATAATTCTACTAATATTGTTTAATAGATAAACAATTCTATTATAGCTTTTTTCTCAGATTGGGATGAATAACCTGACTTGTTCTACTGTTATTGGGGTGTCCAAATTGTTTCATAGATAAACAATTCCATTAGGTCTTGATTCTCAAATTGGGGTGAATAACCTAATTCCACTGTTATTGGGGTGTCTACATTGTTTATTAGATAAAAAATTGTACTACGCCTTGATTCTCAAATTGGAGTGAATAACCTGTCTTGTATAGCTGTTATTGGGGTGTCCACATTGTTTAATAAATAAACAATTCCATTAGGCTTTGCTTCTCAAATTGGGATGAATAACCTGTCTTGTTCTGCTGTTATTGGGGTGTCCACATTGTTTAATAGGCAAACAATTCCATTAGGCCTCAATTTTCAAATTGGGGTGAATTACCTGTCTTGTTCTACAGTTTTTGACGTGTCCACCTTGTTTAATAGATAAACAACTGTAATAGACCTTGATTCTCATATTGGGGTGAATAACTTTTCTTGTTCTACTGTTATTGGGGTGTCCGGATTGACACAGAAAAATTTATGTTACATATATAGTTAGTGTTACTGTTCAGAATGTCCAACTTTTGCCAGGGCCCCCCAAAAGAATGGGCAGGGGCAAACGTGTTGCTGTAGCCGGCAAAAGTAGAAGCAGAAGATGGGGGGTTTGTAGCAGCAGCTGCAGCAACAGACCAGAGCGGCTACTGATATCCAGCGGTCATGTTTTGATGAACCACCCCGCTGTCATTGAATATTTGACTCGGTCCTGTGACACCACACTAATTTTGAATTGCCCAGGAAGCTATATGCCCTCACCTGTCCTGAACCTGCATCTTTCATTTGCTGCTCCTTTTTTTAGGCAAGTAATGTATGCTGCAGGCTCTGCTCTGCTTTTCAGAGAGGACAAATTTATTGAGGACAGTCAGCAGCTACTGGCCAGCCCAGATTTGGAGGAGAGGTCCACTGTTTCCACCTGCATGCGTGAAAGTAGGGATGACAGGTTTTGTGAGACTCGTCTATGAGACTAGTGAGGGTGATGAGCAGACATTAGTAGATGGTAATGTAGCCAAACGCATGTGGGAGCCAGATGAAGAGGGGGATTCAAAATAATTGGGGGTGAGGATAGCAGTTTGCCCATGAGAAAGCAGCAGGGTGGCAGATTGCCGTTGAGACAACAGGGTGCAAGCATGGTCGTGAGCCAGCAGGATGGCAGTGGTGTGAGATCTGGAGCCAAACATGCCTGGAGTAGACTGTCTGCTACTCAGGAGCCTACCTGTCTGCAGCCAACTAGCGGTACACAGCATTATAGAGGCAGCAGCAGGCAGTCATCAATAAGTAGTGGGGGTAAAATGCCATACTCGCCAGTGTATGTGGCAAAAAGGGATAGGCACTCATAAGGTTGTAAGTTTTTAAGTGAATTGGTTAAAAATATAAATGGTTAGGCTCACATTTCCGTGTTATGCGTACATAGGCACAACATTCGTAAAGGCAAATGGACTGTGCTGCCAGTATCATTCACTCCTCGCTTGTGGAGTTTCCAGTTCTCCGGAGGAGTGATACAGTGAACAATGGAGGGGTGTGGACAAAGAAAGTTCACAGATTTCGATACCTCTAAGCGCAAAACCCAGACCTTAATGCTTTGAAGACAATTCCTTTTATTTTTATTTAATCCAAATCATTTTTATTGATCAAATAAAGTTAACTTACTATATGACAGTAACTTGTCTCTTCATTTACAAAAGCAGAGAGTCAAAATAAAGCAGTATCATATGACAATACCAGGAGATAATCACCATACAGCTGTATACAATGTATGTAAACAAAAGCAGCTATTGTACAATACACACCCGAAGCATAGCATACACCCACCTCCCCCCTCTCCCCTCCCATGCCGCCCACCCCCCTCCCCCCTATAATCCAGAGCGCAAACACTTCCAAAATATCATATATTACAACATGAGTGTGAGACAACCATTCATTCCACAATTTCTCAAACTTCTGAGGACAACCTCTCCTTGCAAACACTCCCCTTTCCATCGTCAACATGTCATGCACCCTCAGCACAAACTCATCCATTGTTGGCGGACTCCCCTGGATCCACCGCTGCGCCACCAACTTCCTAGCCACATACAATAGCCTCCCCACTGCCACCTTTACCTACTCACTCCCTCCAATATCCGTTATACAACCCAACACACATACCTTAGGGTCCTTTTGCAACCCCAGCTCCAAGTTGCGATTAATCAAAGTCAGCACTCCATCCCAGTAACTACCTATCACTGGACAAGACCTAAGCATATGCAACAGGTCCGCCCATTCCTCCATACATTTCGGACATTTGTCATCGGCTCTAACACCAACTTTCCTTAAAAAAAACTGAGTTTTATATACTCTGTGGATGATGAATAATTGTGACAACTTGCCCTGTTCACTTAGGGACACTCTGGGAACTACCTCCAGTATATCATCCCACTGATCCTTAGTAATGTCCCCCAGATCATCCTCCCATTTCTTCATCGTTGTAAGCGGAAACCCTTCCAGAAATTTGTCCAATAACAGAGTATATACCTGTGATATCAATCCTCTCTTTCCCCCTATCGGGAGAACAAGTTTGTGAACCACATCCATTTTAGCTATAATACACCCTTTCCTCATCGTGACCTCAAAGGCATGCCTCAATTTAAGATACTGATAGAACCAAACCTTGGGAATATTGAATTCCTGCTGCAAGCCCTGAAATGATTTGAACACATTACTCTCCATCAGTTGACCTATCCTCATTACCTCATGAGATTCCCAGTTCCGGAATCTTGACAGAGACGAGAATTCTGGCAAAAAGTTGTTGTTCCATATTGGGGAAAGCTCACCGACTCCACCCACACCTCTAAGCTGTTTCACCTTCGCCCAAACTTTCTTCATAACTTCAATAAGCAAGAACTTCTCTCTCACCACATGCATTCCCGCCCCCTCCAGTATACACATAAGGTCACGACTGCCCAACCAGTGTTGCAGTATCCTTCCCGTCACATCTGACGACTGGAAGTCAATCCAGCCCTTAAAGTGCTGACACTGAGAGGCCAAGAAATAGATCCAGGCATTAGGAACAGCCAAACCTCCTTCTGTCTTAGAGTATTGCAACGTCTCCAGCTTAATCCTAGCTTGACCGTACTTCCAAATAAGATCTCTGAACATAGAATGAATTTTCCTAAACCTATCCAAAGGAATCCACACGGGGGCATTATTCAATACATAAAGCAGCTGGGGCATCATAACCATCTTTAAAAGATTCACTCTACCCACTACCGATAAAAAGAGCCTACACCATGTCCTCACCTTTAGCCTAAAAGTAGCTAGCAACGGTGTCAAATTAAGTTCTTCAAAATCCAACAGTCTAGGTGTTATATACAACCCTAGATACTTAAATTTATCTACCCATGGTACCGTACTATTGACTCGCCCCCCTGACAGGGCCTGCCCATCTATCGGCATCAAAGCAGACTTCTTCCAATTTATCTGAAGCCCAGAGAAGCTTCCAAATCTATCTATTAGAGCCATGGCCGCATCCAGAGATGTCCCAGTATCACCCAAGAATAACATAGTGTCATCAGCGTACATAGCCACTTTATTTTGCACCGCACCATACCTAAACCCTGCAATATGAGGTGACAGGCGAATAAGGGCCGCTAGTGGCTCTATTGCTAGAGCAAACAACAAGGGCGACAGTGGGCACCCCTGTCTGGTGCCTCTGGCCAAAGCAAAGCTATCCGACAGCCCCCCATTAGCTCTAATTCTTGCCTTAGGACTCAAATACAGTACCTTTACCCACTGAATGAACCGCGCACCAAAACCCATGATTCTTATGATCCCCCACAGGTAGTTACTCAACACTGTCAAACGCCTTGGCTGCGTCGAGAGCAAGTAAGGCCCTGTCCCCACAATTATCGGCGGATATTTATAGCAGTCGATTTCCCAGGCATAAAGCCCGTCTTATCCGAGTGCACAATGGTCAGAATCACTCTGGACAGCCTGTTCGCCAACACCTTTGCTAGGAGCTTTACATCCGCTGTTAAAAGCGAAATTGGTCTATAAGAATCAGGGAATTTGGGATCCTTCCCAGGCTTAGGAATAACTACAATGATAGCTTCCTGCATAGAATGTGGTAGCGAACCCGCCTCCAGCGAATGTTCAAGAACCTTGAGCAACTCAGGGAGGAGTACCCCCTGTAACTTTTTATATACCTCCACTGGTAGGCCATCAGCCCCCGGAGCCTTACCATTCGCCATATCCTCAAGTGCGGCCTCCAGCTCCTCAAGTGAGATCGGCTCTTCTAATCTCTCCCTATCCTCGTCTGACAACACCGATAACTGTTCCTCTGCCAAGAAGGCGGTCAAAGCCTCCTCAGAGCTAGAGACAGTGGAAGCATATAGAGACACATAAAAACCTTTTAGAATGTCTAATATGCCTTTCGTGTCCTGACTACTATTCCCAGTACCAGCCATCAGTTCCTGTATACAAGAGGAGCCCTGTTGGGCCTGAGAAACAACTGACAGCAGATGACCTACCTTCTCCCCCTCCTCAAAAGATCTTTGGCGGTAAAAACTACGTTTCCGCTCTGCGGCCTGCATTAAATGACACCTCAACTGCTCCTGAGCTACCGCCAATGCCTCACTGTTAGCCAGGGTAGAGGATCTACCAAACACCCGTTTGGCCTCGGCCACTTGTAGATGTGCTTTAACATCAGCCTCTCTGGACTTAGATTTATGCTTACTAATTTCTTTTATCAGTACTCCCCTTAAGAACGCCTTCATGGCATCCCAGACTCCGTGTATTGAAGCCGTCCCTCCATTAATAACAAAGTATTCCCTGACTGCCAGAGAAATCCCGGATAGGTCATCCAGTACATTTAGCAAATGCAAATTACATTTCCACAACCTCGGTCCCTGTCTGAGCACCCCCAGGCACAAGTCAATCTGCACCAATGAATGGTCAGATAACGACCAAGGGTGATAAATAACATCCCTAATCATTGGTAGCATAACATCATTAACCAGAGCCAGGTCTATGCGCGATTGAGAGTGATGCGTAGCAGATCTGCACGAATATTCGCGCCTATCAGGGTTACGCATACATCAAAAACGCCGGTTTCATTCATAATATTCCTCAGAGCAGCACTCCCCGGTGATCCACATGACCCTTCCACCTGACATCTATCTAAGGAGTCATTCGGCTTGCAATTAAAGTCCCCTACTAGTAGCCATGGTAACCCAGGGAAGTCCGCCACAAAGGTCATAATATCCCGTATCAAGGGAGAAGCAAACGGTGGAGGCACATACACTGACACCAACACCACCTGGATCCCATCAATCTTACACACAACACAAACATACCTGCCCTCAGCATCCACACACTGCTGCACATGTTCATATCTAATACTCTTATGCACAATCACACTTACACCCCTGGAGTGAGAGGAATGGATAGCATGCGCCACATGTCCCACCCAGTTTTTGTTCAGCCACTGTACATTATCACTAGTCAAATGCGTTTCCTGGAGGCAACATATGGCTGGCTGAAAACGCCCCAAGTAATGAAAAATACACTGTCTCTTCCGTGCATCTGCCATACCCCTCACATTCCAGCTCAAAACTTTAATCACCTGTGTCATGGTAAAATATTGCGACATATCTGGATCTCACACCCCACTTAATCTTCATCCACTCAGAGTTCACGCCCTTATCCCATCCCCTAACTGTCTCTCTACCACCACCCCCCCCCACCCCATTAATCAGGTTACTGTAAATGAGAACATCAGTCCCCCCCTCTCCAACTACAAACCCTAAAACAGGGCAATCCATAAGAAACTTGCCCACTAGCGAACAATAATCATCACTGATTCCAACACACTCCCTCAGGTAGAGAATCCACTCCACAACTGGGAAACACATTACATTCCCCCAAACGCCTACTCCCACCTCAGAATCTACCATGCGGTAGCATTACATAATACACCTCTTAACTGGTGTAACATTAAAATGACATTAGAGTGCAAACACATATGTAAAATAAACCCAAAATGCATATCTGCCTCCTTCAAGTGTCCAGGGCCCCACTTCTCAGTTGCCGTTCGTGGACGTCCAGCCACTGTACCGCTTCATCTGGATCCTCAAAAAATCTGGTGGATCCCAAAGCCACTACTCGCAATTTAGCAGGGAACAGCATGGCATATGGAACCTGTAACCCTCTAAGCCTTTTCTTGATATCAATAAATCAGCTTCTCCTCCGCTGCACCTCATTCGAATAATCTGGAAAGATGGACACTTTGACCCCATTCAGGACCATCTCATCATTGTCCCTGGACTGCCGCAAAATAGTGTCCCGATCCTTAAAGTGTAAAATCCTCGCCAGGATAGGACGAGGAGGTCTGCCTGGCGGGAGCGGCTGCGTGGGCACTCTGTGCGCCCGCTCCACCGCATACAGAGAAGATAGGCCTTTCTCATGAAATAACTGGTACAACCATTTCTCCACAAATTCAGTAGCATTGGCCCCCTCTGTCTTCTCCGGCATTCCTACAATCCGCAGGTTGTTCCTCCGTGACCTGTTCTCTAGGTCATCCGCTTTCGCATATAGGGCAGCAATGTCCTTCATAGTCATCTTAGACGCCATTTGCAAAGGCTGGACCACATCTTCAAGTGAGGACACCCTCTTCTCCAATTCAGAGGTGCGCTCAGAAATCTTGTGTAAAACATGTCTAATTATAGACACATCTGACCTCAAACTGCCGACTTGTACCGTGAGCACTTTAAGGGTGCTATTGCAACTTGCTACAGCAGCCAGTATGTCCTTCAGAGTGGGCTCCTTTGCAGATTCAGCCTGAGGGCCCTCTGTAACATATGCAGGGCTTGCAGGAGTAGGCAAAGGCTGATCAGCCACATCCGGGCCCTCGCCATCAATGGAACCGTCCTCCTGATCCGAGGAGGTAAGTATGTCTGTCCCCTTGTCAATAGCCCAGTCTCCTACTCCGCTGTCTAGCTGGGCAAACTTGCTAAGTTTAGCTGCCGCACTCTGGCTCACCATCTCCTGCAGCGCCGTCCCCTCTCCTCCGTCGGCGCCATTTTGGCCCACTTCCAGCCGGTCTTGTTTAGCGACTTTACTTGATTTTCTCTGCATTTTCAGGCTCCCGATCGTGACACAGCGGCCACCGGACACTTTCCTCTCACCAGGTAAGGTTTCTCAAGCAATCAAAGCGTGCTACCAATATAATAGAGCAGGATACTAGCAGGAGTAGTGAACGGTGCGTCTTACTCCATGCGCTCACAGGCCACGCCCCCCAGACAATTCCTTTTATTAAGTGGGTGACAACCTGATGCTTGCTGTACTAAGTGGGCTGCTGAATAAGTGGAGTTAAAGGAAACCTGTCATGTGGATATTTGATTATAATCTAACTAATTATATACAATCATTAACTACTAAAAAGTGCCTTAGATGTATTCACTTACTGGTGTGACAGATGGTTACCTCATAATATACACACAAAGATGCCGCATAGAGGAATAAAATTTATGTCATGAGTGTGTCAACTATTGACAACTCTTTGCGGTTGTCTAAAATTTATTCCATACACGTCCCCTGATAGGGGACGTAACAGGGATTAAACTGTTAGGAATAGTACTACTTAACACACCACCCCTATCTGGTGGCACAGTACATTGCACGGCGCACGCGCCGTGCCCCAAATTAGATCTAGGAGGACCAACCAAGCATCTTTTTCCATCTTCTGGTTCCTAAAATCTATTCCATACACGTCACCTGATAGGGGACGTAACAGGGATTAAACTGATAGGAATAGTACTACTTAACACACCACTCTGATCTGGTGGCACAGTACATTGCACGGCGCACGCACAGTGCCCCAAATTGGAACTAGGAGGACCAACCAAGCATCTTTTTCCATCTCCCGGTTCCTAAAATCTATTCCATACACGTCCCCTGATAGGGGACGCAACAGGGATTAAGCTGATAGGAATAGTACTACTTAACACACCTTATAATAATAATAATAATAATACTAGTGGACGTAACATGAATTAAACTGATAGGAATAGTACTACTTAACACACCACTCCTATCTGATGGCACAGTCCATTGCACGCGCAGTGCCCCAAATTGGAAGTAGGAGGACCAACCAAGCATCTTTTTCCATCTCCCGGTTCCTAAAATCTATTCCATACACGTCCCCTGATAGGGGACGTAACAGGGATTAAACTGATAAGAATAGTACTACTTAACACACCTTATAATAACGCAGAGAGAGGCAACGCAGAGAGAGGAGTCTGAAGAAGAGGAGTCAGAGGAGCAAGGTGGCTTTGAGGAGGTGGAAGACCAACCACAGCAGGCGTCCCAGGGGGCTTGTTGTCACCTTTCGGGAACCCTTGGTGTTGTACGTGGCTGGGTGGAGGAAGAGACCTTCAACGACATCAGTGAGGACAAGGAACGGGACATGGCTAGCTTGGTATCCAACCTTTTGCAAATGGGGAGTTTGCAGTTGTACAAATAGACTGTTTGCGGTTGTTTGCGGTGCGTTAAACGGGGAGTTTGGTCTGTCACTGTGAAGCGGGCGTAACCCTTACACTACCTGATCGATACATCATACCTGATGTTTTAAAGCACGTTATTCCAAACAATTTAGGAATGTTAGGTGATTTATGCCCTTTATGGATTAAAACCCGACTCTGCGTCAACTACGTTATTTTCCATGGGAGTTTTGCCATGGATCCCCCTCCGGCATGCCACAGTCCAGGTGTTAGTCCCCTTGAAACAACTTTTCCATCACTATTGTGGCCAGAAAGAGTCCCTGTGGGTTTTAAAATTTGCCTGCCTATTGAAGTCTATGGCGGTTCGCCCGGTTCGCCCGTTCGCGAACATTTGCGAAAATTCGCGTTCGCCGTTCTTTATGTTCGCAACATCTCTACCAGAGAGTTGTGGTGAATGATTCCTATTCAGAATGGTCCCGGGTTATGAGTGGTGTACCCAAAGGTTCAGTGCTGGGCTCTTTATTATTTAATTTATTTATTAATGATATTGAGGACGATATTAATAGCACCATTTCTATTTTTGCAGACGATACTAAGCTATGTAGAACACTACAGTCTATGAAAGATGTCCATATACTAAAAAGCTGACTTGAACACTCTGAGTGATTGGGCATCAACTTGGCAAATGACGTTCAATGTAAAGTTATGCATCTTGGTAGTAATAATCTCTGTGCTTCATATGTCCTAAGTGGTGTAACACTGGGAGAGTCACTTATAGAGAAAGATTTGGGTGTCCTTGTGCATGGTAGATTAAATTATAGCATACAATATCAATCAGCTGCTTCTAAGGCCACCAGGATATTGTCATGCATTAAATGAGGCATGGACTCACGGGGGATGAATGTAACATTACTACTTTACAGAGCGTTGGTGCGGTCTCATCTGGAATATGCAGTTTAGTTCTGGGCACCAGTACATAGTAAGGGTGCACTACAGCTGGCAAAAGTACAAAGGAGAGCAACTAAAATGATAAGGGGCATGGAGGGTCTTGGTTATGAAGAAAGATAAAAATAATTGAATTTATTTAGTCTTGAGAAGAGACGTCTAAGGGGGAACATGATTAACCTATACAAATATATAAATGGGCCATACAAAAAATAGGGTGAAAAACTGTTTCATGTAAAATGCGCTCAAAAGACAAGGGGGCACTGCCTCTGACTGGAGAAGAAAAAGTTCCGTCTCCTGAAGCGTCAATGCTTCTTAATTGAAAAAACTGTGAAGCTGTGGAATAGACTTCCTCAGGACGTGGTCACATTATGAACAGTGGACAGTTTTAAAAAGAGTTTCGATTAATTCTTAAAAGTAAACAACATTAATGTTTATGAAAATGTGTAGAAATCTGAGTCTCAATTCCTTCTGGGATTCGCATCCCCACCTATCCCTTGGTTGAACTTGATGGACTTATGTATTTTTTCAACTGTATCAACTATGTAACTATGTAACGCATTTCGGAGTTGGTACACTCCTTTTTCAAGTCTACAAATGGTAATCATATTCCACAAAGTCAATAAATAATGATAATAAATAATGATAGTATATTACACAAAAATTTTTCATACAGAACGTGATCAAAAAATGAATGAAAAAAACACATAATTCTCATAAAAAAAGGCTTGACTTACTAGCTGTCATGATAAAAGATAAAAAAGTATAAATCAAAGTGACCATTATAATGATTGAACATTTGGTAAAAATGGATGAATGAAAGGAGATTCTAGTTTAAAAATCAAAATGAGAGATCTGATATAAAATCAAAGAGGACTAGTTGATACTATTGGTACTGTTTATATAAGAATGGTTGAACTCAGGTTTGAAGTTCAAAGGGGAGGAACAAGGATGAAGGGATTATAATAGCTAGATAATATTTATACTAATAACTAAAGTGCATGTGCAAATTCAAAATATGTAAGGGGTAAAACATGGCAGTGAATAGAATAAGATGGATTATTGTTATGTTTGAGCATCTACAAGGGAATGGATCATATGTCATAACTAGAGATGAGCAAATTGAAGTTGATGAAGTGGAATTCAATCCGTATTTCAAAAAAAATTTTGAATCGCAATTTTTTTTTTTCCCTAAAAGGGCTGCTGCATATGTTAGGACATGGAGCAAGGAACTCTGGGGATGAGGAATCACCCACAATGCCATACATGCAGCCAATCAGCAGCCAGCCAGCCCTGTGATGTTGCAGCCCTATAATTAGCCTTAGCCATCTTGGATTCAGCCAGTATTGAAGCAGAACAGGGTTCAGTAGGGGAGTTTGCAGCCTGGGTAATGGGAACAATCCTATTACACCTTGCTGCACTGACTGCGGATCCAATTTTGCCATTATACAGCTCTGTAATTCCAGCAAACCATTTTGTTATTTGGGTGTGCAAGTGCTATTTGATACAGCCATTAACAGGGTTTATTACAAAGAAATATTTATATTTCTTATTTGCCCTTATGCGGTGCAGTTATATGTTGTAAAGCATTTTTTTGGGCTTGTAAAGGGCTTATTAGCCGTTGTGTGGTGAAGTGAGAAAATTACAGCCCTTTTTGGCATGTATTAGGGCTCTTTCACACTTGCGTTGTCCGGATCCGTCGTGTACTCCATTTGCCGGAAGTGCCCGCCGGATCCGTAACACCGCAAGTGAACTGAAAGCATTTGAAGACTGATCCGTCTTCAAAATGCGTTCAGTGTTACTATGGCAGCCAGGACGCTATTAAAGTCCTGGTTGCCATAGTAGTAGTGGGGAGCGGGGGAGCAGTGTACTTACCGTCCGTGCGCCCCATGCGCATGGATGACGTGATCCATGCGATCACGTCATCCATGCGCGTGGGGCGCCCTGAAGTCACTCTGAAGCGCCCCGGAAGCCGCACGGATGGTAAGTATACTGCTCCCCCGCTCCCCACTACACTTTACCATGGCAAACAGGACTTTAGCGTCCTGGCAGCCATGGTAACCATTCAGAAAAAGCTAAATGTCGGATCCGGTAATGCGCCGAAACAACGTTTAGCTTAAGGCCGGATCCGGATTAATGCCTTTCAATGGGCATTAATTCCGGATCCGGCCTTGCGGCAAGTGTTCAGGATTTTTGGCCGGAGCAAAAAGCATAGCATGCTGTGGTATTTTCTCCGGCCAAAAAACGTTCCGGTCCTGAACTGAAGACATCCTGATGCATCCTGAATGGATTTCTCTCCATTCAGAATGCATTGGGATAATCCTGATCAGGATTTTTCCGGCATAGAGCCCCGACGACGGAATTCTATGCCGGAACAAAACAACGCAAGTGTGAAAGAGCCCTTAGTTGCACAAAAATATATATTATTTGCCGTTCGGCATTGCAGTTTTATGTTCTAAACCCCTTTTTGGCGTTTATTAGTGGCAAAATATATATATATTATTTGCTGTTCAGCAGTGCAGTTATATGTTCTAAAGCCTTTTGTGGAGTGTATAAGCAGAAAAAAATAAGGGCATATTTGCCATTCAGCAGTGCAGTTGTATTTTTTAAAGCCCTTTTTGGCATGTGTTAATGGCAAAAAAAATATATAATATTTACCACTCAGCGGTGCAGTTATATGTTCTAAAGCTTTTTGTGGCGTGTATTAGTAGAAAAAAAGGGCTTATTTGCCGTTGTGTGGTGAAGTGAGAAAATTACAGACTTTTTGCGGGTGTTTTAATTTCCTTTTTAATTACTTATTTGATTTAACAGTATGTCAGACAGAGAAATGCCAGGCCCTGCACAGGGGAGTGGCAGAGGCCTAAAATGCTTCTGGCACAGACACAGGTCTCAGCAGAGTAAGGGGGCATGGCAGCAATAGTCCCGGTGTCATCTAGCGGTCATGTCTTGACCAGCAACCCATCGATTCTTGAATGGTTGACTCGGTCATCGACTTCGTCCCAAGTGACATCAGACACCCCCAACCAAGAGTTGTGGTGATGATGTATCATCGATGATGATGATGATGTAGCTGATCGCACTTAAGAGCCGGGTGAATTAGTGGTTTCATGATCATCGGGAGAAGAGGGTGGCAGCTTGCTCGTGAGGAAGCGGCATAGACAGCAGGTTGCTAGTGTGGCCAGGATTCAGCAGGGTGGTAGCAGTGGGAGTTCAGGAGCCAAACGTGCCCATGATAGACCACCCACTTCGCAGGAGCCTACCTGCTTGGAAAGTAGTGGTGTGGGGGTTCATGGAAGCAGCGGCGGTAGCAGTCAGCCAGAGCGGAGTGTTGGGGGTGAAATCACCTACTCGGCGGTGTGGCAGTTTTTTGTTAAGCTGCCAGAAGAGGTGAACATGGCCATTTGCTGAATCTGTGGGCAGAAGGTGAAGCGTGGCCAGGGTGCCAATTTTGGTACCATGGCCCTGCATCAACATATGCAGCGTCACCATAAAGTGGCCTCGGAGAACTGTGGCTCCGATGTGGTGGTCCAGCCTGCTGTAGCAACCGCTGCATCACCCAGTGGCATACACCCGATTTCAGGCCATCAAGGCTCCACCAGCTCAGCTGAAGGGAGCTGTCAGTCCTTCCCAGCATCTGCAGGTCCTGATGCTTCTGCTCCTCCTCCTACTCCTCATTAGTCATTCCGTCAGCAATCTGTAACCGAAGCTATTGCCAAGAGACAAGAGTATGCGTGCAATCATCCGATGGCGCAGAAGCTGAATTTGCTCCTGGCTAATTTGCTTGTGCTGCAGTCCTTCCCTTTCCATGTGGTGGACTCTGCACCTTTCAGAGAACTGATGGGTTGTGCCGAGCCAAGGTGGAGAGTCCCAAACCTTCATTTCTTTGCCAAAAAGACAATACCAGCACTACACACGTATGTAGAACAGAAGGCGGGCCAGTCCTTGAGCCTGTCGGTGTCTGCCAAAGTGCACGGCAGCGCCCACGTGTGGAGCTATAACTGCGGTCAGGGACAATACATGTCCTTTATGACCCACTGGGTGAATGTGGTTCCTGCACAGCCACACCAGAAACTTGGCAAGGTGACGCTGCTTCCGCCTTCACATTATCACGCCATTGGTCCTACGACAATGTCCGCCTCCACTGCAGGGACAATTCACAGTGCCCCTCCAGCATACCACATGTGCAGGGCACGGCAGTGTCATGCTGTTTAGCATCTCATTTGCAAGGGCAACCAAAGTCAAACAGGGGAAGAACTGATCTGTGTCCTTCATCAAGAAATTGAATCCTGGCTTTCTTAGTGACAACTCAAAATCGGAACCATGGTGACCGACAATGGGAAGAATATGGTGCTGGCGCTGCATCAAGGAGGGCTGACCCATGTACCCTGCATGGCACACATGTTTAATCTGGTTGTCAAGCGGTTCCTGAAGTCTTCCACCCATCTGTAAGACATCCTAAAAATGTCCAGGAAACTTTGCATGCACTTCAGCCACTCGTACACCACAAAGCACACCCTCCTTGAGCTTCAGCGGTAGAACGGCATCCCCCAACATAGGCTGAGATGCGATGTTTCCACCAGTTCGAATTCCACCCTCCATATGTTGGACTGACTATATGAACAGAGAAAGGCCATAAATGATTTCTTGATGATCCAAGCGGACAGGCGTACTCCCCTGTGTAACTTCGATGTCAGCCAGTGGCAGCTCATGCATGACACCTGCGGTTTGCTCAGGCCTTTTGAGGACTCTGCGTTATTTGTCAGTCGCCAGGACTATGGGATGAACAAAGTTATTCCACTGCTGGTCAGGGGACAGGAGACGTGGCGCCTAGATCTCATGGCCAAATGGGCCCTGTAGGGGCTGAACTGGAAGAGGAGAAGGACATTGCAGCACAAGCAATGTGTAGCAAAATTGTTGGTTTTTCTACACAGGTGACAGTGTGATAAGGAAGACAAGGCAGAATACCCAGACACACCGTGGCAGTATGCAGTGGAGATGGAGGCAGGGAGTCCCTTAGAGTCAATTCCACAAATGACCCGCTGCATGCTCACTTGCTTGCATAGTCACAGCCGAATTGTCACTATTCGGCAGAGGGAAGACTTCTGGCTCTCCACCTTGTTGGACCCTCGCTACCAGTCCAGAATGTGAACTGCTATAGAGACATCCTATGTAGTCATTTGGCCGCTGACATCATTCATCCTCTCGCAGGACTGGGGGGCCCTCTGCTCTTACGTTCCTCTGCAATGGCTGCTGAGGCAGGGTGGCTGATGAGCAGCTTTCTTCACTCACCTAGTGAAGAAACTACTCACCAGCAGCAGCATCTCGACCTGGAGCAGGACCTGGACCAGCAGGTGGTGGCATACTTGGACAGTACCCTGCAACCACATATTGAAGATCCACTGGACTACTGGGCAGCCAAACTGGATTTGTGGCCACAACTAGCAGAGTTTGCCCTGGAAAAGCTGTCCTGCCCGGCCAGTAGTGTGACATCAGAGCGGGTGTTTAGTGTTGCGGTGGCCATAGTTACCCCAAGAAGAACTCGCCTGTCCACCCAAAATGTGGAGAGACTGACCTTTGTCAAGATGAATCAGGCATGGATCAGCCAGGATTTCCACCCACCAATGCCTGATGCATCAGACTAGATCATCCATGGTGCCACACCAACATTTTGACAAAAGAGACTGGTTTCTTCTGGCTACCTGCCTCAGCTACTATTCTGATGATTCCACTCGCCTGATGCCGCACATCTGATGCCAAGTGCTCCTTCTTTCACCCACCATCTTCAGCTGGTACTGGTATTGCCACCCACCACCCCACTCTGTCACAGGGTCTCTGTGTGGTTTTCCTGTGTTCTCCTGATGCTGCTGCCAAATTCACACTATGTCACCTTGACACTCTCTGATGCTGCTGCCACCTCCAAACAATGTCACTTTGTCACTCTGTGGTCGCCTGATGTTGCTGCCACCTCCACACTGTCATTGTGCCACCCTGTAGCCTCCTACTGATGCTGCTGCCGCCACCTCCTCACTCTGTCATTGTGCCACCCTGTTGCCTCCTGATGATGATGCTGCCACCTCCACACTCTGTAATTGTGCCACTCTGTGGCTTCCTGATGCTGCTGCCACCTCCACACTGTCATTGTGCCACCCTTTGGCCGCATCATGATACTGCAGCTGCCGCCACCTCCTCACTGTCATTGTGCCACTCTGTGGCCTCCTGATGCTGCTGCCACCTCCACACTGTCATTGTGCCACTCTGTGGCCTCCTTCTGATGCTGCTGCTGCCACCTCCAGACTCTGTCATTGGGCCACTCTTTGGTCTCCTAATGCTGCTTCAACCTCACCACTATGTCATAGGGCCACTCTGTGGACTTTTTATGCTGTTACCACCCTCCCCATTTCCTGACTGGGCCACTATTTTGGCTTTTGGCCTGGCTGACATCATCATTTATTTGACCCTTCTGATCTGTCAGAATGAAGAAAAAATGAGATGCACAACGGATCCTGTCTATATAACAGCTGTAAGGCCTGCATGACATGATCCCGATTTTGCATCAGAATTGGCTTATGATTAGTGATGAGCGGCAGGGGTCATATTCAAATTTGCGATATTTCGCAAATATTTTGTCGAATATTCGCAAATTTGAATATTTGTTAGGAGTAGTGTTGATTGCGAATTTTCATAATGAGAATTTTCGTAATGAGAATTTTTGTAATGTGAATTTTATTAATGAGAATCAATGAGATTGTGAAAACTCAGATCCGATGGTATATTCTAACCCCCAGGCGTTCCCATGGTGACGGGGACGCTTGTCGGGGAGGAGTATGCCAAAGTGGAACACTATATAAGTTAAATTGTTCTACATTCAGTTTTTTTTCGAATATTCGCTCTATTGCTATATATTCTTGTTTTAGAATTACAAATATTTTTAAAAAAAACTAATATATAGCACGATATCGAATATATTAGTTTTTTTGAATATTCATCTTTTTTTAAAAAAATCTGTACAGTTGTTCCACTTTGGCATACTCCTTTCCGACAAGAGTCTCCGTCACCATGGGAATGCCTGGGGGTTAGAATATACCATCAGTACCATCTGAGTTTTCATTGATTCTCATTACGAAAATTCTCATTACGAAAATTCTCATTACGAAAATTCTCATTACGAAAATTCGCAATCAACACTACTCCTAAAGTCAAAGATATTGCAGCCTTCTTATTGGCCCACAAGCTAGAAGCTGGGGGGGATCATGTGTACTGATTTAAAAAAAATCTCGAATATTCGAAATTACGAATATATATCACTATATTCTAAATATTAGCAAATTCTCAAATTGCCGATTTTCGCGATAAAATTTTCGCAATTCGAATATTCTTGATTAACACTACTTATGATTTGGTAACCAAAAGCAGTGGTGGGTACATAACACAAAAGACATGCAACTATTCCATTCACGCGTCATCTCTGTTTTGGGTCCACTCCTGTTTTTTTGGCATTAGCAATACTGATGGATTACTGATCAAATGCTGACAGAGTGAAGGCAGATGCTCCACAGACAGGATCCATTTTTTGGGGGTTATTGTTCTGACGGATCAGAGGAAGGGCAAAATAATCAGTGACCAACACAAACTTATTGCTGACACCCTCTCCACTCTGGCAGGGGGGTTCTACTAGTATAAGCGTTTAATAGAACAGGGTCTGTAGACATCTATGTGGAATCAGCTGCTGGAGGTATAAAAGGAGTGCTCTTCTTTTTTATGCTAACATTGACCTGTAAGGCTGAGTTCACACTTGAGTTATAATGTCAGTTTTGGCTAGGTAACTGCCCAAATAAGTGAAATGTGCAGTGATTCTAAGAGTAACGCCTGTCATCTGCATGTCATACTTACTCACAGTATTGTTTCACTACCACAGCAGACTGTTCACTCTTACCGTGCAAAACATGCCCTCCTTGAGCTACAAACGCAAAATGCTGTTGCCTTACATAGCCTCATATATGACGTTTCCACAAGTTGGAACTCCACCCTCCTCATGTTGGACCGACTATATAAGCAGAGGAAAGCCGTGAACAATATCTTGATGATGCAGGCAGACTGGAGTACTCCCTTGTATAACTTTAACATTAGCCAGTGGCAGCTTTTGCGCGACACCTGCCATTTGCTCAGGCCTTTTGAGAATGCCACTTTATTTGTCAGTCACCAGTACTACGGGATGAAGGGTGTCATACCCCCCTTCACATCCTGGAGCAGATGCTCATTAATCTGACTGGCCAGGGATCAGAAGACGTGGCACCTACATCTCATGGCCAACTGAGCCTTATGGGGGCTGAACTGGCCAAGGAGGAGGGTGAGGATAAGGAGGAGGACATTGTCATCCAGAAATTGCATACAGAAATATGTGGTTTATGTGCCCAAGTGACAGGAGGTAGTTGGTTTGTCTCTACCTTAGTTACGCCATCCTCCTAATCACGAAATTTTGTCCGGGGGGGCCCTCTGTGCTCACGCTCCACTGACATGACTGCTGGAGGAGGGATTGGGGTGGGGGTTAGGAGCAGCAGTAGCTCCATCAGCAGTAACTTGAGTCTCGACTAGTCTTTGACAGCAGCAGGACATGGAGCAGAACCTGAGCCAGCAGTTGATGGCATACTTGGACTGCATCCTGTCACCCAAGATCCAAGATCCCTTGGACTAGTGAGTATCCAAACTAGAGTTTGCCCTGGGCAAGCTTTCCTGCCTGTCTAGTAGTGTGGCATCAGAACGGATGTTTAGTGTGGCGTGGGCGAATAATTACCTCAAAGAGAACTCGGCTTTCAGCCCAAAATGTAGACAGATTAATCTTTATAAAGACGAATCAAGCATGGATTTGCCAGGATTTCCACATCAGGCTAGATCATTTTGGCAGTAATTTTCTGACTGCAGTGTGCTGCTAAAGCATAATACTGTGAAATATGGCCCGACACTTCTGGCCATGTGCTTCAATCACTGTTCTGATGCTGCCAGCCACCAGATGCCACACACCTGCTACATCTGCTGCCATCTTCTACTACTGCCACCATCTTGTGCTGTTGCTGCCACTACTGTTGCCCCCCTGGGCCACCATGTTGACTCCTGATGTAGTTGCCACCCTCACCACTCTGTTCTGGGGCCACTAGTGTACCTGTTTGGCCTTGTTGACATTGCCTTTTATTGTACCCTTTTTATGATCTGTCTGAGGAACCCAACAAATGGAAAACACTACAGGACCTGTCTTTGGAGCATTCATAAGTCCTCGATCACATGGTCAGTATTTTGCCTCAGGATTTCATCATGATTTGGAAGCCAAAAGCAGGAGTGGGTCCAAAACATAAAAGACATGCAAATATTTCCTTCACATGTCATCTCTGTTTTGGACCCACTCCTGTTTTTGCCTTAAAATACTAATTAATTACTGACCAAATACTGACAGTGTGAAGGCTTATGCTGAAAAGACAGGATCCATTTTTTTTTTTTTTGGGGGGTGGGATTGTTCTTCTGACAGATCAGAAGAAGAGAAAAATAAATAGTGATATCAATACAAGCTTACTGGTGAGACTATCCCCACTTCGTCATGGGGCAACTACCTGTACCAGTGGCTATCAAAATAGGTTATCTATGAATCTATGTGGAAACAGCAGACAATGTAAAATGAGACAGCTCTTTCCCACTATTGTAGAATCAGTTGCTAACAGAACAGGTTATTTATCAATCAATGTGGACACCTCACAAACAGTGAAATGAGACAACTCTTTCCTACTATATTAGAAACTTGGGCCACTGCACAGTTAAGTAAATTATACTTGATTCTGATATTGTCTAGAAATGGCACTTCAGTAAAGTTGCATCTCCACACCAGGCAACACATTGGTGTACTTTTACAAAGGTGTACACCACATTGCACTTCCGCAAAATAAATAATTGCCTTGCACCATTTCATCAATTTGGTGCAACCTCACAAAGCAAAGACAGGCTTTAAATTGACACCAGAATTACTGAAAATAATAAATTCCCCCTTAGACTTAAAGAGGCACAAAATGTTTCAAACATTCTGCTACATTTGATAAAATTCTCCTGTTCCATAAATCTTTTTGTTTCATAAATTTGGTGTATTTTAAATATAACAACTTTTTTGCAAGTCACAGTTGATAAACAGAGGATAGGTCATCAGTATATAAGTCTCGGAAAACCCCTTTAGAGGGAACATGCCATCCTGAAGATACAGTGTATTATGTAGGCAGCATGTTATAGAGAAGAAGATGCTGAGCAGATTCATTTTGAAGGAAAATATTCAGTAAAACATGTAATTTATACAAACCTCTGAGTCATGTGGGCAGTTCCACTCAATGATTGACAGCTAACTCTTCATAACTAAGCATACATGTAAGGCTGTCAGTCGCTGAGTCAGACCGCCTATATGACTCCTAAGCACACAAAGAGCAAAGGTTTAAAAACACAAAATGTGATTTTTTTTTTTTCTAAATAAGCCTAAAAGTTCATAAAGCCTTATTTTGCAGGGCATGATAAATATCCCTTTAAGTTTACACATCTAAATCTTTATAAAAGTAAATCAGCCCCATTGTTTGAATGCTGGAATTATTTTGAAGCTATCAATTCTCATTTTACAGTAGAAAATAGGCTTAGCAACTCCTACTCTTTATGGACACCTATATACACTTGATGTATACACTTTAGAAAGTTTTTATTTTGCAGATGTTTGGTTTTACCTTATTTTTTAAACTATGCCCTTTTTTTTCTACTTTAATAAAATTTCCATTATGTTTTTGGCCATGGAATATTATAAATATGCTACAGATGATTGTATCCTGGTTTTCAACATATAGTGTACTGTGCAAATGTTTTTGGCGGGTGTGAAAAAATTCAAATAATGCTTTAAAAAATAAAAATGTTTAAATTTTTTCCACAGCAGGACAATGACCCCAAACATGCAGCCACTGTCATTAAGAACTATCTTCAGTGTAAAGAAGAACAAGGAATCCTGGGGGTGATGATATGGCCCTCACAGAGCCCTGCTCTTGACATCATTGAGTCTGTCTGGGATTACATTAAGATACAGAAGGATCTGAGCAAGCCTACAACCACAGAAGAGCTATGGTTATTTCTCCAAGATGTTTGGAACAACCTTTCTGCTGAGTTCCTTCAAAAGCTGTGTGTAAGTGTACCTAGAAACATTTATGTTGCTTTGAGGGTAAAGGGTGGTCACATCAAACATTGATTTGATTTAGATTTCTCTTTTGTTCATTCACTTTGCATTTTGTTAATTGATAAAAATGAACTATTCTACTTCTGAAAGCATTCTTACTTTTTAGCATTTTTTTCGCATCTGGTTACAACTTTTGCTCAGTACCGTACATTCTGTTTTTCAGTCCACCACTGAAAAAAAGGCAACATGCTCTGCTAGTTAAACGTTTTGAGTTGTAAAGTATAATCATTCTGTGTGAGGTAGTCACAGTTTGTGCACACAGAATAAATATTTTAATTGGCTAGTTGTATCCTAATGTTACAGAAAAAATATGCTACAGAAATAAATATGGCATCATTTTTATATCCACATGCAGACATTCAGGAGTCCTGTGTAGCAGTACAATTTATAGTGTATAATGATTACAGAAATGTGTAATTGCCACTAAAAATTATTTGTCTATCCAAAACAATCATTTTCATGTTATGAAATTTGAGGACACAACATTTCTGGGAAATTCTATTAAAAGTAAAAGTTGTAAGGAAAGAAGCAATATGGAGATTGTAAGAATATATACTAAAATATTTGTATCCAATTTATGCAGATTGAACTTTCAATACACTTAACAAGAAGTCTATGGAGGTCAAGGTTCCCATTAATTGATCCACTCTCCCCCTCTGTATTAAAATAAACATACAGTTGCAAGAAAAAGTATGTGAACCCTTTGGAATGATATGGATTTCTGCACAAATTGGTCATAAAATGTGATCTGATCTTCATCTAAGTCACAACAATAGACAATCATAGTCTGCTTAAACTAATAACACACAAATAATTAAATGTTACCATGTTTTTATTGAACACACCATGTAAACATTCACAGCGCAGGTGGAAAAAGTATGTGAACCCTTGGATTTAATAACTGGTTGAACCTCCTTTGGCAGCAATACTTCAACCAAACGTTTCCTATAGTTGCAGATCAGACGTGCACAACGGTCAGGAGTAATTCTTGACCATTCTTCTTTACAGAATTGTTTCAGTTCAGCAATATTCTTGGGATGTCTGGTGTGAATAGCTTTCTTGAGGTCATGCCACAGCATCTCAATCGGGTTGAGGTCAGGACTCTGACTGGGCCACTCCAGAAGGCATATTTTCTTCTGTTTAAGCAATTCTGTTGTTGATTCACTTCTATGCTTTGGGTCATTGTCCTGTTGCAACACTCATCTTCTGTTGAGCTTCAGCTGGTGGACAGATGGCCTTAAAGGGAACCTGTCACCAGTTTTATGGTGTCCTAACTAAGGGCAACATAAATAAGTGACTGATTCTCTTAGCAAAATGCTGGGTCACTTTCTATAATTGACCCAGTCAATCTGCCAACATCTTGTATTGAAAAGCTCCAGCTGATAATGATGAGTCATGAATATTCATGAGCTCCTGACTCTTCCCGCCTACCTGCTGCTGACTGACAGTTATTTTCCATATGAATCAGCAGCAGGTGGGCAGGGGAGTGGCTATAGCTGTTAATTAAATAAACGCTGGACTCAATGACATCACGCTGGACTCAAATCAGCTCATTACCATGCAGTATGTGGCATCTTTGAGTGTACATTATGAGGTAACCATCTGTCACACCAGTAAGTGAATACATCTAAGGCACTTTTTAGTAGTTAATGATTGTATATAATTAATTAGATTATAATCAAATATCCACATGACAGGTTCCCTTTAAGTTCTCTTGCAAAATGTCTTGATAAACTTGGGAATTCATTTTTCCTTCGATGATAGCAATCCGTCCAGGCCCTGACACAGCAAAGAAGCCCCAAACCATGATGCCTCCACCACCATACTTCACAGTTGGGATGAGGTTTTGATTTTGGTGTGCTGTGCCTCTTTTTCTCCACACATAGTGTTGTGTGTTTCTTCCAAGCAACTCAACTTTGGTTTCATCTGTCCACAGAATATTTTGCCAGTACTGCTGTGGAACATCCAGGTGCTCTTGTGCAAAGTGAAAAACGTGCAGCAATGTTTTTTTTTGGACAGCAGTGGCTTCCTCTGTGGTATCCTCCCATGAAATCCATTCTTGTTTAGTGTTTTACGTATTGTAGATTCGCTAACAGGGATGTTAGCATATGCCAGAGACTTTTGTAAATCTTTAGCTGACACTCTAGGATTCTTCTTCACCTCATTGAGCAGTCTGCGCTGTGCTCTTGCAGTCATCTTTACAGGGCGGCCACTCCTAGGGAGAGTAGCAGCAGTGCTGAACTTTTGAATTTATAGACAATTTGTCTTACCGTGGACTGATGAACATCAAGGCTTTTGGAAATACTTTTATAACACTTTCCAGCTTTACGCAAGTCAACAATTGTTAATCGTAGGTCTGAGAGCTCTTTTGTGCGAGGCATCATTCACATCAGGCAATGCTTCTTGTGAAAAGCAAACTCAGAACTGGTGTTTGTTTTTTATAGGGAAGCTGTAACCAACACCTCCAATCTCATCTCATTGATTAGACTCCAGTTGGCTGACACCTCACTCCAATTAGCTCTTGGAGATGTTATTAGTCTAGGGCCGTGATGGCTAACCTTGGCACTCCAGCTGTGGTGAAAATACGACTCCCAACATGCTCCATTTATTTCTATAGAGTTCTGAGAGCAGCCAAGCAAGGGGGGCATCTTGGGAGTTGTAGTTTTACCACAGCTGGAGTGCCAAGGTTAGCCATCACTGGTCTAGGGGTTCACATACTTTTTCCACCTGCACTATGAATGTTTACTTGGTGTGCTCAATAAAAACATGGTGACATTTAATTATTTGTGTGTTATTAGTTTAAGCAGACTGTGATTGTCTATTGTTGTGACTTAGATGAAGATAAGATCACATTTTATGACCAATTTGTGCAGAAATCCATATCATTCCAAAGGGTTCACATGCTTTTTCTTGCAACTGTACATGGTAGGCTGTTAAATGTGTATGCTTATGGTAGGAGTCAGAAGACATAATTGTTGGCCAGTGGAGCTTTTGTCTGCCCTCTCCTGGTTTTCTTCATATCTCTCTGACCACTCTTTCAGTGTATCATTCTCTGGCTCCACTTTTTCTCCTCTGCCTCTTGCTGTTGAGTTTCCTCAGGGTTCAGTCCTAGGCCCTCTTCTCTCTCTTCACTAGCCCCAATTGGACAGACCCTCAGCATATTTGGTTTCCAGTACCATCTCTATGCTGATGATACACAACAATACACTTCATCCTGTAACATCACCCATGCTGTATTACAGAACACCAGTGACTGTCCTTTTGCCATTTCTAACATCATGTCCTCTCTATCTCAAACAGAAGCTTTAAAAAACTTAACTTTTTGTGTTCTCTCCATCTACTAACCTACTTAACCTACCTAAACCAGATGTCTCCATCTCCGTGTGGCACTACCATCACTCATAGGCAGCATGTCCGCTGTCTCGGTGTTATGTTTGACACTGATCTTTCCTTCACCCCCTATATTCAATCTCTTGCCCGCTTACGTCTCATGCACCTCAAAATCATTTCTAGAATCTTCCCCTTTCTGACTATGAAAACAACTAAAACTCTCATTGTTGCCCTGATTCATTCCCTCCTCGATTACTGAAACTCACTATTAATTGGCCTCCCCCTCACCAGACTTTGCCCTCTCCAATCTATCCTTAATGCAGCAGCCAGGGTCACCTATCTGCCCAACTGCTACTCCAATGCCTCCACTCTGTGCCAGTCATTGCACTGGTTGCCCATACAATATAGAATCCAATATAAACTTCATCTTTTGAGAAGCGCTGGTGCACCCACATTCCCTTTAGATTGTTATCCACTGTCTGTTATCAGCATGTTCAGCCCTCATTGCTTTTTTATTTATGGGCAGTCTACCACAGTTAGTCTAAATGCAAACTTTATATTTTCCTTCTTTTACGTCTCTCTTGAAAAGCTCCATGAGACAGTACAGAACCTCTAAATCCACTTACCTTGGAGAGACATGTCTTGCAGAAACTACGCTTTTAGCTCCAGTCAGTAAAATGTACTAATTGCACATTCCCACTGTCGAAGTATTGTGAACAAACCACCATAAATATAAATGCATGTGTTTTAACTTTATATTGTGAGCAACCTATGGCTCTTCAGCTGTTGTGAAATGGAAATAGATTGAAGAACAGATGGAGATTCATAGGTTGCAAACCACTAATATAAAAGAGAGTCAGTATTGAAAGCAAACTCAGGCTAGGGCTATAATACAGTCTGTTTCCTGTCGAATTCAAGATATTATATAACTTTATGTAGACCAGATGGCACATATCCAAATACTGTATATTGCCTAAATACCCTTAAATGTTGTATAAAACAATAACATAAGCAACACAAACACAGTTTCTTCTTCTTCATAAAATTAGAGATGAGCAAATCAAAGCTGACGAAGTGTAATTTGATCAGAATTTCATAAAAAATTTGATTTGCAACGAATGCGAATTTCCTCTTGCTTCGTGGCAATGAATCACAATTCTTCCTGAAATGGCAGCTACACATGTGAGGACATGGGGCAAGGAACTCTGGGAAGGCGGGCTGACCCATTATGCCATGCATGCATCCAATCAGCAGCCAGACAGCCTTATGATGTCACAGCCCTATAAATACGACGGCCATCTTAGAGTCAGACATTTTCCAGTGTTCAGAGTGCAGGGACAGACGTGAGAAGGCGCTAGGGACAGCAATTGGAAAAACCTCATAGCAAAAAAAAACTGAAAAAATGATTTACAAGTGCAGGGAAAGGATAGGGAGGAATCATTTCAGAGCATCTTAGTGCAGGGAGAGACATCTGAAGTCGCTTGGGACAGTGCTAGAAAAACCTCATTGTGAGAAAAAAGCGATTTACAAGTGCAGGGAAACATTATTTGAGGATCCAAATAGCCATTATACAGCTCTGGCATTCTAGCAATTTGTTCTTGTAATTGGGGTGCAAGTGCTATGTTGAAAAGCCTTTAGTGGCTTATATCTGTGGAAAAAGAAAACTATATATGCATTTCACTTCTGCAGTTATTTGTGTTAAAAGAGTTTTGTTTCCTATTTCAGTAAAAAAAAGGAAACAAATATACGCACTTCACTGTTGCATTTATTTGTAAAAGAGATTAGTGGTCTATTTCAGTACAAAAAGGAAAAATATATATGCATTTCACTGGTGCCTTTATTTATGCTAAAAGCGTTTATTGGCCTATTTCAGTACAGAAAGATAAATATATACGCACTACACTGGTGCAGGTATTTCTGGTGAAAGCGTTTAATGGCCTATTTTAGTACAAAAAGAAAAATATATTCTCAGTTCACTTCTGTAGTTATATGTGTTGAAAGCATTTACTGTCCTATTTCAGTACAGAAAGAAAAACATATACGCACTTCACTGGTGCACTTATTTTTGGATAAAGCATTTAGTTGCCTATTTCATTATAGAAAAAAAATATATACACACTACTATACGCACTTCACAGGTGCACTTATTTTTGGCAAAAGCATTTTGTGGCCTATTTCAATATAGAAAGAAAAAATATATGCACTTCACTGGTGCACGTATTTGTGGCAAAAGCGTTTAGTGGCCTATTTCATTACAGAAAGAAAAATATATACACACTTCACTATTGAATTTATTTCTGCTAAAAGCATTTAGTAGCCTATTTCAGTACATAAAGAAAAATATGTTCTCAGTTCACTTCTGCAGTTATATGTGTTGAAACTGTTTGCCGGTCTATTTCAGTACAGAAAGAAAAATATATACGCATTTCACTGGTGCAATTATTTCTGGCAAAAGCATTTACTGGCCTATTTCAGTACAAAAAGAAAAAATATATTCTCAGTTCACTTCTGCAGTTGTATGGGTTGAAATCTTTTACTGGCCTATTTCAGTACAGAAAAAAATATATATACGCACTTCACTATTGCAGTTATTTGTGGCAAAAGCGACCTGCGCTCGTGCCAAGGTCCCTCATTCACGGCCTTCGGGTTCTCTCCTCCCAGTACCCATTCCTTCCCGGCCTTGGACGCATCTGTCCATGGATTTCATTACGGACCTGCCTCAGTCCTCGGGGAAGACTGTGATTCTGGTGGTAGTGGATTTAGCAAAATGGCGCATTTCATTCTCTTTCCTGGGTTACCCAATGCTAAGACGCTGGCGCAAGCGTTTGTTGATCACATTGTTAAATTGCATGGCATTCCTTCAGACATCGTTTCTGATAGGGGCACGCAATTTGTTTCCAGATTCTGGAAGGCCTTCTGTTCTCGCTTGGGGGTTCGGTTGTCGTTCTCTTCTGCTTTTCATCCGCAGTCGAATGGTCAGACCGAAAGCGTCAATCAGAATCTGGAGACATATCTGCGCTGTTTTGTTTCGGAGAATCAGGAGGATTGGTATTCTTTTTTGTCCATTGCTGAGTTTGCTTTAAATAACCGTCGCCAGGAGTCCTCTGATAAGTCACCATTTTTTGGTGCATATGGGTTTCATCCTCAGTTTGGGACATTCTCTGGAGAGGGGGTCTTCAGGTTTAACTGATGAGGAGAGATTTTCCTCGTCTTTGTCATTTATTTGGCAAAAGATTCAGGGTAATCTAAATAGTTGGCGCCACCACTGCCAGAGTCAGCTTTTGGCCCAAACATCTTGGTTATTCTTTTGCTCTGGCAGATTTGATTGCTCTGCGTCTGTAGCTTGTGGGCCTCCTATTAATATGCTTCTGTTTATATATTTTATTCTAGGAATCACTAGTCGGATTGAGTCTCTCTGTCTCTCTTGCTTCCATGGTGACCTAAAAAACCCATTTTGTTGACATCTGGCTGTAGAGCTAAGTACCACAATTGCATCATATTATGTGTGTTTATCCTGATTTATTTACCCCCTGATGAGCCTGACAAGTTTTAGGCGAAACGCTTCGGGGCTCTTGTTTTGGGTTTAGAGAGTGGTGGTGATGTCCACTCTATAGGACAACCAGCCACTCTCTACCTTGCTGTTATTATCTTTTCCCTGATTAGGGTTTACTAGGGACCGGATAGCATTAGGTTTGGGGACAGGGAACATCCACCATCAGGGGGTCGCCCTGGGCTTAGCAGTCTTTAGGGCATTTAGGGTAAGTACTCTGCCCTGCCCTTTTTGACTAGACCTTTATCCCTCCGCCTGAACCTGTATGACTATCCTGTCACCATGAATGTTTTTCTTTTTGGGGGCCACTACTCCCCTATTTAGAAGAAAAAAATAATAATTTGGTAACTGTAGTACACTACTGTTGGTATATACATACCTATACCCGCTTTATCACAAATAAAGGTATTTTTAAAAGTCACATTTTCTTTATACATGTAATTTACTACTAAAACTGTTGTGACAAGGTATCTTGGTTGAAAACTTCAATGTTGGTAGTAATTTCCTAATCTGAAGAGGATGAGTGAGATATATCAGCGTGTGGCGGATAAGAGACGTGTGCCTGGTCCGGACCTGAATGTGGGTGATCTGGTGTGGTTGTCTACAAAGAATATCAAACTGAAGGTTCCCTCCTGGAAGTTAGGTCCTAAGTTTATTGGGCCTTACAAGATCTTGTCCGTCATCAATCCCGTTGCCTTCCGTCTTGATCTTCCTCAGACTTGGAAGATCCATAATATTTTTCACAAGTCCCTATTAAAAACTTATGTCCAACCCACTGTACCCTCCTCTTTGCCTCCTCCTCTGATTTTTGTTGATGGCAATCTTGAATTTCAGGTCTCTAGGATTGTAGATTCTCGCATTATCCGCGGTTCTCTTCAGTACCTCGTTCATTGGGAGAGTTATGATCCTGAGGAGAGGAAGTGGGTCCCAGTGGCGGACATTAAGGCCACTCGTCTCATCAGGGCTTTCCATAGGTCTCACCCTGAGAAGGTGGGCTCTGAGTGTCCGGAGTCCACTCGTAGAGTGGAGGAGTACTGTCACCGCCAGTTCTGTGAGAAGGTCTGGCAGACGTTCTTCTCTACCTCTTGTATGACGTTCTTTGTTTTGGTTTCACTTTGTCATCTCCTTTCCTTCTGCCAGGTGTCACTTATTTAGACTAATCGTCTTCCTTTATATTCCGTCCCATACTGCCTCACTTTGCCTCACTTTGCGTTTTTTTACTACTTCCTGGATGAAGTGTTCACTGCTGGAGGCTGCTGCTGCTGTTTGCTCAGATAAGTCTTTGCCTTTATTGTGTTTCCTTGCTGGTTTGATTCTAGGTGACGCTGACTCCGTCCGTATTAAGTGCAGGGAGCCGGTGGTTGTGTCCCCTCACTATTATAGGGTTTTCAGGTGTCACACAGTCTTAGGTACGTGGGCATGCAATCGTCTACCATTGAGACCCGTGCATGTGCATAGCAGTCAGGGAGAGCTCTTAGGGTTTTAAAGGGCTCGCCTATATGCTCCTTAGTTTGGGATCAAGCCAGTTGATCGTTTATTTATACGTTCCAGCTATCTGCAACTTTATCCGTGACAGAATGTCACTGTGGTATTTTTGATTTGGAAACGTTAGCCAGGAGAGGCCCTGCTGCCGCTTTGTTGACTCTAGCTAACTTCTGCCTGATCGCACGTCCCTGTGACATCCACCATCCATTTGGATATCTTCTCTATCAACTTTTGATGTTCTTTTCTGAGCCTACCATGTTGATCATGGTTATCACCGAATCAGGGTTCCACGTTGGAGAGGGAGCATGAGAAAGAGAGACCACATCCAAGGGAGGATTAATTGTTTCAAATTAAAAATGATAGAGTGGAAATATGGGACAAATTATTAAAGCGTAAAAGTGGGACAACTATTTTAAGTTTAAGCATTGAATGAAAGGATGTGGTGCGCATCAATTAATTAAGAATTTCTTAAATTTTATTCCCTGTCAACTATGCAGAGCAGAGGTTTCTATCTGGCAAAATGTTAAAAATGTCACCTGACAATGTAACAAACGATTTTTTAAAATGTATGTTCCTGTCAGCTATGTAGAGGTGCCCCAGTGACATCCACCATCCATTTGGATATCTTCTCTATCAACTTTCGATGTTCTTTTCTGAGCCTACCATGTTGATCACGGTTATCAGAGAATCAGGGTTCCACACCAGAGAGGGAGCATGAGAAAGGGAGACCTCATCCAAGGGAGGTCAATGACAGCAATGGGATGAAGCGAAAATGTGGGAGAAGCTATTAATTCGCAAATGTGGGACAAATAAATGAAGCGCAATTGTGGGAAAAATTATTGAGGCGCAAATGTGGGACAAATTACTGAAGCGCAAATGTGGGAAAAGTTATTGAAGTGCAAATTTGGTACAACTTGTTAAAGTTTAAGAATTGAATGAAAGGAGATGGTGCGCATCAATTAAAGAAGAATTTCTGAAATTTTATTCCCTGTCAACTATGCAGAGCAGGGGTTTATTCACGTCCAAAATTGTAAAATGTCAACCCAAGAATGTAACAGAAAAATTACAGAAATGTATTAACCTGTCTACTTGGTAGAGCAGGGGTCTATGACAGAAAAAAATTGTTTATTGCCAACTAGGTAGAGGAGGGGTATATTACATACAAAAATTTGTGAATTTCACCTGAAAATGTAACAGACAAATTAGTTATTTTTGTTTAACCTGTCTACTAGGCATAGCAGTGGTACATCACACCCAAAAATTGGTGAATGTAACCCGAAAATATAACAGACCAATTTTTTTTTATCCTGTCTACTAGGTATAGCAGTGGTACATTACACCCAAAAATTGAGGAATTTCACCCGAAATAAAACAGACTATTTTTTTTTTAACCTGTCTACTAGGTATAGCAGTGGTACATCACACCCAAAAATTGGTGAATTTCACCTGGAAATAAACAGACCATTTTTTTTTCTTTTAACCTGTCTACTAGGTATAGCAGTGGTACATTACACCCAAAAGTTGGTGAATATCACCCGAAAATATAACAGACCATTTTTTTTTTTACCTGTCTAATAGGTATAGCAGTGGTACATCACACCCAAAAATTGGTGAATTTCACCCGTAAATAGACCAATTTTTTTCTTTTAACCTGTCTACTGGGTATAGCAGTGGTACATCACACCCAAAAATTGGTGAATTTCACCCAAAAATATAACAGACAAATTTTTTTTTTAACCTCTCTAATAGGTATAGCAGTAGTACATCACACCCAAAAATTGGTGAATTTCACCAGAAAATGTAACTGACAATTTTTTTACTTTTTTTTACCGGTCTACTAGGTATAGCAGTGGTACTTCACACCCCAAAAATTTTGAATTTCAACTGAAAATGTAACTGACCAATTTTTTTTTTTTTTTAGGTATACTAGGTTTTAATTAATATTTTTTTTTTTAATTAGGGTACACTCCAAAAGAGTGTGAAATATCCAAAATACAAGAATGAGCAATTGCACTGCAGTATAACAATGGCTGGTTAAGGCCGGTATACATGTCTATTCTGCACAAGGTATGGACAAGTCCTGTGGGATCCATGCCTGGTTTATTTTAATGAACGTGAGCTTCTCCACATTGGCTGTGGACAGGCGTCTGCGCTTGTCTGTGATGACGCCACCTGCCGTGCTAAACACAGGTTCAGATAATACACTGGCTGCAGGGCAGGCCAGCACCTCCAAGGCGTAAAGGGCAAGCTCAGGCCATGAGCCCAAATTGAAGACCCAGAAGTTGAAGGGGGCAGACCCGTCATTCAGTATGTGTAGGCATGTGCACACAAACTGCTCCACCATGTTGGTGAAATGCTGCCTCCTGCTAAGACGTTCCATATCAGCTGGTGGTGCTGGTTGTTGTGGCTTGCTGACAAAGCTTTTCCACATTTTGGCCATGCTAACCCTGCCTTCTGAGGTGCTGGCAGTGCCCCAGCTGCATTGGCGACCTCTTCCTCTGCCTTGGCTTTGTGCTTCCACTGTGCCCCCGCTGTCAGCTGGGAATGACACCAGCAGCGTGTCTACCAGTGTGCGCTTGTACTCACGCATCTTACGATCACAATCCAGTGAGGGAATTAAGGACGGTACGTTGTCCTTGTAACGGGGATCCAGCAGCGTGGCCACCCAGTAGTCAGCACAAGTTAGAATGTGGGCAACTCGGCGGTCGTTGCGGAGACACTGCAGCATGTAATCGCTCATGTGTGCCAGGCTGCCCGGAGGCAGCGAAAAGTTTTCCTCTGAGGGAGGTGTATCGTCTGTGTCCTCTGTATCCCCCCAGCCACGTACCAGTGATGGCCATGAGCTGGTCTGGGTGCCACCTTGCTGAGAACAACGTTCCTCCACCTCCATATCCTCCACTTCATCATTCTCCAGAACTGTGCTCTGGCTGGACAATTGTGGACCTGGCGTTTGTGGGTGCAGGAACCCACCCTCGGAGCCACTTGTGAATGACTGTCCGGAAACCCTATGAAATGATCCCTCTTCCTCCTCCTCCTGTGCCACATCCTCTTCCATCATCGCCAGCAGTGTTTTTTCAAGGAGGCATAGAAGTGGGATAGTTACGCTGAGAACGGTGTTATCTGCACTGGCCATGTTGGTGGAGTACTCGAAACAGCGCAACAAGGAACACAGGTCTCACATGGAGGCCCAGTCATTAATGGTGAAGTGGTGCTGTTTCGCAGAGCGATTCACCCGTGCGTGCTGCAGCTGAAACTCCACTATTGCCTGCTGCTGCTCGCACAGTCTGGCCAGCATGTGCAAGGTGGAGTTCCACTTTGTGGGCACGTCGCATATGAGGCGGTGAGCGGGAAGGCTGAAGTTATGCTGCAGCGCTAACAGGCGAGCAGCAGCAGGGTGAGAACGCCAAAAGCGAGCACAGACGGACCGCACTTTATGCAGCAGCTCTGACATATCGGGGTAATTTTTAAGGAATCTCTGCACCACCAAATTCAGCACATGCGCCAGGCAAGGGATGTGCGTCAAACTGGCTAGTCCCAGAGCTGCTACGAGATTTCACCCAATATCGCACAGCACCAGGCCGGGCTTGAGGCTCACTGGCACCAACCACTCCTCGGTCTGTTTGTTCAAGGCCCGTCCACAGCTCCTGCGCGGTGTGGGGTTGGTCCCCCAAACAGATAAGTTTTAAAATTGCCTGCTGTCGTTGGTTGTGCTGAAGTTGGTGGTGAAGGTGTTACGCTGACCGGATGAGAAGCTGGAAGAGGATGAGGAAGCGGAGTAGGAGGAGGAAGCAACAGGAGGCAAACTGTAGCTCCCTGCAATCCTCGGTGGTGGAAGGACATGCGCCAAACTGCTATCCGCCTCAGGCCCAGCCGCCACTGCATTTACCCAGTGTGCTGTTATGGAGATATAACGTCCCTGGCCGTGCTTACTGGTCCACGTATCCGTAGTGAGATGCACCTTGCCACAGATGGCATTGCGCAGTGCACACCTGATTTTGTTCCCTATTTGGTTGTGCAGGGATGGGATGGCTCGCCTGGAAAAGTAGTGGCGGCTGGGCACGACGTACACTGCCATAAGGCCTTTAAAACTATCCTTCTCCACCAGACGGAATGACAGCATTTCAAAGGCCAGTAATTTAGAAATGCTGGCATTCGGGGGTAGAGATCGCGAGTGGGTAGGGGGGTACTTCCTCTTCCTCTCCAGTGTTTGCGAGATGGAGAGCTGAACGCTTCCGTGGGACATTGTGGAGATGCTTGGTGACCCAGATGGTGGTGTTACTGGCAGATCCTCTGTTTGCGGGGTGGGAGGTGGCACTGTCACTCCAGAGGTGGATGAAGAGGCTGAGACTGCAGCAGAAGAGGAAGCAGGAGGAGCCAGAGACCTTTCTTGGTTTTTGAGGTGTCTACTCCACTGCAGGTCATGCAGGTTGTGCTCAGATTGAGAACACTTATGCTTCGCTTCAGGCTCTGATTGCACAGCGTGCAAACCACTCGTGTCTTGTCTGAAGAACTGCCACGCCAGGGAACTCCTTGTAGCTGGCTTTGGTGTGCTCGGTCCCTTGCTGCGGTGGGCAGTAGCAGGCGTACTGTCTAGGGGACGGCCGCTCCGCTTTTGCACCCTGCTCCCTCTTCTGCTGTCCTGGTGGCTCTGTGCGAACATCGCCTTTTCCTGCGAACTACAGTTGCAAGAAAAAGTATGTGAACCCTTTGGAATTATATGGATTTCTGCACAAATTGGTCATAAAATGTGATCTGATCTTCATCTAAGTCACAACAATAGACAATCACAATCTGCTTAAACTAATAACACACAAAGAATTAAATGTTACCATGTTTTTATTGAACACACCATGTAGACATTCACAGTACAGGTGGAAAAAGTATGTGAACCCTTGGATTAAATAACTGGTTGAACCTCCTTTGGCAGCAATAACTTCAACCAAACGTTTCCTGTAGTTGCAGATCAGACGTGCACAACGGTCAGAAGTAATTCTTGACCATTCCTCTTTACAGAACTGTTTCAGTTCAGCAATATTCTTGGGATGTCTGGTGTGAATCGCTTTCTTCAGGTCATGCCACAGCATCTCAATCGGGTTGAGGTCAAGACTCTGACTGGGCCACTCCAGAAGGCGTATTCTTCTGTTTAAGCCATTCTGTTGTTGATTTACTTCTATGCTTTGGGTCGTTGTCCTGTTGCAACACCCATCTTCTGTTGAGCTTCAGCTGGTGGAAAGATGGCCTTAAGGTCTCCTGCAAAATGTCTTGATAAACTTGGGAATTCATTTTTCCTTCGATGATGGCAATCCGTCCAGGCCCTGATGCAGCAAAGCAGCCCCAAACCATGATGCCCCCACCACCATACTTCACAGTTGGGATGAGGTTTTGACGTTGGTGTGCTGTGCCTCTTTTTCTCCACACGTAGTGTTGTGTGTTTCTTCCAAATAACTCAACTTTAGTTTCATCTGTCCACAGAATATTTTGCCAGTACTGCTGTGTAACATCCAGGTGCTCTTGTGCAAACTGTAAACGTGCAGCAATGTTTTTTTGGAACAGCAGTGGCTTCCTCTGTGGTATCCTCCCATGAAATCCATTCTTGTTTAGTGTTTTATGTATCGTAGATTCGCTAACAGGGATGTTAGCATATGCCAGAGACTTTTGTAAGTCTTTAGCTGACACTCTAGGATTTTTCTTCACCTCATTGAGCAGTCTTTACAGGATGGCCACTCCTAGGGAGAGTAGCAGCAGTGCTGAACTTTCTCCATTTATAGACAATTTGTCTTACCGTGGACTGATGAACAGCAAGGCTTTTGGAGATACTTTTATAACCCTTTCCAGCTTTATGCAAGTCAACAATTCTTAATCGTAGGTCTTCTGAGAGCTCTTTTGTGCGAGGCTTCATTCACATCAGGCAATGCTTCTTGTGAAAAGCAAACCCAGAACTGGTGTGTGTTTTTTATAGGGCAGGGCAGCTGTAACCAACACCTCCAATCTCATCTAAATGATTGGACTCCAGTTGGCTGACACCTCACTCCAATTAGCTCTTGGAGATGTCATTAGTCTAGGGGTTCACATACTTTTTCCACCTGCACTGTGAATGTTTACATGGTGTGTTCAATAAAAACATGGCAACATTTAATTCTTTGTGTGTTATTAGTTTAAGCAGACTGTGATTGTCTATTGTTGTGACTTAGATGAAGATCAGATCACATTTTATGACCAATTTGTGCAGAAATCCATATCATTCCAAAGGGTTCACATACTTTTTCTTGCAACTGTACATAGGTCAGTCGCATGACCTTGATTCCATGTGGGGTCAAGGTCCTCATCGTCCTCCACATCATCTTCCACCCAGTCTTCACCCCTGCCCTCCTTGTCGGTCTGCACACTTTCGAAAGCCCCAGCAGTTGGCACCTGTGTTTCGTCATCATCCGAGACGTGCTGCGATGGTACTCCCATGTACTCATCTTGAAACATAAGTGGTTAGGCATCAGTGCACTCAATTTCTTCCACTTCTGGGGCAGGGCTAGGTGGATGGCCCTGGGAAACCCTGCTAACAGAGTCATCAAAAAGCAGAAGAGACTGCTGCATGACTTGGGGCTCAGACTGCTTGGCTGATTTGCAAGGGGGTGAGGTGAAAGACTGATGGACATTGGCTGCAGGTGCCAACTCTGATCTTTCAGCAGGAGACTTTGTGGGAGACAATGTGAAGGTACTGGAGGCACTGTCAGCAACCCAATCTACTATCGCCTGTACTTGTTCAGGCCTCACTATTCATAGAGCCGCATTAGGCCCGACCAAATACCGCTGCAGGTTCTGTCACCTACTCCCACCTGAGGAAGGGGTTTCACTTGTGCGTGTAGCTCCACCACCAGCACCATGACCTGGACCACGTCCCTTATTTGACGCTCTCCTCATATTTCTCAAATTTAGGAACTTGCCCTAAATGGGTGTTTATTAATAGCAGAATAGAACCACAGTATGTAAAGGGTGTATCTCACACGCCGTGATCCACACTAGGCCACAATTAAAGATTTGCGCCCAAAATGGGTGTTTGTTTAATAACTGAATAGAACCACACTATGTAAAGGCTGTATCTCACAATGACATATGCAGCAAAGGCTGCAAAATCAACTTTTTTGCCCAAAAAGGGTGTTTGTTTAATAACTGAATATGACAGCAGTATATAACCCTTGAATTTCACACGTGCTGATGCTGCAAGGGCTGTAAAATAGTGGATTTTGCCAAAAAAGGGTGTTTTTAAAAACCCCGAAAATTATAGCTGTTTTTCTAGCTTTAATTGCACACTGACTAATCCAGATGTTGTATATTGTTAAAAAGGTGTGTTTTTTTAGTAACAGAATATGAAAGCTGTATATATTAAACTTGAATTTCACACGTGCAGATCTGTAAAATAGTGGATTTTGGCAAAAAAAAGGGTGTTTTTAAAAACCCTGAAAATTATGGCTGTATTTCTAGCTTAAATTGCACACTGACTAATCCAGATGTTGGATATTGCCAAAAAAAGTGTGTTTTTTTACTAAAAGAATATGAAAGCTGTATATAACCCTTGAATTTCACACGTGCTAATGCTGCAAGGGCTATAAAATTAGGTATTTTGGCAAAAAAGTGTGTTTTTAAAAACCCAGAAAATTATGGCTGTATTTCTAGCTTAAATTGCACAGTGACTAATCCTGCAAATGCACCAGATGTTGTATATTGCCAAAAAAGTGTGATTTTTTAAAACCAGCTTGGATTTCAATGTCACAAAGCTCAGATGCAGTGCTGGTGCACTGAGCTTGCATAAAATTGGCACCGCTGCCGCCCACCTAGCTATCAGACGGATAAAAGTAATTTTTTTCTGTCACTGGGCTCAGGGCAGGGTAAAAAGATTGTGCCCTGCACCCACACAACTAAATGTATGTAGATCGCTGAGTTAGATTCCAGTTCTGAACAAAAATTCTCTCCTATTCTCTCCCTGAAATCACCAGCAGCATCCTCTCCCTACACTAGTAACAGCAGAATGACGTGCAGAGCTACGTGACTCAAGCTTATATAGAGCCTGGGTCACATGCTGCACTGGCCAATCACAGCCATGCCATTATTAGGCATGGCTGTGATGGCTTCTAAGGGCACAGAGTTAAACGCTTGTTGATTGGCTGCTCTGCAGCCTTTCAAAAAGCGCCAAGAAATCCTCGAACACCGAATCCGAACCCGAACTTTTACTAAAATGTTCGGGTTCGGGTCCTGGGTCAAAAAATCCTAAAGTTCGGTACGAACCCGAACTTTACAGTTCAGGTTCGCTCAACCCTAAATTCCACCCTCCATATGTTGGACCGACTATACGAACAGAGAAAGGCCATCAACAATTTATTAATGATGCAATCAGAAAGGAGTACTCCCCTGTGTAACTTCTATGTCAGCCAGTGGCAGCTCATGCGTGACACCTGTCGTTTGCGCAGGCCCTTTTAGGACGCCACGTTATTTGTCAGTCACCAGGACTACAGGCTGAACGATGTCATTCCACTGCTTCATGTCCTGGAACAGATGCTGTTAACAATGGCTGGTCAGGAGACTGGAGACGTAGCAACTAGATCTCACGGCCACATAAGCCCTGTGGGGGCTGAACTGGAAGAGGAGGAGGGGGAGGAGGATATTGGAGCACAGTCAATGTGTAACCAAATGGGTGGTTTTTCTACTCAGGTGACAGGAGAGGGGGAGCAGGAGCAGCCAGAGGAGCTCCAGGACAATCAGGAGGATGAGAAAGAGGAGCCAGACACGCCGTGGCAGTATGCAGTAGAGATGGAGGCAGGGAGTCCTTCCGAGTCACTTGCGCAAATAGCCCGATCAAGCTCACTTGCTTGCGTAGTGACAGTCGAAATGTCACCATTCGGCATAGGGATGAATTCTAGCTCTCCACCTTGTTGGACCCTTTCTACCCGTCCAGAATGGGGGCCTTTTTTACACCCACTGAGAGGAAGGACAAACTGAACTACTACAGAGACATCCTATGTAGTGAGTTGGTCGCTGCATATCTGCGACTGCGCCATCATCCATCCTCTCACAGGTCTTAGCGGGGGAGCGCTCTGCACTCATGTTGCACTGCCATGGCTGCTGGGGAGGGGTGCGGTGGCAGAAGCAGTACCAGCTCCATCAGTAGCAGCCTGAGTCTATTGTCACTGATGAGTAGCTTTCTTTACACGTATAGTGAAGAAACTAGTCACCAGCAGCAGCAGCAGGTAGACGTGGAGCAGGATGTGAACCAGCAAGTGGTGACATACTTGGACAGCACCCTGCAAACCCACATTGAATTTCCGCTGGAGTACTGGGCAGCCAAACTGGATTTGTGGCCGCAACTAGCAGAGTTTGCCATGGAAAAACTGTCCTGCCCGACCAGTAGTGTGGCATCAGAGCAGGTGTTTAGTGCGGCAGGGGACATAGTTACCCCAAGAAGAACTCGCCTGTCAACCTAAAATGTGGAGTGACTGACCTTTATCAAGATGAATTAGGCATTGATCAGCCAGGATTTCCAACCACCAATTCCTGATGCATCATACTAGATCATCCATGGTGCCACACTAACACTTTGTTAAAAGAGACAAGTTTCTTCTGACTACCTGCCTCAGCTTCTACTCTGTTGCTGCCCCCCTCCTGATGCCACACATCTGATGCCAAGTGCTTCTCCTCCTCCTGGTACTGATATTGCCACCCACCGCCCCACTCTGTTACCGGGTCATTTTGTGGTCTCCTGATGCAGCTGCTGCTGTCATCTCCACACTATTGCAACTTGCAATTCTCTGGTATCCTGATGATGCTGCTACTGCCATCTCCACAGTATGTCACCTTGCCACTCTGTGGTATCCTCCTGCTGCTGCCATCTCCACACTATGTCACCTTGCCACTCTGTGGTATCCTGATACTGCTGCTACTGCCATCTCCACAGTATGTCACCTTGCCACTCTGTGGTATCCTCCTGCTGCTTCTATCATCTCCACATTATGTAACCTTGCCACTCTGTGGTCTCCTGCTGCTGCTGCTGCTACTGTAATTTCCACAGTATGTCACCTTGCAACTCTGTGGTATCCTCCTGCTGCTGCCATCTCCACACTATGTCACCTTGCCACTCTGTGAAATCCTGATGCTGCTGTTGCCCCCATCTCCACACTATGTCACCTTGCCACTCTGTGGTATCTTCCTGATGCTGCCATCTCCACACTATGTCACCTTGCCACACTGAGGTATCCTCCTGCTATCTTCACAGTATGTTTCCTTGCCACTCGGTGGTATCCACCTGCTGATGCTGCCATCTCCACACTATGTCACCTTGCCACTCTGTGGTATCCTCCTGCTGCTGCCATATCCACACTATGTCACCTTGCCACTCTGTGGTATCCTGATGCCGCTTCCACCTTGTCAATATGTCATAGGTCCACTCTGTGGACTTCTCATGCTGTTCCCACCCTCCTCACTTCATGACTGGGACACTATTTTGCCTTTCGGCCTAGCTGACATCATGAATTATTTGACCATTCTTCTGATCTGTCAGAAGGAAGGAAAAATGAGACACACAACGGATCCTGTCTGAGTAGCAGCTGTAAGGCCTGTATGGTCCCATCAGAATTGTCTTATGATGTGGTAGCCAAAAGCAGGAGTGTGTAGAAAACACATAAGACATGCAAATATTCCATTCATGTGACATCCACTCCAGTTTTCTTTTGGTATTAGCAATACTGATGAATTATTGAGCAAATGCTGACCGAGTGAAGGCATATGCTCCACAGACAGGATCCGTTTTTTGTGGGTTATTGTTCTGATAGATCAGAAGAAGGGCAAATTAATCAGTGATGTCAACAGAAACTTACTGCTGACACTCTCTACACTCTATCAGGGGTGCTCTACTTGTATACGAGTTTAATAGAACAGGTTCTGTAGACATCTATGTGGAATCAGCTGGTGCCAGTGAAAAAGGAGTGCACCTCTTCTTGACGCTAACATAGACCTGTAAGGCTGAGTTAATACTTGAATTATTTGGTCAGTTTTGGCCCAGTGACTGCCCTAATACCGTAAGTGAAGTGTGCAGTTATTCTAAGAGCGACGCCTGTCATCTGCATGTCATACGGACTCACAGTATTATTTCACTACCAGAGCAGAACTCCCTATGCATGTTACTACAAGGCACAGTGTTCTACACCACTATAAAGCCTCTAAACAGCCAGGAAATAGCGTTTTTTTTTTTACGTAATTCACAATGAATATATTTGGATCAATTTGGCGAAAACGGCAAATTGAATTTTTTGAAAAATGTGCTCATCTCTAATGATAATAATAATAATAATAATAATAATATTTCTTCATAATATAACTGTACAGTACATGATTAAAAAACAACTTAGAAACAGCTCATGGGATATGTCTGGTTCTGCAACTTTGAACTTACCTCTTATGGATATTCAATCATGCATCAACCCCTTTGACTTTTTTCAACAGACCCATACATTTCATTTCAAAAAGTTAACAAAGGGTTAATGTGGGACAAGCTAATCAGTTTATGAGACTTAAAGCATTGCAGAGCAATACATCAATAAATTAACATGGCAACAAGGCAAAAAGTTCTAGTACAAAGTTATAAATATTCATTGTGGCATCATTTCAACAAGAGTCATTTTAAATATGCTATCTGCAGTTTGATGGAGAAAGATATAGTATATGTAGCATCTGGAATCATCCCAAGCTCAACTGTTAAAAGGTGAGATATGTCCATGCCTTTTGCATTTGTTATGTACATGGAGGCCATGTGTAAAGGTCCCACAGACTTCAATGGAGCTCTACAGTCGTGGCCAAAAGTTTTGAGAATTACATAAATATTGGAAATTGGAAAAGCTGCTGCTTAAGTTTTTATAATAGCAATTTGCATATACTCCAGAATGTTATGAAGAGTGATCAGATGAATTGCATAGTCCTTCTTTGCCATGAAAATTAACTTAATCCCAAAAAAAACTTTCCACTGCATTTCATTGCTGTCATTAAAGGACCCACTGATAATTTCAGTAATCGTCTTGTTAACTCAGGTGAGAATGTTGACGAGCACAAGGCTCTGGAGATCATTATGTCAGGCTGATTGGGTTAAAATGGCAGACTTGACCTGTTAAAAGGAGGGTGATGCTTGAAATCATTGTTCTTCCATTGTTAACCATGGTGACCTGCAAAGAAACACGTACAGCCATCATTGCGTTGCATAAAAATGGCTTCACAGGCAAGGATATTGTGGCTACTAAGATTGCACCTCAATCAACAATTTATAGGATCATCAAGAACTTCAAGGAAAGAGATTCAATTCTTGTTAAGGCTTCAGGGCGTCCAAGAAAGTCCAGCAAGCGCCAGGATCGTCTCCTAAAGAGGATTCAGCTGCGGGATCGCAGTGCCACCAGTCCAGAGCTTGCTCAGGAATGGCAGCAGGCATGTGTGAGCGCATCTGCACGCACAGTGAGGCGAAGACTTTTGGAAGATGGCCTGGTGTCAAGAAGGGCAGCAAAGATGCCACTGCTCTCCAAAAAAAACATCAGGGACAGATTGATCTTCTGCAGAAAATATTGTGAATAGACTGCTGAGGACTGGGCAAAGTCATATTCTCCGATGAAGCCTCTTTCCGATTGTTTGGGGCATCTGGAAAAAGGCTTGTCCGGAGAAGAAAAGGTGAGCGCTACCATCAGTCCTGTGTCATGCCAACAGTAAAGCATCCTGAGACCATTTATGTGTGGGGTTGCTTCTCATCCAAGGGAGTGGGCTCACTCAAAAACACAGCCATGAATAAAGAATGGTACCAAAACACCCTCTAACAGCAACTTCTTCCAACAATTTAACAACAGTTTGGTGAAGAACAATGCATTTTCCAGCACGATGGAGCACCGTGCCATAAGGCAAAAGTGGCTTGGGGACCAAAACGTTGACATTTTGGGTCCATTGCCTGGAAACTCCCCAGATCTTAATCCCATTGAGAACTTGTGGTTAATCCTCAAGAGGCGGGTGGACAAACAAAAACCCACTAATTCTGACAAACTCCAAGAAGTGATTATGAAAGAATGGTATCAGTCAGGAATTGGCCCAGAAGTTGATTGAGAGCATGCCCAGTCGAATTGCAGAGGTCCTGAAAAAGAAGGGCCAACACTGCAAATACTGACTCTTTGCATAAATGTCATGTAATTGTGGATAAAAGCCTTTGAAACGTATGAAGTGTGTGTAATTATATTTCACTACATCACAGAAACAACTGAAACAAAGATCTAAAAGCAGTTTAGCAGCAAACTTTGTGAAAACTAATATTTGTGTCATTCTCAAAACTTTTGGCCACGACTGTATTATGGTAGAGAGAGCAATTTCAAAACTGCTAGTATTTGAAATATACAGTACTTTTCATCCTAATGCTTACATAATAAAAGAGTTTTTAAAGGGATTCTCTCATGAGATTTGAGCCCTATAAGCTAAACATATGGCCAGGTCCGTACTAATAACATGAATCCTAAACTGCCCTTATTAAACCAGCTTGTGGCTCTATTAGCCCAAAAAACGGGTTTTTATAAGCTGTCACTCACCTACCTAAGGTGCCCAAGGGGTTTTACGTTAACCCAGGGTGCCCGCCCGCACCCCTCGCCGTCTGGTGCCCAGCGCCGCCTTCCTCACCTCAGCCCCGCCTCCACAATCCTCCCGTCCCTCTGCTAGATTCGGCACCTGCGCACTAGGCTCAGCCTGATGCGCCGCGGACTCCTGGCAGCGGCTTCGTTGAGCGAAGTGCGCATGCGCCGCCTGATGCGCATGCGCACTTCGCTCAACGAAGCCGCTGCCAGAAGTCCGCGGCCCATTAGGCTGAGCCTAATGTGCTGGTCAAAAGAGGCGCTGGGCACCAGACGGTGCGGGCGGGCACCCTGGGTTAACGTAAAACGCCTTGGGTGACAGCTTATAAAAACCATTTTTTTGGGCTAATAGAGCCACAAGCAGGTTTAATAAGGGCAGTTTAGGATTCATGTTTTAGTACGGACCTGGCCATATGTTTAGCTTATAGGGCTCAAATCTCATGACAGAATCCCTTTAAAGATTCATTGGACCTAGAAAGATACCTCCAGATATTAGTTGTCATTCTGCCCCCCATAAAAAATAAGTTAAAATGGATTTTCCAGGGACAATCATAAATTTCAAACAGCTTAGCATGGTTAAAATAAATAAATACTCACCTTATTGAACCCCCACCACTCCCATCCAAAGGATGCCCATTCCCCTTTATTTCCTGCAGCAGCAATGAGGTTCCTACACAGGGACATGTGACTGCTGCTGTCAATCCCTTGCCTTGGAGGCACATACAGTACCTGAGACTGATTGAGTCTAAGGAGTGTGTAAGGAGTTCACTTACTCTGTTTTCTCCTGTAAATGGAAAAGATATTGCCCTCTTGGAGGGCAGTGGGGGGTAGACTGCTGGTGGAAGAGCATGAGACACACAGTGACTCCACAGGTAGTATAATAACTGACTCCTATATAATGACTATATTTAGTCTCAGTATGGTGTTAATCATCACTACTATGGTATGACAGTAATAATCAGTTGTATGGTGTAGTTACCCATTCATGGTATTTTGATGTTATGCAGTCTCAATGTTATTCAGTCATAACATGTGGATGTCATCCAGTCTCAATATGGTGGTATTATGTAATTATGGTGCGATAGCATTATTCAGTTATGGTATGGTATTGTTATTCAGTCACTGTATAGCTGTACAATGAATTGTATGTTGAAAACATTTTGTCACTGCATTTATTATTAATTGACTTTGCAGTAGGCAGCACACCTTAGTGTAAATGTCACTGAGCACCATTTATGTTGATCAATAATGATATTAATACATTTTAATGCACAATCTTAATGTACTCTTTGGGACCACAACAAATTATCAATTTATTGTTGATCATCTCCACTAGAGATTAGAGAATTTCATATTTTGAAATTCGTTCACACTTTCTTTGGTGGTAAAAGGTGAATTGCGTTATGGATTCCGTTACCATGGACCATAGCGCAATTCTATGACGGAATGCATAATGAAATGCCTTTCATTCTATCATAATAGAAGTCTATGGGCTGCAAAACTGATCCGTCCCATTTCTGTTATGCAGCCAAAACATCAAATAGTGTAGTGGTTTGCTTGGTAGCACTGTCTTTTAGTTTTATATATAACAATGAAAGCATAAAATAATGATACACTTTCATTTTTAGGTTTAAAGGGGTTATCCGGGCTTTTAATATTGATGACCTAACCTCAGTATAGGTCATGAATATCAGATCAGTGGGGGTCCAACACCAGGCACCCCTGCTGATCAGCTGTACGAGGAGACTGCGTGCGCAGTGTGCACATGCCGTCTCCTTTCTGCGCGTGCCATCTCCTCATACAGCTGATTTGCGGGGGTGCCGGGTGTTGGACCCCCACCCAATCTGATATTGATGACCTATCCTGAGAATAGGTCATCAATATTAAAACCCTGGACAACCCCTTTAATTGAACATATGATTCCTACACCCACAGACATTATATAAAGTAGCTTTACAAAAGGACTATGGAACATGCAGCCATGCATGATTATGTGGTTTGCATCACCCATTCTCTTGTAGATTGTTTCAAGAAAGCAATATGAGAAAAAAATATTACTTGTTTCTCGTAACAAAATAAATAAATGTTCATTATACTTAAATTTATAGTGCAAAATCCTCTAATATATTTTCAAAATAAATAAATTGGTGTAAAGACTAAACACTTTTGGAATAAATAATATTTTTATAATTGCCCTTGTCAACATTGGTCAGAGAATGAATACACACTAAATATATAATCAATAAGTCACATTGTGCGTAACTACAATGTATCTTTCTTCGTTAAAAGGACACATACATCTATCTACTGTGAGCAATATTTTCCAAATGTAATTTATCTATCTACTGTATGTATTAATAGTATTGATTTTGTTGAATTTAAAAAAAGTAAATTTTGAAAGCTCAATATCTATTATTACAGACTACTGTCGTAATTGTGCAATATAATGTTATATGTTGAAAAGATTGTTTAAAATAGAATGATCGGTTACTATTATGTAATAACATTTAGAAATTGCTAATTGGAAAAGATGTGTACAAAAAAAGGAAGTGCAAAATAAATAAATGAATGAATAAATAAATAAATAAGAAAAACAACTTTCCAATCACCAATTGTGATTTTTTTAACCAGATAAGGGTTTTAATCTTGCTCAGAATTCTGTCCATCAATCCATTAACCCCTTAGGGATGCATGACAAACCGGTACGGCATGTTTCCCGAAACCTTAAGGACCCATGACGTACCGGTACGTCATGGCTTTAAAATGCGATTGCGGCGCCGCGGGGGTTAATCGGAACGGGATGCCCGCTGATATCAGCGATCGCCGCAAACCGCAGGTCAATTCAGACCTGTGGTTTGCAGCACTTTCTACAGTTTCTGATGCCCGCGGTCCCTGACTGCGGTGATCAGAAACTTTAAAATGCCCAAATTATTGATTTTTCACCCCCCCTGCAGGCGGGTTGCAGGCGGTGCGGGAGGCGGGCGGTGCGGCAGGCGGGATCGCGATCCCCCGCCCGCCTCCTCTTGAATATTCATTGGTGTCTAGTGGGAATACCAGAGTGTCAGCACATTGCTGACACTCTGGTATAAACGGCTGACATCTGTGCTGTGATGTCAGCCGTTTAACCCTTTCCATACCGTGGTCCGTACGGACCGCTGTATGGAAAAGGTTAACAGTCAGGGAGCTCCCTCCTTCTCCCATCGGGGGCTGCCTTTGCAGCCCCCAGACAGGATGGGGTCACAGAGGGAGGGAGCCCCCCTCCTTACCCTTCCCCGTCTGCTCAGTTGTGGCAGACGGGGAAGGTTCCCATGGCAACAGGACGCCTTCTCAAAGTGTAAGTAAAATACAGTACAATGCACTATATAGTGAACTGTACTGTATTATACAGATATCAGACCCACTGGATCTTCAAGAACCAAGTGGGTCTTGGTCAATTCTTTTTAAAAAAAAAGTGAAAAAAGTAAAGATGAAAAAAAACATTTATCACTGAATAAAAATAAAAAAATAAAAATAAACTACACATATTAGGTATCGCCGCGTCCGTAACAACCTGATCTATATAACGGTCATGTTACTTTCACCGCACGGTAAACGTCATAAAAAAATTTAAAATAAAAACTATGAGAAAATAGAAATTTTGCCCAACTTACTTCCCAAAAAAGTAATAAAAGTGATCAAAAAAGTCGCATGTACGCCAAAATTGTAACAACAAACCGTCATCTCATCCCGCAAAAATTATACCCTACCCAAGATAATCGCCAAAAAACTGAAAAAAACTATTGCTCTTAGACTATGGAAATACTAAAACATGATTTATTTTTTTCAAAAATGAAATCATTGTGTAAAACTTACATAAATATAAATAAAAATAAAGTATACATATTAGGTATCGCAAAGTCCATATCGTCGGGCTCTATAAAAATATCACATGACCTAACCACCGTAAAAAAAAATATAAATAGAAACGGTGTAAAAAAGCCATTTTTTGTCATCTTACGTCACAAAAAGTGTAATAGCAAGCGATCAAAAAGTCATATGCACCCCAAAATAGTGCCAATCAAACCGTCATCTCATCCCACAAAAAATTGAGATCCTACTTAAGATAATCGCCCAAAAACTGAAAAAAACTATGGCTCTCAGACTATGGGAGACACTAAAACATGATTTTTTTTGTTTCAAAAATGAAATCATTGTGTAAAACTTACATAAATAAAAAAATTGGATACATATCAGGTATCGCCGCGTCCGTGACAACCTGCTCTATAAAAATACTACATGATCTAACCTGTCAGATAAATGTTGTAAATAACAAAAAAAAAAACGGTGCCTAAAAAGCTATTTCTTGTTATCTTGCCTCACAAAAAGTGTAATATAGAGCAACCAAAAATCATATGTACCCTAAACTAGTACCAACAAAACTGCCACCCTATCCCGTAGTTTCTAAAATGGGGTCACTTTTTTGGAGTTTCTACTCTAGGGGTGCATCAGGTCGGCTTCAAATGGGACATGGTGTCAAAAAAACCAGTCCAGCAAAATCTGCCTTCCAAAAACCGCATGGCATTCCTTTCCTTCTGCGCCCTGCCGTGTGCCCGTACAGCAGTTTACATATGGGGTGTTTCTGTAAACTACAAAATCAGGGCCATAAATAATGAGTTTTGTTTGGCTGTTAACCCTTGCTTTGTAACTGGAAAAAAAATATTAAAATGGAAAATCTGCCAAAAAAGTGAAATTTTGAAATTGTATCTCTATTTTCCATTAAATCTTGTGCAACACCTAAAGGGTTAACAAAGTTTGTAAAATCAGTTTTGAATACCTTGAGGGGTGTAGTTTCTTATATGGGGTCACTTTTATGGGGTTTCTACTCTAGGGGTGCATCAGGGGGGCTTCAAATGGGACATGGTGTAAAAAAAAACAGTCCAGCAAAATCTGCCTTCCAAAAACCATACGGCATTCCTTTCCTTCTGCGCCCTGCTGTGTGCCCGTACAGTAGTTTACGACCACATATGGGGTGTTTCTGTAAACTACAGAATCGGGGCAATAAATATAGCATTTTGTTTGGCTGTTAACCCTTGCTTTGTTACTGGAAAAAAATTATTAAAATGGAAAATTTGCCAAAAAATCTAAATTCTGAAATGTTATCACCATTTGCCATTAACTCTTGTGGAACTCTTGTGGAACACCTAAAGGGTTAATTTAGTTTATAAAATCAGTTTTGAATACCTTGAGGGGTGTAGTTTCTAGAATGGGGTGGTTTCTATTATGTAAGCCTCACAAAGTGACTTCAGACCTGAACTGGTCCCTAAAAAGTGGGTTTTTGTAAATTTCAGAAAAATTTCAAGATTTGCTTCTAAACTTCTAAGCCTTGTAACATCCCCAAAAAATAAAATATCATTCCCAAATTGATCCAAACATGAAGTATACATAGGGGGAATGTAAAGTAATAACTATTTTTGTAGATATTACTATGTATTTTAGAAGTAGAGAAATTGAAACTTGGAAATTTGCTATTTTTTACAAATTTTTGGTAAATTTGGTATTTTTTTATAAATAAAAAAGAATTTTTTTTACTTCATTTTACCAGTGTCATGAAGTACAATATGTGATGAAAAAACTTTCTCAGAATGGCCTGGATAAGTCAAAGCGTTTTAAAGTTATCAGCACTTAAAGTGACACTGGTCAGATTTGCAAAAAATGGCCAAGTCCTTAAGGTGAAATAGGGCTGAGTCCTTAAATTTGACTAAGTCCTCCAAATCTGAATACAGATTAGACAGGAAAAAGGTCTCTATGCCATGGCTATAGGGAAAGCAAGTGAAGCCACTACTTCGGGGCCCGAGCTTAGAAAGGGCCCAGGAGCACTAGCATGACAACCTTTTTCATGCAAGATGCAGAGGCCAGCTGCTGCTGTCCACCTTACAAGCTCCTGTGCTGCTGAGCTTCTTAGACACACCTCCTCTTCGCTCCATTCCGCCCAACATGACGTGTTTCCTGAGGAGAGTGAGACTGCAGTGGCAGGAGCAGTGAAGAGATGCAGACAGCCTGTAAGTGAGTCTGCACTGTCTCTTCTCTGTGGGACGGAGGGAGGTCAGGGAACGCTTGAAGCTGCTGCTGTCTGGATTCTGTAACAGCCAGCTGCTTCAATGCTCATTTAATAGTATTTACTGCCTCATTAAGCCATTTGTTTGCCTCCGTAGACTCCGTGACACCTGCCCCATGCCCCTCATATCATTTCCTTCTCTTATATCATCCTTACAGAGCCCCTGCTGTCTCCTTTCCTCCCTCATTTATCCATTGCTCCTGTTGCACCCCTCCTATCTCCTATTGCTGCCCGGCACAAACCGACTGCCACCTACTTCTTGTATGAACCCGCCTCAGAGCTCCATTCAACTATTTGCTGTGTTCACCCCTCTTGTCCATCCAGGACCCTGGTCACCTGTCTCACTCCTCTGCCTTCTATTATGGTAGTATCTAAACTGCATGCACAATACGGACCTTCTAATGACTCAGGGTCAGGAACTGTTGCCCCTACCCTGTACGATGCCCCCGTATACTCTGCATTGTGCCCCCTTACCATACCCTGTACAGTGTCACTAGTCATACCCTGCACTGTGCCCTCTTATACTCTATACTGTTCCCCCTTATGCGCTGATATCCAGTCACTGTATGACAGCATTACCTAATTACTGTATAGAGGTGTTATCCAGTCATGTATGGGGGCTATAACCTTACAGTGTTTGTTATTCAGTATGTAGGTATTATTTAGTCTCTGTATGTTGGTAATATACAGTCACTAAATCTATTATTATTATTATTTGGGGATTCGGCTAATATCTTTACCGTATATGCTGTAGATTCCAGTACATGATACTGTATTTCCCAATATAGTAAATGAGCCTTGGGAAAATCAGTTCACACCACTGACCACCAGGATCAGGGTGCGCTCTGTCAGCCACTGTACTATAGCATACAGTGCATGGCAGTCTCCCCTTTATGCCCAGCTTCTCCGCTGTGTACTAGTGCTTACATCACAATTTTGACATCCATTTAATGTATACAAAAAACCTATATGTTAACGGATGCCTCAGACTTAAGCATCCACCGCTATAGAGTACCATTGTAAAAAAAAAAATATATGTTAATGTATACACTTTTTTACTGGACTCTGCAGGATATAAAAAAGTGGTGTGCTGCACTTTTCTATATTTTTTTCCCCCCAATGTATATGTCAAATGGATGGGAAAAACATAATGTGAACCCATCCTTATATATGCACACATACGATGCCAGGATGGTCATGGGGGGAAGTCCATAATTTTTTTGGCTGTGAAGCCCAGTCAGTTCTAGCATCGACCCCTGTCTCCATGGAAGAGTAATCTATTTACAAAAATGACTAGTTTTATTGCATTGAAAAGTTTATATGAAGTAGTATACTGTTAACTATTTGCTAATTAGGGAATGCCATAGGCAAATTTTGCTAATTTAAAATTTCTGTATGCAGAACACAAAATAAATTTCATTTTCATCACAAAAATCCTATAAAAAAATACCTGGCAGCTATCTGAGGATAGGTCATCAATATCAAAATCCTGGGCAACTCTTTTAATGATATGTTCCACAAGTGTCTGGTGGACGAGAGATGGTCTGGTCCTGCAGTTAAAGGCATTGTCCAGGCAGTTAACATTTTTGTACAAATGCTCAGAATGACCTAAATCATACTCATCTATTCCCTGCCACAACTGTTTTGAAGCATTCCTGGCATCCGCCGGTCTCTATTTTCTTGTGCCTTTCTACACAGGAAGTATAACTGGTTAGATAAAAACTGCTTTCAGTGGTGACCTGTCTTAGCCGGTGATTGACCGAAAGGTCACATTTCGGCATTGAGAGGGATCAGGAGATGGGAAATGGAAATTGTCTGACCAGGAGCAGTGAGGAAGATGGGTAGGGGTGACTTTTTTAATGGGGTTCTATGGGAATTACTTTATTACAAATGTATTCCCAAATACATTTCATTAGATATAATGGCTCTTTTTGTCTGGGGAGCAATCATTAGAAGAAATAAAATAGGCGCCATCCTATTAGTAGTGATGAGTACACATAGCTCCAATTCTGCTTTCTATTGATTTTCTATGTTCCCTAAATTGCACATAAAGAGGTCTGAAGGTCTTACCCACATAAAACCCCCCACCTGGGCAGAAAATCATGTATACTACAAACTGCGTCTTGCAGTATATGAAGTGTTTCACTATATGTCCCACTTCTATTTGTAGATACTTATGACTATACATGTAATCACGCATAGAACAATGTCCACGTGTGAAGTTCCCTTTCGGTGTACATTTCCCTAACCAATTTAAGTCAGTCCTTGGAAAGTTACTCCTGGTGATAACATCCCCTATGGTTCTACTTTTTCATAAACTAATGATAGGATTGGTGTGTGTCCTGAGGATATAATTGTCAAACTGGCCGACAAGGGTGGAAATATAGTGGTCATGTATAAAACCAGCTACATAAAAGAAGCAGAACGACAACTGAGTGATAGAAATACATATACACTTCTACAATCTAACCCCACATTAAAATATCAACAACAACAACTGAGGGTGCCATTATGAAAATATGTTGATATGGGAGTGTTGTCAAAACGAACAGCGGAGAGACTGTACCCCCAGTTCCCTACTAAACCAGTCTGGTACTGTGGACCCATCTGGACGTCCTATTGCATTGGGGATCGGATCTGTTACTGAGCCCCTTTTCCAATACCTGGATTGGATGTTACGTCCATTGCTAAAAGGGATTCCCTCCTATTTGGAGGACACCAATGATTCTTTGGAAGCCCTCAAAGATAAAGAGTGGCAACATGATTATTTTTTGGCATCAATAGATGTGGAGAGCCTATTTACTAGAATCTCCCAGGAACTGGGAGTACAGTCAATCCAAGATATATTGGAGAAAACAGGCAGGAGTGCCCCATATATTGACTTTGTCACCCAGGCGTTATTATATGTATTAACACACAATGCCTTTATATTAAACCAACAATGGTTTACACAGCTGTCAGGTACAGCGATGGGGACAATACATTCGTGGAATATCTGAATAATAAAAATGATATAAATATGCGATTCACTAGCAGAATAGAAAATGAAGAACTTGAGTTCCTGGATGATAAGGTAACGATCAGAGATGGGAGTTTGGATACTACGTTACATAGAAAACCTACTTCCACGAATGCATTGTTACATTATAAAAGTTTTCACCCGCCCCATGTCAAGACAGCAGTCCCCAATGGTCAATTTATGCGCTTAAAGAGAATAGTGTGGAACCAAATAGAGTTTGATGAACAATGTAAAGAGCTGAAGAGACGTTTCCTCCAAAGAGGATATCCAGAATATATCATAGACAGAACTTATGTGAAGGCACGTAAACAGAAGCAAAGCAATGTATTAACACTGAAGAAAAGGGAAAAACAAAGGAACAGTGAAAACGCTAGGACAGTATTCACATTTTATTATTCCCTAATGGCTCGAGTAATTAGGAGTGTGATCCTCAATAATTGGCATATGCTGGAACGAGATGATAATTTGAAAGACCGGACACACACCAATCCTATCATTAGTTTCAGAAAATGTAGAACCATAGGGGATGTTATCACCAGGAGTAACTTACCAAGGACTGACTTAATTTTGAGTGGGACATATAGTGAAACACTTCATATACTGCAAGACGCAGTTTGTAGTATACATGATTTTCTGCCCAGGTGGGAGGTTTTATGTGGGTAAGACCTTCAGACCTCTTTATGTGCAATTTGGGGAACATAGAAAATCAATAGAAAGCAGAATTGGAGCTACATGACTTATCGAACACATACACATACATGGAGGCAGAGATGATGTGTTGAAGTGTGCAGGGGTAGAGGTAGTCCATATGCCAGAACGAGGAAGAGATAGGAAGCACATTCCATTACAGAGGGAGGCCGCATGGATTATTAAAACTGATGCCATGGGTGCTCTGGGATTAAATGACAAAAATGACTTAGCTGTTTTTGTATGAATTGGTTTTAGATTATCTGATGGTTATCTATATGGTTTTTATAAGGACATCCGTATGTAAATTGAAGTGATCATTTCACCTGTTCGACGATGGCGTGGGAGTGATGTATAAAGTACACCTCCCCCCTACGTCACGGGAGGCTTGACAAGGCGCAGCTCAGCGTGAAATGGCTGTTGTCTGATTTATCTGTGCGGTGCCCCGCATCTACCATGATTTTACTTACAATAAAGCTGCAAAAAGAAAGTTGATGGTGAGTGCAGCAATTTTTTATTCTTTCAATTTTTTGATTATATGTCTATTGGCAGAGCACCACCAAACTGTCTCATGATACCAGTGCAGGTGTGAATCCTGTTGGACATTGACCACAGTAGGCAGTGCCGACTGCGTTTTTCTTATATGAACAATGGGATCAGGTCAGTCTGTATATCTCCCAAAGATTAAGAATTAGGTATTGTTATTCTTGAAGAAGTACATCAATACCTCAAAGCTCTTGAAAACATGCACATGTTCAGAAGAAAATGGCAAGAATAGAATGAGACATGAATTTGGTGATTGACACAAAAGATAAGCAGTTGATTTTAATAATGTAGCTAATCTTTTGCTTTAAAAAAAAAATCTCAGGAGAGAATTGGAGACTCAGGCTAAATTCATTCACTGCTTGATGCTTGGGTTCAGCGAGACAGTTTCAAACGGAACCCCTGAATATAGACAATCATATGCATCTGCATGTCTTTATAGGTGCATTTGAAGGTAAACATTTTTGATACAGTTGTAGCTGTGGAGACCTGATGAAGCCCAAATGTCACTCCAAGGAATCCTTTTCCACAATAGATTTTAATTGTGGATATGTGGCTTTTGAACAGATAACCCCTTTTTAAGGAATTGGCTCATAGAGATTATTGCATGTAGACATCATAGTGGATCAATCCCTCTTTATGAGCAAGAACGGAGGACTGGTCTATAGGAGAGGCTCACAGTCTGGTGGACTCAAGCCCTTGCATTAACTTACAGCCATTTATCTGGATGATTACTATGTATTACCACTAATGTTGAACGAATCGAAGTGTCCAAAGTGGACTTCGATCCGAATTTCATGGATAATTTGAAGCCGAATTTCCTTGTACTCCGTGGTAGCGAATTGGTTTTCTCTAAAATGGGGTAAAATAAAATTAAAACTCATACTCACCTCATTTGTTTGAGCACAAAGAGCCATCCGCCATGTTTATTGAACATCTTGTGCAAAATCTCATTCAAGGGTGTGTATGACCAGGGGCGTACATAGTAATCACTGGGTCCCATGGCAATAATCTGAATTGGGCCCCGTTATGAGTGACCCATCGTACCCCTTAGGTTATGTGCACCTCTGTTGCATTTTCTGGCAAAAACAAAGGGCAAAATAATGCTGCATGGGGATCTCGAATGACCCCATTATTGTGAATGGGATCTGGCAGGTGCCAGCAGTGTTTGGCATATGCTGGATCTGTTGATTCTGGTATTCTGCTGGTATGCTAGAACAGAATACCAAAATCTGATTGCAAATGATTACCAAGCCTTACCCAATGAATTGAGCCTGCTGCTGCTACTTTATATATAGTGCATCATCCTTACCCCATGGACTGTGCCTGCTGCTGCTTCACCTCCTCTCCAATGCTGACTTACTGTTTGTGCTGCTGGCAGACCGCAGTCAGGGCCTGGGGCAGATCTTCACGGAGCTGAACTGGAGTCTGGACTGGTGACACTGTTGGATTAGGTCAGGTTCGGACTGGTCAGTCACGTCACAGTGCAACGTGTGCTTGCAGAGGAACAGGACAGTGACATTTTACAAAGTACAGACACAGAAAAATAAAGGATTTAATCCAGTCACAACTGATGTTTCTCTGACTGCTGCAGAACCTCATAACACACACCTCAGCTGCTGCAGAACTTCATAATACACACCTTAGCTGCTGCAGAACCTCCTAGTACACACCTCAGCTGCTACAGAAAATCCTAATCTGATGCTAGAACACATATAAGTCTTTGATCCCATCTGTGTTGGGGCTTAATTCACAGATCTGGGCATACATGCTGGACACAATTTTATAGCCTTGCAGATGGAAACCCATCAGATCTCATCATAGTCAGCAGGATCCATCTAGTGTACTTGTCCATGAGGCGCCAGATCCAGAACTACTGTCGTTTTTGTTTATGTGCTCCTATGACAGGGCAGAACAGCAAACGTCACCATCACAGATGTGAACAAAGCCTAATACGCATACCGGATGCTGCAGAACATCATAATAGTGACAAGGGAACTACAAGTATCATCATTACCAGATTGTTATTATTGTAAATTAGGGGGAAACACATGGAGAGGTAAAAGGGAACTACAACTCCCAGCATGTCCAGGCTGTTATTATTGGATACAAGTGGATATTACACAGAGAGAGTATAAGGCCGGGTTCACATCACGGTTTAGTTTTCCGTACTTTGGATCCATCAGAAGAACAGAAAAATAAAGAGAAAAAAATGAATCCCTTATTTCAAGCATCAGTTTTGCACATTTGGAGTCTGAGATCCATTATTTTAGACGGAAAAAGGTCCTGCATGCAAAACGGAAATCTAAATGGTGATGTGAACCCAGCCTAAGAATAGAGAAGTACAACTCCCAGCATGTCCAGATTATTATAGGGCATCATCCAGTTTTACTATGTGAGAGCTTTAAAAGGTAATAACTATAACCCCCAGTATGGCCAAACTTATTATGGGGCATCAGTATACCTTACAGAGAGGGGGTATAAGAGGAGAGGACTACAACTCCTAGCATTACCAGACAGTACTAGGGCATACGCTGAAATTACATGGAAAGGGATATAATAGAACAGAATTACAACTCCCCACATTGCCAGACTGTACTAGGGCATAAATTGAAATTATATGCAGGGGGATATAATAAGACAGAACTACAACTCCCAGCTTTTCTAGGATGTTATATAGGTTATCCCAGGACACTACTAACCTCTCCTCCGGGAAACACACAGAATTTCCGCCCCCTCACAGTGACATCCCACAGGTCTTTCACGAGTCCTCTGCACTGGTCACATGATGAGGATATCACCAAAGGTACTTCAGACTTTGCTGTTCTGCTATGCTTAGCTTCCTACACTGGTCACATGGTGATGATGACATCACCAAAGGTCCTTCAGACTTTGCTGCTCTTCTATGCTTAGCTTCCTACACTGGTCACATGGTGATAATGACATTCTCCTCTCAAAGGTAGCTAGCTATACAAGTGTAATTTGTGGGTGTGGCATATCCTCCACTGCAGGCCCCCTTCCCCCAGTGTCCCCATAGCAGTTGCATGGTCTGCCTCTATTGAAGGTGCGCCATTTCGTATGACGTCACCACTCCTACCAACCTAATGACATCATCACGCACCAGTCAACATTTCACACTGGATCTCCAATCAAGATGGAGGCAGAGGGCTCTTTGCGATCAAATGGTACCGATGTAACATAGTAACATAGTAATATAGTACATAAGGCCGAATAAAGACATTTATCCATCCAGTTCGGCCTGTTATCCTGCAAGTTGATCCAGAGGAAGGCAAAAAAAAAATGTGAGGTAGAAGACAATTTTCCCCACTTTAGGGGAATAAAAAATTCCTTCCCGACTCCAATCAGGCAATTAGAATAACTCCCTAGATCAAAGACCTCTCTCTAGTAGCTATAGCCTGTAATATTATTACACTCCAGAAATACGTCCAGGCCCCTCTTGAATTCCTTTATTGTACTCACCATCACACCTCCTCAGGCATAGAGTTAACACTCATGCTTTCTGAGATTTCTAAGATGTGTTATCTAAACTAAGCAAACACCTTCAATTGCTTTTCAATTGCTTTTGTTTCAAGATAACACGATGATTTAAGAAATTTGAGTTAAGAGTTTGAGTGCTAACCCTGCTACATCTGTAAGTTTGATTTTATATTTTTTTATTTTTTTATTATAGACCTTAACATCAATTTCTGAAGCTGCGATCAACGACCACTATCAGGAGGACCAAATTTTCTTACAAATACACCTATTAATTCATTTTACCTTTGTGGCTATAACAGTAACATTCCTCTAATCCTTAATGTAAATCAAAACATCAATATTTTGAGCACTCCATTATTCCCACAATCTGATATAAGACAGATACTAAGGGCATCACCCAGAAAGGAGGGCAGAAATTACACTTTTTTATTATATATGTTTAATCTTTTATTATGTTCTATTTTTTAAGTATGGTATTTATTAGAATAGTAACCTTTTATACAACCTTTTATACATACAAACAATATATCATCCTCTAATCAATGATTTAGAATTACCATCATGAAAATCTTGGTACAGACTAATCTAGAACTAATACTGTATTTGCTGTGCTTACTTGTTCATAATTAGCAGGGCCATCTGCACTGGCAACAATGTCTTTTTATACCTGCAATATAATGGAAAAAGCGGCACACAATGTATTACTTTGTAGTACGGAAATAATAAACGCATCCCCTTCTCCAGCGCTGTAATTACTGGCCACTCCTCTGAGCAACATGTGACAGCCCACCAGAATAGAGATACATGTGACAGCCCACCAGAATAGAGCTACAAGTGACAGCCCATCAGAATAGAGCTACATGTGACATCCTACCAGAATAGAGCTACATGTGACAGCCCACCAGAATAGAACTACAAGTGACAGCCCACCAGAATAGAGCTACAAGTGACAGCCCATCAGAATAGAGCTACATGTGACAGCCCACCAGAATAGAGCTACAAGTGACAGCCCACCAGAATAGAGCTACAAGTGACATCCTACCAGAATAGAGCTACATGTGACAGCCCACCAGAATAGAGCTACAAGTGACAGCCCACCAGAATAGAGCTACAAGTGACATCCTACCAGAATAGAGCTACATGTGACAGCCCACCAGAATAGAGCTACATGTGACAGCCCATCAGAATAGAGCTACAAGTGACATCCTACCAGAATAGAGCTACATGTGACAGCCCACCAGAATAGAGCTACATGTGACAGCCCATCAGAATAGAGCTACAAGTGACAGCCCATCAGAATAGAGCTACAAGTGACAGCCCACCAGAATAGAGCTACATGTGACAGCCCACCAGAATAGAGCTACATGTGACAGCCCACCAGAATAGAGCTACAAGTGACATCCCACCAGAATAGAGCTACATGTGACAGCCCACCAGAATAGAGCTACATGTGACAGCCCATCAGAATAGAGCTACAAGTAACAGCCCACCAGAATAGAGCTACATGTGACAGCCCACCAGAATAGAGCTACAAGTGACAGCTCACCAGAATAGAGCTACATGTGACAGCCCACCAGAATAGAGCTACAAGTGACATCCTACCAGAATAGAGCTACAAGTGACAGCCCACCAGAATAGAGCTACAAGTGACATCCCACCAGAATAGAGCTACAAGTGACAGCTCACCAGAATAGAGCTACATGTGACAGCCCACCAGAATAGAGCTACAAGTGACATCCTACCAGAATAGAGCTACAAGTGACATCCCACCAGAATAGAGCTACATGTGACAGCCCACCAGAATAGAGCTACATGTGACAGCCCATCAGAATAGAGCTACAAGTAACAGCCCACCAGAATAGAGCTACATGTGACAGCCCACCAGAATAGAGCTACAAGTGACAGCTCACCAGAATAGAGCTACATGTGACAGCCCACCAGAATAGAGCTACAAGTGACATCCTACCAGAATAGAGCTACAAGTGACAGCCCACCAGAATAGAGCTACAAGTGACATCCCACCAGAATAGAGCTACAAGTGACAGCTCACCAGAATAGAGCTACAAGTGACAGCCCACCAGAATAGAGCTACAAGTGACATCCTACCAGAATAGAGCTACATGTGACAGCCCACCAGAATAGAGCTACAAGTGACAGCCCACCAGAATAGAGCTACAAGTGACATCCCACCAGAATAGAGCTACAAGTGACAGCCCACCAGAATAGAGCTACATGTGACAGCCCATCAGAATAGAGCTACAAGTGACAGCCCACCAGAATAGAGCTACATGTGACAGCCCACCAGAATAGAGCTACATGTGACAGCTCACCAGAATAGAGCTACAAGTGACAGCCCACCAGAATAGAGCTACAAGTGACAGCCCATCAGAATAGAGCTACAAGTGACAGCCCATCAGAACAGAGCTACATGTGACAGCCCACCAGAATAGAGCTACAAGTGACAGCCCACCAGAATAGAGCTACAAGTGACATCCCACCAGAATAGAGCTACAAGTGACAGCCCACCAGAATAGAGCTACAAGTGACATCCTACCAGAATAGAGCTACAAGTGACAGCCCACCAGAATAGAGCTACAAGTGACAGCCCACCAGAATAGAGCTACAAGTGACATCCCACCAGAATAGAGCTACATGTGACAGCTCACCAGAATAGAGCTACAAGTGACAGCCCACCAGAATAGAGCTACATGTGACAGCCCACCAGAATAGAGCTACAAGTGACATCCTACCAGAATAGAGCTACATGTGACAGCCCACCAGAATAGAGCTACATGTGACAGCCCACCAGAATAGAGCTACATGTGACAGCCCACCAGAATAGAGCTACATGTGACAGCCCACCAGAATAGAGCTACATGTGACAGCCCACCAGAATAGAGCTACACGTGACAGCTCACCAGAATAGAGCTACATGTGACAGCCCACCAGAATAGAGCTACATGTGACAGCCCACCAGAATAGAGCTACATGTGACAGCTCACCAGAATAGAGCTACACGTGACAGCCCACCAGAATAGAGCTACACGTGACAGCCCACCAGAATAGAGCTACATGTGACAGCCCACCAGAATAGAGCTACATGTGACAGCCCACCAGAATAGAGCTACATGTGACAGCTCACCAGAATAGAGCTACATGTGACAGCCCACCAGAATAGAGCTACACGTGACAGCCCACCAGAATAGAGCTACACGTGACAGCCCATCAGAATAGAGCTACATGTGACAGCCCACCAGAATAGAGCTACATGTGACAGCCCACCAGAATAGAGCTACATGTGACAGCCCACCAGAATAGAGCTACAAGTGACAGCCCACCAGAATAGAGCTACATGTGACAGCCCACCAGAATAGAGCTACAAGTGACATCCTACCAGAATAGAGCTACATGTGACAGCCCACCAGAATAGAGCTACATGTGACAGCCCACCAGAATAGAGCCACATGTGACAGCTCACCAGAATAGAGCTACATGTGACAGCCCACCAGAATAGAGCTACATGTGACAGCCCACCAGAATAGAGCTACATGTGACAGCTCACCAGAATAGAGCTACATGTGACAGCCCACCAGAATAGAGCTACATGTGACAGCCCACCAGAATAGAGCTACATGTGACAGCCCACCAGAATAGAGCTACATGTGACAGCCCACCAGAATAGAGCTACACGTGACAGCTCACCCGAATAGAGCTACATGTGACAGCCCACCAGAATAGAGCTACATGTGACAGCCCACCAGAACAGAGCTACATGTGACAGCCCACCAGAATAGAGCTACATGTGACAGCCCACCAGAATAGAGCTACATGTGACAGCTCACCAGAATAGAGCTACATGTGACAGCCCACCAGAATAGAGCTACACGTGACAGCCCACCAGAATAGAGCTACATGTGACAGCCCATCAGAATAGAGCTACATGTGACAGCCCACCAGAATAGAGCTACATGTGACAGCCCACCAGAATAGAGCTACATGTGACAGCCCACCAGAATAGAGCTACACGTGACAGCTCACCAGAATAGAGCTACACGTGACAGCCCACCAGAATAGAGCTACACGTGACAGCCCACCAGAATAGAGCTACACGTGACAGCTCACCAGAATAGAGCTACATGTGACAGCCCACCAGAATAGAGCTACATGTGACAGCCCACCAGAATAGAGCTACATGTGACAGCTCACCAGAATAGAGCTACATGTGACAGCCCACCAGAATAGAGCTACACGTGACAGCCCACCAGAATAGAGCTACATGTGACAGCCCATCAGAATAGAGCTACATGTGACAGCCCACCAGAATAGAGCTACATGTGACAGCCCACCAGAATAGAGCTACATGTGACAGCCCACCAGAATAGAGCAACATGTGACAGCCCACCAGAATAGAGCTACAAGTGACAGCCCACCAGAATAGAGCTACATGTGACAGCCCACCAGAATAGAGCTACAAGTGACATCCTACCAGAATAGAGCTACATGTGACAGCCCACCAGAATAGAGCTACATGTGACAGCTCACCAGAATAGAGCCACATGTGACAGCCCACCAGAATAGAGCTACACGTGACAGCTCACCAGAATAGAGCTACATGTGACAGCCCACCAGAATAGAGCTACATGTGACAGCCCACCAGAATAGAGCTACATGTGACAGCCCACCAGAATAGAGCTACATGTGACAGCTCACCAGAATAGAGCTACACGTGACAGCCCACCAGAATAGAGCTACATGTGACAGCCCACCAGAATAGAGCTACATGTGACAGCTCACCAGAATAGAGCTACATGTGACAGCCCACCAGAATAGAGCTACACGTGACAGCCCACCAGAATAGAGCTACATGTGACAGCTCACCAGAATAGAGCTACACGTGACAGCCCACCAGAATAGAGCTACATGTGACAGCTCACCAGAATAGAGCTACATGTGACAGCCCACCAGAATAGAGCTACATGTGACAGCCCATCAGAATAGAGCTACATGTGACAGCCCATCAGAATAGAGCTACATGTGACAGCCCACCAGAATAGAGCTACAAGTGACATCCTACCAGAATAGAGCTACATGTGACAGCCCATCAGAATAGAGCTACATGTGACAGCCCACCAGAATAGAGCTACATGTGACAGCCCATCAGAATAGAGCTACATGTGACATCCTACCAGAATAGAGCTACACGTGACAGACCACCAGAATAGAGCTACATGTGACAGCCCACCAGAATAGAGCTACATGTGACAGCCCACCAGAATAGAGCTACATGTGACAGCCCATCAGAATAGAGCTACATGTGACATCCTACCAGAATAGAGCTACACGTGACAGACCACCAGAATAGAGCTACATGTGACAGCTCACCAGAATAGAGCTACATGTGACAGCCCACCAGAATAGAGCTACATGTGACAGCCCATCAGAATAGAGCTACATGTGACAGCCCATCAGAATAGAGCTACATGTGACAGCCCACCAGAATAGAGCTACATGTGACAGCCCATCAGAATAGAGCTACATGTGACATCCTACCAGAATAGAGCTACACGTGACAGACCACCAGAATAGAGCTACATGTGACAGCCCACCAGAATAGAGCTACATGTGACAGCCCACCAGAATAGAGCTACATGTGACAGCCCATCAGAATAGAGCTACATGTGACATCCTACCAGAATAGAGCTACACGTGACAGACCACCAGAATAGAGCTACATGTGACAGCTCACCAGAATAGAGCTACATGTGACAGCCCACCAGAGAGCTGTTCGCAAAACATAGGTTGCAGCAAAACTCCACCAGATGCTTAGAATAAGCAGGAGCTACATTTAATATAATGAATAACAGCTTGCTGTACCTCCCAGTTATTCCTGCCCATATAATACACACTACGCACCAAAATAGGAAGTGCACAGCTTCCGAAACGCGTTGTCTAGAAGAAAAATAAATGGATTTCTAAAATGTCATCCACTGTCTCCTGCATCTGCTTCAGCGCCAATACAGAAGTCCTCATTGTTCTCTTTCTCTGCAAAAATATCACCTTACCATCCACTGTGGAGCCAGGTAACCATCCTGTGTTGTTGTGAATGTAGAAAAGTGTTATATAAAGATATAAACAAAATATATATATATTTTTTAAAAGTAACATTTTTATTTATTTTTTTAACCCCACCCTATAGACTAATTAGCCCAAGAATAGATTACTGGTGCAAATAACTTTTCACGGTGCTTTTACAAAAATTATGGAACATGTTACCTCATTTTTGCAATCTCTTTGAATCTGTTTCTGCTTCCTAACACTCCCCCCCCCCCACACACATAAAATATCTAGATTTCTCCTTATTTACTGTGTATCTTAAGCTGAACTAAAACAACATGTTTATAACAAAAAAAATTAAAAAAAATATTAAACAGTCTTGCTTCCCTGGATTCCCTCGCTATATCTAGTATATTTTACACAATATGTGATTTCCCCATATTAGCATCTCATTTCACCACATGCAATGTCTTTTTCTCCCTGGAAATCCACTCAATGTTTAGTTCACAGATAATTAGGTCTATTTGTATGGCTTCAGTATTTACATTCAGTACTGAACACTGAAGATGTGCCATCTAGTTAAAATCAATTGAAATCGCCAAGACTCGAGGATACATTTTAATTTGCCATTCCACACATTTTCTAAACTTGTTTCTACATTCAGAATGGATTAGGAAAGGTGTTTACAACGGGAATCAAATTTAGGGAAAGGGAGAAGAAAAATCTGTTTTAAAGAAGTAGGACAGTTCTGGAATATAACAATAGAATAAATGTAAGTAGTAGATAATTTGAAAAAAATCTACTGCCGCCTGATACTTGACTAAGGTTGAAAGTGAAATAATAACCCCTGTCCTCCCTATATTGGAGAAAGGAATACATAACACAGTTTTTTGCATGTTTCACATATACAATGCACTATTATAAATGTTTTCTGAAATATACCACACACCAATACTGTAGTAGCATCTTCTAAACCACTCATATTTCAAAGAGAATACAAGTTTTAAGTAGCTATAGTGTCAGACTCATAGTAATGCTGATGACGTCAGTTTCACAGTAGTCTACATTGTGCCTGCCTAAAAGTAAACTTCAAAACGTTAAAGGGATTCTGTCACCTCTTTTTACCGTCTTTTTACCCTGAGAGATGCGGACATGCACGGCTAGATCGCCACTAGCATGTCCGCAATATACTTGTCCCATATCTCTGAGTGGTTTTATTGAGTGTAAAAAATGATTTTATATATATGTAAATCAGCCTGGTAAGGAGCCCAAGGGGATGTACTAACTGTTCTGGAGCCCAGCCGTGGCCCCCTGTGAAGGAGCCCAGCACCGCCTGTATCCACGAATCTCCTCCTTGTTCACAAAGTCACATCGCCGTAATCTTGCAATGCGCGAGCTCGCGCATGCGCAGTTCCTTCCCGGAGGCTGATGCCAGCACAGGGAAGGAACACTATGCCGGCACTGCGCATGAGCGAGCTCGCGCATCGTGAGATTACGGCGATCTGACTTTGTGAACAAGGAGGAGATTCGTGGATACAGGCGGTGCTGGGCTCATTGTCTAAGTTTCAAACAGAGTCTGAGGAGGGGAAGAGGACAAAATAGAATAGAGATCTTAATTACTATAAAAAAGGTTCTATCTATATATGGCAAGTTGATAACACCAACAATTCAAATTGGAAAGACATAAGAAGGAAGCGTATTAATGTACAGACATCTCTAATGAATGAAAAAGTTTTTTTAGGGGACAACTAAACTATGGAGAAAAAAGAACACACCGAACCAGACGCGGCGGTCACAGACATAGGAGACACAGGAAAATTAGGCAACAACAAAACTCGTGTTCATGTGAACAAGACAAAGACCAGCTAGAAGAAATGTCTGTTGTAGATCTTTCCTCCAAGGAACTGAATACATCACAAGTGAGTGTCCTTAGTAAGGGCCTTTCTTTTTGCCCAAATACACATGCTAACAAGTTTGATTTGGAGGTTGATTTATTTTCTGTCTTTTGTGCTATTAAGTTGAAAACATAGTTTAAAAATAAGAGACCGGTTGACACACCTCGTCTGAGTGAATTCACTCTAGGGATGGTCAATCTCTATTCAAAATGCAATGTTAACCCTAATGTGAATGAACCAGCGGTTGAGGCATACATGTCTGCTGTCAGATCTGAGATTCATTTGCTTAGGGGGGGCAAATCAGTTTGCTCCTTTTAGGCATCCCAATCTTACATCTGCAGAGGCAGAGGCAATTGTACAACTTAAAAACTGATCCCAGTGTCACAATAAAAAGGCAGACAAGTATGGCGCTGTGGTAATTATGGACACTTAAAAATACATCTTGGAGATTTTAAGACAATTGAGTGACACTGATGTCTACTATGCTGTACAAACTGACCCTAAATTTGATATATATATAGGGTGATAAAACAGAGTCTATCTGATGCAGTAATGGCGGGGGTAATTGATAATGATCTTGCTTAGTATTTATATGTCACACATCTGGTAACCCCAGTTATATACGCATTACCAAAAATTCACAAATCTCTGATTGATCCCCCAGGATGCCCTATTGTATCTGGTTCAGACTCTGTATTTAGTCATAGCTCTATTTTTTGGGATAAGTCTTGCGCAGTTTTGCAACTGGTGGTCCCTCACATATACGTGACACTTCTGGCTTCCTAACCAAATTGGAGAAGGTCGATTTGTCAGGTATACAGACTGTGATATTGGCATCATTTGATGTTGTTTCCTTATATACCTCTATAGATCACGATAGGGGGATTGCCGCAGTGAAGCGAATGTTGGAAATGTCCTCCTACTCTGAACAGGCCTGTGATTTTATTGGGACTTCACTTAATATCATCTTGAGACACAGTTATTTCTTATTTCAGGATACTTAGTATATGCAGAAAAAAGGAGTGAAATGGGGTCCAATGTGGCCCCAACGTACGCAAACATCTTAATGCGTTGTTTTGAGGAGGATGTTGTCTATGTGTCCTACCACTTCAGACATGTATTGCAGTGGTGGAGATACATAGATGACGTCTTCCTTATATGGACTGGTAGCGAGACTGAACTAGAGAATTTTCAAATATTTTTGAATGATATTGATGCTGCATTGCAATTTACTTTGGTACAATCTACTGACGAAATGCAATTCCTGGACACCAGAGTGGTCTTATCCAATGGCAGACTACACACTCAATTATATACCAAACCTACTGACAAAAATACCATTTTATCCTATAGTAGCAGTCACCTTAGAAAGATGGTAAGTCATCTCCCGTATTCACAGTTCCTTAAAGCAAAACATATAGAATCCATACAAAATAACTTTGATACTACTATGGACACAATGATTAATACATTATTGAAAAGGGGTAATCCATACAAACTGCTAAAAAAACATAAGGATACAGTCTACGCATTGGAAAGGAGGACCACTTTGGTTAACCATAAATGCAAGAATAAACAGCCCAGAATTCCTTTTATATCTACCTATACTGAACAGAGTGCTGAAATAGCCAAAATTATTAAATGACATTGGCACATATTGGGTGGATGTTTAAAAGATATACCTAAGTTTAGCCGTCCGCCATTGTTGTTGTATCGTAGGTCTAAAAGCCCAAGTGGCCAGTTGGTTAGGGCAGACATTGGACCCAAAAAGACTTTTAGACAGTCCACATTAACTCAACCAAGTAAGGGTTTTTTCCCGTGTCTTGGTTGTGTAAATTGCCAGTACATTTGTAAGGGTACTGTAACACCTTTACACATCCTGGTTCAGGAACTGCATATCAGATTCATTACCATTTGACATCTACTGTAATTCAGAATATGTTGTCCATATTTTATCTTGTCCATGTAATTTGCTTTATGTTGGCGAGACTTCTAACAATTTAAAAACTTGCCTTAATAACCATTGCAATGCGATAAGAAAAAAAAGACCTTGACTTACCTGTATCCAGACACTTTTCTGAACTTGGACATTTAGAGAAAGATTTGAGATGTTGGATCATTGACCATATCCCGATACCTAGACGAGGGGACGATAGAGTTAGTCTCCTCAAGAAAAAAGAACTTCAATGGATACATACTCTCAAGAGCCTTCGGCCCAAGGGCCTTAATGTTGACTACAGAATCGAGAACGTATAGAGATGTAGCTGATTGCCCTCTACCCTGTTCATTAGATTCATTTTTGTCTTGCTTTTTAGGTAGTTTCACATAGAACAAATATATTTTTATATTCATATATTCTTTTACTAACACATTTTTCTTTTTATGTAGATAACACACTGATGAGGGACAAAGATCGGGATGGATATGTGGCCACACGGACCGGATGTGCTTGCGATTCCTCTGCGTTTTATTTATCTCGCATCATGCCCAGTTTGCGTTTTTATTAACAAGTGCTGATAAATTTTATTGGTCTATGCAGCCATGTCTCTGTAAGATGAGGAGAACCCTTGAGGGCTTAGGGAGTGGACCCATAGTGAATACGGTGATTTGCCCTGCACTGACGTGCGTGACTCTACCTGATATAACCTTTAGATGGGTGGTGTCTGCCAGATAGCTGGCACTATCCCTTCCATGGGTCTTTATGACTCCCTGTATGTCCTTAATGTAACAATATTCCATACTATATGTAGATATGACCGAGGCCGTGATTTATGAATGACAATCCAACATGACATTGACCGGTGCATGCGCTGGTTTTCTTTGTGGTTGGTTGCCCTTCTTGAATATGACCGCTGGTTGCTGTTGTACACTACAGCGCAGACTCCGCTGATGCTGTGAAGTCAGCGGGTGCTGGCTGACAGGAACGCGATCATGGGCATGCGCTGTGCGACTACAGGTACGCTGAACTTTGGCGTCCATTACACATAAGGCCACATCATGTCTAGGTAATTGTGAAAACAGACGTTTCTAATCTTCCTCCTTTGCACGTGGCACTTTATTGCATAAATTATCTATACCTCACTGTATTTATATGAATATGTCATTTTTTGTATTATCTATGATGATTAGTAGCATACACTCAGCTTATTGCAGTGTTTTATTGTCACATTGTATGTTTGTACACACTTATTTTTAATATATCTTTATGATTGCTGATGTAATTTGCATAATTGCACACAAATTGCAGTATTGGATTTGCACATGGATTTATTTGTATATATTGCTCACTTGTATGCAGTTCTTTGCTTGAGAAAGACTCTTGTATAGAGCCGAAACGTTGCCTTGACATATGGGTAAATAAAGTCTTTTTATTTTTTGTCACAATCGTGGAGTGCTGCACGTTTTTTATAATATATATATATATATATATATATATATATTAGTTTTTTTATATTATATATACTTATTTATTTTAAAGTACCCACTGTACGGTCCTTGCAGTAGGCACTATGGATGCTGACAACACTTATAGTGACATGACAACACTAAATAAAGGAGGGCATACGGTGTACATAATGGGCATGTAGCTGACTTTTATAGAGATATGTGGTAACCTTTGTAAATAATGTCATGGCAGGCACTCTATAAGCATGTGGCTCTCACTGTATTTGAGAGTCCTGTGACTGTATATGGGAGCTTACATCTATCGTTTTAAGAGATACATTTGTCCCTTTATTTACACCTTTAAATGCAAAAGTTAAGGGGTTCAGTTAGTAAGGGACTCCAATATGAATAGGTCCTAACTATTGCCAGTGATGTTTGTTTTTAGGAGGGATACCCTACTAGGGTTGATTCGGGATGCTTTTTAACCTTTTTTTTTAATAAAATAGGTATGTCGTAATTCAGTCCAGTAAGGGTACTTTTCTTTTCCGGCATAGAGTTCTATCATAGGGGCTCAATACCAGATCCAACTGATCAATTTAATCCCCATGCATTCTGAATGGAGAAAAATCCGTTCAGGATGCATCAGGATGTCTTCAGTTCAGTCTTTTTGACTGATCAGGTAAAAGATAAAACTGCAACATGCTACGGTTTTATCTCCGGCCCAAAAAACTGAAGACTTGCCTGAATCCCGGATTTTTTTCATAGGAATGTATTAGTGCCGGATCCGGCATGCGCAGACCGAAAAAAATGCGAAAAAATAAATGGCGGATACGTTTTCTGGGCGACACCGGAAAGTCAGATCCGGCATTTCAATGCATTTGTAAGACAGACCAGGATCCTGATCAGTCTTACAAATGCCATCAGTTGGCATACGTTTTGATGGATCCGGCGACGGAACTGCTTGGCGGATCACTCTGCTGCAAGTGTGAAAGTACACTAAAACAGCAGCGTGCTTCGGTATCTCCATCCTGAAAAGTCGAGAAGACTGAACTGAAGACATCCTGATGCATCCTGAATGGATTGCTCTCCATTCAGAATGCATTAGGATAAAACTGATCAGTTATTTTTCGGTATAGGACGGAACTCTATGCCGGAAAAGAAAAAAAGCTAGTGTGAAAGTACCCTTACAGGTGGACAGACTCTCCTGGTGTCCAGGGAAAGCGTTTTCAAATGTGTCTTTGAAGGTCAACTTGATACCTATTGTATAGTCAATGATTTATTTAAAGGAGTTATCCTGTATATCTCTCTCCTCTGTCTGGGTGCCGGGGCCTAAATATGTGACAGTGACCTGTTCCAGTGGTGGGTGACGTGAAGCCTGATTCTCTGCTATGACATGAAGACTGATTCTCTGCTGACATGAAGCCAGATTCTCTGTTACGGGACCTCTCTCCTCTGCCTGGGTGCCTGGGCCTAAATATGTGACAGTGGCCTGTTCCAGTGGTGGGTGACGTGAAGCCTGATTCTCTGCTGACATGAAGCCAGATTCTCTGCTATGGCATGAAGAGACTGATTCTCTGCTGACGTGAAGCCAGATTCTCTGCTATGGGACCTCTGTCCAATTGATATTGGTTAATTTTTATTTTTTTAATTTTTATTTTAATTCATTTCCCTATCCACATTTATTTGCAGGGGATTTACCTACATGTTGCTGCCTTTTGCAGCCCTCTAGCTCTTTCCTGGGCTGTTTTACAGCCTTTTTAGGGCCGAAAAGTTTGGGTCCCCATTGACTTCAATGGGGTTCGGGTTCGGGACGAAGTTCGGGTTCGGATCCCGAACCCGAACATTTCCGGGAAGTTCGGCCGAACTTCTCGAACCCGAACATCCAGGTGTTTGCTCAACTCTAGTTATCCACCTTCTATTAAGTGATGCAGTGATAAGCTCAGTCAACTCCAAAGTCTACTTCCGGACCTATTGCTGATAAGGGTGCTCTACCCCTGCCAATTAGCTACTGATGCCCTATCCTGAGTTAGGCCAGCATTTAATAGAAGGTGTACAGTACCTCTAATTGCTTCCTGTTTTACTAGTGGAGCACTCATGATTACCAACAACACTATCAAGCCTGTATTACACAGGCCAATTGAACAAGCGATTGTCGGGAGGGATGCATTCCCTCCCATCAATCGCTTTCTAACTAGCAGAGGAGACCGCTGCGATTACATGCAGTGATCTCCTCCGCAGCATTGGGGAGGATCAATCGTTATGCTATCACTCATCCCCATACTGTGTAGTGCAGGGGTGGACAACGTTTTCTGGGTGGGGGCCACATTGTTAGACTGAAGGAATCTCAAGGGCCGAAAATAAAAGTTAAAGGGGTATTAAAAAGTGGAATACTGTATTTATGGTGTACTGTACACACAGTATATATCATAAATGTCTAGTTATACCTCCAGGACTTCCATCTAATGGGAGAATACATGAAAAATGCATGTGAGCAGCCAGAAGACATAGACATACATGTCTGTTACCAGATGGTTGGGGGCAGCAGAGAATGGTATCAAGGGCCGCATGTGGCCCCTGGGCCGCAGTTTGTGCACCCCTGGTGTAGTGGTTTGCAAGCGGCAGATTGCTTTTATACAGCACGATCTGCCGATGGCAAGCCCTAAATTTTAAGCATGCTTAAAAGCAGAATTGCCAGATAAACAAGTGTTTGCTCATTCATTGCGCAATTGGCGACAGTGTTACACTGCAAGAAGATTGCTAATGAGCAGTCATGTGAAAGCTTGTTAGAGATTATCGGCCAGTGTAATACAGGTCTCAGTACTGACAGAGAAATTTAAAGGAAGGAGATTTTTTTAAAATATTCTCCCTCCCATCAAAAGTTTCTACCATTCTAGGTAGTAATGATGAAGAGATGAAACTCTAATACAGTTTGTTCACCTACAGTGGTATCTAACTGCGATGAATTCAGAAAAATCAGTATTTGTAATAAATAACACGGTATGGAGCAAGAGGGGATAAATCAAATGCATCTCTCACCTATGGCTAGCTTTAATAATGCAATGTCTGACAAGTCCAAATAAACACTTTATATAATACAAAATTCCCCCGCTAACAGACTTGATTTCACATAACACCATGCAATACACTTGGTCCCGTTGCTCTAGCAGCAAACCACTCTCTAGCCTATAAATAAAAGGAAAATTGATAAACAACATAGTTTAGAACTTATATGATCGAAAACAAACGTATGTGGTTTCAGGTATACATTTCTTTTATCCAAAAAGCCATAAAGGTTAGGAACTCAAATAAAACACATCCCTTTTTATGATCAAATATATTGTGTCACATACAATCTCTGTCTTTAAAAGAATTTGCCACCGTGGTTAATCCTATTAACACTTTAAAGTCTGGGCCCCTTTTCATTTTAGCTTTCTTTTCCCTCCTCGCCTTCCAAGGGCCATAACTTTCCATTCACATAGCCATATGGGGGTTTATTTGGTGTTTTTTTTCTTTTGATGGCACCATTTAATTTACCATAGCTTGTGTTGGAAAATGGGGAAAAAAATCTTTATGGGGTGAAAATGAAAAAAAAAAACAGAAGAAGAAATTCCACAAAGGTTTTCATTCCCTTAACTGTGCATAAAAAAAAAAAAAATACATCAAATTTTTATTCTGTGGGTCAGTATGATTAAGGTGATATGATACCAAATTTGTATAGTTTTTATTTGTTTAACTTATTTAAAAAAATAAGAACCTTTAAAAAAATAAAAATATTCTTTGCATCGCCATTTTATGACAGTCCTAACTTTTTTATATTTAATGTGGGGCTCCGATCTGTTAAGCGATTAAATGACTGGGATTGGCATCTGTATTATACAGCTGGCACCTGCCATGTGTGGAGCAAGTTTAGCTTGTAAACTAGCTCTATACATGCCTTGCATGCTAGATGTGCAGCATTTTGCATTAAGGGGTTAAACCAGTCATAATGCCTAGTAGAGTCGTTCCTGCAGAGTAAAACAATACATCATTTATGTCCCTCCACTGCACTGTTCCCCCAAGTACCAAGGGGCTGTCCAGAGCCCCTAGGAGCAGCAGGACTTCTCCATTCCTCCATTCTGAACTTGCTGCTACAGTGCAGGGGTTGTTTACATCATGCTCCAACTGATACAAGCCAGACTTCTCCTCTTCTGGGTGGAGGATGATGTCATCAGCGCATGCACAGTAGACATCTGCACTTCTGGAGAAGAAGTCCGATCCACTATGCATGTACCGATAGTGTAGACTATGGTGCAGGCGTGAAGTTAAAGGACTAGGAGAGATATGTGGCTCTGTTAATCAAGCGAACAGGGAGAGTGGCTTTAAGTGCAGAGCAGAGGAGCTCTGGTGCTCCAAGTGGTTTAGGCTGCATACTTTAAAGGGTTTCTATCACTTCGTTTCACCTATTTAGCTTTCAGACACTAGCGATCCGCTAGTGTCTGCTCTATCTAACCATCCTAATATAAGAGCTTATTGTCCTGCCGTTTAGCTAAAAAAATAACTTATATAGATATGCAAATGAGCCTCTAGGTGCTATGGGGGCGTGATTAGCACCTAGAGGCTCCGTCTACCTTAACAAACTGCCGCCGCCCAGCACGTCCCTCCAGCCCGCCCATCTCCTCCGGAATGCGATGCTCCTCGTATTCGGCGCATGCGCAGTGAATGTCTGATCGCTTCCCTGCTCAGACATCTCCACTGCGCCTGCGCCGATGACGTCATAGTGCTCCGAGGAACAGGCGCAGTGGAGATGTCTGAGCAGGGAAGCGATCAGACATTCACTGCGCATGCGCCGAATATGAGGAGCATCGCATTCCGGAGGAGATGGGCGGGCTGGAGGGACGCGCTGGGCGGCGGCAGTTTGTTAAGGTAGACGGAGCCTCTAGGTGCTAATCACGCCCCCATAGCACCTAGAGGCTCATTTGCATATCTATATAAGTTATTTTTTTAGCTAAACGGCAGGACAATAAGCTCTTATATTAGGATGGTTAGATAGAGCAGACACTAGCGGATCGCTAGTGTCTGAAAGCTAAATAGGTGAAACGAAGTGATAGAAACCCTTTAATGTACATTTTTGCATACTATGGAACTGTATGGTGAACGGACGCCACTGTACGGCATCAGTCTGAGGCATTTGTTAACGCATACATTTTCGGAATGCATTAGATGGATGGAAAAAATTGTATGTAACCCAAGCCCTAGTGTCAGAATAAGCACCAGTACGCAGCGAAGCAGCGTGGCGGAGACAGGAGGCCGCCATGTACTGACAGAGCGCTACCTGGTCCTGGTGGTCAGGGATGAGGACTGTGTTTCTCAAGGATCATTTTCTACTGGGAAATACAGGGCACAGTATAATACACTAGAATCTATATAATATAAAAATATTAGCCCTACCCCCGAATAATATTACAATTAGGTGGTCATTTATTATATAGAAATACATCTATGTTAGGCGTTTTTCTGACACAGATTGTGGCACAAAGGTCCTTAGCACCGCAATCTGCATATTTTTACCGCTCATGCCAGGTCTAAAAAAGGATGGCGTGGGCAGGGAAAGGGATACAGTTAAGGCCATCCAGTTATTCGATATCACCGCCATACATTTTCCGGATAACACCTCAGTACAGTGACCGTATAACACCGCCATACCGTGACCGGATAAAAGGGTATAAGAGGGCACAGTACAGGGAATGACTAGGGGCACTGCACAGGGTGTGGTAAGAGGGTACAATGCAGGGTATAAGGGGGCACAGTACGGGGTGGGGGGCACAGTCACATGACCCTGTGATATTAGACGGTCCTTATGGCGAATGTGTTTCATACGCCCTAATGAGAGGCAGAGGAGTGAGACAGGGGTGTGATTATGTGGCTAGAGATAAAAAATTTAACTGTCGACCAGTAAAAATGTAACTGTTGGCCAGTATAGGCCCCAAAAATTAGTCAATAGACATTAACCTGACAGCAAAAAACTTTGTATTCTGTGGCTGGATGTACATTAGGTAGTCACAGGAAAAAAAATTTAACTGTCGGCCAGTATAGGCCCCAAAAGTTAGGCATTCACCTAACATAAAAGGCCTTTTATGCCGCTGTATATTTATAAGGTAAGAACCATTCTTTGTTCTGGGCGGTGGCGGATATGTGTGGGCTGGCGTGAGAAAATTCAATTACACTTGGTCATCACAGGTGTTGAATTCCTCCGAGATCCATGCCTCATTCATTTTTAAAAGTGAGCTAGGCGAGTGCGCTTATCGATCACAATCCCCCCTGCTGCGCTTAACGTTCTTTCGGACAGGACACTTGACGAGGGGCAAGCCAAGAGTTCCATGGCAAATTGTGCCAGCTCTGGCATCAGGTCAAGCCTGCACGCACAGTAGTCAAGGGGTTCCTCGCTTCTCAAAGCGTCCACATCGGCAATTAACCCAATGTAGTCAGATAACTGTCGGTCTAGGTGTTCCCTGAGGCTAGATACGGAGGGCAGCTGTGGATTGGTTGGCTGTAAAAATGATCTCATATCCGAAGTGACCAACACATCTTCAAACCGCCCTCATTTTACAGGCGCGGTAGGATTTGTTCTCAAACCTATTTCGCTGTGGGTGGAAATTCCTCTGCCAGCGCCCGCAACAGCAGAATGCAGCATCTTTCGAAGCAAGGCCTGGAAATACTACACTCTGACATCCCTCTGTGATGCTGGTAACATGTCCGCCATTTTGTGTTTGTAACGAGGGTCTAAGTACGTTGCCACCCAGTACTGGTCCTTGCCCTTTTTGCTTTTTATACGGGGGTCCCTCTGTAAACACTGGAGCATGAAGCATTTACACTAAATTGGTGGTGGAGTGCCTTGGCTCCTGCTCATTGCCCAGGAGAATGTTGTCCTCGGTCTCCTCCCCCCAGCCACAGACAACACCTGGGATCACCAAAAAGAATAAATTCCCCCTCAAAGCCTGCTCTTCTTGCTCCTCCTCCTCCCCCCAGCCACCATCCTCCTCCTCCTCTTCAGACTCCTGCTGACTTGTCTCAGATGGAGTAACCCCCCCGGGAATTTATTCACCATTGCAACTCCTGCTCCTCAACGGCTTGATCAATGACACAACGCAATACATGCTCCAGACAGAAGGCGTAAGGTATGATGTCACTGATGGCGCCCTGGCTGCCACTGACCAGTTTAGTGATCTCATCAAATGGCTGCAGAAGTTTGCATGCGTCACGCATGAGCAGCCACTGGCGCGGTGAAAAAAAAAAGAAGCTCCCAGAACCTGTCCTGCCGCAGAGTTCGTACAGGTAGTTGTTAACGGCACATTTCTGCTAGAGAAGCCTATCAAGCATATACAAGGTGGAGTTCCAGCGCTTCGGGCAGTCACAAATCAGACATCTGACGGGCAAGTGGTGTCGCCGCTGAACGTCAGCAAGGCGAGTCATGGCCGTGTAAGATCTTCTAAAAAGGCAAGAGATTTTCCTGGCCTGCCGCAAGACGTCCTGGACCCCGGGGAATTTGGTAACGAATCTATGCACGACTAAGTTCAGGATGTGTGCCATGCACGGCACGTGTGTCATTTTGCCCTGTTTCAGCGTGCTCAGCAGATTGGCATCATTGTCGCACACCACTCTACCACAACTGTCAAATTGAGTGGGGTTAGCCACTGATCGGCCTGTTACCACAGAGCTGAAAGGAGTGCAAGATCGGTGTGGCTCTTGGCTTCCAGGCACAACAGCCGCAGCACAGCATGGCAATGTCTCACCTAACATGTCAAATAGGTTCTGGGGAACTTGGGGGTGCAGCCAAAGAGGCAGTAGCAGTGAAAAAGGAGGGGTCAGCCAAGGAGGAGACAGAGGATGGAGAAGGAGGAGGAGAAGAAGAGGCAGGCCTGCATGCAATCCATGGCGGTAACACCAAATCAACGCGGTGTCACTGTGGAGAGTGGGGAAACCCCCCCACCGTACAATGTCAGGTATAAAGGAGAAGCAGCTAGGCCAGGACCCCGGAATCAGGGAGCAGGTCACCTCCTAAAGCGTTCCTAATTCTCACCCTAACTCCTCACCGTATGAGTGGACCTTGATGGTAGGACGGCTCATACCAGGATAACTTTGGCCCTGAGTCGCCCTTATAATCCCTCACATAAAAGCAGGGGAGAGAAGACCTGTTATTCCCAGACACGGATGAACAGGAGTCTTAAATGGCCTAGCAGCAGGGAAAGGAAAAGACCATATGCAGCAACAGAGTCGGCAGGTAAGAACACCAGAAACATACTTACCTGCCGCGGCCACCACGACTGGAACCCGTGCATAAGTACAGGTGCCCACACACACCAAATAGAACACCGTACAGACAACACACACACAGGTATCCAGCACTGCTGATACTGCCTGGACCCCATGCTGCAAGGAGCACAGCAGCCCCAGGCAGCACTGCATACAGACTTATGGTTCACCCCTCCGGGAAACCAGCCCAGGTACAACACACACAGGGAAAGCATCTTGCACACATGCAGGGAGAAACACCAACAACAGCCCAGACATGTAACAACAAACAAGACGTACAACAAACCCTGAACATAAACCCACACCAATCATACAACAAGTAAGGTTGGGTACATAGAGGATAAGGGAGACAAAGGAAAGACATTGCAAATGACAGCAATGAGAATATTGATGTCCTACAAGGTGGCCCTCAAGGACTGGGCAGATAGAACACCCTAGACTGGAGAAGAGCTTCAGCACAAACGACAGCTGAAGTACAATTAACTCCAGCCAGGAAGCCACAGGAGATAAAAACCCAAGTGACCACACCCAGTCAGGGAGTTATTCCTTACAGCACCAGAGAAGAGGAAGGCTACAACTTAAAGGGGAAATTCACACACCAGCCAACAAGCAACACGTAGCCACCGGCAACAGCATGCGTGGCAACCATGTTACGGCGCACACAGCCAAAGCCAAGACACTGCCACCACATGCCTTAACAACAACACGTTGCCACCGGCAACCGCAAGCATTGCCCAAGTGTCACGGCGCACACAGCAAAGGCAGTGACACACGGGTGCCACGGGTTACATGCTTGACGGCAGTCAAAAGGTTTACCCAGTGGGCAGTAAAGGTTATGCACCTTCCCTGACTGTGTTTGCTAGACCACGTTTCTGTGGTCAGATGTATCTTGGCACCGACACTGTGTGCCAGAGATATACTAACTTGCTGCTGAACATGGCCATATAGTTCAGGGATGACTTTCTGGGAGAGATATTTCCTTCCGGGGACCTTCCATTGCGGTGTGCCAATGGCCACAAATTTTCTAAAGGCCTCCGAGTCCACCAATTTATATGGCAGTAGTTGGCGGACTAGCAGTCAGCCGTCGGGCAAAAGGATTATCCAGTGTCATGATTTTTTTATGCTCAAACATTTGGGCCACGGAAGCCTGCCTTGTGCCAGATGGATGCAACGACGACGTGGTGGAAGGTGGAGTGGAGGACAAATGGGAGGAGAGAGGAGAAGGAGAAGAGGCAGGATGTGGAGCACTGGGAGTGTGGCTTTGTGGGTACTGACGGCGTTGCTCTCACTGGGCTCGGTGATGGGAGGCCAGGTGCCTTCTTAAGGCGGTCATCCCTAGGTGAGTGTTTGGTTTACCGCGACTTATTCGTTGACAGGAGGCTGCAGATGGCAACACTATTATCAGCAGCTGACACGTAAAAAAAAAGTTCACACTGCAGAGCCATGTGCCGGCTGAGCAAGGCCTTGAACTAGAGGATCTACAGGGCTTAGATACATTGGTAGAATTATTGGGAGAAAATGATCATCTCAAGGGTCAGGGCCTCTTCACTACCTTGAGGAACAAAAGTTCAGAAATGCCCCCAAAAACTCTTAGAGAAGCCAACATTGACATTTTTCTAAAATCCGTAATTAGAGAACTTGAACAGATCCATCTAACACAAGTTCAAAAAGATCACACTCCCGACGAAATGGAGGCCGTATTACAATTGAGCAAGACTAAAGACCTGGTAATAAAACCCACGGACAAAAGGGTTAATATAACCATCCTTACAGCCCGCCAATATAGAGATATGTGCTTGTCGCTATTATCTGATGAGTATAATTATGAAAGACTAAGGAGTGACCCTACTAACATGTATTTATTTGAATTAACTCAAATATTAAAAGCAGCATTTGACTGTAGACTCCTAGACCGAAAGGAATTTGAATTTTTGCTACCCAAATTCCTGAGAGTGGCAACATTTTATGCACTTCGTAAAGTCCACAAAGGTATTAATCCACTTAAAGAACGTCCAATAGTCTCTGGCATTGATTCCATCACTCAAAATGCAGGTTTATACATATACCAGGTACTACGGCGCTTTGTTTTGTCCCTACCCTCATATTTGCGAGACACAAATGACCTCCTCCAATGTTTGGAGGGGATCAGTATTTAACCGGATACGTGGATGGCTTCGATAGACTTTGAGGCCCTGTACACCTCAATTCCCCACAACAAGGGGCTGGCGACCAGAAAGTATTTCCTCAATTCCAGATCCAGGTAAGTGAGTGATCATAACCACTTTGTTATTGAATTACTTAATTTCATCCTTACACATAACTATTTTGTTTTTGAGGGTTAGTTCTACCACCAGCTCAGGGGCACCGCTATGGGCAGCACTTGTGCGCCCACTTATGCAAATCTGCTCCTGGGCTGGTAGGAGGACACTATTGTTTTTTTCTGACAGTCTTTCCCACTTCACCAAACACATCACTTTGTGGTCCTGCTTTATAGACAACATTCTGTTTTTCTGGTCAGGCACCAAGGCAGATTTTAAACTATTCATAAATGAACTAAATTAAAACCACATTGGCCTCTTCTTTACTTCTGAATTACAATGTGATTTACAGTCAGGTCCATAAATATTGGGACATGGACACAATTCTAACATTTTTGGCTCTATACACCACCACAATGGATTTGAAATGAAACGAACAAGATGTGCTTTAACTGCAGACTGTCAGCTTTAATTTGAGGGCATTTACATCTAAATCACGTGAACAGTGTAGGAATTACAACAGTTTGCATATGTGCCTCCCACTTGTTAAGGAACCAAAAGTAATGGGACAATTGGCTTCTCAGCTGTTCCATGGCCAGGTGTGTGTTATTCCCTCATTATCCCAATTAAAATGAGCAGATAAAAGGTCCAGAGTTCATTTCAAGTGTGCTATTTGCATTTGGAATCTGTTGCTGTCAACTCTCAAGATGAGATCTAAAGAGCTGTCACTATCAGTGAAGCAAGCCATCATTAGTCTGAAAAAACACAACAAACCCATCAGAGAGATAGCAAAAACATTAGGAGTGGCCAAAACAACTGGTTGGAACATTCTTAAAAAGAAGGAACGCACCGGTGAGCTCATCAACACCAAAAGACCTGGAAGACCACAGTAAACAACTATGGTGGATGACCGAAGTATTCTTTCCCTGGTGAAGAAAACACCTTTGACAACAGTTGGCCAGATCAAGAACACTCTCCAGGAGGTAGGTGTATGTGTGTCAAAGTCAACAATCAAGAGAAGACTTCACCAGAGTGAATACAGAGGTTTCACCACAAGATATAAACCATTGGTGAGCCTCAAAAACAGGAAGGCCAGATTAGAGTTTGCCAAACGACATCTAAAAAAGCCTTCACAGTTCTGGAACAACATCCTATGGACAGATGAGACCAAGATCAACTTGTACCAGAGTGATGGGAAGAGAAGAGTATGGAGAAAAGGAACTGCTCATGATCCTAAGCATACCACCTTATCAGTGAAGCATGGTGGTGGTAGTGTCATGGCAAAGAGTTTTTTAAGGGAAAGAAGTGGAATGTTATGCAATGGCCAAGTCAATCACCTGACCTGAATCCGATTGAGCATGCATTTCACTTGCTGAAGACAAAACTAAAGGGAAAATGCCCCAAGAACAAGCAGGAACTGAAGACAGTTGCAGTAGAGGCCTGGCAGAGCATCACCAGGGATGAAACCCAGCGTCTGGTGATGTCTATGCGTTCCAGACTTCAGGCTGTAATTGACTGCAAAGGATTTGCAACCAAATATTAAAAAGTGAAAGTTTGATTTATTATTATTATTTTGTCCCATTACTTTTGGTTCCTTAACAAGTGGGAGGCACATATGCAAACTGTTGTAATTCCTACACCGTTCACCTGATTTGGATGTAAATACTCTCAAATTAAAGCTGACAGTCTGCAGTTAAAGCACATCTTGTTCGTTTCATTTCAAATCCCTTGTGGTGGTGTATAGAGCCAAAAATGTTAGAATTGTGTCGATGTCCCAATATTTATGGACCTGACTGTAATAACTTTTTTAGACACACTGATTGAAAGGGGGTCGGAGTATTAGAGACGCACTTGTGCACAGTCACTTTGAGGTCCAACCCAAAACTACATGGTTGCCTAAAAGAAATGTAGGCACCTTAAAATGTGGTAAATGTAAAGCGTGTCTGTTTATTTTGAAGGGAAGTATGTTCATGGACAATACAAACAACAAGATCTACACCGCCCAGAGTTTTGCAAATTGCAATACAGCGGGACTGGTATATTTGGTACAATGTGATTGTGGTATAAAAAATGTGGAAAGACCTGCAGGCTTTTTAAAAGACGGATCCTTGAACATATTGGAGACATACGGAACAAGCGGGACAAACCTATTTCAAGACATGTTTGCTCACTTCATGGAGGGGTGCTAAAGTTTTACACTTCTCCATGATTGAAACCATCAAATTGTCTATAAGAGGAGGTGATCATGATAAAATCCTTAAACAAAAAGAGTCGAGGTGGATTTACACCCTAAATACCATGACACCAAGTGGATTAAATGAGGGCATTGATTTTGCTTGCTTTTTATAACTTAATGGGCCGGTTCATCACCTAAATGAGGACAACTGTATCATTTACATCACATGTTGTTACTATGATTCAGAAGAAAATAGCCAGCTCCTTTATGTGATAGTAGCTTTCCTCTATACACTTCCCCAGAATAGTATTGGTGGTACCCAAAATGTACCATTAGTTACTGATATATTTTATTGAAACCATCAAATTGTCTATAAGAGGAGGTGATCATGATAAAATCCTTAAACAAATAGAGTCGAGGTGGATTTACACCCTAAATACCATGACACCAAGTGGATTAAATGAGGGCATTGATTTTGCTTGCTTTTTATAACTTAATGGGCCGGTTCATCACCTAAATGAGGACAACGGTATCATTTACATCACATGTTGTTACTATGATTCAGAAGAAAATAGCCAGCTCCTTTATGTGACGGTAGCTTTCCTCTATACACTTCCCCAGAATAGTATTGGTGGTACCCAAAATGTACCATTAGTTACTGATATATTTTATTAATCAGAAACCTCTCGTGTATTTGAGTGAGGTACTGGAGTCAAATACTACATATAGATATTTTATGTGGCACTGGCCAGCCTTTATGAATTCCCTGTAGCTGCAAACAATTAGGCATTCTACATGCACCTATATTTTCTCATTAGTATGTACAATCCCCCTGTTAGCATTGTGGTTTAGCTGTTCCTGGATGATACTCCGTCTATCGCGGTCACGTGACCGGCTGTCCGATTATGTGATCTTAGCTCAGAGGCAGCGCGTCCCCCTATAGAAGGGATCAGGTTCTGCGCCGGGATCACGTGGTCGCAGCTTCGACTATGTGACCACATACGTCACATCCTAGATCTTTAAATATACGCAGCACTAAGCGGCGTCAGAGTACGCCAGGACACCAGCGCCATCATAGCAATATCGTTGGGGTGCTGCTGCTGCCTCTCATTAGGGTCAGCCGCTCCATTGCCCTCCTAGTAAATTCTATATAGGTTGGTAGCGTGAAAATTGGAAGATTAATATTGTATCTATACTGATGTTGAATAAATGTATTTTCATTCTTGGATGTTTAGTCTGTATTTTTCATTGTTGCAAGTGCCTCTCATATAAGGCTATGCCCATATGTGACACCCAGCTGGCGGGGCATCGTATGATTACCGCCCTTGGACACGAAAGTAGAGATCACATATGTATATAGGAGGGGTTTGTGGTCATATCAAGTGATCACTGTTAATACATCTTTTTCAACTCTAGGCTTATAATATGCCCTTGGGCTGATTTAGCATTTGTAATGATTGGGAATATTTTCCACAATCATTGTGGAGCCCCCCCATGGGATCAGGCGAAACGTTTTGGGACAGGGAAGTGGTGCCACATATCCCATTATTTGAATATCATTAGTATTGTTGCATTATATTCATTATTGTGGTTTGCATCTTAGTCATATGGGAGTTGATACATATTCTTAACTCCTTTAACCCCAGGCCTGTTTTCACCTTCCTGCCCAGGCCATTTTTTGCAAATCTGACATGTGTCACTTTATGCGGTAATAGCTTTGGTACACTATTAATTATCCAAGCCATTCTGAGATTGTTTTCTCGTGACACATTGTACTTCATGATAGTCATAAACTTGAGTCAATATATTTCACCCTTATTTGTGAAAAAATCCCAAATTTACTAAAAATTTAGAAAAATTCCCAAGTTTTCAAATTTCAATTTCTCTACTTTTATAATAGATAGTAATACCTCATATAATAGTTATTACTTTACATTTCCCATATGTCTACTTCATGTTCGGATCATTTTGAAAATTATATTTTATTTTTGGGGACATTAGAAGGCTTAGAAGTTTGGACGCAAATCTTGAAACTTTTTGGAAAATTTTCAAATCCCACTTTTTAAGGACCAGTTCAGGTCTGAAGTCACTTTGTGAGGCTTACATAATAGAAACCATCAACAAATGAACCCATATTAGAAACTACACCCCTCAAGGTATACAAAACAGATTTTTCAAACTTTGTTAACCTTTTAGGTGTTCCACAAGAATTCATGGGAAAAAAAAAATAATAATTTTTTTCCAGTAGCAAAGCAAGGGTTACCAGCCAAATAAAACTCAATATTTATTACTTCGATTCTGCGGTTTACAGAAACACCCCACATGTGATCGTAAACTGCTGTACAGGCACACGGCAGGACGCAGTAGGAAAGGAACGCCATATGGTTTTTGGAAGGCAGATTTAGCTCAACTGGTTTTTAGATGCCATGTCCCATTTGAAGCCCCCCTGATGCACCCCTACAGTAGAAACTCAAAAAAGTGACCACAATTTGGAAACTACGGGATAAGGTGCCAGTTTTATTGGTACTATTTTGGGGTACATATGATTTTTAATTGCTTTATATTACGTTTTTTGTGAGGCAAGGTAACCAAAAAATGGATGATTTGGCACTGTTTGTATTTTTTATTTTTAACAACATTCATCTGTTTAGATCATGCACTATTTTTAGAGAGCAGGTTGTTACAGACACAATGATATCAAATATGTCTACTTTAAATGATGCTTGTTTCAGGTTTACATAATAAAGCATTTTTTAAAACAAAAATTTGGTTTTTGTATTTCCATTTTCTGAACACCCTATTTTTGTTTTATTTTTTCTGCTAATCGTCTTGTGCAGGGGCTAATTTTTTGCAGGAAGAGTTGTCGTTTTTATTGGTACCATTTTTGGGTACATATGATTTTTTGATCATTCATTATTACACTTTATGGGGCAAGGTGACCCAAAAATTGGTTGTTTTGGCACATTTATTATTTATTTTTACAGCATTTACCTGAGGGATTAGGTCATGTGACATTTTTATAGAGCAGATCGTTACGGATGTGGCAATACCTGATATGTCAACTTTTTTTTATATATTTAAGTTTTACACAATAATAGCATTTTGGAAGCCAAAATAATTATATTTTAGTGTATCCATAGTCTGAGAGCCATAAATTTTTTATTTTTTGACCAATTCTCTTAGGTAGGGTCTCATTTTTTGCAGGATAAGGTGATGGTACTATTTTGGGGGGCATACGCCTTATTAATCACTTGCTGCTACAATTTTTGTGACGTAATGTGACAAAAATTGCTTTTTTTGACTGTTTTTTTACGGTGTTCACCTGAATGGTTAGGACATGTGATATTTTTATAGAGCTGGTTGTTACGGACGTGGTGATACCTAATATGCAACAGCACCCCTCAATCAGTATTTTGTGGTAGAAGGTATATGGCACCCCTCAATCAGTATTTGGTGGAAACAGGTATATAGCACCACTCAATCAGTATTTGGCAGAAACAGGTATATGACACCCCTCAATCAGTATTTTGTGCAAGCAGGTGTATCGCAGCCCTCAATCAGTATTTGGTGGAAGAAGGTATATAGCAATAGCACCCCTCAATCAGTATTTTGTGGAAGAAGGTATATCGCACCCCTCAATTAGTATTTGTCGGAAACAGGTATATAGCACCCCTCAATCAGTATTTGGCAGAAACAGGTATATGGCACCCCTCAATCAGTATTTTGTGGAAGCAGGTTTATCACAACCCTCAATCAGTATTTGGTGGAAGAAGGTATATAGCAATAGCAAACCTCAATCAGTATTTAGTGGAAGCAGGTGTATTGCAGCCCTCAATTAGTATTTGGTGGAAGGAGGTATATAGCAAAAGCACCCCTCAATCAGTATTTTGTGAAAGAAGGTATATGGCACCCCTCAATTAGTATTTGGCAGAAACAGGTATATAGCACCCTTCAATCAGTATTTGGCGGAAACTGGTATGTAGCATCCCTCAATCAGTATTTGGTGGAAACAGGTATATAGCACCCTCAATCAGTATTTGGCGGAAACTGGTAAATAGCACCCCTCAATCAGTATTTGGCGGAAACAGGTATATAGCACCCCTCAATAAGGATTTTGTGAAAGATGGTATAACGCAGCCCTCATGCATTTTTTGGGGGAACAGGTATATCGCACCCATTGCAATAAGTTACTCCAATAGCGTTTGTCCCTCTATCTAGCTGCGGTATCGCAGCAGAACCACACACAACTGCTGCACATTACAAATACACTATAATATAATTTCTGTTAGAAAGTATATTATAAGTATATCACACCACTCTATATCACATCGATAGCACACCTATACCAGTCTTTAAAAGGACTTTTGTTGCCCTATTAGCTAACGTTTGGTGTCCCTAACTGTCCCTGATCCAAAATGCAACCTCTCCCTACACTGGCAAAACACATCATGTAAAATGGCTGCCGGATAGGGTTCTGTTATAGTGTTAGGGAGTATGTCCATGTGCTGAAACGTCTCATTTGGCTGTCCTGTCCCACCTAATGGATGTGTCATGGGTCAAAGTTCGGTGCTATGCAGAAAAATATGGAGCATGCGAATATCACCATATGTTCATATGTTCGGCGAACGAGCAAAGTTCTTAGCGAAATGACCGCCGGGTAGTAATTTGAGCATCACATGCAGAAGCTTTCAGATTTTTTTAAATAATTACAGCAAGTATACAAACTTCTGTTAATAATTTTGCCAGTTAATAGTTATATGTTGATTAGAGATGAGCTAATTTCTCAAAAATTAGATTCTGCCAGTTCGACAAATCAAAAAAAAAATATTTGCTTCGATCTGAATATATTCACGATGAAGCGCGATAAAAAACTATTTCCGGGCTGCATAGAGCTTTTATATGGGTGTAGAACACTGTGTATTGCAGTAACACGCATAGGTAGTGTGCTGGGGTAGTGAAATAATACTGTCAGTCAGTATGACATGCAGATGACAGGGGTCACTAATAAAATCACTGCACACTTCACTTATTTGGGCAGTCATGGGGCCAAAACTGTCCAAATCCATTTACACCCTCGTCAGCTGATTCCACATAGATGTCTACAGAACCTGTTCTATTAAACACTTATACAAGTAGAGCACCCCCGCACAGAGTGGAGAGAGTGTCAGCAGTAAGTTTGTGTTGAAGTCTCTGATTATTTTGCCCTTCCTCTGATCCGTCAGAACAATAACCCACAAAAAATGTATCCTGTCTGGGGAGCATACACATTCACTCAGTCAGCATTTGCTCAGTAATCCATTAGTATTGGTAATGCCAAAAAAAAACTGGACTGGATCTAAAGAGATGTCATGTGAATCTAATATGTGCATGTCTTCTGTGTTTTGTGCCCACTCCTGCTTTTGGCTACCAAATCATAAGCCAATTATGATGCGACCATACAGGCCTTACAGCTGCTACACAGACAGGATCCGTTGTGTGTCTCTTTTTCCTTCCATGTGACCGATCAGAAGAAAGGTCAAATAAATGGTGATTTCCAGAAGGCCAAACAAACTCTTTCTGACATACTTTTAGCTGAACTAAATAAATTAAAAGCAAATTAAAACATCCCTAAAAGTGCCAAATATATTTTTCCTTTTTTTACTGAGATAGGCAACTAAAGGATTTGAAATTGGCAACTAAACGATTTCAGCGTAAATAACAGCAAAAGTGAACTGCATATACACTCACCTAAAGAATTATTAGGAACACTATACTAATACGGTGTTGGACCCCCTTTAGCCTTCAGAACTGCCTTAATTCTATGTGGCATTGATTCAACAAGGTGCTGATAGCATTCTTTAGAAATGTTGGCCCATATTGATAGGATAGCATCTTGCAGTTGATGGAGATTTGAGGGATGCACATCCAGGGCATGAAGCTCCCGTTCCACCACATCCCAAACATGCTCTATTGGGTTGAGATCTGGTGACTGTGGGGGCCATTTTAGTACAGTGAACTCATTGTCATGTTCAAGAAACCAATTTGAAATGATTCAAGCTTTGTGACATGGTGCATTATCCTGCTGGAAGTAGCCATCAGAGGATGGATACATGTTCTCATTCTGTTTACGCCAAATTCGGATTCTACCATTTGAATGTCTCAACAGAAATCGAGACTCATCAGACCAGGCAACATTTTTCCAGTCTTCAACAGTCCAATTTTGGTGAGCTCATGCAAATTGTAGCATCTTTTTCCTATTTGTAGTGGAGATGAGTGGTACCCGGTGGGGTCTTCTGCTGTTGTAGCCCATCCGCCTCAAGGTTGTGCGTGTTGTGGCTTCACAAATGCTTTGCTGCATACCTCGGTTGTAACGAGTGGTTATTTCAGTCAACGTTGCTCTTCTGTCAGCTTGAATCAGTCGGCCAATTCTCCTCTGACCTCTAGCATCCACAAGGCATTTTTGCCCACAGGACTGCCGCATACTGGATGTTTTTCCCTTTTCACACCATTCTTTGTAAACCCTAGAAATGGATGTGCGTGAAAATCCCAGTAACTGAGCAGATTGTGAAATACTCAGACCGGCCCGTCTGGTACCAACAACCATGCCACGCTCAAAATTGCTTAAATCACCTTTCTTTCCCATTCTGACATTCAGTTTGGAGTTCAGGAGATTGTCTTGACCAGGACCACACCCTAAATGCATTGAAGCAACTGCCATGTGATTGGTTGACTAGATAATTGCATTAATGAGAAATAGAACAGGTGTTCCTAATAATTCGTTAGGTGATTGTATATTTCTCGTATTGGACTAAAATAGGCCACTAAACAATTTTTAAGTAAATAACAGAAAAAGTGAACTGCAAATATTTTTCTCTTTTTCTCTAGAAATATGGCAATAAACGCTTTTACCGCAAATAACACCAAATGTGAACTGCATCAATTTTTCTCGTATTGTAATGAAATATGACAAGAAACGCTTTCAACGCAAATAACACCATATGTGAACTGCGTCTATTTTTCTCGTATTGTAGTGAAATATGACAAGAAACGCTTTCAGCGCCAATAACACTAAATGTGAACTGCGTCTATTTTTCTCGTATTGTAGTGAAATATGACAAGAAACGCTTTCAGCGCCAATAACACTAAATGTGAACTGCGTCTATTTTTCTCGTATTGTAGTGAAATATGATAAGAAACGCTTTTAGTGCAAATAACACCATATATGTACTAAGTTTATTCTTCTCTTTTTCTCTAGAAATATGGCAATAAACGCTTTTAGAGCAAATAACAACAAAAGTGACCTGCGTAAATATTTCTTGCATTGTATTGAAATAGGCCACTAAATGATATCAGCGCAGTTAACAGCAAAAGTGACCTGCGTATATATTTATCTTTTTCCACAGATAAAAGCCACTAAAGGCTTTTCAACATAGCACTTTCACTCTAATAACTAATTGCTGGAATAACAGAGCTGTATTATGAGACTATCTGGATCCCCAAGTAATGTTTCCCTGCACTTGTAAATGGCTTTTTTTCACAACGAGGATTTTCCTATGACTCTCCCTAGCATGTGCACACGTCTCTCCCTGACTGTGAAATGATTCCTCTCACTATCCTTTCCCTGCACTAGTAAATTGCTTCTTTCTTTTTTTTTTTTTATAATTAGTTTTTCTTTCACTCTCCCTAGCACCTGCATACACATCTGTCCCTGAACAAAGTACAATAGGGAATGACAGACTCTAAGATGGCAGCCGAATTTATAGGGCTGGGACATCACTGGCTGGCTGGCTGCTGATTGGCTGGATGCATGGCATTATGGGTGATCCCACCTTCCCAGAGTTCCTTGCCCCATGTCCTCACACGTGTAGCCACCATTTTAGCCGCCATTGCAGCTGGCTAGCTGCCATGTTAGGAAAAATTGCGATTCGTTACCACAAAGGAAATTCCCATTCATTCAGAATTTTATTTTCCTGAAATTCGGAACGAATTCGACTTTGTCAGCTTCGATTCGCTCATCTTTAGTGTTGATATACAATCTATGGCTTTTTAATGTCAATATTCAACTTTTGGTGCCTTCAGATGCTCTTCAATAGCTGTTGGCTGAATGCTTTATTCAGCCAAAAGCTATCTCTCCCATTCCCCCATAAACATAAAGGCTTAGCTTAAAAATTTGTACATATGCTGTACATATAAGAATAAATAGCTCAAACCCATTGAATTAATTATTCTATTGTATCATTCTTTGACAGGATCTTCTTATAGCACTTGATGAATAATATGCATTGGAAATCCACAGCAGTATGTTTCAGGGACATCTTGATAAAGTGCATTGTCATTTGCACTACATTTGTGCATTTACAAGTCTGCAGATTTATTTATTGTGACTTACTCTAATTACAAACATTGAACGCTGAGGTTGTTTTTTCTATAGCTACTGTAGCAGAGAGCATATTAATGAAGCAATTTGGAAAGATATTTCTCCTTAGAGATAAGTAAATCATTCATTGGCAAATATGAACAATTAAGCTCTTGAGATATTTGTGTGTAGGAGTTCTTGCTTGCTCCATGTCAATGATATCTTACAAGACTTTTTCCTGTAAAGACTGGTAAAAACTAATCTTGATTTATAAGTATACATGTTTATTAAAAAAAGAAAATGAAAACAAAAGCTCCTCCTTTGCTTTCTGCATAATATTAACATACACATGGAACTTCTCTCTGCTAAGGACTTCTCCAAATGTATTTTTTACTGGCAAAAAGAAAGGTTTTAGGGCTGTGAATTGTCAAATTTCATATCTGTGGAAAGTAGTCACAAATAGAGATGAGCAAATCAATTTGCAGATTTGGAGATTATTTCCGAATGATTTTTTTAGGCACCGAATCAAACCCGAATGTTTTCTGCTTTGATTATGACAAATCTAAAAGTAGATACAGTTATACCTGACTCTGTATCAGACAGGGGGGAAAGGTGAGGGAGAATGATTTTTTTTTTTTTTTTTAAATCAACAAATAAAGATGGGAGCTTTTCATAAAAAAATTCTGCGTTTTAGAGCACTAGAGGGGGTTATATAGAAATTTCCAGGACAATTGGAGCAACTTTGGTTTGGAACGAATAGATTCGGACCCGAACCAAACTTTTCGAAAAATTTGACAAATCTGAAATATGCCAAATCTTGAAAGATTCGCTCATTTCCAGTCACTAGTGTTAAGCGCGAATATACGAATTGCGAATTTTAACCTCAAATATCGCCACTTTGAGAATTCGCAAATATTTAGTATATAGTGCTATATATTCGTGAATAGTGTTGATCGCAAATATTCTAATCACAAATTTATTGCGAATATCGGCACTTAGCAACATCCCTAGCAACCAATAGGAAAGTTGCCTACCCCTTAGCGTTGATCGCGAATATTTTAATCGCAAATTTTCATCACAAATATATTACATGGCCAATTTTCGCAATCAAGTAAATAATGACTGGAGATCACAAATTCTCGAATTTGCAAATTTATGGCGAATATTCAGCCCAATATTGCCTATGCCACTCATCACTACTAGTCACAAGCCAATCTTGTCATGGATCATAAGGAACACAAGGAGTAGTAGTTGACCTGTTCACATTGGGCATGACCACAGGTAAATCATTTCCAACCAGAATAATATAGAAATGTTTGAACTTTTCTCTTCCTCTGGTCACTCCTCAGAAACTCAATGTCTTTCTATTACTTTATTAAAAAGGATATACCTGTATTATCCTGGTTGGGGCATACTTACCTGCAGTTGTGCACTGGTTTAAACAGATCCACCACTACCACTCACATTCAAACATTTAGCAGATTGCATAGCACCCGGGGGGGGGTGGGGGGGGGGGGGTCTAAGGCAATTACTTTGGTTGCTTGTTGAAGGCAACTGTAAATGTTGTGCTCCAAACACAACCAATTTATGTGATTGCAATAGCACTACTGGGGAGATTCATCAAAGACCAAAGTTTTATGCTACTGTTTGAAATCTCCTGAACAGCCAGAGGAAGCCCCTAGTTTTTGATGAGGTGCATGGCTTTGCACCATCCACTGGATTTACTATAATGTATCCCATAATCTGGTATAAGTTATAGCTAAACTCTACGCCATCCCCTAGCTCAGGTAGACTTCAATTTATGACACACGAACTGCCAAAGATGCATATAATTAAATGATATCCAGTCCACAGAGATCACTCTGGCACCGATGGACCAGAAATGGGGTATGGGAATGTCAGCCTTGATAAATGTGCCCTAGAATTTCAGAATTGTTTTCGCTAAGGCTCTATACAGCAGGAGTTATCTTCTGCAAAACTTAAGAGAGAAGGAGCACTAGAAAACCAGATGGAGGAAGATGTTTTATAACACTAAGAGGAGTGATACTCTGTGAAAAGTAGTAAATGAGGATAGTTGAGCCAAATGTGCTCAACAGGGGGAAAATGAAAGGTAATTTACTGCTTGGTTGAGCCTCCCTCACTACTAACAAAATGCACGTACCTTTTACATCTACTGAGTTTGTACAATAACATTTGATATTGTGTAAAAGTTATTATATAAATATATAAAATATTTTATCTGACAGTTAAACCAGGTAGTAACAAATATCCCTTTTATCTAATCTGGTTTTATTTTCTGATTGTACATTTTTTTATTTCGTGAAAATTATTATGGGGCCGCCATCTTGCCTGAGCTGTTCTTAACAGTATTTACAAAGCATTAAATAATTGCTTTACGGCAGCCCTATAGACACAATGGTCAGGAGGGGACCCTATAGACTTCTATGGAAGAGATTTCTAGACATGCTCTGTGACCTGTGCAGAGGTGATTGTACAAGGAAAGAAGACATAAGCTCTAATCTAAACCTATTGTGAATGGAGGCTCCAGTCTTATCTATACACTGAGATGATACCATCATAGGCAGGATTAGAATGAGTTAACTAAAGTAATCCATACAAAACAAGAAGTGGCAAGGAGTTTTGGTTTTAGTTTAAAATATTTAGTTTAAATATAAAAAGTGACATGGAAAATAAAAAATAACATCATCAAAAACTATTTAAAATATATTAAATATAAAAAGTGATTTAAACAGGAGGTCATTTTTTGATAACACATTCCCTTTAAGTGATTTAGGCGGTGTTTGGTCAATGATTTTCACTAGTGATTGTGAGCCAAATCAGGAAAGAAGTCTACACAATGATAAGGTATAATGTGTGTTTTTGAGCCACACCTGGTTTTGGTTCACAATTACTGATAGAAATCACTGACCAAGCACTGGCCAAATCACTGCAGTGTGAACTAGACCTTAGCCTGAAAGTCTGCACAAATGTCCATCTCACCTGATGCCCATTTTAATTCAAAAGCAGCCACTTCTTTATTAAAATCAACAGTTCAGGAATCTATGAGTGGGATAATGTTGACTTTTTAATTAAATATTATATAATTAAATATTACATTATATACCGTGTTTTTTGCCCTATAAGACACACGGGTCCATAAGACAATATAGGAAAATAAGAAAAATTTTTTTTTTCATTACACCTCAGTTTAGACCACCAATCAGACCCCTAATAATAATCAAACCTCAGCTCACAGCCCCAATCAGATCCCCAATGTTAATAATACCTCAGATCAGAGCCCAATATAAAAAAGACCCCCAATCAGACCTCAGATGAGACCCCCATGCTTCATATCAGCCCCCAGCTGTATGTGATCAGCCCCCAGCTATATGTGATCAGCCCCCAGCATATGTGATGAGCCCCCAGCCATATGCAATCAGCCCCCAGCCGTATGTTAATCAGCCCCCAGCAGTATGTTAATCAGCCTCAGCCATATGTTAATCAGCCCCCAGCTATATGTTAATCAGCCCCCAGCCATATTTTAATCAGCCCCAAGCCATATGTTAATCAGCCCCCAGTCATATATAATTCATCCCCCAGTCATATATAATTCAGCCCCCATCCATAATGCAGCCCCCAGCCATAATAAGGCAGCCCCCAGCCTCAGATCAAAAAATAAATAAAGCACTTACCTCTCCTGCTCCCGGCTGCCGCCGCTCCTCACCGTGCGCAATCTACTTCCTTCTTCTCCATCAGCTGTGCTGTGAACTGGCGCGCACAGCGTGAGGTCACAGAGTTCCCTCACTCTGTGTGCACAGCCATCACAGCCAACAGCCGAGAACCAGGAAGCGGTGAGTACAGAGCCTTCACCGCTTCCTGGTCCTCCGGTACTAATGAGCACTTCCATATTGGAAGCGCTCATTAGTAGAGATGGCCTTGTGGTTCGCCCGGCGGTCATTTCGCGGCGAACTTTGCGTGTTCGAGATTCGCCGAACATATGGAGAAATTTGCGCCCCTCATATTCTTTTACATTGTGAAGAACTTTGACCCATGACACATCCATCAGGTGGTACAGGACAGCCAATTGAGACGTTTCATCACATGGACCTTATAAATAAACCTGATCTGGCCGCCATTTTACATTCAGTGTTTTGCCAGTGTAGGGAGAGGTTGCTGTGTGGAGCAGGGACAAGCTGTTAGCTAATAGGGCCACAAAAGTCATTTTAAGCACTAGTATAGGTGTGCTATCGATATGTGTGATACACAGTGGGGTGCGATATACTTATAATATACTTTTATAATGAGTCAAAAACACATAGATCTATATAGTGATCACCTGGAAGTCAGGGGCCTAGGGGCTAGGGGCTTAATAGGGCCATTTTTATATAGGGTAAGGTTACGGACGGGATCGCTCTTATCAGGTCGGGTGGTCTGTGGTTAGGCTATCATGGCCAGAATAGCACCCCCCTGTAGGGCAATATCAGGGACAGTTCTTTGCCCACCCTGTCCTTCAATACCACATCATCATCTAGCCCAGGGATGGATGTTTTTTTGCTTTCCCTCCTGGATTCATGGATGTGCATTGGAACCCCCCGGATTGTGGTAGGACATATGGTTTCTGATTTAGTGCCGCCGAGCACCTGATTTAGTGCCGCTGAGCACTTGTTATTGCCTACCACATCTATGCTTTTTGCTTAACTTTAATAATTTTATTTATTTTCATTTTGAGGGATATCTTTTCCATTCACATGTCTGCAAAATGGGTCCGCATCCGTTCCGCAATTTTGCGGAACGGGTTTAGACCCATTCATTTTCAATGGGGCCGGAATGTGCTGTCCGCATCTGCATTTGCGGATCCGCACTTCCCCATCTGTGCTTCCGTTTCCGCAAAAAAATAGAACAAGTCCTATTCTTGTCCTCAATTGCAGACAAGATTAGGCATTTTCTATTATAGTGCCGGCGATGTGCGGTCCACAAATTTCAGAATGCACATTGCCGGTGTCCGTGTTTTGCGGATCCGCAAAACACTTACGGACGTGTGAATGGACCCTTATAGTAAAATTATTAAAGGTTACGTTTTATCTTCATGTATATTCTAATGGGTTGCTTTCCTTGTATAATGTTATAATATACCTTCTATGTTAGAAAGTATATTATAGTGCATTTGTATTGTGCGGCAGTTGTGTGCGGTTCTGCTGCGATACTGCAGGTATATAGAGGGACAAGTGTTATTGGAACAAATAATTTCTACTGGTGTGATATACCATTCGTCCCCCCAAAAAAAATGATTGAAGGGGGGTGTTATATACCAATATACTTTCTTTATAGTGCATTTGGGTACTGTATAGTGCATTTGCGCATGCGCGTATGCAAAAATTATATTGCCGATATTTCGCATTTAATTTTTTTTTATGGAGATCGCAAATTCGAATAATACATCTGGTATGTCACTGTCCATGTTGTGGGACTATTTGCACACTTCTAGTAATTATTTCTTGGCTGCAAATATAAGTTGAACGTTTTTCAGATTCGCCTGCCATTAAAATGAATGGGACCAGCCGCAAACTTGCGGTTCGCGAACATTTGATCGCGTTCGCGAACCGTCACAGCAGATGTTCGTCCATCACTACTCATTAGTATTCGCCCCATAAGGTGCAAGGGCATTTTTCCCCCACTTTGGGGGGGGGGAGTGCATCTTATGGGGCAAAAAATATGGTAACAATAATCAGGTGTACATAGAAATTAATATCTCTTATACATTTTAGGATGATTTGTTTTATGTTGACATTTTGTAGGTTTTTATTTTAAACAACCCTATAATAAACAATTGCATAGCTATGACCATGAAAGGCAAATTGAGGGCTAGGGACGGATCAAACATTTATTTAGTGACTTAGACTTAATTAAAATAAGCTTGTTATAATAGCATAAACAGAATATAATTGAATCACATAAAACATGTATGATCTTCTCATGCACTAATTCCATCTACAAGCCACAGTAAAATAATCCTAAAATATTTTCCTATTTCTTATAAAATTTGCGATAAAATCGTGTTGTCTAGAAAATATATTAAAACATAGGGCATGCAGTGCAAATATTTGTCTCTTTCTATAAAAACTGCAGATGCTAGGTTCCTGCTGGGCTAATGAAGTGGAATTGCAGAATTTTACTCAAGAGGGGTTTATTAGCAAAGTCCAAAAGTAAAAAAAAAATAAAGTACAGTGATACTGAATAAACACAACTGTCTGTACATAAGGAAGGAGATGAAAGATTTCACAGACATTGGAGGGCACTAAAGGCAACAAACTTCAACATATACAGTACATTTTCTTAAAAAGCATTCTCATGTTTATGTCCAATTAAAAAATCATCTTGCTCTATCATTTCAGAGATTCAACTCACTTTGTTACCTACACTCATAGTTTAACAGATAATTTTATATTTGTACCATAGGAAACAAAGCTGATCTGCTGCCACTTGACCATATATGATACTATGTCATACAGTATGTGGGGTGAGGTCATGTGAAATTTAACATGCCCTTATATTTTCATTAGTTGCGATTAGGTTAGCTGGTTCTTCATCTAGCTCTACTTACTGAATTCATGCATGTTACAGATATGTCAATCATCACCTTTCCTCTTGCATGGATATGTCCTAATATGTGTGCCATGAGATGAAGACCTTTTCAAAGAAACAGGATTTAGCGATATTGTGTCATGAGATGCATATGCTATACACGTCTATGCAAGTTCACCCAGTGGTTTTGTTTTGAATTGACCCCCTGAAATGCATTGTTTTTAGCATATCACAACATTATATTGAATTGGCTTTATTAGAAATTGAAGTCCTTACTGAGATAAGGGTGGATACATTCTGTACTTAAGCCAAGTTCAAGAATGAATAAAACTAACATTTTCACTAATACATCTAATACATTCAGTCTTAGGCCCCTTTCACATGGGCGAGTATTCCGCGCGGATGCGATGCGTGAGGTGAACGCATGGCACCCGCACTGAATACCGACCCATTCATTTCTATGGGGCTGTTCACATGAGCGGTGATTTTCACGCATCACTTATGCGTTGCGTGAAAATCGCAGCATGCTCTATATTCTGCGTTTTTCACGCAACGCAGGCCCCATAGAAGTGAATGGGGTTGCGTGAAAATCGCAAGCATCCGCAAGCAAGTGCGGATGCGGTGCAATTTTCACGCATGGTTGCTAGGTGACAGTCTATTCACTGTATTATTTTCCCTTATAACATGGTTATAAGGGAAAATAATAGAATTCTGAATACAGAATGCATAGTAGGTGATCAATTGAGGGTTAAAATTTTTTTTTCAAAATTAACTCACCTTCTCCTCTTGTTCGCGTAGGTCCCGGTCTCTTCTTTACTTCTCAAAAGATGAACTACCGGCTAGGACCTGTGGTCACCACGGTGATGTACCATGTGATTGGAGCATGTGATCTGACGTCACCAAAGGTCTTTTAGCCCACAGCTCATCATTAAAGAAGTAAAGAAGAGACCGGGAACTACGCGAACAAGAGGAGAAAGTGAGTTAATTTTTTTATTTTTTTTTAACCCTCAATTGATCACCTACTAAGCATTCTGTATTCAGAAATCTACAGAACACCTAACCCAAGCCCGAACTTCTGTGAAGAAGTTCGGGTTTGGGTACCAAACATGCCTGATTTTTCTCACGTGCGTGCAAAATGCATTACAATGTTTTGCACTCGCGCGGGAAAATCGCGGGTGTTCCCGCAACGCACCCACACATTTTCCCGCAACGCCCGTGTGAAAGAGGCCTTAGGGAATCAAACATCTGAGATCTAGTCTTATGCTCACATTCACCCCTCCCCCCTCCTTCCCTTGCCAATCTTGTTTTACCAAGTTTGATTGTCAATGACATACCTAAAAATATTGGTGAGTGCTGAATTTTTTTGTTTTTGCTTGGGATCCTTGCTAGTGATGGTTTTAGTCCTTATGAATCTTTATCTAGTTTACTGACTATGATCCACATCAATTTCTAAATCAACCTTCTTTATATTTACATGCTAAATTGGACTACATCTTCAGATTCTGTATTTGGGTTTGAAGCATGTTCCAAATTTAAATGCATTTGCATCTCCAGAGAAAGTACTTGCTGTCTCATCCTCTAACATAAACCAGCTGCAAACTCTTTACAATTAAAGCTTTTTTGGAATTATATGGCAGCATCTACTTATTATTTTGATTTATATGTCAGTGCTATATTATTTAAATACTATATAGTACTATTTTTTTAGGAAATATGTGGCATTTACATAATATAATTTTGGAACTGTATATTGGTAAAGGGCTGCATTTCTATGCTTATTAAGCAAATGTTTCACACAGTACTGTATGGCACTGGAAATTAGGCAGGTATTTATATTTAAACAGTTTGTAATATTACTGTGCAGGGTATTATTTTGTCAGAGTTCTCTTTGGCACTGCTCTAAGATTTCCTTTACCAAAAATCTTGGGCAAAGCATTGAAAACATTGTTGGTATCATGCCAAATAGTTTGTAGCTGAAATTACTTACCAGCATTACAGTCTTTGTGTTGCATACACCTTTATTTTACAGGTGAAACTCGAAAAATTTGAATTTTGTGCAAAGTTCATCTATTTCAGTAATGCAACTTAAAAGGTGAAACTAACATATGAGATAGACTCATTACATGCAAAGCGAGATATTTTAAGCCTTTGTTTGTTATAATTTGGATGATTATGGCTTATAGCTTATGAAACCCCAAAGTCACAATTTTGAGATACCCTTTGCTCAGGGGGTATGGATTAATTAACTGACTAGAGTGTGACACTTTGAGCCTAGAATATTGAACCTTTTTTTACTAAATTAAAATTTTAAGCTGCATTAATGCACTAATCAACAGGAAGACTCTTATACATAAAAAGGATAACAAAAAAGACCATCTAGTGAAGGAAAGTGATTCCGCCTTTAAAATTCCCATCATAACGCAATATAGCGAGAGAGAGACCCTCTTCAAAAAAATTGTCAAACGTCACTGGGATACCCTGAAACAAGATAAAATAATAAGGAAAAAAATACCAGAATACCCTAGCTTCACATTCAAGAAGACAAAAAATCTGGGGAATATAATAGCCCCTAATGTCAAAGCAACAACAAAAAAGAATAATAAACAAACAATATACAACATCAAGTCTGGTTTCTTTCGGTGTTGAATTTGTAAGGCTTGCCACATAACAAGACAGACCAAACCAATAAAAACAATAGAGGGTGCACAAAAGACATATAAAATAGAAGGTCATCTTACTTGCCACACTAGCGGTGTGATTTATTTTATAAAATGTCCCTGTGCTAAATTATATGTAGGCATAACAACAAGAACCATACAGACTAGAATAAGGGAACATATGGGTAATATCAATAAAAAATTTGACGGCCATCCACTTTCTCGTCATTTTGCAGACAAACACAGAGGGAACTTTGGGGTGTCAATATTTGGAGCATTATAACATATCAGACCTGACCAAAGATGTGGAGACTACATTACAGGGTGGGCCATTTATATGGATACACCTTAATAAAATGGGAATGGTTGGTGATATTAACTTCCTGTTTGTGGCACATTAGTATATGTGAGGGGGGAAACTTTTCAAGATGGGTGGTGACCATGGCGGCCATTTTGAAGTTGGACATTTTGAATCCAACTTTTGTTTTTTCAATAGGAAGAGGGTCATTTGACACATCAAACTTATTGGGAATTTCACAAGAAAAACAATGGTGTGCTTGGTTTTAACGTAACTTTATTCTTTCATGTGTTATTTACAAGTTTCTGACCACTTACAAAATGTGTTCAATGTGCTGCCCATTGTGTTGGATTGTCAATGCAACCCTTTTCTCCCACTCTTCACACACTGATAGCAACACCGCAGGAGAAATGCTAGCACAGGCTTCCAGTATCCGTAGTTTCAGGTGCTGCACATCTCGTATCATCTGAAGGCAATCGTCTATGCTATGAAGATACGAGATGTGCAGCACCTGAAACTATGGATACTGGAAGCCTGTGCTAGCATTTCTCCTGCGGTGTTGCTATCAGTGTGTGAAGAGTGGGAGAAGAGGGTTGCATTGACAATCCAACACAATGGGCAGCACATTGAACACATTTTATAAGTGGTCAGAAACTTGTAAATAACTCATGAAAGAATAAAGTCACGTTAAAACCAAGCACACCATTGTTTTTCTTGTGAAATTCCCAATAAGTTTGATGTGTCACATGACCCTCTTCCTATTGAAAAAACAAAAGTTGGATTCAAAATGGCCGACTTCAAAATGGCCGCCATGGTCACCACCCATCTTGAAAAGTTTCCCCCCTCACATATACTAATGTGCCACAAACAGGAAGTTAATATCACCAACCATTCCCATTTTATTAAGGTGTATCCATATAAATGGCCCACCCTGTAGATTAATGTCAAGGAATGAAACAAAATGGATTTTTAACCTGGACACTCTTGCAACAGGGGGTCTTAATCATGGAAATTTAATTATTTGCTTTCTCCTAGTATTTATCATCAGAAAAACTATATCATAATCAACAAAATAAAAAATAAAAATCCATTAAGATAATATAATAAAATAATTCATAAATGGACTTAGCTAATAAATTTCAAAATACCCTCCTTGTCATATGTTTAAAACATCAGCAAACAAATTCGTAAATTTGGTTTAATAAAAAACAGAGGACTTTTGATACGTCGGTAGTCTGCAATTTAGAGAATGACTGAAAAACTGGTAACCATGGGAACGGACGCCTATTTATTCTCAGAGAGAATAACCAACAACCATCCCTGAGGAAGAAATTTGTTAATTTCGAAACGCGTTGGAGTTTTTTGGTTTGAGAAGGCATCCATCCTTCGTGTGACATCACACGGAACTATCGCTCTCGAGCATTACCAGCCAGGGTTTCCCTCGCGCGCACGAGTCACCGGCCGGGACCGCACACGCTTGAAGAGGAAACCTGAAGATACGAACACTTCAGCAACACTCCAGCAGCACTATCGAGAACCACAGCGAGGATCCCGTACACCGGTCCATTACAGGCAAGTTACTATCTCTTGCAGCATCTACCTGTAAACCAATTGTCTAGCAGGTTGATTATTTTGGATTAGGAGAGTACGCGGATTCAATGAACAGTGGTGTGCACGCAGTTGGAGGTATCTTTTCATTTGATGCAGCATTAACGAGACTCAATACTTTACACTGTTCAGTCAGTGTGGTCTACTTATTATTTTGGTTTTATTCAATTTATTTATTTAGGGTTTAGTAAATTTACTAACACGAGTGTTATTCAGTGCTAGAACAATACAACTCTATTGTTCCAATTGAAGGAGGTAGTGCGGGTATCAATTGACTTTTATTCAGCTTCTTCTGGATTCCCTCTGTAAGCAATATTCACGTCACTATTCAGTTCATTTTACAACAGTCCTGTACAGCTTCTTCTCTAAACCACTTCCAGAAAGCACTGACAAGGGAATAACAGAATGCACGAAAAGCCTTGTGGGAATGCTTAGGTATTAGAGTTGAGCGGACACCTGGATGTTCGGGTTCGGTAGGTTCGGCCGAACTTGAAAAAAAAGTTCGGGTTCGGGACCCGAACTTGACCCGAACTTGACCCCGATTGAAGTCAATGGGGACCCAAACTTTTGGGCACTAAAATTGCTCTAAAATAGTCCTGGAAAGGGCTAGAGGGCTGCAAAAGGCATCAAAATGTGCTTAAGAGCATGACAACTGTTCTGCAAACAAATGTGGATAGGCTTAATGACTTAAAATAACATAAAATACTGAAAAATTAAAAATAACAATCTGGATCTAGGAGTAGGAGGTTGAGGAGGCGCTGAATTGGTGTATGTAGCGGTGTAGGTTGACGTGGCAGTGTAGGTGGAAGCGGCGGTGAAGGAGGAATAGGTAGCCAACACTGATTTGTGTTATTTTTTATTTTTAAATATTGGGACATATAACAAAATAAAACTAAGAATAAGCGCACTTGAGTACAAGAATGGATGGTTGAGGCTGGTATAAATGTCTATTCTGCACAAGGTACGGACAAGTCCTGTGGGATCCATGCCTGGTTCATTTTAATAAACGTAAGCTTGTCCACATTGGCTGCGGCCTGTGATAATGCTCTCTGCCGTACTAAGCACACTTTCACACTATACACTGGCTGCAGGGCAGGTCAGCACCTCCAAGGCTGACAAAGCTTTTCCACATTTGGGCCATGCTAACCCTGCATTCTCAGGTGCTGGTGGTGCCCCAGCTGCATTGGCGACCTCTTCCTCGTCCTCTGCCTTCGCCTTGTGCTTCCACTGTGCCCCCGCTATCATCAGCGTGCGCTTGTAGTCGCGCATCTTCTGATCAGTAACAGATGTTTTCACTAAATTTAGTTCCCTGTCAGCAATGCAGAGCAGGGGTTCATTCACGGCAAAAGGGGGTTCATGTCACCCAGCAATACAACAGAGGATTTTGAGAGATTTAGGCCCCTGTCAGCAATGCAGAGCAGGGGTTCATTCACGGCAAAAGGGGGTTCATGTCACCCAGCAATGCAACAGAGGATTTTGAGAGATTTAGGCCCCTGTCAGCAATGCAGAGCAGGGATTCATTCACGGCATAAGGGGGTTCATGTCACCGAGCAATACAACAGAGGTTTTTAAGAGATTTAGGCCACTGTCACCCAGGAACAGTAGGGATTTGTATACGCCAAAAATGGTAAAATGTCACCCGACAATTGAAAATAAGAATTTTTTCAATTTAGGGCACTAAAATTGGCACTTTTTTGAATTAAAATGGCTCTAAAATAGCCCTTGAAGAGGCTAGAGGAATGTAAAAGGCAGTAAAATGTGCTTAAGAGGGAAATAACTTAAATTAAGATAAAATAAGTAAAAATTACAAATTATTAACCTGCAACTCAGAGAAGGAGGTGGATATGGAGTCGGAGTTTGAGGAGGCTGTGAATGTGGTGTTGTAGGTGGAGGCAGCAATGGAGGAGGAACAGGTAGCCAACAATGTTTATTTTTATTTTTTATTGGGGTAGGTATCCCCCAAAATATTGGCACAAATAAAAAAAAAGAAAACAAATAATCATTGCACTTGACTTGAGTACAAGAATGTATGTTTGATGGTGGTATAAATGTCTATTCTGCACAAGGTACAGACAAGTCTTGTGGGATCCAAGCCTGGTTCATTTTAATGAACGTGAGCTTGTCCACATTGGCTGTGGACAGGCGGCTGCGTCTGTCTGTAATGACGCCTCCTGCCGTGCTGATCGCACATTCAGAGAGTACACTGGTTGCAGGGCAGGCCAGCACCTCCAAGGCATACAGAACAAGCTCTGGCCATGTGGGCAATTTGGAGACCCAGAAGTTGAATGGGGCAGAACCATCAGTCAGTACGTGTAGTCGTGTGCACAGGTACTGTTCCACCATGTTGTTCAAATGCTGACTCCTGCTAACACGCTCCATATCAGCAGTTGGGGCCGGTTTATGCGGCGAGGTGACAAAGCTTTTCCACATGTCGGCCCTGCTAACCCTGCCTTCTGAGGTGCTGGCGCTGACACAGCTGCGTTGGTGACCTCTTCCTCCTCCCCTGCCTTCGCCTTGTGCTTCCACTTGTCCCCCGGCGTCAGTCGGGAATGCTCTCAGGAGCGCGTCTACCAGCGTGCACGTGTAGTCGCGCATCTTCCGATCACGCTCCAGTGAGGGAATTAAGGACGGCACATTGTCTTTGTAACGGGGATCCAGCAGGGTGGCCACCCAGTAGTCAGCACACGTTAAAATGTGGGCAACTCTGCAGTCGTTGAGCAGGCACTGCAGCATGTAGTCGCTCATGTGTGCCAGGCTGCCCAGAGGTAAGGACAAGCTGTCCTCTGTGGGAGGCGTATAGTCTGCGTCCTCTGTATCCCCCCAGCCACGCACCAGTGATGGGCCCGAGCTGCGTTTGATACAACCCCGCTGTGAACATGCTTCATCCCCATCCTCCTCCTCCTCGTCCTCCAGTAGTGGGCCCTGGCTGGCCAAGTTTGTACCTGGCCTCTGCTGTTGCAAAAATCCTCTTTCTGAGCCACTTCTAAAAGACTGGCCTGAAAGTGTTAGAGATGACCCCTCTTCCTCCTCCTCGTCCTGGGCCACATCCTCTTCCATCATCGCCCTAAGTGTTTTCTCAATGAGACATATAAGTGGTATTGTAACGCTGATAACGGTGTAATCGCCACTGGCCATGTTGGTGGAGTACTCGAAACAGCGCAACAGGGCACACAGGTCTCGAATGGAGGCCCAGTCATTGGTGGTGAAGTGGTGCTGTTCCGCAGTGCGACTCACCCTTGCGTGCTGCAGCTGAAACTCCACTATGGCCTGCTGCTGCTCTCACAGTCTCTCCAGCATGTGCAAGGTGGAGTTTCACCTGGTGGGCACGTCGCATATGAGGCGGTGAGCGGGAAGGCCGAAGTTACGCTGTAGAGTAGACAGCCGATCGGTGGCAGGATGAGAACGCCAGAAGCGCGCACAGACGGCCCGCCCCATCTTATGCAGCAGCTCAGACATGTCGGGGTAGTTGTGAATGAATTTCTGCACCACTAAATTCAGCACATGCGCCATGTAAGGGATGTGCGTCAAACCGGCTAGTCCAAGAGCTGCAACGAGATTTCGCCCATTATCGCACATAACCAGGCCGGGCTTTTGTTCTATACCCCGCCACAACTCCTGCGTGGTGTGGGGCCTGTCCCCCAAACACATCAGTTTCAGAATGGCCAGCTGATGTTTACCCCTGGCTGTGCTGAAGTTGGTGGTGAAGGTCTGTCGCTGACCGGTTGAGGAGGTGGTAGAAGAGGAGGAGGAAGCTGAGTAGGAAGAGGAGGCAACAGGAGGCAAAGAATGATGCCCTGCGATCCTTGGTGGCGGAAGGACGTGCGCCAAACAGCTCTCCGCCTGGGGCCCAGCCGCCACTACATTTACCCAGTGTGCAGTTAGAGAGATATAGCGTCCCTGGCCGTGCTTACTGGTCCACGTATCTGTGGTTAGGTGGACCTTGCCACAGATGGTGTGGCGCAGTGCACACTTGATTTTATCCGATACTTGTGCAGGGAAGGCACGGCTCTCCTGGAGAAGTAGTGGCGGCTGGGAACGACGTACTGCCAGACAGCAAGCGACATGAGCTGTTTGAAGCTGTCCGTCTTCATCAGTCTGAATGACAGCATTTTAAAGGCCAGTAGATTAGAATTCACGCTTTCTCTCAAAGGTTTGTGAGATGGAGAGCTGAATGCTTCCGTGTGACATGGTGGAGATGCTTGGTGACGGAGATGTTGTTGTTGGTGGCACATCCTCTGTCCTCTGTTCGCTGGGCGGCACGTGCCAACGTTCCTCCAGAGGCGGAGGAAGAGGCCGAGGCAGCAGCAGAAGAGGGAGCAGGAGGGGCCTGAGCCCTTTCTTGCTTTTGAAGGTGCTTACTCTACTGCAGCCCGTGTCTCGCATGTAGATGCCTGGTCATCCAGGTTGTGCTAAGGTTCAGAACGTTAATGCCTCGCTTCAGGCTCTTATGGCACAGCGTGCAAACCACTCGTGTCTTGTCGTCAGCACATTGTGTAAAGAAGTGCCATGCCAGGGAACTCCTTGAAGCTGCCTTTGGTGTGCTTGGTCCCTGGTGACGGTGGCCAGTAGCAGGCAAACTGTTTTGGCGACGGCTGCTCTGCTTTTGCACCCTGCTCCCGCTTTTGCTACGCTGCTGGCTCGGTCTCACCACTGCCTTTTCCTCCGAACTCTGAAAGTCAGTGGCACGACCTTCATTTCATGTGGGGTCTAGGACCTCATCGTCCCCTGCATCGTCTTCCACCCAGTCTTCCTCCCTGACCTCCTTTTCGGTCTGCACACTGCAGAAAGACGCAGCAGTTGGCACCTGTGTTTCGTCATCATCAGAGACGTGCTGAGGTGGTATTCCCATGTCCTCATCAGGAAACATAAGTGGTTGTGCGTCAGTGCATTCTATCTCTTCCACCCCTGGGGAAGGGCTAGGTGGATGCCCTTGGGAAACCCTGCCAGCAGAGTCTTCAAACAGCATAAGAGACTGCTGCTTGACTTGAGGCTCAGACAGGTTCCTCGATATGCACAGGGGTGATGTGACAGACTGATAGTCATGGGTTTCAGGCGCCACCTGAGCGCTTTCTGCAGAAGACTGGGTGGGAGATAATGTAAACGTGCTGGATCCACTGTCGGCCACCCAATTGACTAGCGCCTGTAATTGCTCAGGACTTACCATCCTTAGAACGGCATTAGGCCCGACCAAATATCGCTGTAGATTCTGGCGGCTACTGGGACCTGAGGTAGTAGGTTCAGTAGGACGTGTAGCTGTGGCAGAATGGCCACGTCCTCTCCCTGCACCAGAGGCGCAACCAACACCACCACCACGACCATGACCGCGTCCCTTATTAGATGTTTGCCTCATAGTTAGCGTTCACAAAGCAAAGTAAAAAGTGGTTAATTATGTTAAAAATAATTAACCGCCAATATAAACCCTGATGTAGGGTATTGTACTTTTTTTTTTAAACTCTATATGACAGCGGTATTTGTGGCCTAAATGTGAGACTCACTTATGCACGTCTTATCCCAGATGCACAGTATATTTTTCACCCTAACCAAAATGCTGTATTTCTGTCCTTAAAGTGACAGTGACTTATGCACGTGTAATCACAGATGTGCAGTATATTAGAGGGTTTTTTCACCCTAACCAAAAAGCTGTATTTCTGTCCTAAATGTGACAGTGACTTGTGCATGTGTAATCACAGATGTGCAGTATATTAGAGGGTTTTTTCACCCCAGTAACCAAAATGCAGTATTTCTGTCCTAAATGTGACAGTGACTTATGCACGTGTAATCACAGATGTGCAGTATATTAGAGGGTTTTTTCACGCCAGTATGCCAATGCCATATTTATGGCCTAAATGTGACAGTGACTTATGCATGTGTAATCACAGATGTGCAGTATATTAGAGGGTTTTTTCACCCTAACCAAAAAGCTGTATTTCTGTCCTAAATGTGACAGTGACTTATGCACGTGTAATCACAGATGTGCAGTATATTAGAGGCTTTTTTCAACCCAGTAACCAAAATGCTGTATTTCTGTCCTAAATGTGACAGTGACCTATGCACCTGTAATCATAGATGTGCAGTATATTAGAGGGTTTTTTCACCCCAGTAACCAAAAAGCTGTATTTCTGTCCTAAATGTGACAGTGACTTATGCACGTGTAATCACAGATGTGCAGTATATTAGAGGCTTTTTTCACCCCAGTATGTCAAAGCCATATTTATGGCCTAAATGTGACAGTGACTTACGCACGTGTAATCACAGATGTGCAGTATATTAGAGGCTTTTTTCAATCCAGTAACAAAAAAGCTGTATTTCTGTCCTAAATGTGACAGTGACTTATGCACGTGTAATCACAGATGTGCAGTATATTAGAGGCTTTTTTCACCCCAGTATGTCAAAGACGTATTTATGGCCTAAATGTGACAGTGACTTATGCACGTGTAATCACAGATGTGCAGTATATTAGAGGGTTTTTTCACCCTAGTAACCAAAAAGCTGTATTTCTGTCCTAAATGTGACAGTGACCTATGCATGTGTAATCATAGATGTGCAGTATATTAGAGGGTTTTTTCACCCCAGTAACCAAAAAGCTGTATTTCTGTCCTAAATGTGACAGTGACTTATGCACGTGTAATCCCAGCTATGCAGTATATCAGAGGCTTTTTTCACCCTAGTATGCCAAAGCCGTATTTATGGCCTAAATGTGACAGTCACTTATGCATGTGTAATCCCAGATGTGCAGAATATTAGATCGGTTTTTCACCCTAACCAAAAAGCTGTATTTCTGTCCTAAATGTGACAGTCACTTATGCACGTGTAATCCCAGATGTGCAGTATATCAGAGGCTTTTTTCACCCTATTATGCCAAAGCCGTATTTATGGCCTAAATGTGACAGTTACTTATGCACATGTAATCACAGATGTGCAGTATATTAGAGGGTTTTTTCACCCCAGTAACCGAAAAGCTGTATTTCTGTCCTAAATGTGACAGTGACTTATGCATGTGTAATCACAGATGTGCAGTATATTAGAAGGTTTTTTCACCCCAGTAACCAAAAAGCTGCATTTCTGTCCTAAATGTGACAGTGACTTATGCATGTGTAATTACAGATGTGCAGTATATTAGAGGCTTTTTTCACCCCAGTATGCCAAAGCCGTATTTATGGCCTAAATGTGACAGTGACTTATGCATGTGTAATCACAGATGTGCAGTATATTAGAGGGTTTTTTCACCCTAACCAAAAAGCTGTATTTCTGTCCTAAATGTGACAGTGACTTATGCACGTGTAATCACAGATGTGCAGTATATTAGGGGTTTTTTTCACCCCAGTAACCAAAAAGCTGTATTTCTGTCCTAAATGTGACAGTGACTTATGCACGTGTAATCACAGATGTGCAGTATATTAGAGGGTTTTTTCACCCCAGTAACCAAAAAGCTGTATTTCTGTCCTAAATGTGACAGTGACTTATGCACGTGTAATCATAGATGTGCAGTATATTAGAGGGTTTTTTCACCCTAACCAAAAAGCTGTATTTCTGTCCTAAATGTGACAGTGACTTATGTACGTGTAATCACAGATGTGCAGTATATTAGAGGGTTTTTTCACCCTAACCAAAAAGCTGTATTTCTGTCCTAAATGTGACAGTGACTTATGCACGTGTAATCATATATGTGCAGTATATTAGAGGGTTTTTTCACCCTAGTAACCAAAAAGCTGTATTTCTGTCCTAAATGTGACAGTGACTTATGTACGTGTAATCACAGATGTGCAGTATATTAGAGGGTTTTTTCACCCCAGTAACCAAAAAGCTGTATTTCTGTCCTAAATGTGACAGTGACTTATGCACGTGTAATCACAGATGTACAGTATATTAGAGAGTTTTTTCATCCTTACCAAAAAGCTGTATTTCTGTCCTAAATGTGACAGTGACTTATGCATATGTAATCACAGATGTTCAGTATATTAGAGGGTTTTTTCACCCCAGTAACCAAAAAGCTGTATTTCTGTCCTAAATGTGACAGTAACTTATGTATGTGTAATCACAGATGTGCAGTATATTAGAGGCTTTTTTCACCCCAGTATGCCAAAGCCGTATTTATGGCCTAAATGTGACAGTGACTTATGCACGTGTAATCCCAGATGTGCAGTATATTAGAGGGTTTTTTCATCCTAACCAAAAAGCTGTATTTCTGTCCTAAATGTGACAGTGAATTATGCATGTGTAATCCTAGATGTGCAGTATATTAGAAGGTTTTTTCACCCTAACCAAAAAGCTGTATTTGTGTCCTAAATGTGACAGTCACTTATGCTTGTCTAATCCCAGATGTGCAGTATATTAGAGGTTTTTTTCACCCCAGTATGCCAAAGCTGTATTTCTGGACTTGCAGATAGCCTATGCTGGAGCACTATCGTTGCATAAAATGGCTGCCGATCATGTATTGATATTTACTAATTGAAGAAAAAAAAGTTCGTTTTCAGCAGTAGTTGGCTCAGGTCAGGCTTAAAAAAATTGTGCACTGCACCCACAAAACACTTTTTCTGTAGATCGCTGAGTACATAAACCAGTTCTTGATAAGATTTCTTACTGATCTCTCCCTCACAGCAGCTGCAGCCTCTCCCTACACAAATCCGAGCAGAGTGACGGGCGGCAACTCCAGCTTAAATAGAGGCTAGGTCACATGCTGCAGTTGGCCAATGACATGGCTGTGATGGCCTTTTGGGCAAGTAGTATGACGCTTGTTGATTGGCTGCTTTGCAGCCTTTCAAAAAGCGCCATAAAAATTGGCGAACCCGAAATTTTATGTAAATGTTCGGGTTCGGGTCCAGGTGCTAAAAACCCTAAAAGTTCGGTACGAACCCGAACTTTACAGTTCGGGTTCGCTCAACTCTATTAGGTTTGAGAGAGAAGGATCTTGGCCAGGTGTTTTAAATGTCACAGTCCTACATGTACTTGTATATAAAAATGCACCTTACTTTTTCCTGTCTGGTAGCACCACCTGTTGTTTTTCCTGTGGCTGAACTTCTGGTTCATCTTCTCTTCTTCTCTTCTCTTGCATTCAGTGGTGGGCTCAGGAGCTCAGTAACTCCTGCTCACACTGCTGGCATAGTAATCTCATAATTAGGGTTGAGCGAATCGAGCTACGGGTCATAGATCCGAGGTCGATTAATTAAAAACATTGTTTGTAATGCTGTTTCTGTACAGCATTAAAATGTATGTGTTCTGTGTAGGAAAACTTTGTATCGGCCAAAGTTAAGTGTTTCTTCTAGGTCTCAGGGAGATGCTGGCCCTTCACGGTGGAAGGTACCGGCTGTCTTATTCCCCGCTCCATAAGTTAGGGTTTGAAACAGTGTCAGCAGGGCTTAGGTTCCAGCGTATGACTTTGTTCACCATCAGGACTTGCTCATACTGTCAGCAGTCAGGGAGAGGCTCAGGGATTGTTAGGAGTTTACCATTCCCTCCTCCCCAGCTTTGGGGCCTAGTCTGTTTACCTATGGCTGTTTGTTACTTGGTATTCCTCTTATTTCCACTTGCCGTGACAAATACTGGCTGATACCTCGCTAAAGGATCCGACTTCAGATTCCTATTTTAAAATATTTTTAAATATGCAGATATCAGCAGCAGCATGAGGAGACCACAGAGTGGTTCATTTACATAGTGTTGTGGTGGAAGCAGCATGAGGAGACCACAGAGTGGCAAGGGAATATAGTGTGGAGGTGGCAGCAGCAGCATAAGGAGGCCACAGACTGGCAAGGTGACATAGTGTGGAGGTGGCAGCAGCATGAAGAGGCCACAGAGTGCATCATTGACATATTGTTGAGGATGCTGCAGCATGAGAAGACCACAAAGTAGTGATGTGGCAGCAGTATGAGGATACTACAGAGTGGCAAGGTGACATAGTGTGGAGGTGGCAGCAGCAGCATGAGGAGGCCACAGACTGGCAAGGTGACATAGTGTGGAGGTGGCAGCAGCATGAAGAGGCCACAGAGTGCATCATTGACATAGTGTTGAGGTAGCTGCAGCATGAGGAGACCACAAAGTAGTGATGTGGCAGCAGTATGAGGATACTACAGACTGGCAAGGTGACACAGTGTTGAGGTGGCAACAGCATCAGGAGACCACAGAGTCACCGGTTACAGAGTGGGGAGGTGGGTGGCTGTGAGAGAGAACACCCCTCGTGCCTCTTGACATCAACAACGTCGAGCTCACGAGATACGGTATAGTCACTGGTTACTAAGGCGTGACGTGAATCCCTCCTGGAGGAGCAGGTACGGTCAACTTGATACAGTTTACACAGACACCTCCTGTACAAGTGGGCACAGAGAAGCAACAAGCTGAGAAAGCCTTTTCACTGCCCCAGTGAAACAGTGCTTTCTCAGCCTGGGTATACTGACACCAGCTTATCGTTTGATATATGCCCCGTCCGCTAACGGGATTATATAGGGTGAGAACCCAACCCACAGTAGCATATAACTATGCCGAAACACGGACATGGGGATTCGTGATTGAGATACAAGACAGCACAAGATTAAATTATGTATTTAATCGCCTAAGGGCTCACTAGACACTAGTCACACTATGCACACAGAAAATATATACAGTGGTCTGAGGTTACAAATACAGATGATAGGGTACAACAGGGTTAAGCAGAATAATAAGTCAGTTTACCAGGCATATGAGTCCTGTGGGTTGTGATGAGTTCTTAGCTGGAGTCACGTGTGGAGTAGTGATGTCAGTCAGTTTCAGGTCCCTCTAAACACATGGCACAATGTGACCTCCCCTTCAGAGAATAGACAGGCCCATATGCTGGCACAAGCCTTTTAACCTGTAGCCGGCCCCTTCCCTCCCGTCCTCTGGGAGGGGTCCACCGCCCCTCAGCTGGGCTGGCAGCACATGAGCCACAAAACTGATTAGGGCTCATGGCTCCAGACCAGAATGTCGCAGGGAGGTGGTTCTGGGACCAATGGATCTGTCTGGGTTCCGGCTACCAGTAGAGTCCAAGCATGATACCGTTATTTGGTTTCTGTGGGAAGATATGTATATCTCCCCTCCCTGGCATCCCACCACCAAGCTATGACCACAAGCCTGTTCATCGTGGCCACAGGGACACAAATATGCAACTGGTTTATGTCTGTGATGGACGGGCGATTCATAATTCCTTATAAATCGCTGGTTCCGTGTTGTCTGCTAAATTTGATTGAACTGGGGAATGGCCTAGACCCCTGCAATGAGGTTTTTCCTGTTCCATTAGCTGGGTTCCTAGCTGGCTGAATGGAGGTGAGAAATGTAAACAAAGGTGTACTGCTAGAGGCTCTCTGCCATCTGGATGGCTTTGAAACAGGGCCCCCCCTGTGGAGCTCACTACCTCTGCTACCTTTCAGAAAATGGTTGGTGTGGGAACATGGCTGACAGTAAATATTAATCCATATTCCTCACAGTGGCAATAACAGTACCTGCTGAAGATCATGGGTGTAAGAATGAGTACTTGGCATCAGATATATGGCATAAGGTGGGTGGCAGCATCAGAATAGTAGCTGAGGCAGGTAGCCAGAAAAAAAACGGTCTCTTTTGTCAAGGTTTGGGTGAGGCAACATGGATGATCTAATCTGATGCATCAGGTATTGGCGGGTGGAAATCCTGGCTGATCCACACCTGATTCATCTTGACAAAGGTCAGTCTCTCCACATTTTAGGTGGACAGGCGAGTTCTCCTTGGGCTAACTATGTCCCCAGTTGCACTAAACACCTGCTCTGATGCCACACTACTGGCCAGGCAGGACAGCTTTATCAGGGCAAAATAGGCCACAAATCCAGTTTGGCTGCCCAGTTGTCAAGCGGATATTCAATGTCAGGTGCCAGAGTGCTGTACTAGTATGCCACCACCTGCTGGTTCAGGTTCTGCTCCATATATAGCTGCTGCTGGTGAGTAGTTTCTTCACTAGGCGGGTGAAGACAGCTGCTCATCAGCGACTCTAGACTCAGGCAGCTGCTGATGTTGCTGGTACTGCTCCTGCCATCCCACCCCCCCTTAGCAGTGGAACGTGAGCACAGAGGGCCCCCTAGGTCAGACTTGCGAGATGATGGACGATGGCGCAGATAGGCAGCGGCCAACTGACTACATAGGATGTCTTTATAGTAGTTCATTTTGTCCTCCCTCTCAGCGGTTGTAAATAAGGCCTCCATTTTGGACCAGTAGCGAGGGTCTAAAATGGTGGAAAGCCAGTAATCATCCCTCTGCGGAATGGTGACAATTCGGCTGTCACTACGCAAACAAGTGAGCATGCATCGGGCCATTTGTGCAAGTGACTCGGGGGACTCCCTGCCTCCATCTCCACTGCATACTGCCACAGTGTGCCTGGGTCATCTGCCTCATCTTCCTCATCTCCCTCTTACTCCTCTAGCTGCTCCTGCTCCTCCTCTCCTGTCACCTATGTAGAAAAACCACCCATTTCACAACACATTGCTTGTGCTCCAATGTCCTCCTCCTCCAGTTCAGCCCTCATAGGGCTTATGTAGCTGTAAGATATAGGTGCCACGTCTCCAGTCCACCTGATACTGGCACATGGGGGGGTGGAGAGAGGCACCTGATACTGGCACATGGGGGGGGGGAGGGAGAGAGGCACTTGATACTGGCACTTTTTTTGTGGGGGGAAGAGATGGCACTATGATACTAGGACATGGGGGGGAGGAGAGAGGCACTTGATACTGACACCTGGGGGGGAGGGGGGTTGGCACCTGATACTGGCACATGGGGGGAAGGAGAGAGGCACCTGATACTGGCACCTGGGGGTGGGAGGGGGGTTGGCACCTGATACTGGCACCTGGGGGGAAGAAGCACCTGATACTGGCACATGGGGGGGGGAGAGGGGTTGGCACCTAATACTGGCACATGGGGGGGGGGAGGGAGAGAGGCATTTGATACTGGCACTTTTTTTGTGGGGGAGGGGAGATGGCACTATGATACTGGGACATGGTGGGGAGGAGGGAGGCACTTGATACTGGCATGTGGGGGGGGGTGGCACTTGATACTAGCACATGGGTGGGTTTGGCACTATGATACTCGCACATGGGGAGAGAGAGGCACTTGATACTGGCACTTTTTTCGGGGGGGAGATGGCACTATGATACTAGGACATGGGGGGAAGAGAGAGGCTCTTGATACTGGCACATGGGGGGGTTTGGCACTATGATACTGGCACATGGGGGGTGGGAAGGAGAGAGGCACTTGATACTGGCACATTGGGGGGAGATGGCACTATGATACTGGGACATGTGGGGGGGAAGAGAGGCACTTGATACTGGCACATAATGGGGGGGCATCTATAGGGACACTAACTGGCACATTATTGGGGGGCATTATGGGGGACACTAGGCCGGCAGCCTAACAGAGGCCGGACACTGAGGGGCATCTACTGGGGCACTATATATGGGGCATTTTATACTGGTACATTATGGGGGGCACTAGCAGGAAGGGGGGAGAGGAGCACTATGGGGGAATTTACTGGGGGCACTATATAGGGGTATTTTATACTGGGACATTATGGGGCACTATGGGGACATTAGCTCAACTGGGGGCATTACAAGGGGGTATTTTTGCACTGTCACATTATAAGGAGAATTATTACTACTGGGGGGGGGGCATTATAGTGGGCTTTATTACTCCCCCATGATATGACCCCCTAGTAGCCGCACCAGCCTCTCCCTGCTCTGCTATCCCTCTGCCCCTTCTCCAAATCCTTATTATGAAACCTTTCTCATTAGGATAAAGCACAACATCAGCTCCGCCGAGCCCCCGGCCAAAGTGTTGAAGTGGTGTCCGAGATCCCCAAGGGCCAAGTAACTGTAAGTTTTCATATGAAATCTGTTTATGTTATACACATATAGCATCCACTGTGCCACACAATATACAGTATACCGCTACACTGTGCCAAAGGAGTGGGGTTTACACAGGAGGAGGGAGGTGCAAAGCGCGCTGGAGGGGCCCTTACAAATATTTGCTGTGGGGCCCAGTCACTTCTAGTTATGCCCCTGGTAGCAGCACAAGGCAATAAAGAACAGCCGGGCGCCGTGTGCGTTCATAAAAGAAAGGAGTGGCCAGACACTGGATCGATGTGGTTACTCTGCGCATGAGAAGCCCCTGCATTCGGCAGGCGAGAGGTGGCCGTAACTAGGGGAAACACAATGACAACACTGAGGTAGGAGGGGGAGAATTTTATCAAAAAGGGAGGGAATTGGCTAATACATTATATTTACAAAAATGATTACTGTCATATCATTACCAGATTAAACAGTGATCATTGTGATGGGAATACCCCTTTAACAGTAGTTATGTCCAAATATGTGCACCCTTCACAGCAGTTATGTCCAGATATGTGCCCTCTCACAGTAGTTATGTCCAGATATGTGCCCCTCACAGTAATGTCCAGATATGTGCCCCCTTCACAGTAGCTTTGCCCAGATATGCGCCCCTTCACAGTAGTTATGACCAGATATGTGCCCACTTCACAGTAGTTATGTCCAGATATGTGCCCCCTTCACAGTAGCTATGCCCAGATATGTGCCTTCCTCACAGTAGTTATGTCCAGATATGTGCCCCCTTCACAGTAGTTATGTCCAGATATGTGCCCCCTTCACAGTAGTTATGTCCAGATATGTGCCCCACACAGTAGTTATGTCCAGATATTGTCACACCTTCACAGTAGCAGTGTGATGTGCAACACTACCTCCTGCTGCTGCTGTGGAGCCAGGGCCATATTTAGTTTTTATACTGTTCTAGGAAATTTAGTGCCGGCTTCCTCCCCCAACTGAAGTCCATATTTTTTAGATAGCTGACATTAAAGTGCTCTTTAGGCCTTCAGCTATCCCTCTGGACTCCCTCATATGCTTGCACAATTATAGGGCTCACCTGTTATATGCGCACTTGGCAGCTGAACGCATCTGTGTTGGTCCCATGTTCATATGTGCCCACATTGCTGAGAAAAATTATGTTTTATTATATGCAAACGGGGGCGTTATGATTACTCCTAGAGGCTCTGCTCTCTCTGTAGCTGCAACGCCCTCTGCACTTTGACATGGCCAGGTGTGATGAAATTTTTACTGTCAAAGTAGACTGGGAGCAGCAGTTGCAAAGAAACTGAAGCCTTTAGGTGTAATGGTAACACCCCCGTTGCTCCTAGAGGCTCATTTGCATAAATCCAAACATAATTTTTATCAGCAATGCAGGGAAATAGGAACATGGGACCAACACAGATGTCCTCAGCTGCCAAGCGCACCTGTAACAAGTCAGCCATAGGTTCAAAATTGTTAACAATTAAAGCAGTTGTCCGGGTTCAAAGCTAAACCCCGACATATCCCCTTTCCCCCCATTTAGCCCCCCTGACATTTCATGCTTCGATGCTCTACCATGGCCTGCTCTGTAAAGCATAAGGCAAGGGCTGGTTTGTTTTCAACCCTAGCAGTGTTCCCGGTGAGGTCACCGGCACTGATGGGCGGCTTTACAGGCTAAGGCAGCGCTAAAGCCTGTCCAGTGCCGGTTAGTGCCGGTGACACCACCCTCTCCCATTGTACCCTTACACTGCCCTCAGTACTAATAAGGCACACCTAATGGAAATAAGGCCACTCTATAAGGCACTCCTATGGAGCCCTCAGTAGTAATGCCCACAATATTTATAATGTTCCCTGCAGTCCCCCCTGTAATTATAATACCTCCTGCCATACCCCCTGGAGTTATAATCGTCTCTGTAGTGCCCCCATAAATTATAATGCCTGTCGTCTCTCTCCAGTCTTCTGTACCATGCAGTCCCATGTAAATAACACCAGTCCTCTCACACCAGTCTTCTTTTTTATACAGTGCCATGTAAATAACCTCTCTTCCTTACAGTCTTCTATAACATACAGTCCCATGTAAATAACTTGAACCCCCTCCTTCAGCCCCTCCAACACATAGTTACATGTAAGTAACATTACTCCTTACTCTCCAGTCCTCTATAATATCCAGTCCCATGTAAATAACACCAGTTATCTCCCTGCAATCTTCTATATCATACAGTTCCCCTCATTAAAAACAAAAAGATAGCATTTAGGAATTATAAAAAAAAAAAAAACGAGGATGACAGACAAATTTATAAGATTAGGCAGAGAGAGGCCAAACAAGTTATAAGAGCTTCTAAAGCACAGGCAGAAGAGAAATTAGCTCAGTCAGGGAAAAAAGGCGAGAAGGCATCCTTCAGATACATAAATGAAAAAAGGAAACTAAAACAAGGAATTACCAAATTAAAAACAAAAGAAGGAGGGTATATGGAAGAAGATAAAGAACTAGCTGACTGCCTCAATGAATACTTCTGTTCAGTTTTTACAAAGGAAAATGAAGGAGAAGGACCTCAGTTAGGAAAGAAGACTAATGAATCTTTTGATGCATGTGCCTTTACAGAGGAAGAGGTTCTAAGTCAGCTGTCTAAAATTAATACAAATAAGTCACAGGGGCCTGATGGGATACACCCAAAGCTATTAAAAGAGCTCAGCGGTGAACTAGCAAAACCATTAACAGATTTATTTAACCAATCACTGGCAACAGGAGTAGTCCCAGAAGATTGGAAATTAGAAAATGTTGTGCCCATTCACAAGAAAGGTAGTAGGGAGGAATCGGGCAACTATAGGCCATTAAGCCTGACATCAATAGTGGGGAAATTAATGGAAACCATACTTAAGGAGAGGATTGTGGAACATCTAAAATCCCATGGATTGAAAGATGAAAAACAGCATGGGTTTACTTCAGGGAGATCATGTCAAACTAATCTTTTGAATTTTTTTGATTGGGTGACTAAAATAATAGATGGAGGAGGTGCAGTAGACATCGCTTATCTAGACTTTAGTAAGGCTTTTGATACTGTCCCACATAGAAGGCTTATCAATAAAGTGCAGTCTTTGGGCTTGGACTCCCATATTGTTGAATGGATTAGGCAGTGGCTGAGGGACAGGCAACAGAGGGTTGTAGTCAATGGAGTATATTCAGACCAAGGTCTTGTTACCAGTGGGGTACTTCAGGTATCTGTTCTGGGACCCATATTGTTTAATATCTTTATCAGCAAAATTGCAGAAGGCCTCGGTGGTAAGGTGTGTCTTTTTGCTGATGACACAAAGATTTGTAACAGGGTTGATGTTCCTGGAGGGATACACCAAATGGAAAAGGACTTAGGAAAACTAGAGGAATGGTCAAAAATCTGGCAACTAAAATTTAATGTTGATAAGTGCAAGATAATGCACCTGGGACATAAAAAACCAAGAGCAGAATATAAAATCAGTGATACAGTCCTAACCTCAGTATCTGAGGAAAGGGATTTAGGGGTCATTATTTCAGAAGACTTAAAGGTAGGCAGACAATGTCATAGAGCAGCAGGAAATGCTAGCAGAATGCTTGGGTGTATAGGGAGAGGAATTACCAGTAGAAAGAGGGAGGTGCTCATGCCACTCTACAGAGCACTAGTGAGACCTCATTTGGAGTATTGTGCTCAGTACTAGAGACCATATCTCCAGAAGGATATTGATACTTTGGAGAGAGTTCAGAGAAGAGCTACTAAACTGGTACATGGATTGCAGGATAAAACTTACCAGGAAATATTAAAGGACCTTAACATGTATAGCTTGGAAGAAAGACAAGACAGAGGGGATATGATAGAAACTTTTAAATACATAAAGGGAATCAACAAGGTAAAAGAGAAGAGAATATTTAAAAGAAGAAAAACTGCTACAAGAGGACATAGTTTTAAATTAGAGTATAGGCAGAACGGGCAGCAGATTCACATTAAGTGCCCAATGCCCCACTCCCCTCCACCCCAAAGTGACCTGGTTACCCTGGCAGAGGAAGGGAGGGGAAAAAAATTAATAAAAATAAATAAATACTTCAGCTGGCACTGGGAAGGGCCCCTCTCTCTCTCTCTGGGCCCCTGTGCAGCTGAACCAGCTGCACAGACAAAATTTCCTCCCCTGGTGCCAACATTGGCACCCTGGTCATGCTTCACCTTCTGCCCACAGATTCTACAAATGTCCATGTTCACCTACTCCGTCGGCTTCACAAAAAACTGCCACACCGCCGAGAAGGTGATTTTAGCCCCAACACTCCTCACTGACTGGCTGCTACTGCAGCTGCCTCCGTGAACCCCTGTACCACAATTTTCCGGGCAGGTAGGCTCCTGGGAAGAGGGTGGTCTACCACAGGCTTGTTTGGCTCCCGACCTCCCACTGCTGCCACTTAGCTGATTTCCGGCCACGATACTGACTTGCTGGCTCCGCCGCTGCTTTACGCTCAAGCTGCCACCCTCTTCTCCCGATGATGATGATGAAGCCCCTTTATCACCTGGCTCCCAATTTCGATCGACTACATCATCATCGAGTACTGTCTGTACGTCACTGTTGTCCTCCTCAACGGTCTCTAAGCCAGGAGCTTGACCACTCGCAGCACCAGCTCCCACGCCACTCTCCTCATCACTAAATGCCCACCTACTCGAGGAAGCGGCGGATGTCTCCTCCAGATCTTGGCTGGCCAGTAGCTGCTGACTGTCCTCTAGTAGCTTGTTCTCGCTGAAAAGTGGAGACAAGCCTATGGCATATAATACTCCTCTTGCTGAAGGAACTGAAAATGACAGAGGAAAGTTCAGGACAGGTGTGGCTGCTCTCCGCCCATGCCAACTAAGCATCGTATCAGAGGAAACCAGCGACTCTTGGCTGGGGGTGTCTGATGTCACTTGCAGCAAAGTCGAAGACCGAGTCAACCATTCAAGCACCGCTGGGTTGCTTGTCAAGACAGGACCGCTAGATGACACCGGGAGCTCAGGCCTCTCAAAGTGACCCCTGCTGGCACTCCCCCTTACTCTGTGACCTGTGTCTGCGCCAGAAACATTTAGGCATCTGCCCCTCCCCTGTGCAGGGCCTGTCACTTCTTTGTCTGACATACTGTTAGATCAAAAAAAAAAAAAAGGAAGTTATATACCCCAAAAAAGGCTGTCATTTTGTCACTTCACTGCACAATGGCTAATAAGCATTTTTTCCCACTAATACACCACAAAAAAGGCTTTAGAATATATAACTGCACCGAGCAAGGGGTAATAAGTCGTACAAATATTTCCTAGTAATACACCATTTTAATGGCTGTATCACACCGCAGTTGCACCCCAATAACAAGAAAGGTTTGCTGGAATTACAGAGGTATCATCTATTGCAAACCTGAAAGCAGCAGTATAATGGCAATTTGGATCCCCAGTCAGTGCAGCAAGGTGTAATAGAATTGCTCCTATTACCCAGGCTGTACACTCTCCTATTGCACCCTGTTCTCCTTTTATAGTGTAGATGATGCCTCCCTATCCTTTCCCTACACCTTGACTAATCTTTCCCTGAACTTGTAAATCTTTTTTTAGCACAATTAAGTCTTTATTAGCACTGTCCCTAGTGCCTGCTGACATCTCTACCTACACTAAGTACACTGGAAAATGGCAAAATTCAAAATGCTGAGGCTATTTATAGGGCTGTGACATCACAGGGGCTGGCTGACTGCTGATTGGCTGCATGAATGGCATTGTGGGTAATCCCTCGTTCCCAGAGTTCTTTGCTCCATGTCCCAACATGTGCAGCAGCCATTTTAGGAAAAAATGTGATTTGTTACAATGAACCGCAAGGAAATTCGGATTCGATGCAAATCTAATTTTTCCTGAAATTCGGATTGAATTCCACTTTGTAAAGTTTGATTCACTCATCTCTAATCTTAAATCAAGATGGCCACAATGAGCTCTTCATGTGCAAATGGATGAGGTGAGTATATTTTTGTTTTGTTTTTTTTACTGCCATTTTAAGGAAAATCGATTTGTTATGATGAAGCACGAGGAAATTCGTCTTTGCGATTAATTCAATTTTTCTTGAAATTCGGCTCAAAGTCCATTTCGGATATTTTGATTCAGTCAACGCTAGAGGTAATTTACCAAAGTCTTGGGTAACTTTTGCCAAGGGAAAGTTTTCCTACACATACATTTTAATACTATACATGGAAACAGCATTACAAACAAAGTTTTTAAGTAGTAGTATAGACAAACCGCTCACTCCCCTTACAATTCTGGATTGGGTGCTCTAGTCTCAAATTGATTCACTCAAATCAACAAAAGCGTAGGGTGGTCGTAACTATGAAAACGAGCAGTGTATAATGTGGTAGAAAAATAAATGCAGCCAGCAAAGGAAGCAATATGGACAATTGCGGTACATTAATAAGTAGCAACACATTTAGCTCTTTCATTATAGCTATGAATTTTATAATAATAATTAGTGATGAGGAAAGTTTACAAAAATTCAATTTGGCTGCTTTACCGAATTTCACAAATAAATTCACTTTGAGACCTAATTACTTTGTCAAGAAGCACATTTCTTTGTAAGTAGTGGGCACAATGATGGAAAGCAATTGCGCTGCCCCTCGTCCCTCAGATGCCACATTCATATGTGAGATGAAAAAATAAGGACTTTCAAGGTTTAATCAGTTAAAAAATATATAATAATACCCAACTTATCCATTTGAGCCCAGAGGCTACCATGGCCATCTTGATTGAAGGTTGCCTAATGACGTTATCACACTGGCCAGCATGATCACGTCATAAGTCACTGTGTACAAGATTTCTCACACAATCTTCAAGCAAAATAGCTGCGGCAGCTTCTTCGCGCTCAAATGGATGAAGTGAGGCTTTTTTTTTTTTTGAGAATTGATTCTTTACAACGAAGCACAAAGAAATCCAGCTTCACCGTGAATCTAATTTTCCCGGAGATTCGGATTGAAGTCCATTTCGGATACTTCAATTTGCTCAACACTAATAATAATGTTGTGCAATTGTCATACAAGTACAGTTTGTATATTGAAAGGGATCACTCTCTCTCAGGGGGTCGCAATAACAGACTTCTCCTCTGACAACGGGGTTCAAGTCCAAACGGCGCTTTATTTCGGCACTTCAGCACCATTACACACATAAACATCAATAATAAACACCTGCCCGTCTGAGCTCTACTTAATACATGTGTTGTCTCTACCTCACCTATAGAGCGCCGTTCACCAACGGGATTAGATCCGGCTTCCTTCATCAACGGTCCAGCAGCCTCCAGGCTATGACCACACCAGCACCTTTGGGGGGAGATGGTCCAGAAGTCCTCCTCACTCTGACCTTGCGACCTTTTTTCCATAGGTGTCGCTGGGCCCCCCCCAAATTTCAGGCTTTACAAAGCCTCATGGCACCTCAGCCCTCCTTGCTGAGACCACACAGAGCCTCTCAGGCTTCCTCAGCCTTTCTCCCTCCAAGTCATACACAGAGGGTTGTTTTATCCCTCCATGATTACAGCAGCAGGCCTCACCTGCAATCACCTCCAGCAAAAGACAATACATGTGGTGGAAGGGTCTGGACTGGCAGACCCCACTACCAAACCTATCCCCCAGTCCACATGAAATCCAGCCCAGAACAACATCTAGACAAAACTGTCTCAGCAAACTACACCTTGCTGAAACCACTACAGCTTTCTGGATTTCAGTTATCTCGCCCAGCTGAGGTATCTGGGTGGGATATACACGCCTACCAACACCTATACTGTACTTTTCACCACAATGTGAAAATATAACTATCACACATGAAAACACACACACACACACACACACACACACACACACACTGACTTTCTACTTGAACTGAATTGCAGAGTCAGCTTACTAAAAACTTACATTGAAAAATCTGTATCAGTCCATATGTGGTTGAAGATCTATTAATGGTATTATATTTTGCTATCCATGAATGTGTTTGGAAAGCTTTATGGATGGCTACACAAATATGTTCATTAATTAATCATGACCAGACAAAAGCAGCATCAGCACTGTCTCCTCTTTTATATATTGATGCCAATCAATTAGCCACATTTATATTGCTCAGTATTGTGATTATAATTTATAATTATGCTATTATTGTTCAATAAGAACCATATTCCAATTATAAATTAAGAGAAGACTGTTTAAATTGGGAAGTTCTTCTACCATATCTACTAAATGGATGACCTCTTAATGAGAATTTAATGAATAAAGTTTAGCATATGTACCTCTAAAATAAAGGAAAGAAATTAAGCAATGTGCCTGTTACGAGATGAGGAAAAAACCAATTAAAGCAAATTAGTCTAATATGCATATGTTGCGTAAGATAGATTACATATTAAAAAAACAAGAAGATAATGGTACCCATATGGGATATGTTTTTGGCATTTTTCATATAAAGTGGACAGCTTTACAGGATAAATACTGAGTAGAATTCCTTACAGGCAATTATATCCTTACAATACGATAGCTGACATAATAAAAGCATAATTGTAATTGCTATTAATTGCATTAAGCCTTGTCTTATTGAATACTTAATGGGAGAGTTGACAGTGCTGTTGATTTATATACTTTAATGAAGCTTCACAGTATCAATGTAGATCACTGAACATATTGTACATATTGATTCACTTGCAAGCCAAAGGAAGAAGATAATAGAGAAAGACAACCCAATGTAACCACGTATAACAGGCATTACACATAGTAAATGTTTGTAGTCATGATCAGAGTGAATTAGGTGTTGCAGAATTACTACTATGAGCTTAGAAGCTCGTTACGGATGCAGCAATATCTAATTTGTTTTTCTTTCTTTTTCTATAATCTTACATATCTTTATTATGGGAAAGGGGCATTTTTTACTTGATACTTTTATTTTTTTATTATGAAAAACACTTTTTTAGACATTTTTTAAAACTTTTTTTTGTCCCACTGTGGGACTTCAACTTTTGGGGGTCTGATCCCCTCTACAATGCATTACAATACATTTATATTGTAATGCATTGCCTGTCAGCTTTTACACTGACAGCCTGTCTATGAGACCCAGCCTGGGGGCTTCATCTCATAGGCTTCTGTAGGAGGCAAGCACCAATGCCTATGTAAGGCATTAGGCTGCCGTTTGTACCATCAGGTCTCCGTCACTGCAGTGAGCTGACCCAATGGGATGGGTAAGGGTGCCCGTACCCATACCCTTTGCAAACCCCATCCATGCCCTGGTGAACCCTGACCATAGGATACAATTAGTTAATGTGCCAGCAACGGTGTATTCACCGATGCTGACGTATACAGCAGGGGCTGAGCTGTCATTAATAGCCATACCCCTGTTGCTGATTGAGTGCGGGCAGCTTCTGCACCCGTTCCACCAAATCGCCATACGTGTACAGTGATGGGACTTAAAGAGGACCTTTCAGCTTAAAAAACATTGTGAACTAAGTATGCTGCCATGGAGAGCGGCACCCGTGGATCTCATTGCACTTACTATTATCCCTGGGCGCCGCTCCGTTCTCCCGTTATGCCCACCTGTATCTTCACTCACTAAGTTATAGTAGGCGGTGTCTGCCCTTGTCCTGTGGGCGTCTCCTTCTCTTAGGCTGCAGCGCTGGCCAATCGCAGCGCACAGCTCACAGCCTGGGAGAAAAAAACCTCCCAGGCTGTGAGCTGTGCGCTGCGATTGGCCAGTGCTGCAGCCTAGGAGGGGGATCAGTTATTCTTATGACTCTGTGTTGTGCCATTCCTTTATTATTCCTGCTAGAAATTATGTATGAATCTATTAGCCTTTAGTAAGGGTACAGAGGGGTGGTAACTAGTTGGGGGGGGAGGTGTACCTGCATAGTCTGAAAATTGCAGAACTGATTGGATAGAAACATAGAAACATAGAAACATAGAATGTGTCGGCAGATAAGAACCATTTGGCCCATCTAGTCTGCCCAATATATCTGAATCCTATGAATAGTCCCTGGCCCTATCTTATATGAAGGATAGCCTTATGCCTATCCCATGCATGCTTAAACCCCTTCACTGTATTTGCAGCTACCACTTCTGCAGGAAGGCTACTCCATGCATCCACTACTCTCTCAGTAAAGTAATACTTCCTTATATTACTTTTAAACCTTTGCCCCTCTAATTTAAAACTGTGTCCTCTTGTGGTAGTTTTTCTTCTTTTAAATATGCTCTCCTCCTTTACTGAGTTGATTCCCTTTATGTATTTAAAAGTTTCTATCATATCCCCTCTGTCTCTTCTTTCTTCCAAGCTATACATATTAAGGTCCTTTACCTTTCCTGGTAAGTTTTACCCTGCAATCCATGTACTAGTTTAGTAGCTCTTCTCTGAACTCTCTCTAGAGTATCTATATCCTTCTGGAGATATGGCCTCCAGTACTGCGCACAATACTCCAAGTGAGGTCTCACCAGTGTTCTGTACAGCGGCATAAGCACTTCACTCTTTCTACTGCTTATACCTCTCCCTATACATCCAAGCATTCTGCTGGCATTTCGTGCTGCTCTATTACATTGTCTTCCCACCTTTAAGTCTTCTGAAATAATTACTCCTAAATCCCTTTCCTCAGATACTGAGGTCAGGACTGTGTCAAATATTCTATATTCTGCCCTTGGCTTTTTACGCCCCAGGTGCATTATCTTGCACTTATCCACAATAAATTTCAGTTGCCAGAGTTCTGACCATTCTTCTAGTTTTCGTAAATCCTTTTCCATTTGGCGTTTCCCTCCAGGAACATCAACCCTGTTACATATCTTCGTGTCATCAGCAAAAAGACAAACCTTACCATCGAGGCCTTTTGCAATATCACTTATGAAGATATTAAACAAAATTGGTCCCAGTACAGATCCCTGTGGAACCCCACTGGTAACATGACCTTGTTTTGAATGTTCTCCATTGACTACAACCCTCTGCTGTCTGTCACTCAGCCACTGCCTAATCCACTCAACAATATGGGAGTCCATGCTCAATGACTGCAGTTTATTGATAAGTCTTCTATGTGGGACAGTGTCAAAAGCCTTACTAAAATCTAGATATGCGATGTCTACTGCACCTCCACCGTCTATTATTTTAGTCACCCAGTCAAAAAAATCTATAAGATTTGTTTGACATGATCTCCCTGAAGTAAACCCATGTTGTTTTTCATCTTGCAATCCATGGTATTTTAGATGTTCCATAATCCTATCCTTTAATAGGGTTTCCAATAATTTGCCTACTATTGATGTCAGACTCACTGGTCTATAGTTGCTCGATTCCTCCCTACTACCTTTCTTGTGAATGGGCACGACATTTGCCAATTTCCAATCTTCCGGGACGACTCCTGTTACTAATGATTGGTTAAATAAATCTGTTAACGGTTTTGCCAGCTCACCACTAAGCTCTTTTAATAATTTTGGGTGTATCTCATCAGGCAGGCCCCTGTGACTTATTTGTCTTCACTTTAGACAGCAAACTTAGAACATCTTCCTCTGTAAAGATACATGCATCAAACGATTTATTAGTCATCCTTTCTAGTGGAGGTCTTTCTCCTTTTTCTTTTGTAAAAACTGAACAGAAGTATTCATTAAGGCAGTCGGCTAGCCCTTTATTCTCTTCTACATACCTTCCGTCCTTTGTTTTTAATTTAGTTATTCCTTGTTTTAATTTCCTTTTTTCATTTACATATCTGAAGAATGTCTTATCCCCTTTTTTCATAGACTGAGCTAGTTTTTCTTCTGCCTGCGCTTTAGAAGTTCTTATAACTTGCTTGGCCTCTTTCTGCCTAATCTTGTAGATTTCCTTATCTTCATTGCTCTGGTTTTTTTTATAATTACAAAATGCTAGCTTTTTATTTTTAATGATTTGGGCCACTTCTGCTGAGTACCACAGTGGTCTCTTCCTTTTTTTGCTTTTACTGACAAGTCTAATGCAATTTTCTGTTGCCTTCAATAATGCACCTTTTAAGTAGTCCCATTTCTCCTGGACTCCATGTAATCCGTTCCAGTCTGATAAGGACTCATTTATGACTAATTTCATTTTTGAAAAGTCTGTTTTTCTAAAATCTAAAACTTTTGTTTTTGTGTGGTGGGACTCTTTCACAGTTCTTATATTAAACCACACTGACTGGTGATCACTAGATCCCAAGGTTTCGCCTACAATGACATCATATACCGAATCGATAGAGTGAGACTGTACAGATACACACCCCTAATTTGTTTCCACCCCTCTGTACCCTTAGTACAGACTGCTAGCAATTCATTCCTAACTTCTAGTAGAAATAATAAAGGAAGGGCACAACATAGAGCCATAAGGAAAGATGCTCCAGAATGTGTAATTATTACACAGGAAATGCATGCAGCTATTAAAACAAGAATGTCAGAAGTGGTGAAAGATCCTCTTTAAGTCATGTCCCGCAGCAACATACATGTACAGCAATGGGATCCTGCAGGTTAAACTTATCAGTCTAAAAATTTTGGCCTCTAGTACTTTATAACGGACCCTGACAATATGACAATGTAGTTGTATAGTATCTATAGATAGTGAAGATACAAAGATAGTGGGGCCATTCTTCATCAATGGAAACCTCAAGGCCACTGGATATGCAAAATTGCTACATGATGATGTGTTTCCCTCTTTATGCACTGAAGCTGGCACGTTCCCTGAGTTTTTCCAGCAAGATGGTGCACCACCACATTATGGGTGTCAGGTCCGAGCATTCCTAGATGAACAGTTTCCTGGAAAGTGGATTGGTCATCGTGGGCCATTTGAATGGCCCCCAAGGTCTCCCGATCTGACCCCCTTAGACTTTTATCTTTGGGGTCATCTGAAGGCAATTGTCTATGCTGTGAAGATACAAGATGTGCAGCACCTGAAACTACGGATACTGGAAGCCTGTGCTAGCAATTATCCTGCGGTGTTGCTATCAGTGTGTGAAGAGTGGGAGAAGAGGGTTGCATTGACAATCCAACACAATGGGCAGCACATTGAACACATTTTATAAGTGGTCAGAAACTTGTAAATAACTCATGAAAGAATAAAGTTACGTTAAAACCAAGCACACCATTGTTTTTCTCGTGAAATTCCCAATAAGTTTGATGTGTCACATGACCCTCTTCCTATTGAAAAAACAAAAGTTGGATTCAAAATGGCCGACTTCAAAATGGCCGCCATGGTCACCACCCATCTTGAAAAGTTTCCCCCCTCACATATACTAATGTGCCACAAACAGAAAGTTAGTATCACCAACCATTCCCATTTTATTAAGGTGTATCCATATAAATGGCCCACCCTGTATATCAAGAAGCCAGTAATAAACTAAATAGTTTAGCACACTTTTACTAAGGTCAATATGTATAGACCTTGTGTATAGACCACTGCAAGTAGATTACCAATTTAGCAGGGGAGAGGTATGGCTACTGAGAGGTGCCAAATTAGCACCAACATTTTAGCAAAATATTCGGTCGAATAGCTGACATAAAGTTAGATAAATGTGTCTAACCATGCAACAAATTTATCATCAGACAGGAGCCACTGTGATAAAATTGGTGCATATGTAGACCGGCTTATGCTGTCTACAGGATTAATAAATCTGCCTCTCTTTTGTTTGTAGGATGCTACAATACAAAGTCAGATAGGTTACAGGTTAAGATACTGAAACATCATATATTTCTGTTCTCCAATATACCTCATGACTTTTATGAACTGCCTTTTTTTGTAGGTGGCTGGTTGTATTGAGGAGAAAAGCAAGAATGAGTTTCTGCAGCAGCTATATTACTAAGTATTGTGGCCAAGCCTCTCAGTCCCTCACTCTATCAAACTGCTCTCCCTGATCAAAGTCCCTAGTATTCTACACAATTAGTCATTCCCTTACACTGTCCCTTTTACAATCGAAAATATGCTTGGTTGTGACTCTGTTAGGCACTGTATTCATCCATCCATTCATCCATCCTCATGTTTAAAAACATACTGCTTTATTGCATGTGTTATACATTTTCATTAGAGATGAGCAAAGTTTTAAAAAATTCTATTCGGACGCTTTGCCAAATAAAAAAAAATAATTTGATTCTATCCGAATTTATTCATGACGAAGCGTGTTAAAAATGAACTATTTCCCAGCTGCAGAGAGCATGTATCTCGTTGTACATCACTATGCATTGTAAAAACATACATAGTTAGTCCACTGTATTAGTGAAATAGTTACTGTAATTCAATATGACAGGCAGTTGACAGGCATAACTCTTAGGCCTCTTTCACACGGGCGAGATTTCCGCGCGGGTGCAATGCGTGAGGTGAACGCATTGCACCTGCACTGAATCTAGACCAATTCATTTCTATGGGGCTGTGCACATGAGCAGTGATTTTCACGCATCACTTGTGCGTTGCGTGAAAATCGCAGCATGCTCTATATTGTGTATTTTTCACGCAACGCAGGCCCCATAGAAGTGAATGGGGCTGCGTGAAAATCTCAAGCATCCGCAAGCAAGTGCGGATGCGGTGCGATTTTCACGCATGGTTTCTAGGTGACAATCGGGATGGGGACCCGATCATTATTATTTTCCCTTATAACATGGTTATAAGGGAAAATAATAGCATTCTTAATACAGAATGCTTAGTAAAATAGGGATGGAGGGGATAAAAAAAATAAAATATTATAATAATTTAACTCACCTCATCCACTTGTTCACGCAGCCCGGCTTCTCTTCTGTCTTCTTTTTTGATGCCCAGGAGGAAAAGAACCTGTGGTGACGTCACTGCGCTCATCACATGGTCCGACACATGATCCATCACCATGGATTCTGTGAAGAAGTCCAGGTTCGGGTCTGGGTACCAAACATGCCGATTTTTCTCACACGCGTGCAAAACGCATTAAAACGCTTTGCAGTTGCAGGGAAATATCCTGAATTTTCCCGCAACGCACCCGCATCTTTTCCCGCACGTCAGCCGCAACGCCCGTGTGATATAGAAGAAAGACAGCTCACCACCTTGCAAATTTGCTTGCACGGGAAGGGATCGCTCCCACTATAAAATCTAAATAAATCCCAGCAGGCGTATCGATTTTTTCTTCAATGCTTTATTCCATACACAGATTGATCCATATACAGGACGCGTTTCAGCCCGTCCAGCCTTCCTCAACTGCATTTTTAACAACTGAAGATATCACATATTTATAGGCTTAGTCATCTGACCCTGCCAATCAATTTAAACAGGAAATGACATCACATCACAATTAGTATCAACACATTTGAAACTCCCTTGCGAATACTACGATGAACAGGTGCCCTTATATATATTTATATGATCATGTCGTAGTAGTCTGCAAGGAAACATATAAAAAATCTAATTAAAAACACATCACCTCATAATCCCTATTCAGACCCTTGGGATATAAAGTATCAAGAGTGTGGATCCAGAACGCCTCCCTTTTGAGTAACAACTTTTTCAGATCCCCCCCTCTCCATGGTAAATGTACACGCTCAATGACTTGGTATTTCAATTGTGATATGGAATGACTGTGATTATGGAAATGTAACGGTATAGGGAATAAAGAATTCTTGTTCCTTATTGTCGATTTGTGTTTGTTGATCCGGTCTTTTACTTTCTGCATTGTCTCCCCTATATACAACATGCGGCAAGGGCACTTGATTAAATATACGACATTTGTTGTTTCGCATGTATAATAACCCTTGATTTTATAGGATTTTCCTGTCTGTGGATGTTGAAAATACTGACCTTTCTGCACATTGCTGCATTGCATACAGTGGAGACAAGGGAAAGTGCCTCCCTTCTGATTAGTGAGTGTACTCTGTGATGGGGCCGTGTGAACCCAGCCTTAGAATCAGTTCACACTTCAGTTATTTGGCCAATTACGGGTCCAAAAATGACCAAATAACTGAAATGTGAACCTTATAGGATAATGTTAGTGTCAGCTGTAAAGAACAATGCAGTTGCCCAAGATTCTACTATAGAGTGAAAGCGTGCTCTCCTTTTACACTGTCTGCTGATTCCACGTAGATTTCTACAGAACCTGTTCTGTTACACAGTAGTGGGTCCTTGACAGAGTGGAGACAGTGTCAGCAGTAAGTTTTACGTCATTTCCCTTCTTCTGATCAATCACAAGAACAACCTCAATAAACAGATCCTAGTGGAATTACTTACGTAAAAAAACAAGGTGTAAAACCAAATATGCTCTTTCACCCCAATTACAAAATTTTGGGTTATGGAAATTACATATGTGAAAAACCACGTGAACACCCCAAAATCTGTAGTATCAGGCTGCAATTTCACCCCAGAATCAAGGATTAATAGAATTACTTGTGCAAAAAACAATGTAAACACCACAAGATCAGTAGTATCAGACTGCTATTTCACCCCAATTACAGAATCAAGGATTAACGGAAATACTTATTTGAAAAACAATGTAAACACCCCAAAATCAGTAATCTCAGGCCACAATTTCACCCCATAATCAAGTAATAATGGATTTACTTATGTGAAAAGCAAGTGACTACCCCAAATTGCCCTGAAATCTCACCCTAGAATCAAGGATTAATGGAATTACTTATGTAAAAATCATGTGAACACCCCAAGATCAGTAGTATCAGACGGCAATTTAACCCCAATTACAAAATCAAGGATTAATGGAATTACGTATGTAAAAAATAAATAAATATGTAAACCCCCCAAAATCAGTAGTATCAGACCACTATTTCACCCCCAATTACAGAATCAAAGATTAACAGAATTACTTATGTATAAAAGAATGTGAACAACCTAAAATCAGTAGTATTAGAATGCTTTTTAACCCCAATTAGTGCAGCAAGGTGTAATAGAATGGCTTCTCTATTAACCAAGCGTTACACTGTTCTATAGGCCCCTAATTTTCATAATAGAAATCTTCTAACAACTTTCAGCCTTCAACCTTTCAACCTTACAGCAATTATACAGTATGGCCATGATGGCAGAGACAGGAAGATAGTGACCCTGCCCATAACAGCTGCTCCAGGTGTCCAGATTGCCATGGACATTGCTGAACATTGAGAATTTCAAGGAGTGCCCATGTTTTCCATGCACGAGCACAAAGCAGGAATGGCTTTTCTGGAGAAATAATGGAGGCTAGCTATTTTCCAGGGATGCTGACCACATACCATCATCTCTCTAAAGACAGCAGAATTAAATAATTCAATAAGTGGTACAGAAGGGACTTCACCACCAGAAACTTAGCCAGGGGGAGTTGAGCTTGTGTATCAACAGATTGCTGGGCATATAAAGTTGTTTCCTAGCAGCACAGAACAGAGTAATAGTAGTAAGCGGAGTAGGTCTGAGCATTAGAAGCAGTAAATGATGATGAAAATCACAAGAATACTATTTGATGTGGATGCGGCCTAGCTGCTGCAAAGGAGCTTTGGAGAACAAAGACACCTTTGTTGCACTAACTGGTGGCTACTTCTATTTTCCCACTCGATCAGACGATGCCTCTTCATATACTTCAAGAGAGCTATGGTGCATATGTTTGTGTTTTAATGCCTATAGCTTATTATCATAATGGCACTATGAAGAAAACCTGCCAGATAGGCACAAAGCTAGACCGCACAAAGCTAGAGGCAGCCAAGTTTGGCTTAGGTCTGGCAATTTTGAACCTGTGCCCACAGTACAGCAGCATAATCAGTTACCAAGCTGGTCACATTAGAATCGATCTTGCCATGGCAGTGTTTTGGGAAGATCCGCCAGTAAGTTAACTCTGCTCTTTATTGCCACCACTGAGGCCACCACTCTCCTCCTCCGGTGTTACCTCCTCCTCAGTAGTGATGGACGAACATCGTCCGGGACGGTTCGCGAACGCGATCGTGCGAACGCAATCAAATGTTCGAGAACCGCAAGTTCGCGGCGGGCCCCATTCACTTTAATGGCTAGTGAATCGGAAAAACCTTCAGCTCATATTTGCAGCCTCTAAATACTTAGTAGAAGTGCACAAATAGTCCCACAACATGGACAGTGAAATACTAGAGGGGGATCAATGACAAAAATTCCAACAAAAAATATGTATCTTAATAAGGGGACATTTTTTATGCGTCTTAAAGGGAAATTCTCATAAATGTGCCCTGTCAGAGCCTTGAAAAATTTTATTATAGGCCACGGGAGTACGGGCCTTAAAAATTAAGAATTCACCTGACATAAAAGAAATTCTGATTATGTGGCTCGAGGTACATTATGCGGTCAATGGATAAAACATTTTACTGTAGGCCAATAGACTACAGGAATCAAACATTAGGCATAGAGTTGAGCGGACACCTGGATGTTTGGGTTCGACGAGTTCGGCCGAACTTGATAAAAAAGTTCGGGTTCGGGACCCGAACTTGACCAGAACTTGACCCCGAACCTGAACCCCATTGAAGTCAATGGGGACCCAAACTTTTGGGCACTAAAATGGCTCTAAAATAGTCCTGGAAAGGGCTAGAGGGCTGCAAAAGGCATCAAAATGTGCTTAAGAGCATGGCAACTGTTCTGCAAACAAATGTGGATAGGGAAATGACTTAAAATAACATAAAATACAGAAAAATGTAAAATAACAATCGGGATCTAGGAGTAGGAGGTTGAGGAGGCGGTGGATGGGTGGATGTGGCGGTGTAGGTTGACGTGGCGGTGTAGGTGGAAGCGGCGGTGAAGGAGGAATAGGTAGCCAACACTGATTTGTGTTATTTTTTATTTTTAAATTGGGGTATCCCCCAAAATATTGGGACATATAACAAAATAAAACAAAGAATAAGTGCACTTGAGTACAAGAATGGATGGTTGAGGCTGGTATAAATGTCTATTCTGCCCAAGGTACGGACAAGTCCAGTGGGATAAATGCCTGATTCATTTTAATAAAGTAATCTTGTCCACATTGGCTGCGGCCTGTAATAATGCTCTCTGCCGTGCTAAACACACGTTCACACTATACACTGGCTGCAGGTCAGGTCAGCACCTCCAAGGCTGACAAAGCTTTCCACATTTTGGCCATGCTAACCCTGCCTTCTCAGGTGCTGGCGGTGCCCCAGCTGCGTTGGCGACCTTTTCCTCCTCCTCTGCCTTCGCCTTGTGCTTCCACTGTGTCCCTGCTGTCAGGTGGGAATGCCATCATCAGCGTGCGCTTGTAGTCGCGCATCTTCCGACCAGTTACAAATGTTTTCACTAAATTTAGTTCCCTGTCAGCAATGCAGAGCAGGGGTTCATTCACGGCAAAAGGGGGTTCATGTCACCCAGCAATAGAACAGAGGATTTTGAGAGAACGAGGCCCATGTCACCCAGGCACAGCAGGGGTTCATTCACGGCCAAAGGGGGTTCATGTCACCCAGCAATAGAACAGAGGATTTTGAGAGATTTAGGCCCCGGTCACCCAGGCACAGGAGGGGTTCATTCACGGCAAAAGTGGGTTCTTGTCACCCAGCAATAGAACAGAGGATTTTGAGAGAACGAGGCTCATGTCACCCAGGCACAGCAGGGGTTCATTCACGGCAAAAGGGGGTTCATGTGCAATGAGCAGGACACTGGGTCAGTGGGCATGCTATGCAGTGGGTCAGTATACAGTATATGTATATAACTTTGTGACGCCAGTTGCAGCTTGCGCAGGTACTATAGCAGGGCCCTTTAAGATGTTATGAGCTCACATACTGGGTAAGGAATGCCAGAGGGGGATAATGTCTCTGTATAGCAGAGTTGGTAGTGTCAACGGTGTCTCCTACCTTGGTACGGCTGGACTCCTGTATCCTGGCTCACATGCAACAAAATGAGTGCTGTTAATAGGAGTAACTGAGGAATGATGGGATTCCACACAGATGATAGGGTCCAACTTATCTTTACTTGGTGTTATGATATACAGCTTTTGATCCATACAAGTTACAGCTTTAGTCTAGGATCCCAGCAGGTTTTGGCAATATGTGGCAGGAATTTATAAGTATTCTGCATCTGATCATACGCCTATTAGAATCTGGCAGGTATCTATCTTCTGCTCTGTCTGTGGTCTGCATGGTTTGGGTCTGACTAGCTGTGGAGGTACTTATCTTCTCCTTGTCTTGGAATCTTTACTTACAGGACTGCTCGCAGGGTATGGTGGTGGCTTCCTGGAGATCTGATAGTTCTGTAGATGGCTGCTTTCTCTGTCCACCAGCTGAGGTAAGGGACTCAGGCTGGGAAGGTTGATCTTGGGCCTCAGCAGAGGCTTGGATCCTTGGTTGAGGTCCCTGTTTTCTGGGAGCTCCTATCAACACAGCCTACCCCAGCAGCAGGGCTGGTTACACTCTGCCTAGAACTTTCTTTCCTCCTCCTGAAGTAGGATGTGGGAACATTCCACTCCTCCTCATGTAGGGGAGACTAGACTGGAATGGACTATTCCAGTCTAGGTCTATTAACTAGCTATGGTCTACTTACATATTGCTGCCACCTGCTGGTGTACATGGAAATTACAGCAAATACATATAATACAAATGCAATGTCAGATTACACAGGATATTAACACATTTATACTTTAACATCATATAGCAGGGTGACAGAGTTTAAATGACATACTCTGGGATGTTACACATGTCACCCAGCAATAGAACAGAGGATTTTGAGAGATTTAGGCCCCGGTCACCAAGGCACAGCAGGGGTTCATTCACGGCAAAAGGGGGTTCATGTCACCCAGCAATAGAACAGAGGATTTTGAGAGATTTAGGCCCCGGTCACCAAGGCACAGCAGGGGTTCATTCATGGGAAAAGTGGAATCATGTCACTCAGCAATAGAACAGAGGATTTTGAGAGATTTAGGCCTCTATCACCCAGGCACAGCAGGGGTTCATTCACGGCAAAAGAGGGATCATGTTACCCAGCAATAGATTAGAGGATTTTGAGAGATTTAGGCCCCTGTCACCCAGGCAAAGCAGGGGTTCATTCACGGCAAAAGGGGTTCATGTCACCCAGCAATAGAACAGAGGATTTTGAGAGATTTAGGCCCCTGTCACCCAGGCACAGCAGGGGTTCATTCACGGCAAAAGGGGGTTCATGTCACCCAGCAGCCAGCAATAGAACAGAGGATTTTGAGAGATTTAGGCCCATGTCACCCAGGCACAGCAGGGGTTCATTCACGGCAAAAGGGGGTTCATGTCACCCAGCAATAGAACAGAGGATTTTGAGAGATTTAGGCCCCTGTCACCCAGGCACAGCAAGGGTTCATTCACGGCCAAAGGGGGTTCATGTCACCCAGCAATAGAACAGAGGATTTTGAGAGATTTAGGCCCCTGTCACCCAGGCACAGCAGGGGTTCATTCAAGGCAAAAGGAGGTTCATGTCACCCAGCAGCCAGCAATAGAACAGAGGATTTTGAGAGATTTAGGCCCATGTCACCCAGGCACAGCAGGGGTTCATTCACGGCAAAAGGGGGTTCATGTCACCCAGCAATAGAACAGAGGATTTTGAGAGATTAAGGAACCTGTCACCCAGGCACAGCAGGGGTTCATTCACGGTAAAAGGGGGTTCATGTCACCCAGCAATAGAACAGAGGATTTTGAGAGATTTAGGTCCCTGTCACCCAGGCACAGCAAGGGTTCATTCACGGCAAAAGGGGGTTCATGTCACCCAGCAATAGAACAGAGGATTTTGAGAGATTTTGGCCCATGTGACCCAGGCATAGCAGGGGTTTGTATAATGGTAAAATGTCACCCGACAATTGAAAATAAGATTTTTTTCAATTTAGGGCACTAAAATTGTCACTTTTTTACATTAAAATTGCTCTAAAATAGTCCTTGAAAAGGCTAGAGTGATGTAAAAGGCAGTAAAATGTGCTTAAGGGCATGACAACTGCTCTGCAAACAAATGTGGATAGGAAAATAACTTAAAATAAAATAACAAAAAATTACAAATTATTAACCTGCAACTCAGAGAAGGAGGTGGAGATGGAGTCGGAGGTTGAGGAGGCGGTGAATGTGGTGTTGTAGGTGGAGGCAGCAATGGAGGAGGAACAGGTAGCCAACAATGTTTTTTTTTTTTTTTTTTTTTGGGGTAGGTAGCCCCCAAAAAATTGGAACAAATAAATAAAATGAAAAGAAAGAATCATTGCACTTGACTTGAGTACAGGAATGTATGTTTGATGGTGTTTGATGGTGGTATAAATGTCTATTCTGCACAAGGTACAGACAAGTCTTGTGGGATCCAAGCCTGGTTCATTTTAATGAACGTGAGCTTGTCCACATTGGCTGTGGACAGACGGCTGCGCTTGTCTTTGATGAGACGCCCCCTGCCGTGCTAAACACACTTTCAGATAATACACTGGCTGCAGGGCAGGCCAGCACCTCCAAGGTGTAAAGGGCAAGCTCAGGCCATGTGCCCAATTTGGAGACCCAGAAGTTTAAGGGGGCAGACCCGTCATTCAATACGTGTAGGCATGTGCACACATACTGCTCCACCATGTTGGTGAAATGCTGCCTCCTGCTAAGACGTTCCATATCAGCTGGTGGTGCTGGTTGTTGTGGCATGCTGACAAAGCTATTCCACATTTCGGCCATGCTAACCCTGCCTTCTGAGGTGCTGGCGGTGCCCCAGCTGCGTTGGCGACCTCTTCCTCGTCCTCTGCCTTCGCCTTGTGCTTCCACTGTGCCCCCACTGTCAGGTGGGAATGCCACCAGCAGTGCGTCTACCAGCGTGTGCTTGTACTCGCGCATCTTACGATCACGCTCCAGTGACGGAATTAAGGACGGTACGTTGTCCTTGTAACGGGGATCCAGCAGCGTGGCCACCCAAGTTAGAATGTGGGCAACTCGGAGGTCGTTGCGGAGACAATGCAGCATGTAATCGCTCATGTGTGCCAGACTGCCCAGAGGCAACAAAAAGCTGTCTTCTGTGGGAGGTGTATCGTCTTTGTCCTCTGTATCCCCCATCCACGCACCACTGATGGCCATGAGCTGGTTTGCTGTGAACATGGTTCCTCCTCCTGCATCTCCTCCTCCTCATCATCCAATTCCTCATCCTCCAGAACTGTGCCCTGGCTGGACAATTGTGTACCTTGGGTTTGTGGGTGCAGGAACCCACCCTCGGAGCCACTTGGGAATGACTGTCCGGAAACCCTACGAAATGATCCCTCTTCCTCCTCCTCCTCCTGTGCCACATCCTCTTCCATAATCGCCATGAGCGTTTTTTCAAGGAGGCATAGAAGTGGGATAGTAACGCTGAGAACGGCGTTATCGGCACTGGCCATGTTGGTGGAGTACTCGAAACAGCGCAACAAGGAACACAGGTCTCGCATGGAGGCCCAGTCATTGGTGGTGAAGTGGTGCTGTTCCGTCGAGCGACTCACCTGTGCGTGCTGCAGCTGAAACTCCACTATCGCCTGCTGCTGCTCGCACAGTCTGGCCAGCATGTGCAAGGTGGTGTTCTACCTTGTGGGCACGTCGCATATGAGGCGGTGAGCGGGAAGGCCGAAGTTCCGCTGCAGCGCTGACAGGCGAGCAGCAGCAGGGTGAGAACGCTGAAAGCGTGCACAGGCGGCCCGCACTTTATGCAGCAGCTCTGACATGTCGGGGTAATTTTTAAGGAATCTCTGCACCACCAGATTCAGCACATTCGCCAGGCAAGGGATGTGCGTCAAATCGGCTAGTCCCAGAGCTGCTATGAGATTTCGCCCATTATCGCACACCACCAGGCCGGGCTTGAGGCTGACTGGCCCAAACCACTCATCGGTCTGTTGTTCAAGGCCCATCCACAGCTCCTGCGCGGTGTGGGGTTTGTCCCCTAAGCAGATAAGTTTTAAAACTGCCTGCTGTCGTTTACCCCTTGCTGTGCTGAAGTTGGTGGTGAAGGTGTTACGCTGACCGGATGAGGAGCTGGTAGAGGATGAGGAAGCAGAGTAGGAGGAGGAAGCAACAGGAGGCAAACTGAAGCGCCCTGCAATCCTCGGTGGTGGAAGGACATGCGCAAAACTGCTATCCGCCTCAGGCCCAGCCGCCACTGCATTTACCCAGTGTGCTGTTATGGAGATATAACATCCCTGACCGTGCTTACTGGTCCACGTATCCGTAGTCAGGTGGCGTTGCGCAGTGCACACCTGATTTTGTCCCCTACTTGGTTGTGAAGGGAAGTGATGGCTCGCCTTGAAAAGTAGTGGCGGCTGGGCACGACGTACTGTGGGACAGCCACCGCCATAAGGCCTTTAAAACTATCCGTCTCCACCAGACGGAATGACAGCATTTTAAAGGCCAGTAATTTAGAAATGCTGGCATTCAGGGCTAGGGATCGCGGGTCTCTCTAGCTTTTGGGATATGGAGAGCTGAACGCTTCCGTTTTGGTGTGTTGGGTCCCTTGCTGCGATGGGCAGTAGGAGGCGTACTGTCTAGAGGACGGCCGCATTGCTTTTGCACCCTGATCCCTCGTCTGCTGTGCTGGTGGCTCTGTGCGACCACCGCCTCTTCCTCCAAATTACATCGGTCACTCACATGATTCCATGTGGGTTCGAGGACCTCATCGTCCTCCACATCATCTTCCACCCAGTCTTCACCCCTGCCTTCCTTGTCGGTCTGCACACTTTCGAAAGCCCCAGCAGTTGGCACCTTTGTTTCGTCATCATCCGAGACGTGCTGCGATTGTCATCCCATGTACTCATCTTGAAAAATAAGTGGTTGGGCATTGGTGTACTCAATCTCTTCCACTTCTGGGGCTGGGCTAGGTGGATGGCCCTGGGAAACCCTGCTAACAGAGTCATCAAAAAGCAGAAGAGACTGCTGCATGACTTGGGGCTCAGACTGCTTGGCTGATTTGCAAGGGGGTGAGGTGAAAGACTGATGGACATCGGCTGCAGGTGCTAACTGTGGTCTTTTTCTGCATGAGACTTGGTGGGAGACAATGTGAAGGAACTGGATCCACTGTCAAGCAACCCAATTTACTATTGCCTGTACTTGTTCAGGCCTCACCATTCGTAGAGCAGCATTAGGCCCGACCAAATACCGCTGCAGGTTTTGTCACCTACTTTCACCTGAGGAAGGGGTTTCACTTGTGCATGTAGCTGGCACAGATCGACCACGTCCTCTACCTGCAACAGGAACTCCACCAGCAGCACCACGACATGAGCCACGTCCCTTATTTGACGCTCTCCTCATATTTTTTTAATTTAGGATCTTGCCCTAAATGGGTGTTTAATTAATAGTAGAATAGAACGACAGTATGTAAAGGGTGTATCTCACAAGGCCTGAACCAGACTAGGCCTCAATAAATGATTTTTTGCCCAAAATGGCTGTATTTCAAATGCCTAATTCAAACCCCTGTATGTAGAGGTAGTATCTCAGAGGGCCTGAACCTCTGTAGGCCTGCAGTAAATATATCTTTGCACAAAAAGGCTGTATTTCAAATTGCTGCATTTCAAATGCCTAATTTAAACCCCTGTATGTATAGGGGGGATTACACACGGTCTGAACCTGTGTAGGCCTGAAGTAAATATATCTTTGCACAAAAAGGCTGTATTTCAAATGGCTGTATTTCAAATACCTAATTCAAACCCCTGTATGTATAGGGGGGGATCACACACGCCCTGAATCAGTGTAGGCCTGAAGTAAAGATTTCTTTGCACAAAATGGCTGTATTTCAAATGTCTAATTCAAACCCCTGTATGTATAGGGGGGATCACACACGGCCGAAACCAGTGTAGGCAGGGCTGTTGCAAGGATTTTTGCCACCCTAGGCAAAAGCTAATTTTGCCACCCCCTTGACTCCGCCCATTGACCACACCCCTTTTCCCGCCTCTTTTTCAGCCACCTATTGCATGCAACATTTAACTATGGTCGTGTACCCTGTACCAGTCTATGGTCATGTACCCTGTGCCAGTCTGACTATGGTCGCGTACCCTGTGCCAGTCTGACTATGGTCATGTATATATAATATCCAGCCATTGTCTGCCACCTAGTACCATCCCATTGATGCCGATCACTCTGCGCTGTTCAGCAGGTTGGCACACCAAACACGAGCAGTGCCACCTATTCACTGCCAGGCGCCATTTAGCCACTGTCTGAAATCCTGTGCCACCAGGGCAACATAAAACAGTATGCTGCCTTGTGCCCTCTGTCAGTCTGGCACTGTCCTGCACCCTGTACCATTCATAGCCCTTTAGACAGTCTGTGCCACCTATTAGGCTCCATGTGCCACTGCTGGGCACCCTGTGCCAGTCAGAATCTATGGCCCATAGTCAAGCAGCAGGTGTGCCCTGACCCCTGTACACAAGTGTTTGCCACCCTGCTGTCAGTCACTGTCCTGCAGCCTCTGACAGGTTGTCAGAGTGCGGTTGCCAGGGGTGCTCACCAGGTTCTGCTCCTCGCTGTGCTCCAGGTCCACATTGCCTTGGCTCTTGCCAAGATCATGTGTCTTTGGCGCGTGATCCCGTGAGACCCACCTAGTAGGGGGTGGGGCGCAGACGGCGGCCGGTGCCTCCAGGCAGAGTGCGCTTTACACGGTTGCCTACTCTGCTTATGGGTGGTGTAGGCCTGAAGTAAATCTTTGCACAAAATGGCTGTATTTCAAATGCTTAATTCAAACTCCTGTATGTATAGGGGGGATCACACACGCCCTAAACCAGTGTAGGCCTGAAGTAAATATATCTTTGCTCCAAATGGCTGTATTTCAAATGCCTAATTCAAACCCCTGTATGTATAGGGGGGATCACACACGCCCTGAACCAGTGTAGGCCTGCAGTAAATATATCTTTGCACAAAATAGCTGTATTTGAAATGGCTGTATATCAAATGCCTAATTCAAACCCCTGTATGTATAGGGGGATCACACACACCCTGAACCAGTGTAAATATATCTTGAAGTAAATACAGTGGAATGCGAAAGTTTGGGCAACCTTGTTAATCGTCAAGATTTTCCTGTATAAATCATTGGTTGTTACGATAAAAAATGTCAGTTAAATATATCATATAGGAGACACACACAGTGATATCTGAGAAGTGAAATGAAGTTTATTGGATTTACAGAAAGTGTGCTATAATTGTTTAAACAAAATTAGGCAGGTGCATAAATTTGGGCACCACAAAAAAGAAATGAAATCAATATTTAGTAGATCCTCCTTTTGCAGAAATTACAGCCTCTAAACGCTTCCTGTAGGTTCCAATGAGAGTCTGGATTCTGGTTGAAGATTTTTCTGGACCATTCCTCTTTACAAAACATGTATATGTTAGGTACTGCGCGACCTATACCCCCTATTACTTTCTAAATCAGAATGGCACCATGAAGGTACGCAGTGGTTATAACAGAGATTTACAGTTTGATTGGGATGTCTTTATCCTAGGTGTTCCTCTGTAGGCGCTGTTCTTCTGCGTCTTTCTAGTTTTCTTCTTTTTTTTTTTTTCTTTTCTTTTTGGTGCCGTTCGGGATGAGGAAAGGTGTAGGGGGCTGAGCCCTAATGGTAATGACTGTTTTTTATAAAAATATATATGGAGCTAGCCCCGGCCGGGGGCACAGCTCGTGGTTAAAAGGAGCCGCTTGTTCGCGCTCGCTCGGAGCGCTGCGTGACGTCACGGCAGTGGCTACGGTGGACCAGGAGGACCAAAGTTTACTCCAACGCGTTTCGATTAGTTCGCTAATCTTCGTCAGGGATGATTCCTCTGGCTCCTGGTGCTACTTTTAAAGGTCTGTAACTCCTCCCTTCCCTAACTCCTGCATCCCTGGCATTCTTGATTGATGGTTTAGTTGAAGGCAAATAGTTCTATCTCTGAGTTTAGTCCCGAGGGTACCAGAGTATTTAAGTTGAATATCCCGCGGCTTTCCGATCTGGACATTTTCTTAATAAAATCTCCTCCTCTTTTATCTTTTTTAACTATTTCAATACCACAGAAAGTGGTGCCGCTGTAGTTTCCTCCGTGTTTGTCCTTATAATGTCTAGAGAGTGGGTGGCCCTCATATTTCCTTCCTATGTTGTAAATATGTTCCCCTATTCTTTTGCTTATAGTTCTCTTTGTACGTCCTATATATGTTTTTTTGCACGGACATGTTATGGCGTATATTGCGCCCTGACTTCTGCAGGTTATATGGTCCTTTATTTTATATGTTTCTGTGTCCCCTGTCCATTCATTTTTTATTTCCATGTTAGTGTGCTGTTTTTTATTTGTTTTTAGTTTTTTACAGACACCACAATAGCCACATGGGAAAAAAACCTCCCTGGGGTTTTTGTCCAAGAATAGTATTCTGATTGTCGTTTTGTTTACTCAGGCATTTGTTGGTGGGGGCTATTATACTGCCCACGTTTTTGGCTTTTCTGTAGATAAATTTAGGATTTTTTGGGATCTGGTCTCCTATTATCTTATCTTCCTTCAAGGTTTCCCAGTGTTTTTTTGATAATCCTTCTCAATATTCCTGCTTGGCTGTTATACTGTGTGATAATGGGTGGCATTTCAAAGGTTTCCACTTTTGTACTATCTTCTGGTTTTTTCTTCTTTTTAATTAGCTCCTGTCTATCTAGTTTTCCTACTAGTTACTAGTAGGAAAACTAGATAGACAGGAGCTAATTAAAAAGAAGAAAAAAACAGAAGATAGTACAAAAGTGGAAACCTTTGAAATGCCACCCATTATCACACAGTATAACAGCCAAGCAGGAATATTGAGAAGGATTATCAAAAAAACACTGGGAAACCTTGAAGGAAGATAAGATAATAGGAGACCAGATCCCAAAAAATCCTAAATTTATCTACAGAAAAGCCAAAAACGTGGGCAGTATAATAGCCCCCACCAACAAATGCCTGAGTAAACAAAACGACAATCAGAATACTATTCTTGGACAAAAACCCCAGGGAGGTTTTTTTCCCATGTGGCTATTGTGGTGTCTGTAAAAAACTAAAAACAAATAAAAAACAGCACACTAAAATGGAAATAAAAAATGAATGGACAGGGGACACAGAAACATATAAAATAAAGGACCATATAACCTGCAGAAGTCAGGGCGCAATATACGCCATAACATGTCCGTGCAAAAAAACATATATAGGACGTACAAAGAGAACTATAAGCTAAAGAATAGGGGAACATATTTACAACATAGGAAGGAAATATGAGGGCCACCCACTCTCTAGACATTATAAGGACAAACACGGAGGAAACTACAGCGGCACCACTTTCTGTGGTATTGAAATAGTTAAAAAAGATAAAAGAGGAGGAGATTTTATTAAGAAAATGTCCAGATCGGAAAGCCGCTGGATATTCAACTTAAATACTCTGGTACCCTCGGGACTAAACTCAGAGATAGAACTATTTGCCTTCAACTAAAACATCAATCAAGAATGCCAGGGATGTAGGAGTTAGGGAAGGGAGGAGTTACAGACCTTTAAAAGTAGCACCAGGAGCCAGAGGAATCATCCCTGACGAAGATTAGCGAACTAATCGAAACGCGTTGGAGTAAACTTTGGTCCTCCTGGTCCACTGTAGCCACTGCCGTGACGTCACGCAGCGCTCCGAGTGAGCGCGAACAAGCGGCTCCTTTTAACCACGAGCTGTGCCACCGGCCGGGGCAAGCTCCATATATATTTTTATAAAAAACAGTCATTACCATTAGGGCTCAGCCCCCTACACCTTTCCTCATCCCGAACGGCACCAAAAAGAAAAGAAAAAAGAAGAAAACTAGAAAGACGCAGAAGAACAGCGCCTACAGAGGAACACCTAGGATAAAGACATCCCAATCAAACTGTAAATCTCTGTTATAACCACTGCGTACCTTCATGGTGCCATTCTGATTTAGAAAGTAATAGGGGGTATAGGTCGCGCAGTACCTAACATATACATTGTACACATCATTTATTTGATTTCCAACGGTGGCAATACCGTTGCGGTACCGCTGCGTCAGTTCAACTCAGTGCAAGCGCCGGTGTATCACTAGTGTTTTATCTTTACAAAACATCTTTAGTTCATTCAGGTTTGATGGCTTCCGAGCATGGACAGCTCTCTTTAAGTCACACCACAGATTTTCAATTATATTCAGGTCTGGGGACTGAGATGGCCATTCCAGAACGTTGTACTTTTTCCTCTGCATAAATGCCTTAGTGGATTTTGAGCAGTGTTTAGGGTCGTTGTCTTGTTGAAAGATCCAGCCCCGGCACAGCTTCAGCTTTGTCACTGATTCCTGGACATTGGTCTCCAGAATCTGCTGATACTAAGTGGAATCCATGCGTCCCTCAACTTTGACAAGATTCCCAGTCCCTGCACTGACCACACAGCCCCACAGCATGATGGAACCACCACCATATTTTACTGTAGGTAGCAGGTGTTTTTCTTGGAATGCTGTGTTCTTTTTCCTCCATGCATAGCTCCCCTTGTTATGGCCAAATAACTCAATTTTAGTTTCATCAGTCCACAGCACCTTATTCCAAAATGAAGCTGGCTTGTCCAAATGTGCTTTAGCCCACCTCAAGCGCCACTTTTTGTGCTGTGGGCGGAGAAAAGGCTTCCTCTGCATCACTCTCGCATACAGCATATCCTTGTGTAAAGTGCGCCGAATGTTTGAACGATGCACAGTGACTCCATCTGCAGCAAGATGATGTTGTAGGTCTTTGGTGCTGGTCTGTGGGTTGACTCTGACTGTTCTCACCATTCGTCACTTCTGTCTATCCGAGATTTTTCTTGGTCTGCCACTTCGAGCCTTAACTTGAACTGAGCCTGTGGTCTTCCATTTCCTCAATATGTTCCTAACTGTGGAAACAGACAGCTGAAATCTCTGAGACAGCTTTCTGTATCCTTCCCCTAACCATGATGGTGAACAATCTTTGTCTTCAGGTCATTTGAAAGTTGTTTTGAGACCCCCATGTTGCTAATCTTCAGAGAAAATTAAAAGAGGAGGGAAACTTACAATTGACCCCCTTAAATACTCTTTCTCATAATTGGATTCACCTGTGTATGTAGGTCAGGGGTCACTGAGCTTACCAAGCCAATTTGAGTTCCAATAATTAGTTCTAAAGGTTTTGGAATCAATAAAATGACAACAGTGCCCAAATTTATGCACCTGCCTAATTTTGTTTAAACAATTATAGCACACTTTCTGTAAATCCAATAAACTTCATTTCACTTCTCAAATATCACTGTGTGTGTCTCCTATATGATATATTTAACTGACATTTTTTATTGTAACAACCAACGATTTATACAGGAAAATCATGACGATTAACAAGGTTGCCTAAACTTTCGCATCCCACTGTATATCTTTGCACAAAATGGCTGCATTTGAAATGGCTGCATTTCAAATGGCTAATTCAAACCCCTTTATGTATAGGGGGGATCACACACGCCCTGAACCAGTGTAGTCCTGAAGTAAATATATCTTTGCTCAAAAAGGCTGTATTTCAAATGCCTAATTCAAACCCCTGCATGTATAGGGGGGATCACACACGCCCTGAACCAGTGTAGTCCTGAAGTAAATATATCCCCCCATAACAGTGTCTGTCATACACAGATCCCCCCCATAACAGTGTCCGTCATCCACATATCCCCCCCATAACAGTGTCCGTCATCCACAGATCCCCCCCATAACAGTGTCCGTCATCCACAGATCCCCCATAACAGTGTCCGTCATCCACAGATCCCCCCATAACAGTGTCCGTCATCCACAGATCCCCCCATAACAGTGTCCGTCATCCACAGATCCCCCCATAACAGTGTCCGTCATCCACAGATCCCCCCATAACAGTGTCCGTCATCCACAGATCCCCCCATAACAGTGTCCGTCATCCACAGATCCCCCCATAACAGTGTCCTTCACAGATCCCCAGTAATAGTGCCATCCACAGACCATCTTTTGGTTAAAAAAAATTTTTTTCTTATTTTCCTCTGCAAAAACCTAGGTGCGTCTTATGGGCCGGTGCGTCTTATGGGGCGAAAAATACAGTAAGCCTGTAATTTCACACGTGCTGATGCTGCAAGGCCTGGAAATAGTGTTTTTTGTCAAAAGAGTGTGTTTTTCAAACCCCAGACAATGATGGGTGTATTTCTACCTTAAAATACACACTGACTAATACAGATGTTGTAGATTGCCAAAAAAGTCTTTTTTTGATAACAGAATATGAAAGCTGTATATATTAAACTTGAATTTAACACTTGCAGATCTAGAAAATACTGTTTTTTGAAGAAAAAAAAAAGTGTGTTTTTCAAACCCCAGAAAGTGATGGGTGTATTTCTACCTTAAATTACACACTGACTAATACAGATGTTGTAGATTGCCAAAAATGTCTTTTTTTGCTAGCAGAATATGAAAGCTGTATATATTAAACTTGAATTTAACACTTGCAGATCTGGAAAATACTTTTTTTTTTTTTTTAAATAGTGTGTTTTTCAAACCCCAGAAAATGATGGGTGTATTTCAACCTTAAATTGCACACTGAGTAATACAGATGTTTTAGATTGCCAAAAAAGTCTTTTTTTGCTAACAGAATATGAAAACTGTATATATTAAACTTGAATTTAACACTTGCAGATCCGGAAAATACTGTTTTCCTTAAAAAATTGTGTGTTTTTCAAACCCCAGAAAATGATGGGTGTATTTCTACCTTAAATTGCACACTTACTAATACAGATGTTGTAGTTTGCCCACAAAAAATGGTGATTTGCAATGTCCCAAAAGCTCAGATGCAGTGCTGGTGCACTGAGAATGCATAAAATGGCCGCCGCCGCGGCCAACCGCCTAACTGACAGAATTCGAAAAGTTAGTATTTTTTGGTCAATATGCTCAGGGCAGGGTAAAACGATAGTGCCCTGCGCCCACACAACTATTTGTCTGTAGATCGCTGAGTTAGATTCTCTCCTATGCTCTCCCTGAAATCACAAGTCCAGCAGCATCCTCTCCCTACACTTGTAACAGCAGAGTGACGTGCAGCGCTTTGTGACTCAAGCTTATATAGAGCCTGGGTCACATGCTGCTCTGGCCAATCACAGCGATGCCATTAGTAGGCATGGCTGTGATGGACTCTTGGGGCAAGTAGTATGACGCTTGTTGATTGGCTGCTGTGCAGTCATTTAAAAAGTGCCAAGAAAGCGGCGAACACCGAACCCGAACCCGAACTTTTACTGAAATGTTCGGGTCCAGGGTCCCAAAATCCTAAAGTTCGGTACGAACCCGAACTTTACAGTTTGAGTTCGTTTTACCCTAATTAGGCATTCACCGTACAGAAAAGATCAAGTAATTATGTGGCTGGAGGTCTATTAGACAGTCAATGGATATCAATTTTACTGCAGGCCAGTACAAATACAGGTCAAATACATATGTTTAAAATAACTAAAAATATAAAACTGGATTAAAAATATGGATAACGAAATACCCCTCTTGAAAAATAACCTAATGATAATAGTTGAAATTCGATAACACGTGGTCGTCACTGGTGTTGAATTCCTCCAAGGCCCCAACAATTATTCATTCACCGTACAGAAAAGAACAAGTAAGTATGTGGCTGGAGGTTGATTACATAGTCATTGGATATCAATTTTACAGCAGGCTAGTGGACTACAGGCCCCAAAAATTATGCATTCAGCGTACAGAAAAAAGGAAGTAAGTATGCGGCTGGAGGCAGATTACACGGTCATTGGATATCAATTTTAAAGCAGGCCAGTGGACTACAAGTGCCAAAAATTATGCATTCAGTGGACAGAAAAGAACGAGTAAGTATGTGGCTGGAGGTAGACTACACGGTCATTGGATATCAATTTACAGCAGGCCAGTGGACTACAGGCCCCAAAAATTATACATTCAGCGTACAGAAAAGAACAAGTAAGTATGTGGCTGGCTGGAGGTAGATTACACGGTGATTGGATATCAATTTTAGAGCAGGCCAGTAGACTACAGGCCCCAAAAATTATGCACTCAGCTTACAAAAAAGAACAAGTAAGTATGTGGCTGGAGGTAGATTACACGGTCATTGGATATCAATTTTACAGCAGACCATTGGACTACAGGCCCTAAAAAATATACATTCAGTGTACAGAAAAGAACAAGTAAGTATGTGGCTGGCTGGAGGTAGATTACATGGTCATTGGATATCAATTTTACAGCAGGCCAGTGTACTACAGGCCGCAAAAATTATGCATTCACAGTACAGAAAAGAACAAGTAAGTATGTGGCTAGAAGTACATTACACGGTCATTGGATATCAATTTTACAGCAGGCCAGTGGACTACAGGCCAAAAACATTATGCATTCAGTAAGTAAGTATGTGGCTGGAGGTCTATTAGACGGTCAATGGATATAAATTTTTCTGAAGGCCAGTACAAATATAGGTCAAATACATATGTTTAAAAGCACTAAAAATATAAAATTAGATTAAAAACATGACTAACAAAATCCCCCCTCTTTAAAAATCCCCTAATGATAATAGTTGAAATACGTGGTCATCTCAGGTCTTGAATTCCTCCGAGGCCCAAAACATTAGGCATTCAATGGACAGAAAAGGCCTTTTATGCCGCTGAATTTACCTAACAGAGGGATCATTATTTGTTCTGGGTGGTGGCAGATATTTGTGGGCTGTCATGAGGAGATTCAATTAAAGATGGTCGACTCGTCACATGTGTTGAATTCCTCAGAGATCCATGCCTCATTCATTTTTAGAAATGTGAGGTAGTCCACACTGTCGTGAGCTAGGCGAGTGAGCTTATCGGTCATGATCCCCACTTCTACTCTGAACGTCCTTTTGGACAGAACACTCGACAAGGGGCATGCCAAGAGTTCCATGGCAAATTATGCCAGCTCTGGCCACAGGTCAAGCCTGCACACCCAGTAGTTCAGGGGTTCCTTGCTTTTCAGAGCATCCACATCGCCCGTTAACTCAATGTAGACGGAAAACTCTCGGTCTAGGCATTCCCTGAGGCTGGATCTGGAGGGTGGCTGTCGATGGGTTGGCTGAAAGAATGATTTCATATCCGAAGTGACCAACACATCTTCAAACCGCCCTCTTCTTGCATGTGCTGGAGGATTGGTACTCAAAACTGTTTTTCTGTGGGTGGAAATTACTCTGCCAGAGCCCGCAACAGCAGAATGCAGCATCTCTCGAAGCAAAGCCTGGAAATGCTACACTCTGACATCCCTCTGTGATGCTGGTAACATGTCTGCCATTTTGTGTTTGTAACGGGAATCTAAGTACGTTGCCACCCAGTTCTGGTCCTTGCCACTTTTGCTTTTTATACGGGGTCCCTCTTCAAACACTGTCGCATGAAGGCCCCCATTTGCACTAAATTGGAAGTGGAGGAGCGTCCTGGCTCCTTGTAATCACCCAGGAGAATATCGTCCTCGGTCCCCTTCCCCCAGCCATGGTGAACACCAGGGATCCCAGAAAAGTGTAAAGCCTGCTCTTCTTGCTCCTCCTCCTCCCCCAGCCACCATCCTCCTCCTCCTCCTCTTCAGACTCCTGCTGACTTGTCTCAGATGTAGTAACCCCTGATCCTTCCCCCCGGGAATTCATCCAGCATTGCGATTTCCTCATCTTCCTGCTCCTGCTCCTCGAAAGGCATGATCAATGACACGATGCAATGCACACTCCAGAAAGAAGGCGTAAGGTACGATGACACTGATGGCACCCTGCCTGCGACTGACCAGTTTGGTGATCTCATCAAATGGCTGCAGAAGTCTGCATATGTCGCGCATGAGCAGCCACTGGCTCGATGGGAGAAAAACAAGCTCCCAGAACCTGTCCTGCCGCAGAGTTCGTACAGATAGTCGTTAACTGCACGTTTCTGCTGGAGCAGCCTATTAAGCATATGCAAGGTGGGGTTCCAGCGCGTCTGGCAGTCATAAATCAGACGTCTGACGGGCAGGTGGTGTCGCCGCTGAACGTCAGCAAGGCGAGCCATGGCAGTGTAAGATCTTCTAAAATGGCCAGAGATTTTCCTGGCCTGCCGCAAGACGTCCTGGACCCCGGGGTATTTGGCAATGAATCGTTGTATGACTAAGTTCAGGACGTGTGCCAGTCATTTTGCCCCATTTCAACATGCTCAGCAGATTGGCACCGTTGTTGCACACCACTTTACCAACTGTCAAATTGAGCGGGGTTAGCCACTAATCAGCCTGTGACCACAAAGCTGAAAGGAGTGCAGTACCGGTGTGGCTCTTGGATTCCAGGCACAATAGCAACAAGACAGCATGGAAACTTCTCCCCCGGCACGTCAAATAGGTCATGGGGAGCTTGGGGGATGCAGCAGAAGAGACAGTAGCAGAGAAAAAAGAGGAGTAAGCCGAGGAGGAGACAGATGATGGAGTAGAAGGAGGAAAAGAAAAAGCAGGCCTACATGCATCATCTTTTTACGCTCGAACATTTGGGCCACGGAAGTCTGCCTTTTGCCAGATGAACGTGACGATGGAATAATGGAAGGTGGAGTGGAGGACAAATTGGAGGTGAGAAAAGAAGAGGTAGAGGCAGTACATGGAGCGCCGGGAGTGTGGCTTTGTGGCTTCTGACGGTATTGCTCCCACTGGGCTCGGTGATGGGAGGCCAGGTGCCTTCTTAAGGCAATCGTCTATAGTCCATAGGTGAGTGTTGGGCTTACCATGACTTATGCATTGACAGCACAGGCTGCAGATGGCAACACTATTGTCAGCAGCGGACACGTTAAAAAATCCCACATTGCGGAGCCATATGCCGGCGTCCTGGGAGCACCAGATGTGACCGTGCATGTTGGATGGCTCGTTCCAGATACATTTGCAGTCTGCTTTTTGCCTCCTGTGCACTGTAAGTTCTGCCTGCTTCTCCTCCTTCTCCACCCTCTCTGCTGCTCCGTCTCTCCCTCTAAACTTCCCTCCTCTTCCTCTCTTGTGGGCACCCACGTGACGTCCATCGACACATCATCATTGTCACCTTCACCACCACTGACATTAGAGATCGCAAGTAGGCAGCAACAGCGGGGACCTCCCTCCTTGGGCTGATCTGGGTACGGTCGTCAGACTGCAGGGTGGCTACTGTTGATACCTCCTCTTCCTGATCTGATGCCAAGAATGTCTGCTCATCGGTAAGGTCTTGGAATGCATTGAAAAATAATTCCTCTGACTCGAGCGGAGAGGATATTGTGGTGGTGGTGTCTTTGGGGGTGCACACAGCAGAGAGTAAAGAGGGTGCAGATAGAGAGGATGAGGAGGGTGCAGAAGCAGAAGGCTGAGTGAGCCACTCAACCAAGTCTGGTGCATCCTTTGACGTAATTGCACGCACCTTCTGTAATTTACCACTTAGGCTCTGGCCTGGTGCACCTGCCCGACCCCTACCACCCCTGTGGATTTGCCTGCCTCTTCCTTTGCCTGTCATTTTCAAAATGACCATGTGACAAAATTCCCTAAAGAAGAGCAGTATTTGTGGAAGAAGGTATATAACACTACTGCCTCAATTAATTTTTTTATGGGGCAACTGGCATATCACAGCAGTAGAAATTATTAGTTCCAATAGCGTTTGTCACTCTGTGTAGCTGCGGTTACACAGCAGAACCGCAAACAAATGCTGCACTACCAAAATGCACTATATAGAAAGTATATTATTGGTATATCACACCCCTGCCTCAATAACTTTTTTTGTGGGGCAACTGGTATATCACACCAGTAGAAATTATTTGTTCCAATAGCGTTTGTCACTCTGTGTAGCTGCGGCAACGCATCAAAACCTCAAACAAATGCTGCACTACCTAAATGCACTATATAGAAAGTATATTATTGGTATATAACACCCCTGCTTCAATCATTTTTTTTTATGGGGCAACTGGTATATCACACCAGTAGAAATTATTTGCTCCAATAGCGTTTGTCACTCAGTGTAGCTGCTGTAACGCAGCAAAACCGCTGACAAATGCTGCACTGCCTAAATGCACTATATAGAAACTATATTATTGGTATATAACACCCCTAATTCAATCAGTTTTTTTAGGGGGGCAACTGGTATATCACACCAGTAGAAATGATTTGTTCCAATAGCGTTTGGCACTTTGTGTAGCTGCAGTATCGGAGCAGAATCACAAAAAACCTGTGCACAATACAAATGCACTATAATATACTTTCTATGTTAGAAAGTATATTATAAGTATATTACACCCCTCAGTATGTCACACCTATCGATAGCACACCTATATCAGTCCTTAAAAGGACTTTTGTGGCCCTATTATCTAGCGTATGGTGTCCCTAACCGTTTGTCGCTTCTCCACACAGCAACCTCTCCTTACACTAGCAAAAGACTGTATATAAAAGGTCGGCCAGATCGGGTTTATCTATAAGGTATGTCCATGTGCTAAAACGTCTCAATTGGCAGTCCTGTACCACCTGATGGATGTGTCATGGGTCAAAGTTCTTCACAATGTAAAAGAATATGGCCCGGCGGATATCGCTATATGTTCGCCCGTTCAGAAAACCGCGAATGAGCAAAGGCGATCCGGACGGGCGATCCGGAAGGCCATCTCTACTCCTCAGCACCCTGATTAGCTCACAGGTCCTGTCCAACACACAATCATCATCATTGTCTTCCTCAACCTCCACACCACTTTCATTGTGACCTTCACAGCTGCACTATTGATTCACTGCTCTGTATTTGCCCCAATACCACTGTTGCTACCATCCCCCTACCACCACCATGGCTAGAGGTGCCACTAATCCTACCACCACCACCACCAACATAGCTATGCATGGTTTCCCGTGCCTTCCTCTGAACTTCCTCCTCATGGTACTTCAAACACTAACTGTTCTTACACAAGTTATCAACAGGGAGACTTTCTTCGGTAGCTTCCATGGCACATGTGGTTTTGTTGCATCTTCCTTGGAAAAAAAGAAGTTTTCCTACTAGGGGGCAGAGTAAAGTCAAATAGGGTGCAACTGAGAGTCTTCTCTGGGGTTGCAAGGATTTGGAGCAGAAGGAATGCTGTGACCCCTGGCTCCAAGGCACTGTGTCAGACTAAGAGTTGACATCCATTTCATCTTGCTTTGACTGATAGAAAAAGTGATCTATCCAGTCCACAATCTCATCCCTTTGTCCTAAATCAGGCATGCTCAACCTGTGGCCCTCCAGCTGTTGTAAAACTACAACTCCCACAATGCCCTGCTGTAGGCTGATAGCTGTAAGCTGTCCAGGCATGATGGGAGTTGTAGTTTTGCAACAGCTGGAGGGCCGCAGGTTGAGCATGCCTGTCCTAAATAATAATGTGATGCTCACGGAAAGCCAGGGTGAGCTTTGGCCTACTACTACTACTACTGGCCAGATGGCTGGTGCTGCTACTTACCACATTCTGACATTCAAATCTCTTTTGTTTTATACTGTTCCATTTAACAAAAATGTTATAAATGAAAAGTTGCAAATTTGATACACAGATTTTTAAATGCTAGCAAAATTACAGTTACAAATACATGTTCCTTCCCTTTCTACAAACATACTGCACACTGTCATTGAGAAATGTTGCAGTAAATGGTCTTTGAACCATGCATTCAATATACCAAGTTTAACAATCCATTTCTAAAGTAAAATTTGTACAATATATTAATGCAATGTTTGCATTAAAATGTCTTTGGACTATGCATTCAATATCATGTATCTAACAAGGCAATTTTTATATTGAAATGCCTTTGAACTAACACAGTCTGATTCAGTAATGCGTTCACTAACATGGATAAAATAATGCAAGTTTTGCAGTAAAATTTCTGAACTATACATTCAATATCACAGGATCATGCAATTTTTGTGCTGAAATGTATTTGAACTGCACTGCCTGATACAATAATGAGATCGCTAAAACTGATATAACAATGTAATGTTTGTAGTAAAATATCTGAATTATGTCTTCAATATCATAAGTATAACAATGCAACTTTTGATGTAAAATGGCTTTGATCGACACTTCTAGGCAGGTATAATACAGTGAAATTATTTTTAGCAGAAAAAATGTGCAATTGCTCAGCGTTTGCAGTAGAATGCTGCAGGGGCGATGCAATAAAGTTTTTTTTTTTTTTAACTATTGCCTCATTCACACATCAGCGTTCAGTCAGTGATTTCCATCAGTGATTTTGAGCCAAAACTAAGTGCGGCTCTAGACACAGAACAGGTGCAGATCTTTCCCTTAGGCCGAGTTTACACAAACGTGTGTGACCCGTGCCCGTGCTGCGGGCCGCAATGCACGATCGCCGGCCGTGGGTCAGCCGCATCGGATCGCGGACCCATTCACTTTAATAGGTTCGCGATCCGCCCGTTCCGCAAAAAGATAGGACCTGTTCTATCTTTTTGCGGAACGGAAGTCTGGGACGCAACCCCACAGAAGCACTCTGTAGTGCTTCCGAGGGGTCCCGTTCCGTGCAGCCGTTCCGCAATTCCGGATTTGCGGACCCATTGAAGTGAATGGGTCTGCATCCGTGATGCAGAATGCACACAGAACTGTGGCCGTTTATTGTGGCCCGCAATTTGTGGGCCGCAATACGGCCACAGATCACACATGTTTGTGTGAACTAGGCCTTATACCTTATCTCCATGGAGGCTCCAATCCTGGTTTTGGCTCACAATCACTGATGGAAATTACTGACCAAAACACTGAAGTGTGAATGAGGCTTATCTCTTCTGTTCACATATAGGAAAATGAGTTTTAATTTTTTTTGTAATACAGTACTAGATGCTAGTGATGAGCGTCAGGGGTCATATTCAAATTCGGGATATTTTGCGAATATTTTGTAGAATATTCGTAATATATTTGCATATTCGTTATATTCTACATTCAAAAATCGGCAAGGTAATGATCGCGTAATATGCGAATATTGCACACTCAATACAGGCATAGGTCAAAAATAAATATATAGCACTTTAGAATATAGTGCTATATATTTGTTTTTATAATATTCGTCATTTTTTCCATCTGAACACATGATTCCTCCCTGCTTCTTGCTTGTGGGCCAATGAGTCAGTGGCCCACAAGCAACTTAAGCAGGGAGGAATCATGACTTCAGATGGCAAAAAATGACGAATATTCTAAAAAAAATTATAAAATAGCACTATATAAGTCATAATTCCTCCCTGCTTAAGTTGCTTGAGGGCCAATGACTCATTGGCCCACAAGCAAGAAGCAGTGAGGAATCATGTGTTCAGATGGAAAAAATGCTGAATATTATAAAAACGAATATATAGCATTATATTTAGAGTTGAGCGAACACCTGGATGTTCGGGTTCGACGAGTTCGGCCGAACTTTCGAAAAATGTTCGGGTTCGGGATCCGAACTCGACCCGAACTTCATCCCGAACCCGAACCCCATAGAAGTCAATGGGGACCCGAACTTTTGGGCACTAAAAAGGCTGTAAAACACACCCGGAAAGGGCTAGAGGGCTGCAAAAGGCAGCAAAATGTAGTTAAATCCCCTGCAAACAAATGTAGATAGGGAAATGATGAGTTAACATAAAATAAATAAAAATTAAACAATATTAATTGGAGTGAGGTCCCATAGCACAGAATCAGGCTTCAAGTCACCCACCAATGGAGAAGGTCACTTACTATTATTTTGACCACAGCACCCAGACAAAGGAGAGAGGTCCCACAGCAGAGAACCAGGCATCATATCACCCACCACAGGAGTAGGCCACCATTTAGTTACTTTGACCCCTACACCCAGACGGAGGAGAGAGGTTACACAGCAGAGAATCAGGCATTTAGATCACCCACCACAGGAGTAGGCCACCATTGAATCAGACCCCGGCAACCATGTCAGATGGCACAAGCATAAGCTTTATATCAATCAGCATAGGAGAAGGCGACTTTGACAGACTTTGACCCCTACACCCGGACGGAGGAGAGAGGTTTCAAAGCAGAGAATCAGGCATTTAGATCACCCACCACAGGAGTAGGCCCCAATTTAATGGGACCCCGGCAACCATGTCAGATGGCACAACCATCAGCTTCATATCAATCAGCACAGGAGAAGGCGACTTTGAAAGACTTTGACCCCTACACCCAGACGGAGGAGAGAGGTTTCACAGCAGAGAATCAGGCATTTAGATCACCCACCACAGGAGTAGGCCCCCATTGAATCAGACCCTGGCAACCATGTCAGATGGCACAACCATCAGCTTTATATCAATCAGCACAGGAGAAGGCGACTTTGAAAGACTTTGACCCCTACACCCAGATGGAGGAGAGAGGTTTCACAGCAGAGAATCAGGCATCATATCAACCACCACAGGAGAAGCCACCATTTAGTTACTTTGACCCCTGCACCCAGGAAGAGGAGAGAGGCACCACAGCACATATTCTGGCATCATATCAGCCACCACAGGAGAAGCCACCATTGAGTTACTTTGACCCCCGCACCCAGGAAGAGGAGAGAGGCACCACAGCACATATTCTGGCATCATATCAGCCACCACAGGAGAAGCCACCATTGAGTTACTTTGACCCCCGCACCCAGGAAGAGGAGAGAGGCATCACAGCACATATTCTGGCATCATATCAGCCACCACAGGAGAAGCCACCATTGAGTTACTTTGACCCCTGCACCCAGGAAGAGGAGAGAGGCCCCACAGCACATATTCTGGCATCATATCAGCCACCACAGGAGAAGCCACCATTTAGTTACTTTGACCCCTTCACCCAAACAGAGGAGAGAGGTTCCACATCAGAGAATCAGGCATCATATCAACCACCACAGGAGTAGGCCACAATTTAATGGGACCCCGGCAACCATGTCAGATGGCACAACCATCAGCTTCATATCAATCAGCACAGGAGAAGGCGACTTTGAAAGACTTTGACCCCTACACCCAGACGGAGGAGAGAGGTTTCACAGCAGAGAATCAGGCATTTAGATCACCCACCACAGGAGTAGGCCCCCATTGAATCAGACCCTGGCAACCATGTCAGATGGCACAACCATCAGCTTTATATCAATCAGCACAGGAGAAGCCACCATTGAGTTACTTTGACCCCTGCACCCAGGAAGAGGAGAGAGGCCCCACAGCACATATTCTGGCATCATATCAGCCACCACAGGAGAAGCCACCATTGAGTTACTTTGACCCCCGCACCCAGGAAGAGGAGAGAGGCACCACAGCACATATTCTGGCATCATATCAGCCACCACAGGAGAAGCTACCATTGAGTTACTTTGACCCCTGCACCCAGGAAGAGGAGAGAGGCCCCACAGCACATATTCTGGCATCATACTAACCACCACAGGAGAAGCCACCATTGAGTTACTTTGACCCCTGCACCCAGGAAGAGGAGAGAGGCCCCACAGCACATATTCTGGCATCATATCAGCCACCACAGGAGAAGCCACCATTGAGTTACTTTGACCCCCGCAGCCAGGAAGAGGAGAGAGGCACCACAGCACATATTCTGGCATCATATCAGCCACCACAGGAGAAGCCACCATTGAGTTACTTTGACCCCCGCAGCCAGGAAGAGGAGAGAGGCACCACAGCACATATTCTGGCATCATATCAGCCACCACAGGAGAAGCCACCATTGAGTTACTTTGACCCCCGCACCCAGGAAGAGGAGAGAGGCACCACAGCACATATTCAGGCATCATATCACACACCACAGGAGAAGGCCTCTTTCAGGGATTTAGGCCTTTGGACCCAGACAGAGGAGAGAGGCACCACAGCACATATTCTGGCATCATATCAGCCACCACAGGAGAAGCCACCATTGAGTTACTTTGACCCCTGCACCCAGGAAGAGGAGAGAGGCCCCACAGCACATATTCTGGCATCATATCAGCCACCACAGGAGAAGCCACCATTGAGTTACTTTGACCCCTGCACCCAGGAAGAGGAGAGAGGCCCCACAGCACATATTCTGGCATCATACTAACCACCACAGGAGAAGCCACCATTGAGTTACTTTGACCCCTGCACCCAGGAAGAGGAGAGAGGCCCCACAGCACATATTCTGGCATCATATCAGCCACCACAGGAGAAGCCACCATTGAGTTACTTTGACCCCTGCACCCAGGAAGAGGAGAGAGGCACAACAGCACATATTCTGGCATCATACTAACCACCACAGGAGAAGCCACCATTGAGTTACTTTGACCCCTGCACCCAGGAAGAGGAGAGAGGCCCCACAGCACATATTCTGGCATCATATCAGCCACCACAGGAGAAGCCACCATTGAGTTACTTTGACCCCCGCAGCCAGGAAGAGGAGAGAGGCACCACAGCACATATTCTGGCATCATATCAGCCACCACAGGAGAAGCCACCATTGAGTTACTTTGACCCCCGCACCCAGGAAGAGGAGAGAGGCACCACAGCACATATTCAGGCATCATATCACACACCACAGGAGAAGGCCTCTTTCAGTGATTTAGGCCTTTGGACCCAGACAGAGGAGAGAGGCACCACAGCACATATTCTGGCATCATATCAGCCACCACAGGAGAAGCCACCATTGAGTTACTTTGACCCCTGCACCCAGGAAGAGGAGAGAGGCCCCACAGCACATATTCTGGCATCATATCAGCCACCACAGGAGAAGCCACCATTGAGTTACTTTGACCCCTGCACCCAGGAAGAGGAGAGAGGCCCCACAGCACATATTCTGGCATCATACTAACCACCACAGGAGAAGCCACCATTGAGTTACTTTGACCCCTGCACCCAGGAAGAGGAGAGAGGCCCCACAGCACATATTCTGGCATCATATCAGCCACCACAGGAGAAGCCACCATTGAGTTACTTTGACCCCCGCACCCAGGAAGAGGAGAGAGGCACCACAGCACATATTCTGGCATCATATCAGCCACCACAGGAGAAGCCACCATTGAGTTACTTTGACCCCTGCACCCAGGAAGAGGAGAGAGGCCCCACAGCACATATTCTGGCATCATACTAACCACCACAGGAGAAGCCACCATTGAGTTACTTTGACCCCTGCACCCAGGAAGAGGAGAGAGGCCCCACAGCACATATTCTGGCATCATATCAGCCACCACAGGAGAAGCCACCATTGAGTTACTTTGACCCCCGCACCCAGGAAGAGGAGAGAGGCACCACAGCACATATTCTGGCATCATATCAGCCACCACAGGAGAAGCCACCATTGAGTTACTTTGACCCCCGCACCCAGGAAGAGGAGAGAGGCACCACAGCACATATTCAGGCATCATATCACACACCACAGGAGAAGGCCTCTTTCAGTGATTTAGGCCTTTGGACCCAGACAGAGGAGAGAGGCACCACAGCACATATTCTGGCATCATATCAGCCACCACAGGAGAAGCCACCATTGAGTTACTTTGACCCCTGCACCCAGGAAGAGGAGAGAGGCCCCACAGCACATATTCTGGCATCATATCAGCCACCACAGGAGAAGCCACCATTGAGTTACTTTGACCCCTGCACCCAGGAAGAGGAGAGAGGCACCACAGCACATATTCTGGCATCATATCAGCCACCACAGGAGAAGCCACCATTTAGTTACTTTGACCCCTTTACCCAAACAGAGGAGAGAGGTTCCACATCAGAGAATCAGGCATCATATCAACCACCACAGGAGTAGGCCACAATTTAGTTTATTTGACCCCTGCACCCAGGAAGAGGAGAGAGGCCCCACAGCACATATTCTGGCATCATATCACACACCACAGGAGATTGCCTCTTTCAGTGATTTAGGCCTTTGGACCCAGACAGAGGAGAGAGGTCAGAGATTAGCTTCATATCCCCCAGCACAGCAGAAGACCGCTTTATTTGACTTAGGCCTCAGCACCCAGACAGAAGACAGAGGTAGCATGGCAGAGGTTATGGCTTCATGTCACCCGTTAGTTTAACCGGCCACTTTCATCTGGTTAGGCCCCGGCGCCCAGACAGAGAAGAGTTTCATTCAACTGTGGGTTTCATAAAATTTGTATCAAATAAAGAAGTGGCCCGTAGCACAACAAGACATGTTTTAGGCAGTTAATAAGGACTACTCTGCACAAGGGAGGGACAGGTCCTGTGGGATCCATGCCTGGTTCATCTTTATGAAGGTCAGCTTGTCCACGTTGGCTGTGGACAGGCGGCTGCGCTTGTCAGTAATGACGCCCCCTGCCGTGCTGAATACGCGTTCAGATAAAACGCTGGCCGCCGGGCAGGAAAGCACCTCCAAGGCATAACATGCTAACTCTGGCCACGTGGACAATTTCGAAACCCAGTAGTTGAATGGGGCCGAACCATCCGTCAGGATGTGGAGGGGTGTGCAGACATACTGTTCAACCATGTTAGTGAAATGCTGCCTCCTGCTAACACGTTCCGTATCAGGTGTCGGTGCAGATAGCTGTGGCGTGGAGACAAAACTTTTCCACATTTCTGCCATGCTAACCCTGCCCTCAGATGAGCTGGCCGTGACACAGCTGCGTTGGCGACCTCTTGCCACTCCTCTGCCTTCACCTTCCACCTGTTCCCCTGTGACATGTGGGAATGCTCTCAAGAGCGCCTCTATCAGCGTGCGCTTGTACTCGCGCATCTTACGGTCGCGCTCCAGTTCAGGAATTAAAGTGGGCACATTGTCTTTATACCGGGGATCCAGCAGGGTGGCCACCCAGTAGTCTGCACACGTTAAAACGTGGGCAACTCTGCTGTCGTTGCGCAGGCATTGGAGCATATATTCGCTCATGTGGGCCAGGCTACCCATGGGTAAGGACAAGCTGTCCTCTGTGGGAGGCGTATCGTCATCGTCCACCGTATCCCCCCAGCCACGCACCAGTGATGGGCCTGGGCTGCCACCCCGCTGTGAACTTGCGTCATCCTCGTCCCCCTCCACCTCCTCATCCTCCTCGTCCTCCAGTACAGTGCCTTGGCTGGCGACTTGTGAACCTGTCCTCTGCTGCTTAAACAAACCTCCCTCTGAGCCACTTCGAACAGACTGGCCCGAAAGTGTTAGAAACGAGCCCTCATCCTCCTCCTCCTCCTCCACCTGGGCCACCTCCTCTAACATCATTGCCCTAAGTGTTTTCTCAAGGAGACATAGAAGTGGTATTGTAACGCTGATAACAGTGTCATCGCCACTGGCCATGTTGGTGGAGTACTCGAAACAGCGCAGCAGGGCACACAGGTCTCGCATGGAGGCCCAATCATTGGTGGTGAAGTGGTGCTGTTCGGCAGTACGACTGACGCGAGCGTGCTGCAGCTGAAACTCCACTATGGCCTGCTGCTGCTCGCACAGTCTCTCCAGCATGTGCAAGGTGGAGTTCCACCGGGTGGGCACGTCGCATATGAGGCGGTGAGCGGGAAGGCCGAAGTTCCGCTGTAGCGCAGACAGGCGAGCAGCGGCAGGATGTGAACGGCGGAAGCGCGCACAGACGGCCCGCACTTTATGCAGCAGCTCTGACATGTTGGGGTAGTGGTGAATGAACCTCTGCATCACCAAGTTCAGCACATGCGCCAGGCAAGGGATGTGCGTCAAACCGGCTAGTCCCAGAGCTGCCACGAGATTTCGCCCATTATCGCATACCACCAGGCCTGGCTTGAGGCCCACTGGCAGAAACCACTCGTCGGTCTGTTGTTCAATACCCCGCCACAACTCCTTTGCGCTGTGGGGCCTGTCCCCCAAACATATGAGTTTCAGAATGGCCTGCTGACGTTTACCCCGGGCTGTGCTGAAGTTGGTGGTGAAGGTGTGTGGCTGACCGGATGAGCTGGTGGAAGCAGTGGAGGAGGAAGCCGAGTAGGAGGAGGAGGCTACAGGAGGCAGAGAATGATGCCCTGCGATCCTAGGGGGCGGAAGGACGTGCGCCAAGGAACTGTCCGCCGGGGGCCCAGCCGCCACTACATTCATCCAGTGTGCAGTTAGTGAGATATAGCGTCCCTGGCCGTGCTTACTGGTCCACGTATCTGTGGTTAGGTGGACCTTGCCACAAATGGCGTTGCGCAGTGCACACTTGATTTTATCGGACACTTGCATGTGCAGGGAAGGCACGGCTGTCTTGGAGAAGTAGTGGCGGCTGGGAACCACATACTGCGGGACAGCCATGGCCATCAGCTGTTTGAAGCTGTCTGTGTCCACCAGCCGGAATGACAGCATTTCAAAGGCCAGCAGTTTAGAAATGCTGGCGTTCAGGCCAAGGGCTCGAGGGTGACTCGGGGGGAATTTGCGCTTCCTCTCTAAGGTTTGAGATATTGAGAGCTGAACGCTGCTGTGTGATATAGTGGAGACGCTAGTTGACGGTGGCGGTGGTGGTGGTGTCGGTGGCACATCCTCTGTTTGCTGCTCGGCAGGTGGCAACATTCCTCTCGAGGCGGAAGCCGAGGCAGCAGAGGTAGAGGGAGCAGGGGGAGCCTCAGCGAGTGCCTGGTTTTTAAGGTGTGTACCCCACTGCAGTTCATGCTTTGCATGTAGATGCCTGGTCATGCAGGTTGTGCTGAGGTTCAGAACGTTAATGCCTCGCCTCAGGCTCTGATGGCAGAGCGTGCAAGTCACTCGGGTCTTGTCGGTAGGACATTGTTTAAAGAAGTGCCATGCCAGGGAACTCTTTGAAGCTGCCTTTGTGGGGCTGGGTCCCTGTTGGCGATGTCCAGTAGCAGGCGAACTCTGGGGGCGGCGGCTCGTCTGCTTTGGCCCCCTGCTCCCTCTTTGGCTTCGCTGTTGTCTCGGTCTCACCACTACCTCTTCCTCTGAACTGTGAAAGTCATCGCCACGACCTTCAGTCCATGTGGGGTCTAAGACCTCATCGTCCTCTGCATCGTCTTCCACCCAGTCTCCCTCCCCGACCTCCTCCTGTTCAGTCTGCACACTGCAAAAAGACGCGGCAGTGGGCACCTGTGTTTCGTCATCATCAGAGAGTCGGTGACTCTGCTGTGGTGGTATTCCCATGTCCTCTTCATCTGGAGACATAAGTGGTTGTGCGTCAGTGCATGGTATGTCTTCCTCCACTGGGGAAGGGCTAGGTGGACGCCCCTGGGAAACCCTGGAAGCAGAGTCTTCAAACAGAAGAAGAGACTGCTGCATAACTTGTGGCTCAGACCGTTTCCCTAATATGCTTGGGGGTGATGTGACAGACTGATGGGCTTGGTTTTCAGGTGCCACCTGTGCGCTTTCCGCAGAAGACTGGGTGGAAGACCATGTGGTGAACGTGCTGGAAGCACTGTCGGCCACCCAATCGATTAATGCCTGTACCTGCTCAGGCCTTACCATCCTAAGAGCGGCATTGGGCCCCACGAGATATTGCGGTACATTCTGCCGGCTAGTTGAGGGAGTTCGTTCCCTACTGTGTGCGCCTGGGGCCGAACGGCCACGTCCTCTACCAGCAACAGAGGCTCCACGGACACCACCACGACCGCGTCCTCGTCCCTTAATAGTATTTTTCTTCATTGTTGCGATTCAACTCGCACCACAATGAAATATATTATTTTTTATAAGCAAAATCCCCTCACTGGAATACTTTCAGTCTTTTGACTGTATGGATTACAGATAGAATGACTGTTATATGTGAGTACCGCTTTCTTTGACAGATTCTAGTATGGGTACATATATGTTTTCCCAACCCCAGCACATTAGTTTGCTAATTCCAGATGTATGAAACGCAGGCCTAACTGTATCTAGTATATTGAACGCCAGATAAACTAACTTGGCCTTTTTTAAATAAAAAAAAAATTCCCTCACTGGAATACTTTCAGTCTTTTGACTGTATGGATTACAGATGGAATGACTGTTATATGTGAGTACCGCTTTCTTTGACAGATTCTAGTATGGGTACATATATGTTTTCCCAACCCCAGCACATTAGTTTGCTAATTCCAGATGTATGAAACGCAGGCCTAACTGTATCTAGTATATTGAACGCCAGATAAACTAACTTGGCCTTTTTTAAATAAAAAAAAAATTCCCTCACTGGAATACTTTCAGTCTTTTGACTGTATGGATTACAGATGGAATGACTGTTATATGTGAGTACCGCTTTCTTTGACAGATTCTAGTATGGGTACATATATGTTTTCCCAACCCCAGCACATTAGTTTGCTAATTCCAGATGTATGAAACGCAGGCCTAACTGTATCTAGTATATTGAACGCCAGATAAACTAACTTGGCCTTTTTTAAATAAAAAAAATCTCCTCACTGGAATACTTTCAGTCTTTTGACTGTATGGATTACAGATGGAATGACTGTTATATGTGAGTACCGCTTTCTTTGACAGATTCTAGTATGGGTACATATATGTTTTCCCAACCCCAGCACATTAGTTTGCTAATTCCAGATGTATGAAACGCAGGCCTAACTGTATCTAGTATATTGAACGCCAGATAAACTAACTTGGCCTTTTTTAAATAAAAAAAAAATTCCCTCACTGGAATACTTTATGGCTTTTCACTGTATGGATTACAGGTGGACTGGTATTAGTAGGGGTGACACAAGCACACCCAAGTCCCTGATGTAGGATTTCTATGGCACAGACCACTATTACAAGTGATTAATGGACGTTGGGAGAGATTGTGCTGCAGCACTAGTCCCAAGATGGCCGCCGCCTATCAGCCCAGTAACATGTGCCACAAAATGGTCTGCACAACCTTTAAAAAAAATAGCCTTGGACTGTGCTGCTAAATCGCTATTGGTCTGAATCCCAGGTGTAGATGTCTGACTTGTTTGGAGCTTTGGAATGCACACTGTGGCAGCTTCTGCTGCAGCACTACAAGTCGCAAAATGGCGGCCGGCGGTCAGCCCAGGTACATGTGGATGGAAAAATCACTCTGGCCACTCTAAAAATAGCCAATCCCTATCAAAAAAGCAGCTCAGCTGCAGTTGTTCAGATGAATCACAGGTGGAGGAGAGAAATTTGCTTCCAGTTATTCAATTATCCCTGCCTATTCTCGCCCTAGCATCAGCTGCGTCTATCCCTGTTCTATTCACATCGGGAGTGAGCACGTCCCGACGTGCGCACAAGCTTATAAAGAGGCTGAGTCACATGCTGCACTTGGCCAATCACAGCCTTGCCAATAGTAGGCATGGCTGCGATGGCATCTTAGGGCAAGTAGTATGATGCATGTTGATTGGCTGCTTTGCAGCCTTTCAAAATGCGCCAAAATACATGCCGAACGACGAACCCGAACCCGAACTTTTACGAAAAAGTTCGGGTTCGGGTCCGTGTCACGAACACCCCAAAATTCGGTACGGACCCGAACTATGCTCGAACTGTTCGCTCAACACTAATTATATTCTAAATATTCGTGAATTCTCGAAGTGGCGGTATTCGTGATAAAAATAAGCTTTTTGAATATTCGTGCTCAGCACTCCTAGATGCTAGCACATAATTGAGTGTTAGCCCCTCACTCAAAGCTTTATCTGATAAAATTCCCTTAAATCTAATCAATTATATATTTTTATTCTCTTCCTATACTCTTTTTCAGACACTGCCACATGACACCATTCCAGGTCAGAAGCAAATTACAGAATGTTGTCCTATGATGTTCTTAGCAAAGGACCTTTCTCAATTCAGTTTTTATATTAGTCATTAGTGTTGATCGCAAATATCCTAATCCTGAATTTTTATCGTGAATATCGGCACTTCGAGAATTCGTGAAGATCTAGAATATAGTGCTATATCTTCGTAATCGCAAATATTTTTGATATTTTTTTTTATCAGTACCCTCACTGCTTCTTGCTTGTGGGCCAATGAGAAGGCTGCAATATTTTTTGTCTGAGCTTAGCAACATCCCTAGCAACCAATAGGAAAGTTGCCTTCCCCTTACTATATAGGAAACTCCACAGCAGCCACTTTCTGCAGTTTTTTGCAGTTCTGAGAGAGACAGCAGTGTCATTGTTGTGCTCTGTGCGTTGCTGAGTCATCTGGATCCTTATTCAATTACATTAGATAGTTATTTAGCTCATATATATAATACAGATAGTTAGTGGGAGATAGTCAGTGTAGGTTAGATAGTGATATAGTGTAGCTGATAGCTCCCAGTGCATGGTGTTAGGCAGTGTTATAGGAATTACTGTGCTATGATAGGGATTAGTGTCTTTGTCTTTCGTCTTTAAAAAAAATTATAATAATTTGCTGTCTGTTTTTTTGTGCTGTAATATGGATTACTGTGCTGTGATAGGGATTAATGTGCTGTGATAGGAATTACTGTGCTGTGATAGGGATTAGTGTCTTTGCCTTTTATCTTTGAAAAAAAAGTAATTTGCTGTCTGTTTTTTTGAATCCCTATTTTATCTGATTGTTGCCCCATTGTCCCTGTGCTGTAATGCAAAATTACTTACAGTGATCAGGAGTTATTCCTCACAGTCACGAAAGTTGCTGTCAACCATTTTCTCCAGTGTCAGGAAAGCCACGCCTGTATTGTGAGCTCAATATGCACATATTATATTGCGATTTTTGCTAAAAATAATGACTGGAAATCACAAATTTTTGAATTTGCTAATTTATGGCGAATAGTAGGCGAAATATTTGTGAAATATCGCAAAAATGAATATTGGCTATGCTGCTCATTACTATGAGTCATCCGAAGCAAATAAAAATTAACTTTGGATTTGTTTTGTGGACCAAATTGGACCATGATTGACATTTACTATTAAAAAAGTGAGTTTTTGACTGTTACACATCTGTTCACTGTATATGCCATTGTTAGTGGTTGTGTATTTAGGCCAGGTGTCAATGTGGCAGTATACACTTGCCACTGTTCTATGTGTACTGCCCACAGATTGTGGATGTGAATAGTTCTATTGTGACATGTGCTCTCTATAATCAGTTTCCTTAGGGGTAAAATCCCCAGTCTGTGTCTGAATCTGTCAAATATGCACCTGTAGTTCATGTGGTTGTTAAGTCTGCTACTGCTCACTCTTGTCACTTGTCACTCTTGGGTTGGAGTTCTGTTTGAAGTGTGTGTCCAGACCCTGGCTATGCAACTAGGCCTTCTTCTATATCCTGAAGCCTGTTCCCAAGTCCTGCTCCTGAAGTCTAGGGCCTGTATCCTGTTATATCTTTTCCTGATGTTATATCCCTGTTCCTGAAGTTTGTGAAGCCTTGCCTTCTGTCTGTTTGTTCTTACCAAGTGTGTCAAGGTTTCTGAACTTCCATGTCTGCCTGTGCTATTCCAGTATGTTTGGGTTCCTGAACGTCCATGTCTGCCTGTTGCATTCTAATATGGTTGGGTTCCTTATGTTCTATGTCTGCCTGTGCTATTCTGAAAAGTTTGGGTTCCTGAAAATCCAGCCATGTGTGCACTGATCCCTGCAGTTGTTACCGTTGGACTGGTTTCTGTGGTATATCTGAGTTCCAGAAGTCATCTAAAATCTGTATGTGTTCCTAGTCTGTCTGGTTCAGCTGCCCTCTATTCTTGAATCTGCCTTTTGGTGTTTTCGGGTTATTAAGCTCAGTGGTTCCACACTAAGGACTCATGACCACAAACGTATTTTCTTTCCATGTTCGTTCCATTTGTTTTGCGGCGCATAAGCAAAACCATTTATTTCAACGGGTCCGCAAAAAAAATGGTAGTAACTACCTGTGCATTCTGTTTCTGTATGTCCGTATTTCCATTCCGTAAAAAAATAGAACCTGTCCTATTATTGTCTGCATTACGGACAAAGATAGCACTGTTCTATTAGGGGCAAGCTGTTCTGTTCCACAAAATACGGAATATGTATTTTTTTTGCGGATCCGTTTTTGCGAACCAGAAAATACATACGGTCATGTGCATGAGCCCTAAATATGTAACAGTCACATTGACAATGCAGTGTAATCTGATGTCAGCATGTTATATAGCATGAGAAGCTGAGGAGAGGAGATAGAGATACAGTTTTCTTAGAAAAGTTTTAGTATATCATCTAATTTATGCATTTAAATTTCTGCTCTTTCTATGGGTATGAGTCCAGTGGATGGTCCTATTCAGTGATTAACAGCTTTCTCTGTATGCTTGTACACATATAAACAGCTGACTAGGATCATTCACTGGACACCTAAGCAACAAACAAGTGGAGATTTAAATGAATGAAATTGAATTTATACTATTTTTTCCCCCATAAATCTATATATGAGTCTGCTCAGCTTTTCCTGCTCTATAGCATACTGTCTGCAGATTGCACTCATTGTCAAGGCCTGCCTTCCCTGCCCATTTCACACCCACTTTTTTAGACTTGGCATGAGTGAGGAAAAGTCACAGACTGCTGCGCACATAACTGTTGCGCTGCAATCAGTGTCAGAAATACGCTAAATATAGGCATATTTCTGGATCATGAATGACCCCCTATGTATCTCTTATTTTCTGGCTATGTAGACAGGGTAGTGTATAAATGAAAAAATAAAATATATAAAGTTTTGCAAGAACCATTCAGTTAAACCCTAGTATAAATAATTTTCATATATAATTATATACCATGAATACATTTACATAACCTCTGTAATAAAATATACAAAGCAGTGGGGATTCTATATGAAAATAGGTGTTTCACAGTATGTATTCAACACCACTTCTCCTTAGTGAAATTGGATCTAGCTCACATCAGAAAGTGAAACCAGCATGTAGAACGCCAACATGTTGTGATAAAAACAGTTGTGGAATTATTGATTAGTGTATTTCATTTAGTGATAACATGTTATTTGCTATGTTCCAAGCATACGTATATTTGTCTTTGTTATATCAACTATTGTGAATATATCAGTAATTTAATAGTTATATATTTGAGATGAGCAGATTTGTTACAAATTTCACATAAATTCATCTGACAAATGTATTCAAAGGTTTTACGATTCGTTTTGGACAAATCATTCAATTACGACACCCAGGACTATCGTATTGTAGAAATATTAGTGTTAGGTCCCCGTCTGCAGAAGCCACCTTGAAGTTGGTAGATGGGCCCAATACACGCTTGATCCAAAATTTGTGTGAAGAGCTTCCTTTTTTTATGTATAGTAGGTATATTGTTTTCATGTGTAACAGTGTGCTACCATATTTTGTTCGCTGTTTGTATGTAGCTTTATGGATGTGCACCTGTGACTTTGAATGTGTTAGTCTACATTATCTTACTGTGGAAATTGACAGGGAAACCGTGACAAGGAAGAAAATAGGGCCTTCGATGAATGGCTGAGAGGCTGAGAAACAGCCTGATCGGGCAATCAGGTACAGAATCCTGTTGCTGAGAACTTAATAGAGCACCATAATGTGTTTACCTTTAGACATCAAAGAATGTACTGTTGCAGTGTGTCAAAGCATTGGAAGAGCAATAAGCCAGTAAACATGCTGCGTTAGGGACACAAAATAGGAAGAGAACAGGAAGATATAATGGGAAGAGTTTAGGGATTCATTAGGGAAAGCTTAGCATAGATTGGTCATACGGAGTTGTGTGTTGTTTCATAGTTCATACAACTATAATAGTTTATAAACTTGCTAGCAAGTTCTATTCCACCAGAAATTATTTTTTTTCTGTATATAGACAGCCAGTCAGCTTTTTTTTAAAATACAAAAACTAATTTCTACAGTTCATAAGCTTATTGTTAGCACCCCAATAGCAAACACAGAGCAATTGCTTTCTGTTTTTCTAAAAACCAGCACCAAATTACCTGTGTTAGTGAACACATTGTGTTACTGCAAGATAATGTTCAGTTACAGCAAAAGCATTTTACTGCAGTAATGATATTAGCATACTCGTGCATGGTATTACTGCAAAACAATGTTCGGTTACAGGAAGGTTGCAAAGGCATTTTACTGCAATAATGTCATTAGTATACCCGCGTTATTAAATGCATTGCATTACTGCAAGATACCGTTCAATTATAACAAAGACATTTAACGGCAATAACGCCATTAGTATACCCATATTATTGAACGCATTGAATTAATTACTGAGATACCATTCAATTATAGCAAAGTAACAAAGGTATTTTAGTGAAATAACATCATTAGTATTCCTGTGTTAATGAACATGTTTAACTATAAAAATTGCATTATTATAATTTATAGCAAAAGTATGTTACTGCTAAAACTGTTTGTAGAAAGGGATAGACATTTAATTGTGCCCCTGTCTTTAAACTACAGGGGGAAAAAAACACACAATTTTGCTATTACTGTTTAATAATCTGTGTTTCAAACTAGTGACTTTTGATTTATAGGCCTCATAATAAAATGTCTGGTAAATTGAGAGTCAGAATGTGGGTAGTAGTGCAAACAGCAGTAGAAGCACCAGCTATCTGGCCAGTAATACTGGGTGTAGAAGCCACAGTTCTCTCTTGTTTCCAATAGGCGCCACACTATTATTTAACTAAAAATGGATAAGATTGTGGACTGGATGGTTCACTCCTTCTCTCAGATAGAGCAGGATGATGTGGATGTCACTTCTGGGTCTGACATCGTCCCTTGGAGCCAGGGGTCACAGCATACCACTTTTAGGCCAAGAAAAATCTTTCAGTTTAGTCTTTGTCTTCACTGCCCCCTCCTAGTGGGCCTCCTTTTTTTTTTTTTCCTAAAAAGAAGCAATAAAACCCCACCAAGGGCTATGGAAGATACCGAAGGAAGTCTGCCTGTTGATGATTTGTTTTAGAACAGCCAGAGTCTTGACTGCCATGAGCAAGAAGTTCAGGCAATGATGGAGGACCCCATGTATAGCTGCGTTGGGTGTGTTAGTAGTGTCACTTATAGCCACTTATGGCAGTATATAATTACTTATGGCAGTATAGGATTTGTCATAGTAGTTGGTTGCTAATTATCATCGGTCTTATCATGCCATTGCTGCTATTTGCCTGCCTACTGTCATGACCGGCGTCACGCAAAGGGAGGGAAATGGGAAGGCCCTATCCAAGGGAGAGGGAAAGGTGGTGACCCCTGACTCACCTTGAGGCTGGCACCTGACTGCCCTGACGTCCCTAGACGGGTTCCTCACCCGTACGCCGATCACGTGCCTAAACCCTGGCTTTCCCTAAGATGAGCCCTACGTAGTGAACGGGGCAGTGGGAACACTAGTCCGCACCACTAACACTAAAGGAAAACACCAAGGAGAGGACAGACAACACAGACAAAACATATAATCCCTAATGGACGACAACAGCAGACAACAAAAGTCCAACAGGGATCCGGAGGGTAACGTTCTGGAACAACAACCAGGGAACACAGCTACACAGCTCCAGTGGGTCAGTATAGAAGTCCAGGGAGGAAGCTCTATATCTGCCAACCAGAGAAGTGGGAGAGGGGAATATAAGGAGGTTGGGAGTGCTGGACAAGAAACAGCTGAGGAGAAGGAGCTACGGATCCCTGAGTGAGTCAAAAAGGGTTGCAAAGCAAACCCAGAAAGCTACCATTAAGAATCAGCACTATCTTTATACATAGAGTGCGCAGCCACCCGCTGCGACTTCCTGACCCCGGGTATAACGGAGTCAGGTGTAGCTCTTGACACCCTTGTGACACCTACCATCATGTTTATACTATATGGCTGCTGCCATTGATTCCACCACCATGGCAGCTGCTACTCCTTGTTGATAATACTCCTATTGCCATTTCCATTACCCCTACTGCCACTACCATTACCTCTACATAGTTGCCACTAGCAATACTACTACCCAAACACAGCAGGTAACAAATTTACTACCTTGTCTGTTTCATGCTATGCTGCACCTGCTATTTCCTCTACACACCTTACCCTGTCAATATCCACACCGTACTGCTCCCAAATAGTGAAGAATGTTTCTATGCTTCTTCAGAACAAGCCACTGTTTCTTCTGACAATTCACAATTGTCTGTGTACTAAGGATGAGCGAACCAATTGAGACCAAACAGGGAATATTTTCAGGTTAATTTTGGACAAATCCACTAAAACGGCACTTAAAGCCATTTTAGTGCACATGTCAGTGGGAAAAAAGCACTAGGGAGGAAGAAGTCATTCTATGCTAGGCTGTGAATGAGGGTGTTTTAGTATTACGATATTATTAAAAAATAAGGAGTTCTAGAGCTATGTGTGGTTTTGTGGGAGTGATTGCAGGTGGCTGAGTGTGGATTGCAGCAGAGATCATTGAAAGTTAAGTGTTTGTATTTTTGTACTTGCATTTAAAATCGTTTTTTTTTTTTTTTCCTCTGCTTAATTAAGGCGAGTGCCTGGGGCAACCAGGTGCTATAAATTGAGCCACTTATACTCTTCAGAGCCTGCTCTTTCTGAGGCTTGCTCTACTAAGTGGCTTCTTATTAAGTGGAGTTAAAAAATAAGGAGTTCTAGAGCTGTTTGTGGTTTTGTGGGAGTGATTGCAGGTGGCTGAGTGTGGATTGCAGCAGAGATCATTGAAAGTTAAGTGTTTGTATTTTTGTACTTGCATTTAAAATCGTTTTTTTTTTTTTTTTCTCTGCTTAATTAAGGCGAGTGCCTGGGGCAACCAGGTGCTATAAATTGAGCCACTTATACTCTTCAGAGCCTGCTCTTTCTGAGGCTTGCTCTACTAAGTGGCTTCTTATTAAGTGGAGTTAAAAAATAAGGAGTTCTAGAGCTGTTTGTGGTTTTGTGGGAGTGATTGCAGGTGGCTGAGTGTGGATTGCAGCAGAGATCATTGAAAGTTAAGTGTTTGTATTTTTGTACTTGCATTTAAAATCGTTTTTTTTTTTTTTCTCTGCTTAATTAAGGCGAGTGCCTGGGGCAACCAGGTGCTATAAATTGAGCCACTTATACTCTTCAGAGCCTGCTCTTTCTGAGGCTTGCTCTACTAAGTGGCTTCTTATTAAGTGGAGTTAAAAAATAAGGAGTTTAAGAAAAGGAGTTTGGAAACTAAGGTTGGATATAATTTCCTTGTGTGTTGTTGGCTTAATTTTACGTGGTCCTTCAACTACAGCAGACAGGGTCTAAATCTAAATCATTTATACTGTTTTACTTTTTTACTGTTGTAATCCCCATTTAGTATGTGTTGCACAATTTACAACGCAGTCCAGTGCACATCTTGCATGATGTATGCAGTCCTGGAACAGCCGTTCGAGGGTGTATATCTTTGTTCTAGATGTGAGCAAATTACCCGTTTGGAATCGCAGATCGAGTCTCTAAATGGGCAAGTTGCAACACTGAGAGGCATTGATAATTTGCAAAAGAGTTTGCTTCTCACTGAGCAAGCACTCTTTGGGGTAGATGAGGGGGAGGGTGACAGAGAGGAGGCTGAGGAAAGTGAGGTAGCTAGCTGGGTAAAAGTTAGAAAGCGGGGTAGAGGGAAGAGTGCCAGGGAGGCTAGCCCTGATCTGACACACCCCAACAAGTTTGCACGTTTGGCAGATGAGGGGGATGTCAGTCCGGGGACGGCACTGCTGCAGCCAGACACTTCCTCTGCCAGTCAGGGGAATGTCAGCTCCAGTAAGCAGGGAACCAGGAGAGCAGGGCAGGCCAGACAGGTGCTGGTATTGGGAGACTCCATTATTAGGGGAACAGATAGGGAAATCTGTCACAAAGACCGTGATCGCCGAACAGTGTGCTGTCTTCCTGGCGCTAGAGTTCGACACATCGCGGATCGGGTTGACAGATTACTGGGAGGGGCTGGAGACGATCCAGCGGTCATGGTCCATATCGGAACCAATGACAAAGTTAGAGGTAGGTGGAGAGTCCTTAAAAATGATTTCAGGGATTTAGGTCAAAAGCTGAGGGCCAGGACCTCTAAGGTAGTATTTTCCGAAATACTGCCTGTACCACGAGCCACACAAGAAAGGCAATGGGAGATTAGGGAGATTAACAAGTGGCTCAAGAACTGGTGTAGGATGGAGGGGTTTGGGTTCCTGGAGAACTGGGCCGATTTTTCTATCGGCAACAGGCTCTATCGTAGGGACGGGCTGCACCTCAATGGGGAAGGGGCAGCTGTGCTGGGGAGAAAGATGGCTAGAAGGTTGGAGGAGTGTTTAAACTAGGGACTGGGGGGGAGGGTAATTACGTTATAGGAGGGGAAGATAGTGCAGATAGAGACCGGGGGCAAGGTAATAAGAATGGGGGAGGAATGGAAGGAGGGACTAGAACAATTCAGAAGGAAAGGTGTAGGGTAAAAAATATACATAAACCTCTCAAATGTATGTATACTAATGCCAGAAGCCTGACTAATAAAACTGGTGAACTGGAATTAGTGATGTGTGAGGAGGACTATGACATAGTGGGAATAACTGAGACATGGCTGGATGATCGCTATGACTGGGCGGTTAATGTACAAGGTTACAGTCTGTTTAGAAAGGATCATCAAAACCGGAGAGGGGGAGGGGTCTGCCTTTATATAAAGTCCTGTCTAAAGCCCACAGTCCGAGAAGATATAAGTGAGGGACATGAACATGTGGAGTCACTATGGGTAGAGATACATGGAGCTAAAAACAACAATAAATTACTAATAGGAGTTTACTATAAACCACCTAATATACCAGAGTCCACAGAAAATCTACTACTAAACGAGATAGACGAGGCGGCAAATCATAATGAGGTGGTTATTATGGGGGACTTCAACTACCCAGATATAGACTGGGAAACTGAAACTTGTATATCTCATAAGGGAAACAGGTTCGTGGCTATAACCAAAGACAATTACCTCTCCCAACTGGTTCAGGACCCGACTAGAGGGACGGCCATACTGGACTTAGTATTAACCAATAGACCTGACAGAACAACAGACGTGCAGGTCGGGGGACACCTGGGAAATAGTGACCATAAAGTAATAACCTTCCAATTATCATTCAAAAGAGCGTTTCTACAGGGAGGAACAAAAATACCAAACTTCAAAAAAGCTAAATTTAGCCAACTAAGAGAGGCCATAGGCCAAACTAACTGGGACAAAGTCCTCACAAATACAGACACAAAATGGGATATCTTTAAAAACATCCTAAAAACTCATCGTCAGAGGTACATACCGTATGGTAATAAAAGGTTAAGGAACAAAAAGAAACCAATGTGGATAAATAGAACTGTAAAGAAAGCAATAAATGACAAAAAGAAAGCATATAAAACACTAAAACAGGAGGGTTGCACGGAAGCACTGAAAAACTATAAGGAAAAAAATAGAACATGTAAAAAACAAATAAAAGCGGCCAAACTAGAGACCGAGAGATTAATTGCCAAAGAGAGTAAAACCAACCCTAAAATGTTCTTCAATTATATAAATGTTAAAAAGTATAAAGCTGAAGGTGTTGGCCCTTTAAAGAGTAATGAGGGGGGAGTCGCAGAGAGCGACGAGGAGAAAGCAAAGCTGTTAAATATTTTTTTCTCCAATGTATTCACTGAGAAAAATAAATTGTCAGATGACATGCAGAATGCAAAAATAAATTCCCCATTAAAAGTGTCCTGTCTGACCCAGGAAGAAGTACATCAGCGGCTTAAAAAGATTAAAATAGACAAATCGCCAGGACCGGATGGCATACACCCCCGTATCCTAAAGGAATTAAGTAATGTCATAGCCAGACCCTTATTTCTGATATTTGCAGACTCTATACTGACAGGGAATGTCCCACAGGATTGGCGCGTGGCATATGTGGTGCCAATATTCAAAAAGGGGCCAAAAACAGAGCCTGGAAACTATAGGCCGGTAAGTTTAACATCTCTTGTGGGTAAACTGTTTGAAGGTTTTCTGAGAGATGCTATATTAGAGCATCTCAACGGAAATAAGCAAATAACGCCATATCAGCATGGCTTCGTGAGGGATCGGTCATGTCAAACTAATTTAATCAGTTTCTATGAGGAGGTAAGTTCTAGACTTGACAGCGGCGAATCAATGGATGTCGTATATCTGGACTTCTCCAAAGCATTTGACACTGTACCGCATAAAAGGTTAGTATATAAAATGAGAATGCTCGAACTGGGAGAAAACATCTGTATGTGGGTAAGTAACTGGCTGAGTGATAGAAAACAGAGGGTGGTTATTAACGGTACACATTCAGATTGGGTCACTGTCACTAGTGGAGTACCTCAGGGGTCAGTATTGGGCCCTATTCTCTTCAATATATTTATTAATGATCTTGTAGAAGGCTTGCATAGTAAAGTATCAATTTTCGCAGATGACACTAAACTGTGTAAAGTAATTTACACTGAAGAGGACAGTATACTACTACAGAGGGATCTGGATAGATTGGAGGCTTGGGCAGATAAGTGGCAGATGAGGTTTAACACTGATAAATGTAAGGTTATGCACATGGGAAGGAAAAATGCAAGTCACCCGTACATACTAAATGGTAAAACACTCGGTAACACTGACATGGAAAAGGATCTAGGAATTTTAATAAACAGCAAACTAAACAGCAAAAACCAGTGTCAGGCAGCTGCTGCCAAGGCCAACAAGATAATGGGTTGCATCAAAAGGGGCATAGATTCCCGTGATATGAACATAGTCCTACCACTTTACAAATCGCTAGTCAGACCACACATGGAGTACTGTGTACAGTTCTGGGCTCCTGTAAACAAGGCAGACATAGCAGAGCTAGAGAGGGTTCAGAGGAGGGCAACTAAAGTAATAACTGGAATGGGGCAACTACAGTACCCTGAAAGATTATCAAAATTAGGGTTATTCACTTTAGAAAAAAGACGACTGAGGGGAGATCTAATTACTATGTATAAATATATCAGGGGTCAGTACAGAGATCACTCCCATCATCTATTTATCCCCAGGACTGTGACTGTGACGAGGGGACATCCTCTGCGCCTGGAGAAAAGAAGGTTTGTACACAAACATAGAAGAGGATTCTTTACGGTAAGAGCAGTGAGACTATGGAACTCTCTGCCTGAGGAGGTGGTGATGGTGAGTACAATAAAGGAATTCAAGAGGGGCCTGGATGTGTTTCTAGAGCGTAATAATATTACAGGCTATAGCTACTAGAGAGGGGTCGTTGATCCAGGGAGTTATTCTGATTGGAGTCGGGAAGAACTTTTTTATTCCCCTAAAGTGGAGAAAATTGGCTTCTACCTCACAGGGTTTTTTGCCTTCCTCTGGATCAACTTGCAGGATAACAGGCCGAACTGGATGGACAAATGTCTTTTTTCGGCCTTATGTACTATGTTACTATGTTACTATGTTACTATGATATGCCAGAAAAGCGATATTAGGAAGTCAAGGACAGAGACAAATCAATAAAACTTTTATTCCACTGCCAGGGAGAGTGAAGGGAAAGGCTAGGATTACAAAGAAGAATAAGAATTGTGTGGGTGTAGTGGAGAAGGGCACTAGCTGCAGCAGTAGGGCCAAATCTGCTTTGGGATCTAGTGATATCACTGACACTGTAGGTTAGAGCCAAAACATACCAGAGATAAGCCCAGCTTGGCTGCCTGTAGCACTGTGCGAACAACTCCCGTATGGCGCTTTTTATTCACAAGACAGGCAAACAAAACCACTGCAGTGTGCAAGATATGTAGGATTAAAATAAGCTGGGGCAGTCCAAACACAATTAAAGGCACCAGAGGTCTATTGCAGCACATGAGGAAGTATCACCGGATCCTTTTGGAAAATACAACTAGCCAGCATTCAGACTCAGAACAAGTCTGTCCTCCTTCTCGTAGTCCTTATTGTGGTAGCCAGCCCAAGACTCCTCCTTGTCCTCGTCTTTATTGTGAGACATCTATAACAGAGTGTTTAGCCATGAAAAAACTTTTCTCCACTAGCAATTGGCTTGTCTACAAGCTGAACCCCCACCAGGCCACGTTGCTAGCGGTTCAGTTGCTGTAGTACCTTTGCAGTAGTGCCTTGTACTCTAGCTGCACTCCACGGTGGAGCAGTTGTTACAGGTAGAGACAGTACATGTCTTTCACGGGGCACTGAGTCAATGTTTTTTGTGGCAGTGGACAGGCAGCACCCCAGCAATATGGCCAGGTCCTATTGACTCGCTCTCACCATATCATGGGGCTGGCTCCTACAGCAGGCACTTATCTGCCTCCTGCAACTCCCCCTCCATGGACATGGTCCAGTCCCCAACAGAAGCAGGGGTCAGAGTCACTCGCACTACCCCTCTTTCCTATCAGATGTATCAAGCATTGCCACGCTGTGTTGGAGCTGATCGGCCTGGGTGGTAGTAGCTACATGGGTAAGCAGTTGCAGCTAAAGTACATCAAGCAGCAAACATCCCACTGGCTGTCACCCCCCCCCCCCCCCCTTCCAACTCCAATTGGGCAAGGTAGTCAGAGACAATGGGTGCAACATCCTGGGGAAAATAACACATGCTTCCTGCATGGCCTTTTAAAAAAACAAATTGGAAATGCAGGAAATGTCCAGGAGACTGTCCCTCTTTTCAGCCATTCTTAGGTGGTATGGAACGCTCTCCTGGACTTGCAGCATCTGCAGGGCACTGCAGCTCTAACGCTTAATCCGTGACATTCCAACTCATTGGAATTCAACATTGCATGTGTACGAGCAGCGGAAAGCTGTGAACAATTTTGCCATGCACCAGACCACCTCAGCAGGGAGCATGTGTTGTTTCCAGGTCAGGCAGTGGCAGCTTATACTGTTCATGCTGCAGTTGTCCCTCACCCCCCTCATATGAATTTTTGAAGAGACGCTGACTCTTATGCAACAGATGAAGAGGAAAAAGAACAGCTAACATATCTTGCTGTCCAACCTGTAGCTATTGGGGACCCACAATTAAAAACTCCTAAGGGGGAGGTAAATGAGGTCCTGCCCCTTAAGGAGGAGGAAGAGGAGTTGGAGGAGAAAGAGGATGATGATGATGACACTGGCCATGACACCCAATTTTCTCAGTGGGGGTGGATGTGGAAAGAACTGGTTTCTTGGGCACACTGGCCAGAATAATGACCTGTGGACTCACTTGCTTACAAAGTGACATGTAATTCATTGACATTAAGCACTCTGATGATTACTGGATAGCCATGATTTAAACCCTTGCTATCAAGGCAAAACAGGAGAGGGTTTTTAGCGATTGGGTGAGGGGGGGGGGGGCATGGTGACACCCAAATGGACAAAGTTGTACTCCACAAGTATCTAAAACATCACTTTTGTCATAATGAACGAAGCCTGGATTGGGGAGGATTTTCACGCTCCTCTGGATGAGGCCAATGAGCAGATCTGGCCTTGCTGGCAGTGCCCCATCTTGCCACTGTTGCTGCCTGCCACCATCATGCCATTGCTACCATCATGCCACTGCTATGGCCTGCCAACCATCATGTTCTGTACGGCTGCTTCCACCCTTATCATGCCACTGAAATCATCCTGCCACTGCTATGACCTGCCAGCCATCATGTTATGTATGGGTCCTGCTGCTGCAGCCTCCATGCCATTGCCACCATCATGCCACTACTACGACCTGCCACCCATCATGTTGTGTACGGCTGCTGCCTCCTTTCATGCTGCTTCATGCCTGTCAACATGTACCATATAGCTGCTTTTTCAGCTGCTGCTGCTCCTCGCTGCTAATCCCCTACTGTCACTATTAACTCAAAGCCTCTGCAACTACTACCACCACTACTACTACAATCACTACTATTACTACTACTACAATAGACATCTATGTATGTTCCATTTTATGCCACTTCTGCTGCTACTACTATTGCAGCCACATGGCAGTATATCCGTACCTTTTCCACACCCACACTGCACTGCTACTGTTCCCAATTTAAAGGAAGAATTTTAAGGACTGGTATAGGTGTGCTATCGATAGGTGTGATATACTGAGGGGTGTGATATACTTATCATATACTTTCTAACAAAGAAAGTATATTATAGTGCATTTGTATTGTGCAGCAGTTGTGTGCAGGTCTGCTGCGATATCACAGCTATATAGAGGGACAAATGCTATTAAAATAACTTATTGCAACTGGTGTGATATACCTGTTGCCCCAGCAAAAAACTGATTGAGGCAGGGGTGTGATATACTTAGAATATACATTCTAAAATATAAAGTATATTATAGTGCATTTTTAATGTGCAGCAGTTATGTGCGGGTCTGCTGCGATACCGCAGGTATATAGAGGAACAAGCGTTAATGGAACAACTTTTTACAATGGGTGTGATATACCTGTTGCCCCCAAAAAACTGAGGGGTGCAATATAACTGCTTCGACAAAATATTGATTAAGGGGTTTGATATACCTACTTCCACATAATACAGATTGAGGGGTGCGATATACCGGCTTCCACCAAATACTGATTCAGGCCTGCTATATATTTCCTTCCACAAATACTGCTCTTCTCTAGGGACTTTGTCACAGGGTCATTTTGAAAATGACAGGCAGAGGAAGAGGCAGGCCGCTCCGCAGGGGTGGTGAGGGTCGGGCAGGTGCATGGAGCCTAAGTGGGAAGTTGGAGAAGGTGCGTGAGATTACATCAAAGGACGCACCAGAGTTGGTTGAGTGTCTCACTCAGCCTTCTGCTTCTGCACCCTCCTCATGCTCTGTATATGCAGCCTCCTCACTCTCTGCTGTGTGCACCCCCAAAGACACCACCACCATAGCCCCTCCACTTGAGTCAAAACAATTATTTTCCCATAGGGAGAGTAGGAGCAGCAGATAGGGAGGAGAAGGAGGAGAAGCAGGCAGAACTCAGTGCACAGGAGGCAAAAAGCATACTGCAAATGTATCTGGAGCGAGCCATCCACCATGCACGGTCATATCTTGTGCTCCTAGGACGACGGCACATGGCTCCGCAGTGTGGGCATTTTTTAAAATGTCAGCTGCTGACAATAGTGTTTCCATCTGCAGCCTGTGCTGTCAATGCATAAGTCGTTCTAAGCCCAGCACTCACCTAGGGACGACCCCTTAAGAAGGCACCTGGCCTCCCAACACCGAGCCCAGTGGGAGCAACGCCATCAGAATCCATAAGGCCACACTCCCGGCGCTCCATGTCCTGCTTGTTCTCCTTCTATCTCCTCCCATTTGTCCTCCACTCCACCTTCCACCATGCCGTCGTCGCTTTCATCTGGCAGAAAGCAGGCTTCCATGGCCCAAATGTTCAAGCGTAAAAAAATCATGATTCCGGATAACCCACTTGCCCAACGGCTGACCACTGGCTTGTCGGAGCTGCTAGCCCGCCAACTACTGCTATATAAACTGGTGGACTCTGAGGCCTTTAGAACATTTGTGATCATTGGCACACCACAATGGAAGGTATTCGGAAAGAAATATTTCTCCCAGAAGGACATCCCAGAGCCACGTTCAGTGGCAATTGAATATATCTCTCTGACACCATAATGTCCGTGCCAAGATACATCTGACAACAGACACGTGGTCTAGCAAACACGGGCAGGAAAGTTACATAACTTTTACTGCCCACTGGGTGAACCTTCTGATGGCCGTCAAGCATGTTACCCTTGGCACCCGTGTGGATTTGGTGTTACCGCCATGGATTGCATGCAGGCCTGCCTCTTCTTCTCCTCCTCCTACTTCATCCTCCATCTCCTCCTCGGCTGACTTCATCTTTTCCACTGCTACCGCCTCTTCCGCTGCACCCCCCATGCTCCCCGGAACCAATTTGACGTGCCAAGTGAGATCTTGCCATGCTGTGCTGTCGCTGTTGTGCCTGAAAGCCAAGAGCCACATTGGTCCTGCACTGATTTCAGCTCTGCAGTCACAGGCCGATCAGTGGCTAACCCTGCTCAATTTGACAGTTGATAAAGTGGTGTGTGACAATGTTGCCAATATGCTTAGCGCACTGAAACAGAACAAAATGACACACGTGCCATGCATGACACACGTCCTGAACTTAGTCATGCAGCTATTCGTTGCCAAATACCCTGGGGACCAGGATGTCTTGCGGCAGGCCAGGAAAATCTCTGGACATTTTAGAAGATCTTACACAGCTATGGCTTGCCTTACTGACCTTTAGCGGCGACACCACCTGCCCCCTGCCCATCGTACGTCTGATTTGTGACTGCCCGAAGCGCTGGAAATCCACCTTGTATATTTTTGATAGGCTGATCCAGAAGAAGAGCAGGCTTTGATGGGAGCTTTAAACTTTTCGGGGATCCCTGGTGTTTTCTGTGGCTGGGGGGAGGATTCGGAGAACGACATTCTCCTGGGCGATGAGCAGGAGCCAAGGCGCAACACTGCTTCCAATTTAGTGAAAAAGGGGTACTTCATGCTCCAGTGTTTGAAGAGGGACCCCCGTATAAAAAGCATAAAAGGCAAGGACCAGTAATGGGTGGCAACGTACTTAGACGCCCCGGTAAAAACACAAAATGGCGGACATGTAACCAGCATCACAGAGGGCTGTCATAATGCAGCATTTCCAGGCCTTGCTGCATTCTGCTGTTGAAGGCGCTGGCAGAGTAATTTCCACCCACAGAGAAACAGGTGTGGGTACCAATCCTACCGCACCTGCAAGAAGAGGATGGTTTGAGGATGTGTTGGTCACTTAGGATATGAGATCATTCTTGCAGCCATCGACAGCCGCCCTCCGGATCCAGCGTCTGGGAACGCATAAATGGACAGGTGTCCGACTACATCGGGTTAACGGACGATGTGGACGCTCTGAGAAGAGAGGAACCGCTGGACTACTGGGCGTGCAGGCTAGACTTATGGCCAGAGCTGGCACAATTTGCCATGGAACTCTTGGCTTGCCCCTCGTCCAGTGTCCTGATCGAAAGGACATTCAGCACAGCAGGGGGGATCGTGATCGATAAGCGCACTCGCCTAACTCACGACAGTGTGGACTACCTCACATTTATAAAAATGAATGAGGCATGGATCTCGGAGGAATTCAACACCTGTGACAACCACGTGTAATTTATTTTCCTCATGCCAGCCCAAACATATCCGCCGCCCCACAGAACAAAGAATGGTGCTTGTGTTATGTACAGTCGTGGCCAAAAGTTTTGAGAATGACACAAATATTAGTTTTCACAAAGTTTGCTGCTAAACTGCTTTTAGATCTTTGTTTCACTTGTTTCTGTGATGTAGTGAAATATAATTACACGCACTTCATACGTTTCAAAGGCTTTTATCGACAATTACATGACATTTATGCAAAGAGTCAGTATTTGCAGTGTTGGCCCTTCTTTTTCAGGACCTCTGCAATTCGACTGGGCATGCTCTCAATCAACTTCTGGGCCAATTTCTGACTGATAGCAACCCATTCTTTCATAATCACTTCTTGGAGTTTGTCAGAATTAGTGGGTTTTTGTTTGTCCACCCGCCTCTTGAGGATTGACCACAAGTTCTCAATGGGGTTAAGATCTGGGGAGTTTCCAGGCCATGGACCCAAAATGTCAACGTTTTGGTCCCTGAGCCACTTAGTTATCACTTTTGCCTTATGGCACGGTGCTCCATCGTGCTGGAAAATGCATTGTTCTTTACCAAACTGTTGTTAAATTGTTGGAAGAAGTTGCTGTTGGAGGGTGTTTTGGTACCATTCTTTATTCATGGCTGTGTTTTTGGGGAAAATTGTGAGTGAGCCCACTCCCTTGGATGAGAAGCAACCCCACACATGATTGGTCTCAGGATGCTTTACTGTTGGCATGACACAGGACTGATGGTAGCGCTCACCTTTTCTTCTCCGGACAAGCCTTTTTCCAGATGCCCCAAACAATCGGAAAGAGTCTTCATCGGAAAATATGACTTTGCCCCAGTCCTCAGCAGTCCATTCACCATACTTTCTGCAGAAGATCAATCTGTCCCTGATGTTTTTTTTGGAGAGAAGTGGCTTCTTTGCTGCCCTTCTTGACACCAGGCCATCTTCCAAAAGTCTTTGCCTCACTGTGCGTGCAGATGCGCTCACACCTGCCTGCTGCCATTCCTGAGCAAGCTCTGCACTGGTGGCACTCCGATCCCGCAGCTGAATCCTCTTTAGAAGACGATCCTGGCGCTTGCTGGACTTTCTTGGACGCCCTGAAGCCTTCTTAACAAGAATTGAACCTCTTTCCTTGAAGTTCTTGATGATCCTATAAATTATTGATTGAGGTGCAATCTTAGTAGCCACAATATCCTTGCCTGTGAAGCCATTTTTATGCAATGCAATGATGGCTGCACGCGTTTCTTTGCAGGTCACCATGGTTAACAATGGAAGAACAATGATTTCAAGCATCACCCTCCTTTTAACATGTCAAGTCTGCCATTTTAACCCAATCAGCCTGACATAATGATCTCCAGCCTTGTGCTCGTCAACATTCTCTCCTGAGTTAACAAGACGATTACTGAAATGATCTCAGCAGGTCCTTTAATTGACAGCAATGAAATGCAGTGGAAAGGTTTTTTTGGGATTAAGTTAATTTTCATGGCAAAGAAGGACTATGCAATTCATCTGATCACTCTTCATAACATTCTGGAGTATATGCAAATTGCTATTATAAAAACTTAAGCAGCAACTTTTCCAATTTCCAATATTTATGTAATTCTCAAAACTTTTGGCCACGACTGTATATACAACGGCATAAAAGGCCTTTTCTGTCAGGGGAATGCCTAATTTTTGGGGCCTCTACTCTAATGGCCCATAGTAAAAATTTTATCCAGTGACGCCTAATGTACCTCCAGACACATAAACACTAGTTCTTTTCTGTCAGTTGAATGTCTAATTTTTGGGATCTGCACTGGCCTACAGTAAAAAATTTTAGTCGGTCACCGCCTATTGTACCTCCAGTCACATCATCACAAGTTCTTTTTTGTCAGGTGACTGCCTAATTTTTGGGGCCTGTACTGGCCTACAATAAAATTGTTATCCAGTGACTGTCTAATATACCTCCAGACACATAATCACTTGTTCTTTTCTGTCAGGTAAATGCATAATTTTTGGGGCCTGTACTCCACTTGCCTGCAGTAAAATTGTTATTCAGTGAACGCCTAATGTACCTCCAGCCACATAATCACTTGTTCTTTTCTGTCCGGTGAATGCCTAATGTTTGGGGCCTGTTCTCCACTAGCCTGCAGTAAAATTGTAATCCACTGACTGCCTAATATACCTCCAGCCACATAATTACTAGTTCTATTCTGTCTGATGCCTAAAATTTGGGGCCTGTACTCCACTGGCCTGCAATAAAATTGTTATCTACTGACCTTCTAATGACCGTCTAATATAACTCCAGCCACATAATCACTTGTTTTTTTCTGTATAGTGAATGCATAATTTTTGGGGCCTGTACTCCATTGGACTACAATACAATTGTTATCTACTGACCACCTAATATACCTCCAGCCACATAATCACTTGTTTTTTTTCTGTCAGGTGAATGTATAGATTTTGGGGCCTATACTCCACTGGTCTACAATTAAATTGTTATTCAGTGAATGCCTAATGTACCTCCAGCCACATAATCACTTGTTCTTTCCTGTCCGGTGAATGCCTAATGTTTGGGGCCTATAGTACACTGGCCTGCAGTAAAATTGTTATCCACTGACCTCCTAATATACCTCCAGCCACATAATCACTTGTTATTTTCTGTCCGGTGAATGCCTAATGTTTGGGGCCTGTACTCCACTGACCTGCAGTAAAATTGTTATGCACTGACCGTCTAATAAACCTCCAGCCACATAATCACTTGTTCTTTATTGTTAGGTGAATGCCCAATGTTGGGGCCTTGTACTCCACTGGCCTGCAGTAAAATTCTTATCCACTGACCGCCTACTATACCTCCAGCCACATAATCACTTGTTCTTTTCTGTCCGGTGAATGCCTAATGTTTGGGGCCTGTACTCCACTGGCCTGCAGTAAAATTGTTATGCACTGACCATCTAATATACCTCCAGCCACATAATCACTTATTCTTTCCTGTCCCGTGAATGCCTAATGTTTTGGGCCTGTACTCCACTGTCCTGCAGTAAAATTGTTATCAACTGACCGTCTAATATACCTCCAGCCACCTAATCACTTGTTCTTTTCTGTCCGGTGAATGCCTAATGTTTGGTGCCTGTACTCCACTGGCCTGCAGTAAAATTGTTATGCACTGACCATATAATTTACCTCCAGCCACATAATCACTTGTTCTTTTCTATCAGGTGAATGCATAATTTTTGGGGCCTGTACTCCCGTGGGCCTAATTTTTTTTTTTAGGCTCCAGGGTAGAGTTGAGCAGACACCTGGATGTTCAGGTTCGACAAGTTCAGGACCCGAACTTGACTCAAATTTGACCCCGAACCCAAACCCCATTGAAGTCAATGGGGACCCGAACTTTGAGCACTAAAATGGCTGTAAAAATGTAATGGAAAGGGCTAGAGGTCGGCAAATGGCATCAAAATGTGGTTAAGAGCATGGCAAGTGCTCTACAAACAGGATAGGGAAATGACTTTAAATAAGATAAAATACACAAAAATAAAAAATAATAATCTTGATCTAGAAGGACGAGGTACATATGGAGTAGGAGGTTGAGGAAGCGGTGGATGTGGCAGTGTAGGTGGAAGCGGCGCTGGTGGAGAAGGTAGCCTACACTGCTTTTTGGTTTTAAATTTATTTATATTTTTTTAAATTAGTGTACACCCCAAAACATTGAGAATTATAACCCGTGATAAACCCCTCCAGTCGTGCTAAACACACGTTCAGACAATACACTGGCTGAAGGGCATATCAGCACCTCCAAGGCGTAAAGGGCAAGCTCAGGCCATGTGCCCAATATGTCGACCTAGAAGTTGAAGGGGGCAGACCCATCATTCAGTACGTGTAGGCGTGTGCACACATAGTGCTCCACCATGTCGCACCACATCCAAGGGAGGTCAATGGATGAAATTAAATGTAATCGAGCGGAAATGTGGGACAAAGTATTGAAGCATAAACTTCCAAGTTAAGGAGGGGGCACGCGGTAATTAACCACTCCCGACTCGGAGAGATAGTGACGATAAATAACAATACAGGACTCTTAAGATGCCCTGTTATTGGAATGATTAATAAAAAATTATAGGGAATGTCACTGGGGTATTTTGGATTTGGAAACATTAGCCAGGAGAGGCCCTGCTGCTGCTTTGTTGACTCTAGATAACTTCTGCCTGATCGCACGTCCCTGTGACGTCCACGATCCATTTGGATATCTTCTCTATCAACTTTCGATGTTCTTTTCTGAGCCTACCATGTTGATCATGGTTATCGGCGAATCAGGCTTCCACGCCAGAGAGGGAGCGTGAGAAAGAGAGACCTCATCCAAGGTACAGTAGGTCAATGGCTGCAATGGGATGAAGTGGAAATGTGGGACAAGTTATTAAAGCAGAAGGATCGAATGAAGGGGCCAATTAAAGATGAATTTTAGAAATTTTATTCCCTGTCAGCTATGCAGAGCAGTAGTTTTTCATCGCCAGAAATGGGTTAATGTCACCCACCAATGGAAAAGATTATTTTTTTAAATTTTGGTCCCTGTCACCTATGCAGAGCAGTGGTTTATTTACGGCAAAAATTGTAAAATGTCAACGCAAGAATGTAACAGAAAAATTAGTGAAATTTATTAAGCTGTCAACTAGGTAGAGCAGGGATATGTCACAGACAAAAATTGGCAAATTTCACCCAAAAACGTAACAAACACACTATTGATTTTTTTTTTACCTGTCTACTAGGTATAGCAGTGGTATATCACAACCAAAAATTGGTGAATTTCCCCAAAAAATGTAACAGACAAATTAGAGAATTAATTTTACCTGTCTACTAGGTATAGCAGTGGTATATCACACCCAAAAATTTGTGAATTTCACCCTATAAATGTAACAGACAAATTAGTGTTTTTTTTTTACCTGTCTACTAGGTAGAGCATGGGTATATCTAACCCAAAAATTAGTGAATTTCACCCGAAAATGTAACAGACAAATTAGTTTTTTTTTTTTACCTGTCTACTAGGTAGAGCATGGTTATATCACACCCAAAAATTGGTGAATTTCACTCGAAAATTTAACAGACAAATTAGTGAAATTACATAAAAAAAAAAAAAAAGACTTCATTTATGAGGTGGAGGTCCATATGGAATAGGAGTTTGAGAAGGCAGTTGACGTAGCGGTGTAGGTGGAAGCAGCGGCGGAGGAGGACGAGGTAGCCAACACTGGTTTTATTTTTATATATATATATTTTTTTTTTATTAGGGTACACTCTAAAAGAGTGTGAAATATCCAAACTACAGCAATGAGCAGTTGCGCTTCAGTACGTGTATTTGTGTGCACACATACTGCCCCACCATGTTGGTGAAATGCTGCCTCCTGCTAAGACGTTCCATATCAGCTGGTGGTGCTGGTTGTTGTGGCGTGCTGACAAAGCTTTTCCACATTTCGGCCATGCTAACCCTATCTTCTGAGGTGCTGGTGGTGCCCCAGCTGCGTTGGCGACCTCTTCCTCCTACTATGCCTTCGCCTTGTGCTTCCACTGTGCCCCCGCTGTCAGATGGGAATGCCACCAGCAGCGCGTCTACCAGCGTGCGCTTGTACTCGCGCATCTTACGATCATGCTCCAGTGAGGGAATTAAGGACGGTACGTTGTCCTTGTAACGGGGATCCAGCAGCGTGGCCACCCAGTAATCAGCACAAGTTAGAATGTGGGCAACTCGGTGGTCGTTGCAGAGACACTGCGGCGTGTAATCGCTCATGTGTGCCAGGCTGCTCAGAGGCAACGAAAAGATATCCTCTGTGGGAGGTGTATCGTCTGTGTCCTCTGTATCCCCCCAGCCACGCACAAGTGATGGCCATGAGCTGGTCTGGGTGCCACCCTGCTGTGAACATGGTTCCTCCTCCTCCATCTCCTCCTCCTCATCCTCCACCTCCTCATCCTACAGAACTGTGCCCTGGCTGGACAATTGTGCACCTGCCGTTTGTGGATGCAGTAACCCACCCTCGGAGCCACTTGTGAATGACTGGCCGAAAACCCTATGAAATGATCCCTCTTTCTCCTCCTCCTGTGCCACAACCTCTTCCATCATCGCCATCAGCGTTTTTTCAAGGAGGCATAGAAGTGGGATAGTAACGCTGAGAATGGCCTTATCGGCACTGGCCATGTTGGTGGAGTACTCGAAACAGCACAACAAGGAACACAGGTCTCGCATGGAGGCCCAGTCATTGGTGGTGAAGTGGTGCTTTTCCACAGAGCGACTCACCCGTGTGTGCTGCAGCTGAAACTCCACTATCGCCTGCTGCTGCTCGCACAGTCTGGCCAGCATGTGCAAGGTGGAGTTTCACCTTGTTGGCACGTCGCATATGAGGTGGTGAGCGGGAAGGCTGAAGTTACGCTGCAGCGCTGACAGGCGAGCAGCAGCAGGGTGAGAACACTGAAAGCGCGCAAAGACGGCCCGCACTTTATGCAGCAGCTCTGACATATCAGGGTAATTTTTAAGGAATCTCTGCACCACCAAATTAAGCACATGTGCCAGGCAAGGGATGTGCGTCAAACCGGCTAGTCTTAGAGCTGCTATGAGATTTCACTCATTATCGCACACCACCAGGTGAGGCTCACTGGCACAAACCACTCATCGGTCTGTTGTTCAAGGCCCGTCCTTAGCTCCTGCGCAGTGTGGGGTTTTACCCCAAACAGATACGTTTTAAAACTTCCTGCTGTTGTTTACCCCTGGCTGTGCTGAAGTTAGTGGGGAAGGTGTTACGCTGACCGGATGAGGAGCCGGTAGAGGATGAGGAAGCAGAGTAGGAGGAAGAAGCAACAGGAGGCAAACTGAAGTGCCCTGCAATCCTCGGTGGTGGAAGGACATGCTGCAAACTGCTATCCGCCTCAGGCCCAGCCGCCACTGCATTTACCCAGTGTGCTGTTAGGGAAATATAATGTCCCTGACCGTGCTTACTGGTCCACGTATCCTTAGTGAGGTGCACCTTGCCACAGATGGAGTTGCGCAGTGCACACCTGATTTTGTCCCCCACTTGGTTGTGCAGGGAAGGGATGGCATGCCTGGAAAAGAAGTAACGGCTGGGCACGACGTACTGTGGGACAACCACCGCCATAAGGCTTTTAAAACTCTCCGTCTACACCAGACGGAATTACAGTATTTCAAAGGCCAGTAATTTTGAAATGCTGGCATTCAGGGCCAGGGATCGTGGCTGGGTAGGGAGGGGGGTACTTCCTCTTCTGCTCCAGTGTTTGGGAGATGGATAGCTGAACGCTTCCATGGGACATTGTGGAGATGCTTGGTGACCCAGATGTTGGTGTTGCTGGCAGATCCTCTGTTTGCGGGGTGGCAGGTGGCACTGTCACTCCAGAGGTGGATGAAGAGGCCAAGACTGCAGCAGAAGAGGAAGCAGGAGGAGCCAGAGACCTTTCTTGATTTTAGAGGTGTTTACTTCACTGCAGCTTGTGCTTTGCACTTAGATGCCTGGTCATCAACAAAAATTGAGACTGACTTTCGTATATATGAAAATCCAAAAAACTTTATTATAATATATATGAACAATACATACATGCATGATAAAAAAGGCAGCACAAGGCGGGACACACAGATGAGGAGCAGGACCCAAGGAGAGGCCGGGAGATCAGTGCACAAAATAACAGGGAAAAAAGAATGCTAGCTGAATAGGCATACCTCAGAACCTCATGACAGCAACGCCCCAGACAAAGTACAGAGGAGGCGATTGTAGAAATTGAGGTTTAGATAAAAGAACAAAAATAGACATACCCTGAGTGGTGCAAAGATCTCTCGGCCGGCTCCTGACCCAACGCCGTTTCGCCAGTAGACCTGGCTTCTTCCGGGGATGCCTGGTCATGCAGGTTGTGCTCAGGTTGAGAATATTTATGCCTCGCTTCAGGCTCTGATTGCACAGTGTGCAAACCACTTGTGTCTTGTCGTCAGCACATTGTCTGAAGAACTGCCACGCCAGCGAACTCCTTGGAGCTGGCTTTGGTGTGCTGGGTCCCTTGCTGCGATGGGCAGTAGCAGGGGTACTTTCTAGGGGACGGCCGCTCCGCTTTTGCACCCTGCTCCCTCTTCTGCTGTGCTGGTGGCTCTGTGCGACCACAGCCTCTTCCTCCGAACTATACAGGTCACTCGCATGACCTTGATTCCATGTGGGGTCGAGGACCTCATTGTCCTCCACATCATCTTCCACCCAGTCTTCACCCCTGCCCTCCTTGTCGGTCTGCACACTTTCGAAAGCCCCAGCAGTTGGCACCTCTTTTTCATCATCATCCGAGACGTGCTGCGATGGACCTCTCATGTACTCATCTTGAAACATAAGTGGTTGGGCATCGGTGTATTCAATCTCTTTCACTTCTGGGGCAAGGATAGTTGGATGGCCGTGGGAAACCCTGCTAACAGAGTCATTAAAAAGCAGAAGAGACTACTGCATGACTTGGGGCTCAGACTGCTTGGCTGATTTGCAAGGGGGTGAGGTGAAAGACTGATGAACATCGGCTGCAGGTGCCAACTCTGATCTTTCAGCAGGAGACTGGGTGGGAGACAATGTGAAGGAACTGGAGGCACTGTCAGCAACCCAATCTACTATCGCCTGTACTTGTTCTGGCTTCACTATTCGTAGAGCCTCATTAGGCCCGACCAAATACCGCTGCAGGTTCTGTCGCCTACTAGCACCTGAGGAAGGTGTTTCACTTGTGCGTGTATCTGGCACAGATCGACCATGTCCTCTCTCTGCAACAGGAGCTCCACCAGCAGCACCACGACCGGGGCCACATCCCTTATTTGACGCTCTCCTCATATTTCAAAAATTTAGGATCTTGCCCTAAATGTGTGTTTTTTTAATAGCAGAATAGAACAACACTATCTAAAAGGTGTATCTCACACATACAGATGCAGCCTAGGCCGCAATTTAGGATTTTTGCCATAAATGGGTGTTTTTCTAATAGCAGAATAGAACAACAGTATCTAAAGTGTGTATCTCACAATGACATATAAAGAGCAAAGGCTGCAAAATTTAGTTTTTGCCATAAATGGGTATTTTTTTTTAATAGCAGAATAGAACAACAATATCTCAAGGGTGTATCTCACAATGACATATGCAGCAAAGGCTGCAAAATAAATAAAATTTGCCCTAAATGGGTGTTTTTCTAATAGCAGAATAGAACAACAGTATCTAAATGGTGTATCTCACACGTACAGATGCAGACTAGGGTGTAATTTAAGATTTTTGCCCCAAATGGGTGTTTTTCTAATAGCAGAATAGAACAACAGTGTCTAAATAGTGTATCTCACACGTACAGATGTAGACTAGGCCGCAATTTAAGATTTTTACACAAAATGGGTGTTTTTATAATAGCAGAATAGAACAACAGTATCTAAATGGTGTATCTCACACGTACAGCAGAGTGACATGCAGTGACTCCAGCTTATATAGAGGCTGGGTCACATGCTGCACTGGCCAACCACAGCCATGCCATTAGTAGGCATGGCTGTGATGGCTTCCTAGGGCACACAGTTAAACGCTTGTTGATTGGCTGCTCTGAAGCCTTTTAAAAAGTGCCAAGAAATCGCCAAACACCGAACCCGAACCTGAACTTTTACAGAAATGTTCGGGTTCGGGTCCAGGGTCCAAAAATCATAAAGTTCGGTACGAACCCGAACTTTACAGTTCGGGTTCACTCAACCCTACTCCAGGGCATATTTTTGATAGTTTCCCTTTAAGACGACTAAAAATGGGCCCTGAATAAAATACATATTTTTTGTGCGAATTTTTGCCATTGATCCCCCTCTGATATGTCACTGTCGATGTTGTGGGACTATTCCTGCTCTTCTAGTAAGTATTTGGTGGCTGCAAATATGACCTGAAAGTTTTTCAGGTTCGCCTGCCTTTAATGTGAATGGGGCCCTCCGCGAACGTGTGGTTCGTGAACATTTTATCACGAACGCAAGTTCGCGAAACATACCGGCCAATGTTTTTCCATCACTATTCAAGATTATGAGAAAACTGCATTAAAATTAGAAGACTAGAAAAATCACTTCAACCTCAGATGCCGACATGAGTTGATACCATGCAACATACACCTAGATTTCACCGTAAAAGGATACAGAGCTAAGCTCATTTTACAAAGAGTCCTCAAACAATTGTTAAATGAACGTTGACGACAGATCTACTTTACACTGATGACCCTAAAACATAAATAACATCACAGCTACCCAGTGATACCTAGAAAACAGTGGTGGGATTTATAGAACATGCATAGCTAGCTCAGCAAGGGCAAGAAGAGACAATAGAAGTTCTCCATTCTATTCGCCCAGACAGGCATCAGGCATACAGATGAAGAATTCATCTGGATATAAAGGGATGTACCATAGCTGGGACATGGAAAAGCCAAGGAGAGTGGGTGAAGAACTTTTAGATAGGGTTCTTACCCAGTTGGAGACAGACTGCCTGGTAAAAGAGTTGAGCTTTACCATTGCCCCTAATATCCCCACAGTGGTGGATATTATCTCAGCCAACTATGTTACTCTGTAGCTACCAAGCCCCCAGTGATGTAGTGCTAACCAATGTGAATTGATCTTTCTGTCCTGCTTTCCCATAGTCACATGTTGGCATTTCATAAAATGCTTATATATGGCCACAGGTCACTCCAAATTCAGGAAGTTAATTTACTCCATAAATAGCATTCCATGACCTTTTCACATAATTGCTATAACAGTGTTTCCCAACCAGTGTGCCTCCAGCTGTTCCAAAACTACAACTCCCAGCATGCCCGGACAGCCTTTGGCTGTGCAGGCATGCTGGGAGTTGTAGTTTTGCAACAGCTGGAGGCACACTGGTTGGGAAACACTGTGCTATAACACACAGATTTGGAGTTATACATGAATACTCCACACAGAGAATCCTATTCAATGTACAGTATTTGCCTCTAATATATGAAAATTCTACACAATACAGCTGTAGAAAATGTTTGCTTGACTGTCAGTTAATGTGATAAATGCACATCATGGGCAAATCAATTTGTAAGAATCATCTTGTTCATCCAAAATTTGTTCATTCAAAAGTCTGAGAGAGAGCATTCCTCCACAGACAATTAACTAAATTGCATGGCCATGATAATGTTGTGCATGTGTCATTACTGCGAGTATCGGTGTATGCGCAAATGATATGACTAGTTAAACAAATCAGGGATTGTACATGTGCCGCTAAAAATTTTTTAGCGGCCCATGCAAATTAATTGATGCGGATTTGTATAAATATAGCACATCTGCTAGTACTCGTAGTAATGGTGTATCCATCCAAAATATGTGGCCATCTGTCATATAGCGTTATGGGGATGCTCTTTAAAAGTGAAAATTGTTACAAATCAATTTGTTCTCACTACAGCAAACATAAACATGACTTGTAATTTTTTTTTATGTTAAGTGTCAATTTAAAGATAGCTACACCATTAAGTGTTTGCTACATCTGTATGCTCACCAGTCATTTATGGGTAGCTCTCAATGGTTTTGTAACATTTATATTAACCCCTTAGTGACTAATAATATGCTTTTTTATGGCAGTCACCAAGGGGTCATAGGCTTTTTAAGGTGGGATTCCCATGCTGGGAAAAGCTGGAACTAAGCTGTTTTATGAAGCCCGGATCCCCAATATTTAATCCAATAGATGCCAAACTCAATAATGACCACAGCATTTAAAAATGTTTCAGAGGGAGGGAGCTCCCTCTGTCTGCCAATGGCACTGCCATAATTAAGATAAAGGGGTGCCAATGTCTGTATATTGCAGCCGGGGGTCCAGTGAAGCCCCCCTCCCCCCGTCTTTCCTCTAGTCTTTCTAGGCTTGGCCTAATAGGTTTTCTTTCAGTATTCTACTGACAGCATTATACACTATACTACTTAAGTAGTACATTGTGTTATGGAAGCAATCAGATGATTTCATGTCAAAGTTCTATACCCCCCCCATAAAAAGTCAATAACATGTAATCAATAAGTTAAGTGTACCCCAAAATGATACATGAAAAGCTACAACTAGTCCCACAAAACAAGTACATCAATAAAAATAAAAAATAAAATGTGATTGCTTACTAAGGCCTGAAAAAGGCTGCTCACTAAGGGGTTAATAACTGACCATATTTATTAAATTAGTCTCAATTGTTTAAGACAATATAGTTTGTCCTAAAATTAAATTAGTGTTAAGAACAATATAAGGGCACAAAGAACCCAGAAAACTCATTCAACATTAAGGAAACTGAACAATATAGACATTTCAATGGTAAAAAAATAAAATAAAAATTACACTCACCTTAAATTGTGAGTGAGACAATTGTCTCTTTGCTTTATGAAGCATTTTTTTTATTTGTGCTTTTCCTGAATTGTTAAGTATTTTAAATTGAGCTATACAAATATATCGTAGAAATGCGCTCTGCTATGAATTTAATTCAATATATTATTGTATATTTTATCATTATGCTCTACTTCATTTAGCTATAATATATACAGTGTGGATCCAACACTTTATGAACTTTATGGTGGCCATTATGGCGCATAACAGGTAAAATTTAGTGTTAGGACCCATCTTGCAGAGATCACCTTGACTTCCGGCAGACGGGCTCAGATGATTTTGTACAAAATGCATTTGCTACTATATTTTTAGTGACTATGGCATTATTGCACTTTATCTGGTTTGCAGGGTGCTGCTGCATTCCCCCTTTCTCTCTCTCTCTCTCTATATATATAGGCAAGTATTACTTTTTCAAAATAAGCTTGTGGAATAAGTGGGCTGCCGGTGCTATGTTATTATAACCTAGAGGATATTAGTGCCCTGTAGTCTGGTGCTTTCATCTGCTGATTGCTTGGTTCCCTGGGACGGACATTTAATAAACTCCTATCCCCTTGAGAAATGTGATTTTACATACACTCCTGACTCTACACACAGCACAATCAGATTGTTACAAACTGTAGGGATACAGCTCATGGTGTCTAATTCCCATTACAAAGTCATTTTCCCTTTATTTTTTAATCTCACTGCTGGAAAAGGATTATCATTAGAGAATCCCCACACAGGGACTCCTATGTCCCTGATGTGCTGTTTGTATGATGATAACTTAGCAACTGCAGTGAGATAAGATTTAAATTTCAAGGATAAATGAATGTAAAGGTTTAATAACTAAGTTTATATGTAGCATTTTGGCCAATTAGCATTAAGACAAATAACTTTTCTTTTTATCCACTTAAGCATACTTCATATTTTCTTCCATGACTCCATTTAATTTGTACAGTAAAATACATGCTTGGGGAAATGGTCAATACTTATTGATACATGGCATGCAGAAATTTTTAATTCTGCAGATGCGGCTGTTTTCCCTATCTATCAGTCATTGTCTGCAACTATAGTATTTTAAACCACACTCGCAGGCCGAACTGGATGGACAAATGTCTTTTTTCAGCCTTATGTACTATGTTACTATGTTACACTCAAGACTCTGCATTCAGCTGCTCATGCCTAAGATCCGTTAATTTATATTTAATGTGTACACTTTTGACACAATTTTTTTAATTGTTCTTATGTGTCTAACAGAAAAAAGCGACTTTATAACAATTAAAAATATTCTATTGCCGTCCATGTTAACCACTTCCCATCTGGGCCCTTTGCCCCCTTCCTGACCAGGCCAAATTTTGCAAAACTGACATATCTCACTTTATGTGGTAATAACTTTGGAACGCCTTTATTTATCCAAGTCATTCAGAGATTGTTTTCTCGTGACACATTGTACTTCATGATAGTCATAAATTTGAGTCAAAATATTTCACCTTTATTTATGAAAAAATCCCAAATTTACCCAAAAATTTGAAAAATTCGCAATTTTCTAAATTTCAATTTCTCTGCTTTTAAAACAGAAAGTGATACCTCATAAAATATTTATTATTTAACATTCCCCATATGTCTACTTTATGTTGGCATCATTTTGGAAATGTCATTTTATTTTTTTAGGACGTTAGAAGGCTTAGAAGTTTAGAAGGAATTCTTCAAATTTTTAAGAAAATTGCCAAAATCCACTTTATAAGGACCAGTTCAGGTCTGAAGTCACTTTGTGGGGCCTACATAGTGGATACCCCCATAAATGACCCCATTGTAGAAACTACACCCCTCAAGGTATTCAAAACCGATTTTACAAACTTTGTTAACTCTTTAGGCGTTCCACAAGAATTAAAGGAAAATCAAATTTTTAAATTTCACTTTTTTGGCAGATTTTCCATTTGAATCAATTTTTTTCTTTAACACATCGATGGTTAACAGCCAAACAAAACTCAATATTTATTACCCAGATTCTGTGGTTTACAGAAACACCCCACATGTGGTCATAAACTGCTGTATGGGCACACGGCAGGGCGCAGAAGAAAAGGAACTCCACATGGTTTTTAGATGCCATGTCCCATTTGAAGCCCCCTGATGCACCCTTACAGTAGAAACTCCCAAGAAGTGACCCCATTTTGGAAACTAGGGGATAAGGTGCCAGTTTTATTAGTACTATTTTTGGGTACATATGATTTTTTGATCATTCATTATAACACTTTATGGGGCAAGGTGACCAAAAAATTGGTTGTTTTAGCACAGTTTCTATTTATTTATTTTTACAGCGTTCACCTGAGGGGTTCAGTCAAGTGACATTTTTATAGAGCAGATTGTTACGGACGTGGCGATACCTAATATGTATACTTTTTCTCATTTATTAAAGTTTTACACAATAATAGCATTTTTGAAACAAAAAAATTATGTTTTAATGTGTCCATGTTCTGAGAGCTATAGTTTTTTTATTTTTTGAGAGATTTTCTTATGTAGGGGCTCATTTTTTGCGGGATGAGGTGACGGTTTTATTGGTACTATTTTGTGAGACATACGCGTTTTTGATCATTTGGTGTTGCACCTTTTGTGATGCAAGGTGACAAAAATTGCTTGTTTTGACACAGTTTTTTTTTTTTTTTTTTACGGTGTTCACCCAAAGGGTTAGGTCATGTGATATTTTTATAGAGCTGGTTTTTACGGACGCGGCAATACCTAATATGTATAATTTTTTTTATTTGTTTCACTTTAACACAATAATAGCATTTTTGTAACCAAAAAAATTATGTTTTAGTGTCTCCATGTTCTAAGAGCTATAGTTTTTTTATTTTTTGACAGATTTTCTTATGTAGGGGCTCATTTTTTGCGGGATGAGATGACGGTTTTATTGGTACTATTTTGTGGGACATACGCGTTTTTGATCACTTGGTGTTGCACCTTTTGTGATGCAAGGTGACAAAAATTGCTTGTTTTGACACAGTTTTTTTTTTTTTTTTTTACGGTGTTCACCCGAGGGGTTAGGTCATGTGATATTTTCATAGAGCTGGTTTATACGGACGCGGCGATACCTAATATGTATACTTTTTTTTATTTTTTCTATTTTTAACTTTTTTTTTTCATTCCTTACTTGGGGACTTTTTTTTTTTTACATGTGAAACTTTTTTTTATTTTTTTATTTTCAACCTTTTATTTTTATTTTTTTTATTTTACACTTTTCGTCCCCCATAAGGTCATACAAGACCTCTGGGGGACATTTACTTCACTTTTTCTTTTTTTTTTCACTGTTGATTTCTCCTGTAACTGGGGCTGACATAGTAGCCCCAGTTACAAGACAAATGCACCCCTATAGAGGCTGTACAGCAGCAATCCTGCGCTGTACAGCCTCAGAGCAGGGCTGATCGAGGTCTCTGAGAGACCTCACACAGCCCCTGCACTCTCCGGTCACGGCGGTCACATGACCGCCGGGCCGGAACAGCGCTTCCTTCTCTGCAGACACAGCGCTCGGTGAGCACTGTGTCTGCAGTGATCGTGAAGGCAGGGACACCTGGGAACTGTCCCTGCCTTGTCTTAGGGTTGCCCTGCTGTCACTGACAGCGGGCAACCCGATCAGCAGCTGCACGATTAGCGTGCAGCTGCTATTTCTGACAGGACGTTTTAAAACGTGCTGTCAGAAATAGACGTCCACCCATAGGACGTTTATAGTCTATGGGCGGACGTGAGGCGGTTAAGGTCCTGTGCAGATAAAGGATATATAATATTGTGTATGTGGTTTCAGAGAGGTTTCCTCTTTTTGAAGGGATGTGTTTTAAATTTGTAATTGTTTTATTATTGTTTATCAGTTTGTTACTTTTAATTTACATTAATATTTACTATATTTATCAATAGCCTCTAGTCCAGTGATGGCATTGGGACCAGATTAGTTTAGGTCCCAATATGGCATCACACCAAGGTGTATTATTTAAAATATAGGGTGTTTCCCATATATTGCATTTTGACATTGGAGGCTAATTCTATCAGTTGTATTTTGCACAGCAATTCTTATACTGATTTCTAGAACTATAAACATCATCTATATTTTCATTCAATTCATACAATTTTTATATATTTTATGAAATTTTATCCCGTTCTAATGCTTCATATAGGAAAATAGTTTGCTGTTCCCTACTTAGAGAATGTTACACTTTATAGTTTTCTTACAGTATTTTTTGAACAAAGTACAATGTAAAGAAAAATGTAAAGTAAATGTTAAGAAAATGTTTAAATACAATGTTTTCTTTCTCTCTACCTATAGAGCAGGGCAAAGCATGCTGGCTAAAAAAAATGTTATGTATTCAGATTAATATGCATGACATTGTTTCAAAATTCACAGTTATTACCAAAGCTTCTCTCTTCACAATGGTTTTTTAACTTATTTCTGAGTGCAACGTATTTAACCTCACTGAAAAATATTAATGCTATAAAATATTTATGCCAAACTTTACTTCTGTGAATAAATGAATTTCTAAAACATCACCTCTTTACCCTATATATGATATTCAGACAAAATTGTCATCTTAGGAGCAGCTCTGAAGTAATCACTATCACAAGTGTGTGAGAGATCACATGAAACTGTAACTAAAGCCAAACAATCTTAGTGGACAATAAAATGTAATCTGGACTGAGATATTTAGACATATTTTATTGTATTATTTAAAATGGTTAATAATGAATAATAATAACAATTGAAAAATATTTATAAAATGCATATAGAGTATGGTACTCACCAATATCAAGTCATTCTTGAAAAGGAAGAGTAGTTTTAGTCCTAAAAATTAAAAACAGTATTGCTGATGATATAAAATGTATCCGGGACCATGATTTAAATTAGCTTAAAATTATCCACTATATATAAATTTTGAAACAATAATATCATGCTGCAATGAGTATAAAAATGGAAGTTCTATGAAATCATATCCCTTGCAATTGTCCTGTATTTACCATGATTAAATCATGAGAATATATTAGTCTTGCTTAATCTGTGCTGTTTGTGAATTAGCTTAGTGAAGATCCCTAATGGGACCATATATCCATTACTGCCTTTTCAATTTCTTTTTGTGTCTTTTGTCTAAAACTATCCTGTCTGTTTAAAATGGAGGCACTTTGCACAAAATAAATAATTGAATGAGAGACAGTCAGTTAGCAGAGCCCCTCATCTTTTTGATGGATGCAATTGCTTTCCATCTTATTAAAACTGTGGAAATCAAGAGACTATGGTTCTTGTATATCATTAAAAGTTAGCAGTCATAACATTTATGCTTATGACCTTTCAAAAAGTTAATGGATTTTTTTTTTTGCATAACTCTTTGTGGTATTCACCCTGCACAGAATCTCACTGAATCTAAATAATAAGGACATAAGAACATATGTTCCATATGACATTCTGCATTCCTTTGTAAAAGTTATATCTACATTAAATATGTTTGTTCTTATGTACACGTTCTCTGTAATTATGAATTCTTATTAGGGTATATTCACATGTAGCAGATTAGTTGCACAAATTTCTATGAAATCAGGTCCATTTATCTGAATGGACAAAGCAGAAGGACTCTGCAAGCCCTGTTCAGATGAAAGGGACATTAACGTCAATTTCTACAACAAATCTGCTGCATATGAATTCATCCCAAAATGTTATGACTACTATGTGGAAGTAAAGGCTATATTTTATACAGTTTTTCTGCCTCTGGTTTTCGGTCAATACATGTGAAACTGATGTACTGTTCTGTAAGTCTGGCCTTTTTTTGCAAATGTTAGACATATGACACCCTACTAGAAACTGGCTATGTTCAAATTATCTGTTTATTTATTCTAACTTGAGACTAAAAAAAAAAGTATATGCTTGATAGATACTGATACAATAGAACTAGTAAAAGCAATATAAGACCACCAAAACTGTCATCATTAGAAAAACTGTACATAAATGTTTCAAGTTTTAGAGATATGACAAAATCATGCTTCAATCTTGCTTCAGATATGATAACATATAAGAGTGTTTCTTCCACTATAAAATAATGATAACTTGAGTCTATAGGTCTAAAAGGTTGGACATCTCTCAAGAAGCTGTTTCCTAGAATAGGAAGCAGACAGCACAATGGAAGAAAATATGCTCCACAACACTGAAATACAAATATGGACTGATTAATCTTAATTAGTACTCTTTGGAAATAACAGGTGGCAGTATGTTTGCCATCATTAAAGCAAAGAGGGGAATAAGCACAATTTAATAGATGTATAATTAGACATAGCATCATTGATTTGTTTCTGATTGAAGGCGTCATGAATGATGATAAAATAGTAGAAAAGCCACCTCGAAGCAACTGGATTATACTTAGCTGATAAAAAAAATTCCAGGTCTAGATATCTACAGATCAAAACTGCTGATGACACTTTAAGCTGAACAATGAAGCACTTTTCTTCTATTTTGATATTTTGATTGACTAGTGTGCTTTATGACTATTTAGCAGTTTAGCTAAGAAAACCATTCCAAATTGAATATCTACATCCATCCAAACATTTGATTGCTTCGTTTTGAGGAGTTTCTATAAATATAAAGCTTATGTAACACAGTCTAGGCTTGGCTCATACACTGCATATGTCATGTAAGATCAACACAAAACAAGTATAATGAAAGCTTAGACCTTCTGTTCTTTGCGTGATTTTGGCCTAAAAAATGGTTGCAACATATTGACCACATTTGCACTTTACCCAACTTAGAGCCAAAAGTTTCAAGATACCACCACCACAAGATACCTCTGCCCTTAATTTGTTTTACAATTTGGTCACTGTTTAATTGGAAAAACTCTCACAGACTAAGCAAAAGAAAATAATCAAACTTAGACAAAAAAGAAATGGAAGCCCTAATAAATCTAGAATCAGATCTTACAATCGTCTGTAAACCTTCAGACAAAGGGGGAAATTTTATTTTAATAGACCATATGACATACAGGAATATGTTTCAAGACCTTTTGAACTATAAAACCTGTTATCACATTTTTACTTCCAATTCCACAGAAAAAATATCCAAGAAGCGCAAATCTATTATTGTTTCTGCTTTAGAAAACAGATTGATCTCAGCAGATAAGTGTAAATTATTGACACCAAAATATCCACAGATCCCCACTTTTTTTGCCATTCCCAAGATACACAAGGGGTACCCCCTCCTCAAGGGCCACCCTATAGTTTCAGGAGTTAATTCTGTGACCCATAACATCAGTACTTATATAGATGTCATCTTACATCCCTTTGTCTCCTCCCTAACATCAAACATAAGGGATAAAACTGACCTTATAATGAAAATTAAAAACATTTACATGGATGACATGGTTCTCCTGGCCTATATTGATGTGGAAGCCCTGTATACTAGCATACCACACTGTTGAGGTATTACCGCTGTCAAACATTTTCTCAAAACAAGAGGTATGCAATATCAAGCACATAATGAATTTGCCATAGAGGCCTTAGACTTTGTCCTCTCACATAATAACTTTATGTTTGAGACCTGCTTCTTCCACCAGCTTAGGGGTACAGCTATGGGGAGGCCTTGTGCTATAATAATCTATACCTGGGCTGGTGGGAGGATACGGTGGTCTTTCAGGAGGAATATAACAAATGGACCACCAGAATTCTTTTCTGGGGGGATATATAGATGACGTCTTCTTGTTATGGGATGGTACAGAGAAAACATTCAAATCCTTTGTTAATTAATCTGTAATACAATAGGCCTTAGGTTCATGTTTGAAATCAATATGGAGAGTATTCCCTTTTTAGACATTTGCATTACAAAACATCAAGGCAAATTGATGACCGGAACCTACCACAAGCCCACGGGTACTAATAGTTTGTTACGGTGTGACAGTTATCATCCTGTGAGTCTCAAGAGGGGTATCCCCAGAGGACAATATATTTGCATTAGAAGAAATTGTTCTTCTTTTGAATCATTCAAATCCCAGGCTAAAGACATGTGTGAGAGATTTCAACAATGAGATTACCCCTCTGAGGTTCTGAAAGGGGCCTTTAATCATTCTAGAAGAACTAACCGACACTCCCTCCTTAGTTTAACCATAAAGAGGGCAGGAATCAAGAAACAAAGGTCACAAGAATCATTGGTACTCCCGATTATCAATATTATAAAATTCAAGACATATTGGGAAATCCTTTTGTCTGACCCAGACATCAGAGACATTTCACCATCATCTCCTTCAATTACATACAGACGTGGAAGATCCCTAAAAGACACTAAATGGCTAGTACACAGTCATTATCAGAGACCCCCTGTGACTGGTACTTGGCTGGATCGCAGACCTCTTGGCACTTTTCAGTGTGGCAAGGACTGCGTGTGTTGTCCTTTCATTCTGAGAAGTAGTAGTAGTTTTGAATGCATTACAACTGGTAAGACATATTTTATGCAAAACTTTGCCAATTTTAAAACACAGGGGGTTGTCTATCATTATACTTGTGATTGCCCACTAAGCTATGTGGGCAAAAACCAAGCGCAAACTTAGACTTAGGCCTCCTGCACACGAACGTATTTTTTTGCGGTCCGCAAAAACGGGTCCCGTTTTTCCGTGACCGTTTTTTCGTCCGTGGGTCTTCCTTGATTTTTGGAGGATCCACGGACATGAAAAAAAAGTCGTTTTGGTGTCCGCCTGGCCGTGCGGAGCCAAACGGATCCGTCCTGAATTACAATGCAAGTCAATGGGGACGGATCCGTTTGACGTTGACACAATATGGTGCCATTTCAAACGGATCCGTCCCCCATTGACTTTCAATGTAAAGTCAGGAGTCCCTTTTATACCATCGGATCAGAGTTTTCTCCAATCCGATGGTATATTTTAACTTGAAGCGTCCCCATCACCATGGGAACGCCCCTATGTTAGAATATACTGTCGGATATGAGTTAGATCGTGAAACCTCATTTCCGACAGTATATTCTAACACAGAGGCGTTCCCATGGTGATGGGGACGCTTCTAGTTAGAATATACTACAAACTGTGTACATGACTGCCCCCTGCTGCCTAGCAGCATCCGATCTCTTACAGGGGGCCGTGATCAGCACAATTAACCCCTCAAGTGCCGCACCTGAAGGGGTTAATTGTACTGTCATATCCCCCTGTAAGAGATCAGGGCTGCCAGGCAGCAGGGGGCAGACCCCCCCCCCTCCCCAGTTTGAATATCTATTGTAATAAATCGTTGGTGGCACAGTGTGCGCCCCCCGCCCCCCCCCCCCTTCCTCCCTCTATTGTAATAAATCGTTGGTGGCACAGTGTGCGCCCCCCCGCCCCCCCCCCCCTCTATTGTAATAAATCGTTGGTGGCACAGTGTGCGCCCCCCATCGGCCCCCCCCCCTCCCTCTATAGCATTAACAACATTGGTGGCCAGTGTGCGGCCTCCCATCTTCCCCCCCCCCCCCCCCCCCCCGATCATTGGTGGCAGCGGGTCACTAGCAAAGATTCATACTTACCTGGGATCTGCGATGTTCGTGTCCGGCCGGGAGCTCCTCCTACTGGTAAGTGACAGTTCATTTAGCAATGCGCCGCACAGACCTGAGGCTGTCACTTACCAGTAGGTGGAGCTCCCGGCCGGACACGAACATCGCAGCAGCAGCCAGCAGCAGGTAAGTATGAATCTTCTACTATTGTACTATTGCTAAGTAACCATGGCAATCAGGACTGTAGTAGCGTCCCGGTTGCCATGGTTACCGATCGGAGCCCCAGCGATTAAACTGGGACTCCGATCGGAACTCCGCTGCCACCAATGATGATGGGGGGGGGGGGGGGGGGGGGGATGGGAGGCCGCACACTGGCCACTAATGTTGTTAATGCTATAGAGGGAGGGGGGGGGCCGATGGGGGGCGCACACTGTGCCACCAACGAATTATTACAATAGAGGGAGGGAGGGGGGGGCGCACACTGTGCCACCAACGAATAATTACAATAGAGGGGGGGGCCGCACTGGCCATCAATGATATTCAAACTGGGGAGGGGGGGGGGGGGTCTGCCCCCTGCTGCCTGGCAGCCCTGATCTCTTACAGGGGGATATGATAGTACAATTAACCCTTTCAGGTGCCGCACCTGAAGGGGTTAATTGTGCTGATCACGGCCCCCTGTAAGAGATCGGGTGCTGCCAGGCAGCAGGGGGCAGTCTTGTACACAGTTTGTAGTGTATTCTAACTAGAAGCGTCCCCATCACCATGGGAACGCTTCTGTGTTAGAATATACTGTCGGTTCTGAGTTTTCACGAAGTGAAAACTCAGCTTTGAAAAAGCTTTATGCAGACGGATCTTCGGATCCGTCTGTATAAAAAGTAACCTACGGCCACGGATCACGGACACGGATGCCAATCTTGTGTGCATCCGTGTTCTTTCACGGACCCATTGACTTGAATGGGTCCGTGAACCGTTGGCCGTGAAAAAAATAGGACAGGTCATATTTTTTTCACGGCCATGAAACACGGATCACGGATGCGGCTGCAAAACGGTGCATTTTCCGTTTTTTCCACGGACCCATTGAAAGTCAATGGGTCCGCGAAAAAAAACGGAAAACGGCACAACGGCCACGGGTGCACACAACGGTCGTGTGCAGGAGGCCTTAGGGTTGGCGAACACATATGAGACATCAATAATCGGAGGGATAAACCTGTCTCACAACATGTATTATTGGTTCACAAAGGTGACATTAAAACTTAAAAATTCTAGGTTATTGAAGTGGTGCATCAATCACCAAGGGGGGGGGGGGTGATTGGGATAGACGAGTCCTATGAAAAGAAGTGGAGTGGATCCACCACCTAAAGATGGTGAGTCTGCTTCGATTAAACGAGCAGACCTCATTCAGTTGTTTCCTATAATATCATCATTGAGCTCAACTCTGCCATTAATTAATTTAGTTTATTTATTTAAACATTATCATTTTTTATTTTAATATATATTACAGTTTAATTACAGTTGGTAGCCCTCCACTAGGTATAGAATTTTGGTCTTCTGTCATTTATCGAACCAAGATAGGTTCACTATTAGTGCCTTATTATATGTGCTTCTATGGGCACTATAAAATAATTTTGTGTGCATAGATAGCTCATTTTTGTTTACCCAGTTAAAGGGGTTGTCCCACAAAAATATTCTACAGCTTTTAAACCAGCTCCTGGATCTGAATAATTTTGTAAATACATGTAATTAAAAAAAATTATCATAGCCACTGAGTTATTCAATAAAATGTATCTGTATAGCAACACCTGCTGTTTTACTCTTATTTCCTTGAGCTGCTCGCTGAGATGGCCGCACACGCTCAGTTTCATCCTTCAACTGCCTCCTGAGCTATGATAGGGAGAGCTGAGACACGCCTCCTTATCTACAGCAGAACAGACACTCCCCTCAAGCTTTCAGCTTGATATAAATGTAGCAGAGTTATAAATGTGGATATCTCTGGATCCACATGAGGCACAGATTGTCATGTACTATATGATGTCTGATTTTCATTTTTTACATTATTCATGGGATAACCCTTTTAATAATTTAGGCATTTTTCATATACTGCCCCATGATGATTAAAGAGGACCTTTCACCTGAAAATAAAAGTTAAACTAAAGATATAGCCTTACATGCCCCAGGTATTGCTTATTCAGTCATTCATTTTTCAATCAGTGCCCCTGTTTGTCCGTGCTGCCCCCCGGAATATTTGCCACCTTGTATGCTAATGAGCCATTCGGCTCAACTGGGCGGGCCTTTAAAAGTTTTCCCGGGCGTGTCATTCTTCTCCCTGGCACGGAGCGCATCCAATCAGCGCGCTCCGCTCTTATTCGCGAGAACTGGAGCGATTTCATCCTTCCGGAGCCAGCGCCATCTCGACAGCGCCATCTGTTAACACGATGTGGTCGGACACCTGTGGATTTAGGCGTTCCCTGAGGCTGGATCCAGATGGCAGCTGTCGATGGGTTGTCTGCAAGAATGATCTCATATCCGAAGTGACCAACACATCTTCAAACCGCCCTCTTCTTGCATGCGCTGTAGGATTGGTACTTGAAACTGTTTCTCTGTTGGTGGAAATTCCTCTGCTAGCACCCGCAACAGCAGAATGCAGGATCACTCGAAGCAAGGCCTGGAAACACTGCATTCTGACAGCCCTCTGTGATGCTGGTAACATGTCCTCCAGTTTTTGTTTGTACTGGGGGTCTAAATACATTGACACCCAGTACTGGTCCTTGCCCTTTATGCTTTTTATACGGGGGTCCCTGTTCAAACACTGGAGCATGAAGGCCTCCATTTGCACTAAACTGGAAGCGGTGGAGTGGCCTGGCTCCTCCTCATTGTCCAGGATAATGTCATCCTCGGTCTCCTCCCCCCAGCAAAGGACAACACCACGGATCCCCAAAAAGTTTAAAGCATGCTCTTTTTGCTCCTCCTCCTCCTCCGACCCTGCACCATCCTCCTCCTCCTCCTCTTCAGACTCCTGTTGACTTGTTTTTTAGATGGATTAGCCACCCCCTTGGAATTCATCCAGCATTGCGACTTCCTCATCTTCCTGCTCCTGCTCCTCGAGGGCTTGATCAATGACACAACGCAATGCGCGCTCCAGAAAGAAGGCGCAAGGTATGATATTACTGATGGTGCCCTTTCTGCGACTGACCAGTTTGGTGATCTCATCAAATGGCCGCATAAGTCTACATTTGTTGCACATGAGCAGCCACTGGCACGGTGAAAAAAAAAAAAAGAAGCTCCCAGAACATGTCCTGCCGCAGAGTTTGTGCAGGTAGTCATTAACGGCACGTTTCTGCTGGAGTAGCCTATCAATCATATACAGGTTGAGTTCCAGCGCGTCGGCAGTCACAAATCAAACGTCTGACGGGCAAGTCGTGTCACCACTGAACATCAGCAAGGCGAGCCATGGCCATGTAAGATCTTCTAAAATGGCCAGAGATTTTTCTGGCCTGAACAAGATGTCCTGGACCTCTTGGGTATTTGGCAACGAATCGCTGCACAACTAAGTTCAGGACGTGTGCCATGCGCGGCATGTGTGTCATTTTGCCATCTTTCAGCACGCTTAGAAGATTGGCACCGTTGTCGCACACCACTTTACCAACTGTCTCAATTGAGCAGGGTTAGCAACTGATTAGCCTGTGACCGCAGAGCTGAATGGAGTGCAGGGCCAGTGTGGCTTTTGGCTTCCAGGCACACCAGCCGCAGAACAGCATGGCAACGTCTCACCTGGCACGTCACATAGGTTTGGTGCAGCGGAAGAGGCGGTAGCAGTGGAAAAGGAGGAGTCAGCTGAGGAGGAGACGGAGGATGGAGTAGGAGGAGGAGAAGAAGAGGCAGGCTTGCATGCAATCCGTGGAGGTAACACCAAATCCACACGGGTGCCACGGGTTACATACTTGACGGCTGTCAGAAGGTTCACCCTGTGGGCAGTAAAAAATATGTACCTTCCCTGCCTGCGTTTGCTAGTCTGTTGTCAGATGTATCTTGGCACCGTTACTGTGTGCCAGAGATACATTCACTTGCCGCTGAACATGGCCAAATAGCTCTGGGATGCCCTTCCATTGGGCAAGAGGGTTATCCGGCGTCATCAACTTTTTACGTTCGAACATTTGGGCCACTGAAGCCTGCCTTTTGCCAGATGAACGCAACAATGGCACGGTGAAAGGTGGAGTGGAGGATAAATGGGAGAAGAAGGAGAAGAGGCAGGACGTGGAGCGCCGGGAGTGTGCCTTTGTGGGTTTTGACAGTGTTGCTTCCACTAAACTCGGTGATAGGAGGCTAGGTGCCTTTATAAGGCGGTCTTCCCTAGTTTAGTGTTGGGCTTACCGCGACTTATGTGTTGACAGCATAGGCTGCAGATAGTAACACTATTGTCAGCAGCTGAATCGCAAAAAAAAGCCCAAACTGCTGAGTCATGTGCCGGCGTCCTGGGAGCGCCAGATGTGACGTGCATGGTGGATGGCTCGCTCCAGATACATTTGCAGTCTGCTTTTTGCCTCCTGTGCACTGCAAGTTCCGCCTGCTTCTCCTCCTTCTCCTCCCTATCTGCTGCTCCGTCTCTCCCTGTGAACTCCCCTCCTCTTCCTCTCTTGGGTGGCACCCACGTGACGTCCATCGACACGTCATCATTATCACCTTCACCAACACTTACATTAGAGATCTCGGAGTAGGCAGCAACAGCGGGGACCACCCTCCTTGGGTTGATCTGGGTACTGTCGTCAGACCGCTGGGTGGCGGCCTCTTCCTCATGCGATGCCAAAAATGGCTGCGCATTGGAAAGGTCTGGAAATTGATGGGAAAATAATTCCTCTGATTCAAGTGGAGGGGCCATGCTGGTGGTGGTGTCTTTGGGGGTGCACACAGCAGAGAGTGAGGAGGGTGCTGATACAGAGGATGAGGAGGGTGCAGAAGCGGAAGGCTGAGTGAGCCACTCAACCAACTTTGGTGCGTCCTTTGACGTAAATCGCACGCACCTTCTTCAACTTCCCACTTAGGTTCCGGCCTGGTGCACCTGCCCGACCCATACCATCCCTGCGGAATGGCCTGCATCTTCCTTTGCCTGCTATTTTCAAAATGACCATGTGACAAAGTCCCTAAAGAAGAGCAGTATTTGTGGAAGCAGGTATATAAAACCCCTTAATGAGTATTTGCTGGAAGCAGGTATATCATACCCCTTAATCAGTTTATTTTGGGGAAACAACAGATATATCACAAGAGTTGCAATTAGCTGTTCCAATAGCATTTATCTCTCTGTATAGCTGTGGTATCTCAGCAGAACCGCACACAAATGCTGCGCATGTACTGTATATAAATATAATTATAGGTATATCACACCCCTGCCTCAATCAGTTTTTTGGGGGGCAACTGGTAGGTCACACCAGTTGCAATTAGTTGTTCCAATAGCGTTTGTCCCTCTGTATAGCTGTGGTATCTTAGCAGAACCGCACACAAATGCTGCACATGCACTATATATAAATTATATTATAGTTATATCACACCCCTGAATCAATCAGTTTTTTGGGGGGTCAAATGGTATATTACACCAGTTGCATTTAGCTGTTCCAATACCGTTTGTCCCTCTTTATAGCTGCGGTATCTCAGCAGAACCACGCACAATGCAAATGCACTGTATAGAAAGTATATTATAGGTATATCACACCGCTGCTTTAATCAGTTTTTTCAGGGGGCAACTAGTATATCACACTAGTTGCAATTATTTGTTCCAAAAGCATTTGTCCCTCTGTATAGCTGCAGTATCTCTGCAGAACCGCACACAAATTCTGCACATACACTATATAGAAAGTATATTATAGGTATATCACGCCTCTTCCACAATAAGTTTTTTTGGGAGGCAACTGATATAATCACACCAGTTGAAATTAGTTGTTCCAGTAGTGTTTTTCTCTCTGTATAGCTGCGGTATCTCAGCAGAACCGCACACAAATGCTGCACATGCACTATACAGTCAGGTCCATAAATATTGGGACATCAACACAATTCTAACATTTTTGGCTCTATACACCACCACAATGGATTTGAAATAAAATGAACAAGATGTGCTTTAACTGCAGACTGTCAGCTTTAATTTGAGGGTATTTACATCCAAATCAGGTGAACGGTGTAGGAATTATAACAGTTTGCATATGTGCCTCCCACTTTTTAAGGGACCAAAAGTAATGGGGCAATTGGCTTCTCAGCTGTTTCATGGCCAGGTGTGTGTTATGCCCTCATTATCCCAATTACAATGAGCAGATAAAAGGTCCAGAGTTCATTTCGAGTGTGCTATTTGCATTTGGAATCTGTTGCTGTCAACTCTCAAGATGAGATCAAAGAGCCTTCACTATCAGTGAAGCAAGCCATCATTAAGCTGAAAAAACACAACAAAACCATCAGAGAGATAGCAAAAACATTAGGCGTGGCCAAAACAACTGTTTGGAACATTCTTAAAAAGAAGGAACACATCAGTGAGCTCAGCAACACCAAAGACCCAGAAGACCACGGAAAACAAGTGTGGTGGATGACCGAAGAATTCTATACCCTGGTGAAGAAAACACAATTCACAACAGTTGGCCAGATCAAGAACACTCTCCAGGAGGTAGGTGTATGTGTGTCAAAGTCAACAATCAAGAGAAGACTTCACCAGAGTGAATACAGAGGGTTCGCCACAAGATGTAAACCATTGGTGAGCCTCAAAAACAGGATGGCCAGATTAGAGTTTGCCAAACGACATCTAAAAAAGCCTTCACAGTTCTGGAACAACATCCTATGGATAGATGAGACCAAGATCAACTTGTACCAGAGTGATGGGAAGAGAAGAGTATGGAGAAGGAAAGGAACTGCTCATGATCCTAAGCATACCACCTCATCAGTGAAGCATGTGGTGGTAGTGTCATGGCGTGGGCATGTATGGCTGCCAATGGAACTGGTTCTCCTGTATTTATTGATGATGTGACTGCTGACAAAAGCATCAGGATGAATTCTGAAGTGTTTCGGGCAATATTATCTGCTCATATTCAGCCAAATGCTTCAGAACTCATTGGACGGCGCTTCACAGTGCAGCTGGACAATGACCCAAAGCATACTGCAAAAGCAACCAAAGAGTTTTTTTTAAGGGAAAGAAGTGGAATGTTATGCAATGGCCAAGTCAATCACCTGACCTGAATCCGATTGAGCATGCGTTTCACTTGCTGAAGACAAAACTGAAGGGAAAATGCCCCAAGAACAAGCAGGAACTGAAGACAGTTGTAGTAGAGGCCTGGCAGAGCATCACCAGGGTTGAAACCCAGCGTCTGGTGATGTCTATGCGTTCCAGACTTCAAGCTGTAATTGACTGCAAAGGATTTGCAACCAAGTATTAAAAAGTAAAAGTTTGATTTATGATTATTATTCTGTCCCATTACTTTTGGTTCCTTAACAAGTGGGAGGCACATATGCAAACTGTTGCAATTCCTACACCGTTCACCTGATTTGGATGTAAATACCCTCAAATTAAAGCTGACAGTCTGCAGTTAAAGCACATCTTGTTTTTTTTTTATTTCAAATCCATTGTGGTGGTGTAGAGAGCCTAAAATGTTAGAATTGTGTCCATGTCCCAATATTTATGGACCTGAATGTATATAAATTATATTATAGGTATATCACACCCCTGCCTCAATCAGTTTTTTTGGGGGGCAACTGCTATATTACATCAGTTGCAATAAGTTGTTTCAATAGCGTTTGTCCCTCTGTATAGCTGCGGTACCTCAGCAGAACCGCACACACATGCTGCACAATACAAATGCACTATATAGAAAGTATATCATAAGTATATCACACCCCTGCCTCAATAATTTTTTTGGGGGGGCAACTGGTTTATCACACCAATTGCAATTAGTTGTTCCAATAGCGTTTGTACCTCTGTATAGCTACGGTACATTAGGATGCGAAAGTTTGGGCAACCTTGTTAATCGTCATGATTTTCCTGTATAAATCGTTGGTTGTTACGATAAAAAATGTGAGTTAAATATATCATATAGGAGACACACACAGTGATATCTGAGAAGTGAAATGAAGTTTATTGGATTTACAGAAAGTGTGCTATAATTGTTTAAACAAAATTAGGCAGGTGCATAAATTTGGGCACCACAAAAAAGAAATGAAATCAATATTTAGTAGATCCTCCTTTTGCAGAAATTACAGCCTCTAAACGCTTCCTGTAGGTTCCAATGAGAGTCTGGATTCTGGTTGAAGGTATTTTGGACCATTCCTCTTTACAAAACATCTTTATTTCATTCAGGTTTGATGGCTTCCGAGCATGGACAGTTCTCTTTAAGTCACACCACAGATTTTTTATTATATTCAGGTCTGGGGACTGAGATGGCCATTCCAGAATATTGTACTTGTTCCTCTGCATAAATGCCTTAGTGGATTTTGAGCAGTGTTTAGGGTCGTTGTCTTGTTGAAAGATCCAGCCCCGGCGCAGCTTCAGCTTTGTCACTGATTCCTGGACATTGGTCTCCAGAATCTGCTGATACTGAGTGGAATCCATGAGACCCTCAACTTTGACAAGATTTCCAGTCCCTGCACTGGCCACACAGCCCCACAGCATGATGGAACCACCACCATATTTTACTGTAGGTAACAGGTGTTTTTCTTAGAATGCTTTGTTCTTTTTCCTCCATGCATAATGCCCCATTGTTATGGCCAAATAACTCAATTTTAGTTTCATCAGTCCACAGCACCTTATTCCAAAATGAAGCTGGCTTGTCCAAATGTGCTTTAGCCCACCTCAAGCGGCACTTTTTGTGCTGTGGGCGAAGAAAAGGCTTCCTCTGCATCACTCTCGCATACAGCATATCCTTGTGTAACGTGTGCCGAATGGTTGAACGATGCACAGTGACTCCATCTGCAGCAAGATGATGTTGTAGGTCTTTGGTGCTGGTCTGTGGGTTGACTCTGACTGTTCTCACCATTCGTCGCTTCTGTCTATCCGAGATTTTTCTTGGTCTGCCACTTTGAGCCTTAACTTGAACTGAGCCTGTGGTCTTCCATTTCCTCAATATGTTCCTAACTGTGGAAACAGACAGCTGAAATCTCTGAGACAGCTTTCTGTATCCTTCCCCTAAACCATGATGGTGAACAATCTTTGTCTTCAGGTCATTTGAGAGTTGTTTTGAGACCCCCATGTTGCTACTCTTCAGAGAAAATTAAAAGAGGAGGGAAACTTACAATTGACCCCCTTAAATACTCTTTCTCATAATTGGGTTCACCTGTGTATGTAGGTCAGGGGTCACTGAGCTTACCAAGCCAATTTGAGTTCCAATAATTAGTTCTAAAGGTTTTGGAATCAATAAAATGACAACAGTGCCCAAATTTATGCACCTGCCTAATTTTGTTTAAACAATAATAGCACACTTTCTGTAAATCCAATAAACTTCATTTCACTTCTCAAATATCACTGTGTGTGTCTCCTATATGATATATTTAACTGACATTTTTTATCGTAACAACCAATTATTTATACAGGAAAATCATGACGATTAACAAGGTTGCCCAAACTTTCGCATCCCACTGTATCTCAGCAGAACCGCACACAAATGCTGTACAATACAAATGCACTATATAAAAAGTATATTAGAGGTATATCACACCCCTGCCTCAATCAGTTTTTTGGAGGGGCAACTGGTAGATCACAACAGTTGAAATGAGTTGTTCCAGTAGCGTTTCTCCCTCTGTATAGCTGTGGTATCTCAGCAGAACCACACACAAATGCTGCATATGCACTATATATAAATTATATTTTAGGTATATCACACCCCTGTCTCAATCAGTTTTTTTGGGTGGCCACTGGTATATCACAGCAGTTGCAATTAGTTGTTCCAATAGTGTTTGACCCTCTGTGTATCTGTGATAACGCAGCAGAACCGCACACAACTGCTGCACAATACAAATGCACTATAATATATTTTCTATGTTACTAAGTATGTTATAAGTATATTACACCCCTCAGTATGTTACACCTATCGATAGCACACAGATACCAGTCCTTAAAATGACTTTTGTGGCCCTATTAGCTAGTATTTTGGTGTCTCTAACAGTCTGTCCCTGCTCCACACAGCAAACTCTCCCTACACTTGCAAAAGACTTAATGTAAAATGGTGGCCAAATTGGGTTTATTTAGAGGGTAGGTGGTGTGTATATGTGCTGAAATGTCTCAATTGGCTGTCCTGTCCTACCTGATGGATGTTTCATGGGTCAAATTTCGGCACAATGCAAAAGAATATGGTGTCGGCGGAAGCCCCTGACTTATGCTGCCAGGGGTAAAATTAGTATCTGACATAAATCATTTTAACATGTCAGATCCTTTGTTTCTTATGTTTCTTAACAATACTATAGGTGACAGCCAGTTACTTAAAGGGCATCTGTCAGCAGATTTGTACCTATGAAACTGGCTGACCTGTTACATGTGTATATAAGCAACAGGGGCATTGCGTTACTCCTAGAGCCTCAAGTATCTCAGCAACTGGGAAGAAAAACAAACGGAGGAGAGGCATGTTAGCGTAGGCCCCATCTGATGAGAAGCCACCTTGTCATCCGGTAGATGGGCGCGACATATTTTTGATCAATTATATGCGCAAAGAGCCTCTAACTGCCCTTGCAGTAAGTATGGCCATCAAGCAGCTATTCTTTATTCAGTATTTGCTAATATCTTTGTGCAATTGACTAGCAGTGTGCTGTTACCTGTAGTTCTACTCATTCCATTGTATCTCAGCAACTGTCACATCGCCTGCACTTTGATTAATTTTAGGGCAAGTCAGGGCCAGGTGTGTTGATGTTTACACTGCCTGGCCCTGTCAATGAAAGTGCATAGGGCATGGCAGTTGCAGAGAGATCTGAGCATCTAGCAGTAACGGCAACACTCTCATTGCTCCTAAATGCCCATTTGCATATTTTAACCCTTAGGCCCCTTTCACACGGGCGAGTATTCCGTGCGGGTGCAATGTGTGATGTGAACGCATTGCACCCGCACTGAATCCTGACCCATTCATTTCTACGGGGCTGTGCACACGAGCGGTGATTTTCACGCATTAATTGTGCGTTGCGTGAAAATCACAGCATGCTCTATATTGTGCGTTTTCCACGCAACGCAGGCCCCATAGAAGTGAATGGGGCTGCGTGAAAATTGTAAGCATCCGCAAGCAAGTGCGGATGCGGTGCGATTTTCACGCACGGTTGCTAGGAGACGATCGGGATGGAGACCCGATCATTATTATTTTCCCTTATAACATGGTTATAAGGGAAAATAATAGCATTCTGAATACAGAATGCATAGTACAATAGCGCTGGAGGGGTTAAAAAAATAAATAAAATAATTTAACTCACCTTAATCCATTTGATCGCGCAGCCCGGCTTCTCTTCTGTCTTCTTCTTCTTTGCTGTGTGCAGGAAAAGAACCTGTGGTGACTAGAGATGTCCCGAATAGTTCGCCGGCGAATAGTTCCCGGCGAACATAGCTTGTATGCGATGCGATGTTCGGTCCGCCTCCTATTCGTCATCATTGAGTAAACTTTGACCCTGTACCTCACAGTCAGCAGACACATTCCAGCCAATCAGCAGCAGACCCTCCCTCCCAGACCCTCCCACCTCCTGGACAGCATCCATTTTAGATTCATTCGGAAGCTGCATTCTTAGTGAGAGGAGGGACAGTGTAGCTGCTGCTGATTTAATAGGGAAATCGATAGCTAGGCCAGTGTATTCAGTATCCACTACAGTCCTGAAAGACTCATCTGATCTCTGCTTTAAGGACAGCGTCCTGACAGCACCCCAAAAAGCCCTTTTTAGGGCTAGAACATCAGTCTGCTTTTTTTTCCCTCTGTAATCTAATTGCAGTTGCCCGCCTGTGGCTGCCAGCGTGTGTGTCAGGCTCACAGCGTATACTGTGCCCACTTGCCCAGTGCCACCACTCATATCTGGTGTCACAATAGCTTTCATTTAAAAAGAAAAAAAACTTTTTTGACTGTGAAATAATATCAGTAATTTTCCTTCACAAGTGTGCGTTTCAGGGCCTGCAAGGGCACAGTGTCACACCAGTGCAAATCATATCTGGTGTAACAGTAGTGCACATTTAAAAAAAAAATACAATTTTGACTGTAATAGATTGAATAGCAGTTAGTTGTCTGCAAGCGTGTGTGTCAGGCCTACAGCGTCTACTCTGCCAACTTCTGCCAGTGCACAGTGCCACTCATATCTGGTGTCACAGTAGCTTGCACGCATAGTACAACTTAACTATTCTAAAAAAAACTGACAGGCAGAGGCAGGCCACCCCGCAGGGGCCGTCGTGGTTGTGGTGCTGTGATTCTCTTTGGCCCTAGAATAATGCCCATATGCCACAATACCACTCGCCCGCCTGCCGCCACCACCAACACTAGCACCACAGCCGCTTCACTTGATCTGTCAGAGGAGTTGTTTACACATCAGTTGGAAGAAATGAGTGATGCGCAACCATTATTGCCAGAGGATGTAGATAACAGGGATATGTCTCAGTCAGGCAGCATTACACACATGGACGTACGGTGTGATGATGATGATGATGTTGTACCCGCTGCTGCTTCCTTTGCTGAGTTGTCAGATACAAGTGAAGCGGTTGATGATGACGATGTGTCCGTGGATGTTACGTGGGTGCCCGCTCGAAGAGAAGAATAACAGGGGGAAAGTTCAGATGGGGAGACAGAGAGGAGGAGGAGACGAGTTGGAAGCAGGGGGAGGTCGTCGCAAGGAGCTAGTGGCACAGTCGGACAGCATGCATTGTCTTGAGTTTTTGGCACTTCTTTTTAGGGGTGTAACCTCCATGACTTGTTAAGTCACTTTCGTTCATTTCCTCCTACACACCGATCCCTTTCAGTGTGAACACCCCTTCCAGCTGCCTCCCCTGCTTCAATACCTTTTTTTCTCCTGCCTTTTTCTTTCCCTGTTCTCCATCCACTGGCGCCTCTAGTTATATCCTGTCTCTTGGAGTCACCCACTAGATTGGATTAACCCTCGCTTTTTTCTTTCTCTCTATACCCACACACAGTGTTGGGGCAAGGATCCATCTGACCACTGATATCTGGTCTGCAAAGCACAGTCAGGGCAGGTATATCACCTACACTGCGCATTGGGTAAACCTGCTGACGGCTGCCAAGCATGGAATGCGTGGCTCTGCAGAGGAGTTGGTGACACCGCCATGACTTGCAGGCAGGCCTGCTGCCACCTCCTCTACTCCTCCTACTCCATCCTCTTCCATAACCTCCTCGGCTGAGTCCTCTTCTGCTGCTGCGTCTTGCTCCACATCAACGGCACCCCCCCAGCTCCCCAGGAACTATTCCACATCCCGGATACGGCAGTGTCACGCCGTCTTGGGGTTGACTTGCCTGAAAGCTGATAGGGGACGTAACAGGGAATAAACTGATAAGAATAGAACTACTTAACACACCATTCCTATCTGGTGGCACATTAGATTACACGCGCAGTGCCCCAAATTTGAAGTAGGAGGACCGACCAAGCATCTTTTTCCATCTCCCCGTTCCAAAAATCGATGCCATATACACGTCCCCTGATAGGGGACATAACAGGGATTAAACTGATAAGAATAGAACAACATAACACACCACAACTATCTGGCGGCACATAAGATTGCACGCACAGTGCCCCAAATTTGAAGTAGGAGGACCGACCAAGCATCTTTTTCCATCTCCCCGTTCCTAAAATTGATGCCATATACACGTCCCCTGATAGGGGACGTAACAGGGATTAAACTGATAAGAATAGAACAACATAACACACCACAACTATCTGGCGGCACATTAGATTGCACGCGCAGTGCCCCAAATTTGAAGTAGGAGGACCGACCAAGCATCTTTTTCTATCTCCCGGTACTTAACACACCTTATAATAATGCATAGAGAGGCAACGCAGAGAGAGGAGTCTGAAGAAGAGGAGTCAGAGGAGGAAGGTGGCTTTGAGGAGGTGGAAGACCAACCACAGCAGGCGTCCCAGGGGGCTTGTTGTCACCTTTCGGGGACCCTTGGTGTTGTACGTGGCTGGGTGGAGGAAGAGACCTTCAATGACATCAGTGAGGACAAGGAACGGGACATGGCTAGCTTGGTATCCAACCTTGTGCAAATGGTGAGTTTGCGGTTGTGCAAATAGACTGTTTGCGGTGCGTTAAACGGGGAGTTTGGTCTGTCACTGTGAAGCGGGCGTAACCCTTACACTACCTGATCGATACAACATCATACCTGATGTTTTAAAGCACGTTATTCCAAACAATTTAGGAATGTTAGGTGATTTATGCCCTTTATGGATTAAAACCCGACTCTGCGTCAACTACGTCATTTTCCATGGGAGTTTTGCCATGGATCCCCCTCCGGCATGCCACAGTCCAGGTGTTAGTCCCCTTGAAACAACTTTTCCATCACTATTGTGGCCAGAAAGAGTCCCTGTGGGTTTTAAAATTCGCCTGCCTATTGAAGTCTATGGCGGTTCGCCCGGTTCGCCAACATTTGCGTGAATTCGCGTTCGCCGTTCGCGAACGGAAAATTTTATGTTCGCTACATCTCTAGTGGTGACGTCACTCCGGTCATCACATGATCCATCACCATGGTAAAAGATCATGTGACGGACCATGTGATGACCGAAGTGGCGTCACCACAGGTCCTTTTCCTGCACACAGCAAAGAAGAAGACAGAAGAGAAGTCGGGCTGCGCGATCAAGTGGATTAAGGTGAGTTAAATTATTATTTATTTATTTTTAACCCCTTCAGCGCTATTGTACTATGCATTCTGTATTAAGAATGCTATTATTTTCCCTTATAACCATTTTATAAGGGAAAATAATACAATCTACAGAACACCGATCCTAAGCCCGAACTTCTGTGAAGAAGTTCGGGTTTGGGTACCAAACAGCCGATTTTTCTCACGCGCGTGCAAAACGCATTACAATGTTTTGCACTCGCACAGAAAAATTGCGCATGTTCTCGCAACGCACCCGCACCTTTTCCCGCAACGCCCGTGTGAAAGAGACCTTAGGATAGCAGAGGTTTTTTTTCGTTTTTGCATTTTTCTTCCTTGAGCCATAACCTTTTTATTTTTCCATTCACATAGCTGTATGAGGGCTTATTTTTTGTCGGACAAGTTGTACTTTCTAATGCCACCATTTAATGTGGCACACAATGTAGGTAATAATATCCAAATGGGGTGGAATTGAAAAAAAAAAAAGGAATTCCTCCACAGTTTTACGGCTTTTGTTCCCACGGTGTTCTGTTTGCGGCTAAACTGACCTGTGCCCTTCATTCTCTGGGTCAGTACGATTACAATGATACCAAATATGCATAGTTTTATTTTATGTCTAAATAGTGTAAAAATAAATGTAAACTTTGAGATTTTATTTTTTTACATTACCATATTCTGACCCCCATAACTTTTTTTTTTATAGTTATATCTACTGAGGCGTGTGGGGGCTCATTTTTTGCGGGACAATCTGTAGTTTTTATTAATGTGCTGACTGGCCTCCTTTTTTTCTTTGCAGTTTTCATTGATACCATTTTGGGTTGTGTGTAACTTTTTGATCACATTTTATTTATTACATTTTTGGGGGGTTCGAGAAGCAATGAAAACAATAGCAAATTGCCCATTTAGACCCTTTTTTCTGTTACGCCATGCCTCTGGATTGGTCATCAGTGTTAGGCCTCATGCACACGACCGTATTTTGTTTCCGTGTCCGCAGGGCCGATCCTACACGGGGTGCAGTGGGTGCCCCGCACCCCAGTGCTGTCACCCGAAAGGCGCCGAGCGCAGGGCCGGACTGGCCTGCCGGGATAGCGGGAAATTTCCCGGTGGGCCGGCAAGCCTGAGTGCCGCAAGGCCGCGGCCCTGGTGACAAGTGGGGGCGGCCGCGGCCGGCGGCAGGGCAGAGCAGGAGATGAGCGCCTCCATTGTGGAAGCGCTCATCTCCATAGTCATCTGTATTGCCGTCCTCAGGACGGCAATACAGATGCCTGTGCTGCGGCAGAGGAGGGAGAGGTGTGTCCCCTCCTGTTCCTCTGATAGGCTGCCGGCTTAGTGCTGGCAGCCTATCAGAGGCCGGTGCAGGCGGCGCGATGACGTCATCGCGTCGCCTGAGCCGTATAGCGAGGGACACAGACGGAAGAGGCGGCCTGCATCGCATCACATTGCTGGAGGTAAGTATAAGTGTATTATTTTTTTTTATTTTTTTATATAGGTACAATACTGGGCTGGCACATGATAAGGGGGGCTACTGGGCTGGCACATAAGGGGGGACTACTGGGCTGGGCTGGCACATGATAAGGGGGGCTACTGGGCTGGCACATGATAAGGGGGGACTACTGGGCTGGCACATGATAAGGGGGGACTACTGGGCTGGCACATGATAAGGGGGGACTACTGGGCTGGCACATGATAAGGGGGGCTACTGGGCTGGCACATGATAAGGGGGGACTACTGGGCTGGCACATGATAAGGGGGGACTACTGGGCTGGCACATGATAAGGGGGGACTACTGGGCTGGCACATGATAAGGGGGGACTACTGGGCTGGCACATGATAAGGGGGGACTACTGGGCTGGCACATGATAAGGGGGGCTACTGGCACATGATATGGGGGGCTACTGGCACATGATATGGGGGAACTCTGGCTACTGGCACATGATATGGGGGCACTCTGGCTACTGGCACATGATAATGGGGGGATCTGGCTACTGGCACATGATATGGGGGGGGCTCTGGCTAATGGCACATGATAAGGGGGGGCTCTGGCTACTGGCACATGATATGGGGGGCTACTGGCACATGATAAGGGGGGCTACTGGCACATGATAAGGGGGCTACTGGCACATGATAAGGGGGTCTACTGGCACATGATAAGGGGGGCTACTGGCACATAGGGGGGCTACTGGCACATAAGGGGGCTACTGGCACATGATATGGGGGGCTCTGGCTACTGGCACATGATATGGGGGGGCTCTGGCTACTGGCACATGACATTTATTTTGACTTGTCAAAGCCGTTGACTAAGTTATTGTCAAAGCAAATTGGTGGGGCTGAAGTTGGGGGCTGAAGTTGTTGCCATAGAAACATTGTAAAGGGGAGGAGTTAGTAAGATAACCACGCCCATGTGGGGGCGCCAGAAATATTTCTGCACCGAGGCGCCTGTGACCCTAGGATCGGCCCTGCGTGTCCGATCAATTTTTTTTTGCGGATAGGATGTGGACCCATTCATTTCAATATGTCCGCAAAAAACGTGGACAGCACACCGTGTGATGTCCGCATCAGTATGTCTGTTCCGTTGCTCCGCAAAAAAAATAGTGCATGTCCTATTTTTTTCTAGTTTGTGGACAGGTATAGGCATTAGGCTCCATTCACACGTCCGTGGTGTGTTGCGAACCCACAAATTGCGGATCCGGAGCACACCCGCCCAGCACCCCTATAGAAATGCCTATTCTTGTCCGCAAGCTGCGGACAAGAATAGGACATGTTCTATCTTTTGCGGAGCTGCGGACCTGAAGATCGGGGCCGCGCTCCGCAAATGCGGATGCTGACAGCACACTGTGCGCTGTCCACATCCATTCCGTCCCCATAGAAAATGAATGGGTCCGCACCCGTTCCGCAAAATTGCGGAACGAATGCTGACCCATTTGCGGATGTGTGAATGGAGCCTTATTACAATGGATCTGCAAAAAAAACGGATCCGCAAGAAAAAACAGATGCCATACGGAATGTCATCCGTTTTTTTTGCGGATCCGCAATTTGCGGACCGCAAAACACATACGGTCGTGTGCATGTAGCCTTAAACTCCTGTAAAATCACTTTAATATTACAGTGCTGCAGTTAGTAAAAAAAATCAATAAATAAATTAAGACAGAGAATCAATAAACATTTTTTCTTTTAGGTGACAAATGATAGATAACAGCAGTCATTATAAAGAACTTTTTCCTTGCTCATTCTTTAATCTAACATATTTTGTGTTCTCGTGCCATTGAATTCATACCTGCTTGTTTTGTAATAGGGGATCACTACATTTTACACCTTCCACAGAATAATTAGTACATGTTTTTCTCTATCCCTAGGAAGTAGTAGTTGGTCCTCTAGGACTTTGGTTGAATAAATCTTTGTTTAGTCTCAAATACTTTAATGTTCACAAAGTTACAAATAAATATCAAAATGTCATTCTTAGGCCTCATGCACACGAACGTTTTTTTTCACGGTCCGCAAAAACAGGGTCCGTAGGTCCGTGATCCGTGACCGTTTTTTCGTCCGTGGGTCTTCCTTGATTTTTGGCGGATCCACGGTCATGAAAAAAAAGTCATTTTGGTGTCCGCCTGGCCGTGCGGAGCCAAACGGATCCGTCCTGAATTACAATGCAAGTCAATGGGGACGGATCCGTTTGACGTTGACACAATATGGTGCCATTTCAAACGGATCCGTCCCCATTGACTTTCAATGTAAAGTCCGGAGTCCCTTTTATACCATCAGATCGGAGTTTTCTCCAATCCGATGGTATATTTTAACTTGAAGCGTCCCCATCACCATGGGAACGCCTCTATGTTAGAATATACTGTCGGATATGAGTTAGATCGTGAAACCTCATTTCCGACAGTATATTCTAACACAGAGGCGTTCCCATGGTGATGGGGACGCTTCTAGTTAGAATATACTACAAACTGTGTACATGACTGCCCCCTGCTGCCTAGCAGCATCCGATCTCTTACAGGGGGCCGTGATCAGCACAATTAACCCCTCAGGTGCCGCACCTGAAGGGGTTAATTGTACTATCATATCCCCCTGTAAGAGATCAGGGCTGCCAGGCAGCAGGGGGCAGACCCCCCCCCCCCCCCCCCTCCCCAGTTTGAATATCATTGGTGGCCAGTGCGGCCCCCCCCCCTTCCTCCATTCTAATAAATCGTTGGTGGCACAGTGTGCGCCCCCCCCCCTTCCTCCCTCTATTGTAATAATTCGTTGGTGGCACAGTGTGGCCCCCCCCCCGCCCCCTTCCTCCCTCTATTGTAATAAATCGTTGGTGGCAATCATTGGCCCCCCTCCCTCTATAGCATTAACAACATTGGTGGCCAGTGTGCGGCCTCCCATCTTGCGCCCCCCCCCCCCCCCCCGATCATTGGTGGCAGCGGGTTACTAGCAATAGTACAAGATTCATACTTACCTGGGAGCTGTGATGTTCGTGTCCGGCCGGGAGCTCCTCCTACTGGTAAGTGACGGTTCATTTAGCAATGCGCCGCACAGACCTGTCACTGTCACTTACCAGTAGGTGGAGCTCCCGGCCGGACACGAACATCGCAGCAGCAGGTAAGTATTAATCTTCTACTATTGTACTATTGCTAAGTAACCATGGCAACGAGGACTGTAGTAGCGTCCTGGTTGCCATGGTTACCGATCGGAGCCCCAGCGATTAAACTGGGACTCCGATCAGAACTCCGCTGCCACCAATGATGATGGGGGGGAGGGGGGGGGGAGATGGGAGGCTGCACACTGGCCCCCAACGTTGTTAATGCTATATAGGGGGGGGGGGCAATGGGGGGCGCACACTGTGCCACCAACGATTTATTACAATAGAGGGAGGAGGGGGGGGGGGGGCGCACACTGTGCCACCAACGAATTATTACAATAGAGGGAGGGGGGGGGTGCCGCACTGGCCACCAATGATATTCAAACTGGGGAGGGGGGGGGGGTCTGCCCCCTGCTGCCTGGCAGCCCTGATCTCTTACCGGGGGATATGATAGTACAATTAACCCTTTCAGGTGCCGCACCTGAAGGGGTTAATTGTGCTGATCACGGCCCCCTGTAAGAGATCGGGTGCTGCCAGGCAGCAGGGGGCAGTCTTGTACACAGTTTGTAGTGTATTCTAACTAGAAGCGTCCCCATCACCATGGGAACGCTTCTGTGTTAGAATATACTGTCGGTTCTGAGTTTTCACGAAGTGAAAACTCAGCTTTGAAAAAGCTTTATGCAGACGGATCTTCGGATCCGTCTGTATAAAAACTAACCTACGGCCACGGATCACGGACACGGATGCCAATCTTGTGTGCATCCGTGTTCTTTCACGGACCCATTGACTTGAATGGGTCCGTGAACCGTTGGCCGTGAAAAAAATAGGACAGGTCATATTTTTTTCACGGCCAGGAAACACGGATCACGGATGCGGCTGCAAAACGGTGCATTTTCCGATTTTTCCACGGACCCATTGAAAGTCAATGGGTCCGCGAAAAAAAACGGAAAACGGCACAACGGCCACGGGTGCACACAACGGTCGTGTGCATGAGGCCTTACTGTGAGCACAAGGTATATTGTATCTGCAGAGATGAAGGGAAATCATTAACAAAACTACTAATTACTTTGTTTAATTGAAGTTACCTGCTTTAAATTACATAGAGATAAATTAGAGAGATTAGTGCTGCACTAAGAAAAAAAAGAAAAAAAAAACATCTGTTGTACCAAATCTAAAGAAAAAGATAAATACAAATAATTTTCTTTGTAAGATTACCACCACCTCCTTGACAGACTTTTGAAGAGCAAAGAATACAAGTAGCCAATAGTTTATTTCTAAAAAGAACTTCATGCACAATATCAAAGTCTCTAATGATCTTGTTGCCTACATTTCAGCTGTGCAATGTATTGTTAGGTGTTCATGTAGCACATCACACTGGTACCAATGTAACTTTGATTTTCAAGAAGGTAAAATATACTAGCTATTTAGTGGAGGCAAACTGCCATTCTAAGACCTGTTTGAAATGCCAGGCAATTTTTAAAGGGTACAAATATTTTAATTTGAACAGCATAACTATGAATCCATTCATCAGTAAATATGTTTTATTGATTAATTCATACTATTGATGAGAAAGAAGAAAGTGTATTTTGCTTCTACATAGGTTGTGCTATCTGGGCCTTTCGTGGCAGAAATGGAATAATCTGGAAATGTCTGAACAGTCGGAGTTCCGCTGTTTCCATAACCCCCCTAGCAGTAAATTGGACAACAGCATAGCACAGCCAGCTATGTTGTTTCCATAACTTCCAAGTGCTGAAAACAGCATACTCCAACTCCAATTCTTTGCTATAAGTGCTCATGCACATGACCGTATGTATTTTGCGGTCTGCAAAAAATACGGATGACATCTGTCTGCATTCTGTATTTTGCGGAATGGAACAGCTGGCCCCTAATAGAACAGTACTATCCTTGTTCGTAATGCGGACAATAATAGGACATGTTCTATTTTTTTGCGGAACGGAAATACGGACATACGGAAACGGAATTCACACGGAGTAACCTCCATTTTTTTTTTTTTTTTGCGGACCCATTGAAATGAATAGTTTCACATAGCGTCTGCAAAAAAAATGGAAAGAAAATGAGTTTGTGTGCATGAGCCCTAAAAGTTATAGTAACAGCAGAGAAACAGCTACACGGCCATTTCCTTAACTCTGGAAATGGCCATGAAAGGCTGTAATGGGATGACTCCTTTAAAGACAAGCAAATATAAAAACAAAAAAAATCTGTTAAAAAAAAAAATCAATTCATACCTTCATTTCAGTGGTAGTCTAAAAAATATTTACTGATAGAGACAAGTGGCTATATATTCTTCTTAACTAAAACTCACTCCCTGACTGAAAGAGTGGAAATGATTTTATTAACAAATAACTTTAAAAAAAATGGGTTAATCTACTTTATATATTTATATATAATTTATATATAGGTATTAGATAGCACAGCCAGAATAGCATAGATGTAAGAATTTTCCCTAACATCTAGGCTGTTCTCTCTCATTGACTATCAATCGGTTGTATATCTAGGTAAAAATAAAAGTTTGTACCCCTGCATTTTTCCACATTTAATTCCATGCATATGTCCTTAAAGGGCTTATCCAAGTTATGAAAAAAAAATATATAGCACTTTAAATCTGATGGTCAGTATTATATAACTAAGCTAAGCAAGCTTTAGGGTACTTTCACACTTGCGTTTTTCTTTTCCGGCATAGAGTTCCGTCACAGGGGATCTATACCAGAATAGAACTGATCAGGTATGTCCCCATGCATTCTGAATGGAGAGTAATCAATTCAGTTTGCATCAGGATGTCTTCAGTTCAGTCGTTTTGACTGATCAGGCAAAAGAGAAAACCGTAGCATGCTACGGTTTTATCTCCGGCTAAAAAAACTGAAGACTTGACTGAATGCCGGATCCGGCATTTTTTCCCATAGGAATGTATTAGTGCCGGATCCGGCATTCAGAATACCGGAATGCCGGATCCGTCCTTCCGGTATGCGCATGCTCAGACTGAAAAAATAAATGCCGGATCCGTTTTTGCCGGATGACACCGGAAAGACGGATCCGGCATTTCAATGCATTTTTTCGACTGATCAGGCATTTTTAAGACTGATCAGGATCCTGATCAGTCTTACTAATGCCATCAGTTAGCATACATTTTGCCTGATCCGGCAGGCAGTTCCGGCGACGGAACTGCTTGCCGGATCTCTCTGCCGCAAGTGTGAAAGTAGCCTTAGGCAAAAAAAAAATATATATATATAATAATTTTCCTCATGTTCCTGGTTCTTTTCTGGCCCTTTGTTTACCTTTAATAACAACAATCTATGGAGTTTCCTCATGAATATTTGTGCCCCTCCCCAGCTCTGCCAAGGTAGTGAATAAGTCTGCCCTGAGTGATATGTCTGACTGCTGGGATACTCAGCAGCATGTTGTATGTGTAGGACTACAAGTCCAAGCTGTACAGTGACACTGCTGATACACACAGGATCTTCTCCCTACCTGCTATTGTGCAATGCTCTGCAGAACTCCTCTAGTCTGTCAGTTCTGTGTCTGCAGGATGAGGAGGGATAATCTTTTGTCTCTTCATTGCCTGCAGCTACTCCAGCAAAGCCTCCAACCCTGAGTGTGTGCTGCAGAAGTAGTTGAAGTTTCCTGAAAAATCCAGGGAGAGAGCAGACGGCAGAGCAGGGGGCGTGGTGCATATCTGCTCTCTCAGGCTTGTGCACGAAACATCATCAGAGCTAGAGATGAGCGAATCGAAGATGACGAAGTGGAATGCGATCAGAATTTCAGGAAAAATTTGATTTGACCGAATCCAAATTCTTCACGCATCGTGGTAACAAATCACATTTTTACTTAAAATGGCTGCTGCACGTATTAGGACATGGAGCAAGGAACTTTGGGAACAAGGGATCACTCACAATGCTATGCATGCAGCCAATCAGCAGCCAGACCTGTTATGTCACAGCCTTATAATTAGCCTCAAACATCTTGGATTCAGCCATTTTCCAGTGTATTTAGCACAAGGAGAGACGTCAGTAAGATCTACGGACAGTGGTAGAAAATACTTTAAAGCTTTTATTTTGCTGTATAGAAGTTCAGGGAAAGGATAGGGAAGAATCATTCCACAGTATTGAAGCAGAACAGGGTTCAGTAGGGGAGTTTACAGCCTGGGTAACAGGAACAATTCTATTACACCTTGCTGCACTGAATGGGGATCCAAATTCCCATTTTATAGTGCTGTAATTCCAGCAAACCATTCTTATTAGGTTGCAAGTGCTGTGTGATACAGACATTAACAGAGTTTATTACAAGGAAATATTTCTGTCTTATTTGCCCATGTGTGGTGCAGTTATGTTCTAAAACTGATCAAAATATATTTGTCGTTCAGCTGTGCAGTTGTATGTTCTAAACCCCTTTTTGGAGTGTATTAGTGGCAAAAAAAATATATTTGCCATTCAGCGGTGCAGTTATATGTTCTAAATCCTATTGTGGAGTGCATAAATAGAAAAAAATAAGGACCTGTTTGCCATTCAGCATTGCAGTTATATGTTCTAAAGCCCTTTTTGTCATGTATTAGTGGCAACAGAAAAATAAATTTGCTGTTCAGCAGTGCAGTTATATGTTCTAAAGCCTTTTTTTGCTTGTATTAGTGGCACAAAAAAAGTATTTGCCATTGTGTTGTGAAGTGAGAAAATTACAGCCCTTTTTGGCGTGTATTAGTGGAAAAAAAGGGATTATTAGCTGTTGTGTGGTAAAGTGAGAAAATCACAGACTTTTTTTAGGTGTTTTAATTTCCTTATTTATTTATTTGATCTAACAGTATGTCAGACAGTGGCAGAGGCCTAAATGTCTCTGGCGCACGCACAGTTCGCAGCAGAGTAAGGGGGCATGGCAGCAGGAGTCGCAGCGAGAAACCTGAGCTCCTGGTGTCATGTAGCGGTCTTATATTGACCAGCAACCCAGCGGTTCTTGAATGGTTGACTCGGTCATCCACTTCGTCCCAAGTGACATCAGACACCCCCAGCCAAGAAAGAGTCAGTGGGTTTTTCCGACACAACCCTTAGTTGGCATGGCCTTTGAGTAGTCCCTGTGCCCTCACCTGTCCTCAACCTGCTTCTGTCGTTTTTTGTTTCCTCAGCCAGAGAAGTTTTATATGATGTGAGCTCAGTCCCACTATACAGCGAGGACGAGTTACTAGAGGACAATCCCCTATTTGGCGGTGTGGCAGGCTTTTGTTAAGCCGCAGGAAGAGGTGAACAACATTGAACATGGCCATTTGTAGAATCTCTGGGCATAAGGTGAATTGTGGCCAGGGTGACAATGTTGGCACCACAGCCCTTCGTCAACATATGCAGTGTCACCATAAAGTGGCCTGGGAGAACCGTGGCTCCGATGTGGTGGCCCAGCCTCCCGCAGCAACCGCTGCATCACCCAGTCGCATGCACCAGATTTCAGGCAGTCAGGGCTCCACCACCTCAGCTGAAGGAAGCTGTCAGTCATTCCCATCATCTGCTGGTCCTAATGCTCCTGCTCCTCCTCCTACTCCTCATCAGTCATTCCGTCAGCAATCGATCACCGAAGCGATTGCCAAGAGACAACAGTATGCGTGCACCAATCTAATGATGCAGAATCTGAATGTGCTCCTGCCAAGTTGCTGGTGCTGCAGTCCCTCCCTTTCCAAGTGGTGTACTCTGCAACTTTCAGAGAACTGATGTCTTGTGCCGAGCCGAGGTGGAAGAGTCCCAATACATAATTTCCTTATTTATTTATTTGATCTAACAGTATGTCAGACAGTGGCAGAGGCCTAAATGTCTCTGGCGCACGCACAGTTCGCAGCAGAGTAAGGGGGCATGGCAGCAGGAGTCGCAGCGAGAAACCTGAGCTCCTGGTGTCATGTAGCGGTCTTATATTGACCAGCAACCCAGCGGTTCTTGAATGGTTGACTCGGTCATCCACTTCGTCCCAAGTGACATCAGACACCCCCAGCCAAGAAAGAGTCAGTGGGTTTTTCCGACACAACCCTTAGTTGGCATGGCCTTTGAGTAGTCCCTGTGCCCTCACCTGTCCTCAACCTGCTTCTGTCGTTTTTTGTTTCCTCAGCCAGAGAAGTTTTATATGATGTGAGCTCAGTCCCACTATACAGCGAGGGCGAGTTACTAGAGGACAATCAGCAGCTACTGGCCAGCCAAGATGTGGAGGCGACATCCACTGCTTCCTCTGCTAGCGGGCAAGTAGTAATGATGAGAGTGGCGTGGGAGCTGGTGTTGCGAGCAGTCAGGCACCTGATCCAAAGACCGTTGAGGAGGACATCAGTCACATGCAGACAGTACTCGGTGAGGAGGATGTATCTGATTTCATTTGGGAGCCAGGTGAATAAGGGGCTTTATCATCATTGGAAGAAGAGGATGGCAGCTTTCCCATGAGGCAGCGGCAGAGCGAGCAAGTTGCTAGCGTGGCTGGGAGTCAGCAGGGTGGCAGCAGTGGGAGATCGAGAGCCAAACGTGGCCGGGGTAGACCACACGCTTCTCAGGATCCTACCTGCCTGTAAAGTAGCGGTGCAGGGGATCACAGAGGCAGCGGCAGTAGCAATCAGTCAGTTTAAAGTGTTGCGGGTAAAATCCCCTATTTGGCGGTGTGGCAGGCTTTTGTTAAGCCGCAGGAAGAGGTGAACAACACTGAACATGGCCATTTGTAGAATCTCTGGGCATAAGGTGAATTGTGGCCAGGGTGACAATGTTGGCACCACAGCCCTTCGTCAACATATGCAGTGTCACCATAAAGTGGCCTGGGAGAACCGTGGCTCCGATGTGGTGGCCCAGCCTCCCGCAGCAACCGCTGCATCACCCAGTCGCATGCACCAGATTTCAGGCAGTCAGGGCTCCACCACCTCAGCTGAAGGAAGCTGTCAGTCATTCCCATCATCTGCTGGTCCTAATGCTCCTGCTCCTCCTCCTACTCCTCATCAGTCATTCCGTCAGCAATCGATCACCGAAGCGATTGCCAAGAGACAACAGTATGCGTGCACCAATCTAATGATGCAGAATCTGAATGTGCTCCTGCCAAGTTGCTGGTGCTGCAGTCCCTCCCTTTCCAAGTGGTGGACTCTGCAACTTTCAGAGAACTGATGTCTTGTGCCGAGCCGAGGTGGAAGAGTCCCAATACATAATTTCTTTGCCAAAAAGGCAGTACCAGCACTGCACACGTATGCAGAACAGAAGGTGGGCCAGTCCTTGAGCCTGTCGGTGTCTGCCAAAGTGCAAGGCAGTGCCGACGTGTGGAGCTATAACTATTGTCAGGGACAATACATGTAATTTATGGCCCACGGGGTGAATGTGGTTTCTGGACAGCCAGACTAGCAACTTGGCCAGGGGACGCCGCTTCTGCCTCCAAGTTATCACGCCATTGGTCCTGCGACAATGTCCGCCTCTGAGGGGCCAATTCACAGTGTCCCTCCAGCATACCACATGATGTAGGGCACGGCGGTGTCATGCTGTTCTGCACCTCATTTGCCTTGGCGAATGGAGTCACACAGGGGAGGAACTGCTCCATGTCCTTCATCAAGAAATCAAATCCTGGCTTTCTCTGCGACAACTCAAAATCGGAACCATGGTGACCGACAACGGCAAGAACATGGTGTCGGCGCTGCGTCAAGGAGGGCTGAGCCATGCGCCCTGCATGCCACATGTGTTCAATCTGGTTGTCAAGCGGTTCCTGATGTCTTCCAACCATCTGCAAGACATCCTAAAAATGGCCAGGAAACTTTGCATGCACTTCAGCCACTCATACACCGCAAAGAACAGCCTCCTTGAGCTGCAGCGGCAGAACGGCATCCCCCAACATAGGCTCATATGCGATGTTTCCAACCGTTGGAATTCCACCCTCCATATGTTGGACTGACTATACAAATAGAGAAAGACCATAAACGATTTCTTGATGATTCAAGTGGACAGGAGTACTACCCTGTGTATCTTCGATGTTAGCCAGTGGCAGCTCATGCGTGACACCTGCCGTTTTCCCATGCCCTTTAAGGAGGCCACGTTATGTGTTAGTCGCCAGGACTACGGGATGAACAAAGTCATTCCACGGCTTCATGTCCTGTGAGACATGATGGTAAATCTGGCTGGTCAGGAGACTGGAGACGTGGTGCAAATCTCATGGCCACATGATCCCTGTGGGGGCTGAACTGGAGGAGGACATTGGAGCACAAGCAATGTGTAGCGAAATGGGTGGTTTTGCTACACAGGTGATAAGAGGAGCAGGAGCAGCCAGAGGAGCTATAGGGTGATGAGGAAGATGAGGTAGAAGACCCAGACACACCATGGCAGTATGCAGTGCAGATGGAGGCAGAGAGTCCCTCCGAGTAACTTGCACAAATGGCCCTATGCATGATCACTTGCTTGCGTAGTGACAGCCGAATTGTCACCATTCGGTAGAGTGATGATTTCTAGCTCTCCACCTTGTTGGACCCTCGCTACCCGTCCAAAATGGGGGCCTTTTTTACACCCGTAGAGAGGGAAGACAAACTGAACTACTATAGAGATATCCTATGTAGTCAGGGGGTGCTGCCTATCTGTGTCATCGTCCATCCTCTAGCAGGTCTGACCAGGGTGCCCTCTGTGCTCACTTTCCTCTGCCATGGTTGATGTGGTAGGGTGGGTTGGCAGGAGAAGTACCAGCTCCATCAGCAGCAACTTGAGTCTAGAGTCGCTGATGAGCAGCTTTCTTTACCCGTCTAGTGAAGAAACTACTCACCTGCAGCAGCAGCAACTAGACGTAAAGCAGAACCTGAAACAGCAGGTGGTGGCATACTTGGAGTGTACCATGCTAGCAATCTTTGAAGATTTGCTGGACTACTGGGCAGCCAAACTGGATTTGTGGCCTCAACTGGCCGAGTTTGCCCTGGAAAAGCTGTCCTGCCCGGCCAGTAGTGTGGCGCTAGGGTGGGTGTTGAGTTGCATCATCCATGGTGCCACACAAACACTTTAACAAAAGAGACCAGTTTCTTCTGGCTACCTGCCTCAGCTACTATTCTGATGCTGCCACCCACCTGATGCCACACATCTGATGCCAAGTGCTCCTTTTACCCACCATGTTCAGCTGGTACTGGTATTGCCACCCACCTCCCCACTCTGTCAGCGGGTCACTCTGTGGTCTCCTGATGCTGCTGCCACCTCACCACTCAGGTCTCCGGCTGCTGCCACCTCCACACTGTCATTGTGCCACTCTGTGGCCTCCTGATGCTGCTGCTGCCACCTACACACTATCATTTTGCAACCCTGTGGCTTCCTCCTGATGCTGCTGCCACCTCCACACTGTCATTGTGCCACTCTTTGGCTTCCACCTGATGCTGCTGCTATCTCCAGACTCTGTCATTGGGGCACTCTGTGGTCTCATTTTGCTGTTTCCACCTCACCACTATGTCATATGGCCACTCTGTGGACTTCTCATGCTGTTCCCACCCTCTCTACTCCATGACTGGGCCACTATTTTGCCTTTCGGCCTGGCTGACATCATCATTTATTTGACCCTTCTTTTAATATGTCAGAAGGAAGGAAAAATGAGACACACAACGGATCCTGTCTATGTAAGAGCTGTAAGGCCTGCATGACATGGTCTCTATTTTGCTTTAGAATTAGCTTATGATTTGGTAGCCAAAAACAGAAGTAGGTACAAAACACAGAAGACATGCAAATATTCCATTCATGTGTCATCTCTGTTTTGGATTCACTCCTGGTTTGTTTTTGGCTTTAGCAATACTGATGGATTACTGACCAAATGCTGACCGAGTGAAGGTGGATGCTCAACAGACAGGATCTGTGTTTTGGGGGTTATTGTTCTTACGGATTAGAGGAAGAGCAAAATAATCAGTGGCATCAACACAAACTTACTGCTGACACCTACTCCACTCTGTCGGGGGGACTCTACTTTTATAAGCATTTAATAAAACAGATTCTGTAGAAAACTATGTGGAATCAGTGAATTGGTGTAAAAGGAGTGCGCTCTTTCACGCTATAGTAGGATCTTTGGCCTCTGCACGGTTATTTATACCGGGCGCTAACATTGACCTGTAAGGCTGAGTTCAGACTTGAGTTATTTGGTCAGTTTTGGCCCCGCAACTGAAGAAATAAGTGATGTGTGCAGTGATTCTAAAAGCAACGCCTGTCATCTACATGTTAAACTGACTCACAGTATTGTTTCACTGCCACAGCAGACTCCCTATGCATGTTACTCGCAAGGCACAGTGTTTTACACCACTATAAAGACTCTCTGCAGCAAGGAAATAGCCTTTTTTAACGCGATTCGCCACAAATAAATTTGGATCAAACCAAATTTTTTTGGAAAATTCGGTGAACCGGTCGAATCGAATATTTGAGAAATCCGCTCATCTCTAATCAGAGTAGGGAGAGAGGCTGACATCATAGGTCATGGGACTCTCAGTGAGAAAGCAGCCACTGTAGATGCAGTAAGTGCATTGAAAAGCCCTTACATAACTCGGACAACCCCTTTAAGGGTAAAACTAGCAATAGTATACTGCCAGCAGATATGCCCCAGATATTGCCCTGTTGTTTGCTATAGAGGTGACATATTAGTGTGAGTCATTACAATAGTGTACTCACTCTGTCTAATTGACTTTATTTTAGAAAAAAAATTATAGGTTTTTAAGAAAATTAATTTGATCACATACTAATGAACCAAACCGCATATTGTTCTGAACCACGGTTACTGTATATGGTATGTTACTTTAACTGACTTTTTTTTCAAACTATTTTTAAATTTCATTAAAAAAAATTGATTGATCAGAGTATTGTGCCTAATGTATTGTTCTTCATCACAGTTATACGGTATTGTTCAACAATACAGTGTAATTTAGGGGATATAATGAATGACTTCTTGTTTTTTATGGTAAATGGGGTAATTTATCAAACTGGTGTAAAGGAGAACTAGCTTAGTTGCCCATAGCAACCAATCAAATTCCACCTATTATTTTCCTTATCTCCTTTGGAAAATGAAAGGTAGAATCTAATTGGTTGCTATGTGAAGCTAAGACAAGTCTACTTTACACCAGTTTGATAAATTACCCCAAAATGGCTAGTAAAAGACAGAGTGGCAATGTATGGAGCAATGTAAAATGCCTTGTCATCTACCAATGAGAATATTTTTCAATGTAGCATAAGTAGTGGTAGCTAGTGATGAGCGGCAGGGGCAATATTCAAATTCTCAATATTTCACAAAAATTTGGTAGAATATTCATCATGTATTCGCAAATTCTGGATTATATTCTTGATTGCAAAAATCGGCAATGTATTATTCGTGTAATGCACGCGAAATACCGGCGTGAGGTAGGCAACTTTTCTATTGGTTGCTAGGGATGTTGCTAATTTGTGACAAAGCCTTCTCATTGGCCCACAAGCTAGAAGAAGGGAGGGATGATCACCTGATGTGTACTGTGTTAAAAAAAAAAAAAAATATTCATCATTACGAGTATATAGCACTATTTTCTAAATATTTGCTAATTCTCGAAGTTCCGATATTTGAGATAAAAATTTGCTTTTCGAATATTCATGCTTAATACTAGTGGTACCGTATATACTCGAGTATAAGCCGATCCGAGTATAAGCCGAGGCCCCTAATTTTACCCCAAAAAAATGGGAAAAATTATTGACTCGAGTATACGACTAGGGTGGAAAATGCAGCTATAATGCAGAGTGTATGTGTATATAATGCACACACTCTACATTATATACACACATCACTCACTGACGTCAAGCGCCTGCTTCTCCCACTAGGCGGCGCAGGCGCATGACGTCAGTGAGTGAGCGCCGCCCCCCGCACTGCCTGCTATTACCGGAGCTAAAACAAAGTAAGATAGCCAAATAAATAATCTAGGGCTTTACTCATTATCCCCCCTGACTTAGGGGCCCGGTCGCAATTGCGACCGCTGCGACCCCTATAGCTACGCCACTGTTGGTCTGTATTATGGCAATGTAAGTTGCCATAATACAGACCTAGACTCGAGTATAAGACGAGGGGGCTTTTTGAGCACAAAAATATGTGCCAAAAAACTTGTCTTATACTCGAGTATATACGGTAACTACACTGTTGGCACCAGTCATCTGGCAAATAGTAGTTGTCCTTCACCTCTGAAAGTCAATAGCATATTATCACGTAGGAAGTGGATGCCATTGTGAATTGGATGACTTACTCATCATCTCAGTCACAGCAGGATGATGTTACCTTGCATTTCAGCAAGTGTTTTGTATATTCCTACAGGTTCAATACCATAACAGTTAAATTGAGTCCCAATAAAAGCACCTCTTTTATGTCATCTTTACAGAAACTTCATAGTGGGTGGCTTCTTTTCTTCTAAGAGACAACACATTGGATACTAAGGAGTAGATAATATAGGTAACATTACTATTGATGAGCGAACAATTAGTGTTTAGACTGCCATGAGGAGGATATTCAGATGGAGTAGAGGAGGACATTACTGAAATGTCCGTCTGACGAAACTGAGCCAAACGGATCCGTTCTGACGCACAATGTAAGTCAATGGGGACGGATACATTTTCTATGACACAATATGACACAATAGAAAACGGATCTGTCTCCCATTGACTTTAAATGGTGTTCAAGATGGATCCGTCTTGGCTGTGTTACAGATAATACAAACGGATCCGTTCTGAACGGATGCAGACGGTTGTATTATCTGAACGGATCTGTCTGTGCAGATCGATGACGGATCCGCACCAAACGCGAGTGTGAAAGTTGCCTAATGCTGCTGCTATTTTAGGAGTAGGGTCAAAAACTATCTAACCAAAAAGAATATTGAGTGGTGGAGGCTGTATGTTGGTATCCAGGCATTCCATGTATATATTTTTCAAGCTCTTTAGCTCTGTAGAATAGAATGACCTTTACATGGCCGAGATTTGCAAAGATCATCGCTAACGAGCGCTCATAGTAATGCTCATTAGCGATGATCTGGAGGTGTTCATCCCGTAATTGGATCGTTTAAGCAAACACAAAAATCTTCATTTCCCGACAGCAGGTCATGCTATGTAAACACAATCTGCAGCTAGGAAACAATGAGTCGTTATGGGGTAGAACGATGGCATTGGCGGTTGCTCCCCCCCATCTCTGGAGGAGATCACTGCATGTAAATACAGCAATCTCCTCCATCAGCCAGCAACAGATTGTCCGGAAGGAACACTTCCTTCCTGACAATTTGCTGTAATATCATCCCAGACTGTCGGGACCTTAAAGGAAATGTGTCACAAAAAATTGTATCTGCGAGTTAAAATGAGATAGTAGCACATATCCTTTTTTTTCTAATCTGGTTTTATTTTCTCATTGTAGATTTTTATGGTCTATTTCTTGAACATGATTATGTGGGCCCCATGAGCTGTTCTAAACAGCATTTTGAAAGCATTAAGAAAATTGCATTATGACAGTCCCATGGTCCATAGAAACAATGGTCAGGAGGGAACCTTAAAGGGGTTGGCCACTTTCTTGCTACTGTTGATCAAGATGACTATATGGCACTTACTAATATAGCCTTTGTTGATATTCTGCACTATTTTCTGTATTTCACAATGTATTTTATCTTGTTGGTCAAGTCTTTTGTGCTGTCCACACAGAGGTCTTGTCTATAAAATGCCTTCTGATGGAGGGTCATGTGACCAGACAAATCACTGTCTACCCCATTAAAATAAACTACACCTGCCAAGTGCAAATGTAGTGTATTTGGGTGGAGAAGGCTTAGTAATGTGGCTGGAGTTATTTTTGTCTGGTCACATGACACTCCATCAATGACCATCTTACGGACATGTTTCCTGTGTGGACAGCACAAAATATCTGCCCAACGGCACAACTTAAAAATATAGCAAACAGCACAAAAAATCAACAATTGCTATATTTGTTAGTGACATATAGTAATCTTACATACTAATTGGTCACAAGTAGCCAGAAAGTGGCCAGCCCCATTAAGGCTAAAATTTATTATGTCACTAAAGGGTTCAAAATGCAATTGTGTCCCCTGAGTTGCGCACCATCAAGAATTACTTCAGAAACCCATTAAAAATCTATAATAAAAAAGTGATATTTTGGGGAGGGTTTTTCCAATTTTAATGTGACTGTTAGGAGGTTAAAAAGCAATGAAAACATTGTATGAATGAAGCGTTATCACACTGCAGTTTTACAAAAATTCTCAATTTCTGACTAATCTGATAAACTACTTTGTAGAGTTTAAGATTATGTAGAGTCAAAAATATTACCCTTAGACAAACGACAAGAGAAAAATACTTATACCAAGATTAATATGAATTTTATCACCCATTAATTAAAGTAATTAAACAAAAACTTATCTTTCAAGGTTATTACATCAATGACCTGGTTTTCATTCATGTTTACAAAGCATAATGATGTGGAATTTATTCCAAACAGATATAAACCGTGACTATGTATGCAATTTGTTACATTTTATAGATTTCTTGTCAATGTTTCACTTTAATTGTGCATTTAAATTTTAGTTTGGCATTAATGTCTATTCTCTTTTTTCTTTCAACAAGGTTTTTAAAGATATTTGCTTGGATAACAAGAATATTTTATTAAGTTTTTAGATTGTAAGATTGTTTTTAAGATGATTTAAGCTGATAATATATGAAGCTCAGTAGAATATGTCAGCACTATTATAAGTGAGTAAAATAAATAAACTTTATAAACCACCACAATCCATGTCTTTGTGTAACCTTTTCTTGCTGTAGTGTTGTTTATGTTTTTAGCTTTTTTTAATTAGATTAGATTATACTCTATATCCACCTACCCCTTTCAGATTTTTTTTAATGCTGGCCAGTCTTTTTTGGACATAATATTCTAAGTGTACCTTAATGTACGCTCATAGAAGTGGGGTCTCTCTTTGTCTATGTGTGCTAACACTGTAAATGAACATGGGAAATTTATGGAACATGTATGTGAATGATAAAATAGGGAATCTTGATGGTGGTATTCTCTGTTAAAAAAACAAAAAAAAAAACATGTTTATGTTTGGGTTGCACATGCTTACAGCAAGGGGATGTTTCCCTAGTGCAATCAATAAAGTTTCCCATCTCTCTTATGTAAGTTATCGTTACATATTGCCCTAAAAACTACATTGAGAGAAATTATATTATTATTAGTATTGTTATGAGACTAGTAGTACATGATAAGAAGTAATCTAATATGACTAAAAGAAGAGTGTAACACAACTATGGTATATTTTGTTTTCAGAATCATGATTTGAATAGCGATGGTTACTGCAAGATTCTTGGCAGGAATTCTCTTAACAGATTTTGCCTTACATGAATTTATGATTAGCAATGATCATTTCATATTTATTGTAAAAGCAGTAAATGACAAGGGTCTCTTGTGATAACACCCCCACATTGTTAAGTGTAGAGCTCTACTCTTGCACCTGTGCTTTACTGAATCAACAATAAATATGTAATAATTATTACTGCCTGAGAGATTTCTGGGATATGTTGTGAATAATAAAATGCTGATTATAAGCAATTCTCTTCCTCATTAAATAAGGTACACTTTTTAAATGTTCTGGCCCATCCTGTATAAAATAATCATATCATGGCTCACAAAGTGCACAGTTGTGTGCCATTCTTCAAAAGTTACTAATAGACTGTTTTCAGGCTATCAATGATTCATTTTAGTTTTATATAACACAATTCATATTTTACCATTGGCACGCTGGTGGTACTAATTTATATGAATAGGTAGCTTTGTACAATAATTGCTTATTGCTTTTGTTTTGTCTGAATCAATTAGATATAAATGAGAAGGATTCAATGAGTGCATTTCAGCACATAATAAACAATTTTGGGTGGAAAAAAAATCATATATTCATCCATAGCAGTGATAAGTGAAAAGCTCCAGTATGTTCAACATTTGGACTGGTCTTGGCAAAAGTAGACCATCAATGATCAGTGAATTTTGTTTCACATTAAGAGTCTAAACCATTTAATATATGTACTGTAAGTTAGCGTAGAACTGGTTTTGTGTCACTTAAGCATGGAGGGAAATTTGAAAAGCAAATATAAAATATTTTGGGGGCACTCAATATCAAGAGTATAACAGACTACCAATAAAGTGTCAATACCCTTTATTCTTAATTAAACCATACGCATAAATAATATTAAAATGCATAAAATTAAAAATTCCTTAAAAATAGCAAGCGCAAGTGACTATATCCTTATCTTAGGTTATGTATTCTGAGATCATACCCATAAATGGTGGTAGGCCGTCAGCTGTTAGCAGTTCCCACAAGATGCCCGTAATAATAGGGCCACACACGTGGAGTAGATGTACTTACCACTGAGGAAGGGGCATGTTATATCCCGGAAACACATTTGGTTTAAGACAGTTATGTGTGTGGCCCTATTATTACGGGCATCTTGTGGTAATCTAAAAAGACTGAGGTATATCAACTGTATTTGAAGACCTAGGAAATACAGCTCTGCTTCCTGCCTCCGTCACGCGGGACGCCACGAGGCGACGGCTGGATCACGTGGGACGCTGCGCAGGTCCTGGCAGGTAAAGAGGATAAAGAACTCCAAAACGGTACAGGATTAAGTAAGAACAACCACGGCCGAGAGTGGTAAAGTACCAAAACTTACCTCGAGATGTAATTTGTTCCAGGTAGCTGGATAAATATTTCACCATTGATATAAAGAGTGTCTGGTCCGAAATAGCAACATAGCATTATAGTATGAATCAATTATCTACAAATGTGGACACTGTTGTAGTCATATATTAATTGATTGCTTGCAAGTGTGGATACAGTTGAGAACTAAAGGAGGAGGATCCTAACTGAGTAGGATAAAAGTGCAATAAGGACATGTAGCAATATACATTATGCTAAGTGGAACGGTGGATGATAGCAATCTAAATACCCATACAGCTATGGTGGAACATCGTACCTATTAACTGACTATCTAACAACTGACGGCCTACCACTATTTGTGGGCATGATCTCAGAATACGTAACCTAAGATAAGGATATAGTCGCTTGCACTTGCTATTTTTAAGGAATTTTTAATATTATTTATGGGTATGGTTTAATTAAGAATAAAGGGTATTGACACTTTATTGGTAGTCCGTATACTCTTGATATTGAGTGCCCCCCAAATATTTTATATTTAGTTTTAGGTTGTCTACAGGCTTTGGGTGAGCCAGTGGGGTGTGCACCATTCCATCTCTGAGTTGGTAGGTGAGCTACTTATTTCCATTTGAAATTTGAAACGCAATCAATGCAGCTATTCAGTGTCAGTGTACCAATGTAATTATTATTTGCAGACTGTGGAAAAAAATACATAGATCATGCATCTACATACTTGCTTCTAAGCTTAATTTCTAAATATCTCCATTAAGACACTTCATTTATGCAGAGGCCCACTCACCATGTAAAGGTGGCCTCTGTTGAGTGGGTCCCTTGTCTAATTTGGGACAGGTGATCAATGCCACCACATCACAGAACCTGCAGGTGGCAAGGACCAGCATCCCAACAACACCACTGCTGTCATGTTAAGCCCCCATGGCACTGGGCCCCACCAGCCCATAGAAACAGTGCAGTGACCCAGAGGATCATTGCAAAGGGTTAATTTACTGCTAAAGAGTTAACCTTATGTCACAGAGTTAAATATTGTGATTTAATATTAAAGTTCTCTTAACTATGTACTATGTATCCCAAATGGTTATGTAAAGGCAACAAATAGTGAACACTGGTGGTCTTAGCCCAGTTTGCCAGGGGTATGCTGGTCCCACCCTCCTGGTTAATGAGTCAGCTGAGCAGAGCTAGAGGCAACACACACATGCATGTGTGAGCTCCTGAGAAGTAGGCCTGAAGAGAAACCTGGTCCAGGGAATTTTCATCCATGAGACTGAACACAACTACTTTACCAAAAGACTACCCCTGAGAGAAGGAGAATGAACATTTTTCTGATGCTTGAAAATCATTTAAAGGCTGTGCTGGTCACAGACAGTAACATATTCACTCTTATGGCAAAAGATTTTACTTCTGGTGGAAAGGGTATATTGTTTCAGCTCCCACACACTTTGAGACTGTTTATCACAATCTAAGAAGAGCATCCCACAACCTGGGAATTGCAGAAAAAGTTAATGTGAATTGATCTTCTGTGGTTATTTAGGAAGACTGAGAGGTGTACTTAGAGCAAGACTCAGGGAGGATTACTACCATCATTGGTGCTGCCTTAATAAAGCTTTTGGAAAAAGCCTAGCCTGTGATATACTCAGAACTGTGTCATTTGTTGATATGTGTAATGCAACTCTCATCATCTATTAAGTAATGAGTACCGCATGGTGACTGTTGTTTCTGTGGTGCTGTGCCGGTGGATTGATGGGGCCTAGGGGCTTGGCCCTAAAGCAGGGGTGCAGTTGGGCTGCTGAATCTCGTCTGTCGGTGCTGTGTTGTAGCGGCAGTCATCACTATGTGGCTCTGTGCCAAAGTAGAGTAGGGACCCACTCAAAAGAGAACACTTTGATGTGGTGAATGGGTCTATACGCATTTTGAGAAAAATGCTTATAAAGTGCCTTATGTGCATGTTTATAAATTATACTGAGAATCAATAGAACAATGAATGTGGATGTGCGACCCATGTCCCTTTTTCTACAGACTGACATTTGTTTGGCTCTTGCCACATGTTTAAGTGGCAGATAATGGTAATGTTTCTTGGTCTACACAATAAATATGATCTTGTCTGCTGGGTCAACTGCTTATTACTTATCATAGTTTGTATATTCAGTTTATAAATCTTAAGGGAAACCTGATATTCTCAAGGCTATTTCCTTATTTTGGTATACACATTTTTCTACATAGGCAGCTTGGGCAAATTTTAAACTGCTTACTTCAACATACTTAAAACATAGCTACATAAGGAATCTTTTGTCTACTATAGTAATTGTTAACTCTGCCATACATTTTTCAAACTGTACATTCACAAGCATAAGTAGGTGTTGGGAGAATTCGTCTGTTATCACGTTCCAAATAGTGATTGCTACTGGATGTTTATTGATGATTTCATGAATGTACATTATTGCTCACAGTATGGTGTTAATGGAATTATGTCCTGCACTAATCTGCATCTGTTCCCATTCCAATTTAAATGCATGTAGTTTATTTGTTACCATAAGTATTTTAAAATGCTAATCCCTTTTAAGTAAACTTACAGTTCTGAATCTCCTGCAGTAATGTATTTGCAACTTGTTTATTAACAGATTTAGCAAAATATCTATATCAGAAAATCTATCTCTTTTGCATTGATTAAATACAACAACCACCCGAAAAAAATCTATTTCATCAAATTAATCTGCTTGTATTGATATACAGATAGAATTTGTGCTTTACAAATCCTTTTGTTTTTTTTTTATGTCCATATGGTGATTTTCAAGTTCATATTTTCATGTTTTGACAGCTGGATATATTAATAAAATATTTTTAAGTCCATGATTGTATGCAATTTACAATGTATAAATACTAGGAATTATTACTTATCTTCATCATACTATTTTTCTTTCTCCATTCAATTAATTATTAGTTATGAGCGGCAGGGGCAATATTCAAATTTGCGACATATCACTAATATTTTGTAGAATATTTGTGATATATTCGTGAATTAGCGTATTCGTTATATTCGACTTCCCGATTTTTATGTGAAAATCGGTAATGTAATGATCGAGTGAGTATGCGAGCGCATCACGTAATTTACATCATTCGATACTGTAGAAAGTCAGCCCGATAAGAAGAAATGGTGTGCAACTACTTTGAGAAAGCGTGTTAACTGTAAGTAAATTTATATTACAGCACTTTTCACTTTTTTTATTACATATTGCATGCATGCCAGAACAATTTTTATATGTAGATTGAGTCTTTCCAAATATTTGCATATACGAATATTAGCGATATTGATACAATTTTTTATTTTTCGTAATACAAGCAACATAGTTTATATGGTAAGAGTAGATATTACTGATTGGTGCACTAAGTATTCTTGTTACTTCACAGCACTATATGTGTAGCATGTATGTATGGACAACAGATAAATATCTCTCACATGCACATAGCACATCCATTTTCCTGCCACTCAATATATACCAAACACCATATACCACACACTATATACCATACACACACAATATATATAGATTATATTTTAGGTCCATGAGCTTTCTTTGTCTGACCGTAAGTATTTGCTGGTTTATTTAGCGTTACCCAGGGTGCACCACGAGTAGGCGAACCAGCAGTACACCCCATACCGTACCATCACTTTACTAGACAGGTACATCTCTGCTTAGCTGATCGATATCTGATTGCTCAGACCCCACACACATACAATCGCAATACAATCCGATTTTCTAACGGTAACATTAAATCTAATATTTCCCCTTCAAAGACGTAACTACTTTTTGCTGCTTTGTTGAGGATTTTTTTTGAAAACTTGTATTAAAAAAAAATTGGGATTATATGATTGCATCTTTATCCTGCAGCGAATGTTGGTGTGGGGCTATGACAGGACCCGGAAAAGAGACGAGAAGCAGGCCATCATCAGGGCTCTCTGGTTTGAATTGTCCCAAAAATATGGAATATGGCACAGAAAGGACGCCATCCAGAAAAAATGGTGCGATCTGAAGCACTTCTACTATGATCGGGTCAAAGAGATGAGTGAAAGATTATGCCCAGGCACAATGCTTACATGACTTTTGTATCTCTCTCTACTACACTCTGTAATGTATATATTCAGTTGTGCTGCTAATCCGTACAGATGTAGTAGGGTTAACACACAACCTCTTAACTCAAATTTCTTAACTCATCTCGTCATCTTGAAACAAAATACATTTTAAAAAATAGCTTAACGCATTTATTGCATTTAGTTTACACAACATGTCTCCTAAAGCAAGCGTGTTAACTCTATTACATCCGTATTTCATCTCTTTAAAAATGATTACTTATTACCTGGTGTGACACAAACAAAATCATCCGGTTACATCATGTATATATATATAGTTATTACACACAGCGTGGTACAGATGTATGATGTCACCGGATGATTTCATACGTTTCACACACACACATAAATATATAGGTCTTTTTGTTTATATATACATAAACCGCAAACATCATATTAACCTCATAAAGCACTAATTAAATGCAATATAAAAGGTAAGATTGTGATAGGGGGAAGGTAAGGGAGATCATGATGTTAGTGGTGTAAAATGATGATTTTACTTGAAAGACTCCCTTTAACCACTGTATAGAACAGCGATAAACTCTGCCTAAATAGCATATAAAAATCTAGTCAGCTTGCCACCTATCGGCAAGTGACTTTACCCCTCCTTCTAATAAAAAAGTGACCGTGACAACTAAATCAAAAGGGAGGGAGGGCGGGCTGGCAGTAGATCTTCAAAATGTGGCTTGGCAGACAGTATAACGCTGGCAGCCACAAAAAATTATATACCCAACATAACACCATTTAATAACCCCTTATCTAATTTCCAAACTTTTGCTTAGTTTCCCTAAACGTCAATAACCCAGCCACAATACCCTATAGGGCACCTTCCTAACAAATCCCATGTTACCTCATCCTACCTTGTAACTTAGGCTAGTTTTACCCATCTGTAACACTGGTTTTGGCATGTTATTTACCACCAAAATGAGGCAAATACACCATAGGGATAATCATTATCCCATGCAGATCCCTCCATATAGGAATTTCTGGATCTTTACCTTTGTTCTGTTTTATGAGTTATTTGTCTAAATTCTTAACATTCTATGATTACAGGGGTTCCCGTTCCATCGGTCAGACATCGAAGATCCCAAAAGGATCTTAACGTGGTGGAGGTCTCCACGGATGAGGAAGAGTCGGAGAAGCAGGCAGGGGGAGAGCAACCGGGACCCTCCAATAATGTAGCGGCCCTGATGTGGGCGAAATGTTGGAGGTAGAGGCAGAGCAGCCTAGACCCTCCCAGCCACGGGATTACCTTCCCTCACCTCCAGAAGAGGAGGAAGATGTCTACACCCCCCACCAGGAGGGTAAATATGTGCACACATCAATATAATTTGGTATACATAACATATTCACAAACATCCCACGATCCCTCCACCACCCTGCATCTCCGGAGATGTAATGCACATGTGTAAGGAATCCGAACAATAGCAGCCCTTAGTTAACATGTCTGCCTGTTTAGCTGAGCAGCCTTTGCACCTCGGTTCACAATTATGCCTGGGAGTGTTTGTTGGTCCATAATAGTGCGTCCCTGTGCGTCAAGTCACGGCCCGCTGTGGCGTACTATTATGGGCCGGTCGTGAATTGTTTAAAAGTGCCAACAATGAGGGATTAACAGAAACTACATTACCAGAAAACAACAAAACTGCACCCTAACTCTATAAAATACCCAAAAAATTATCAACTAACCAAAGAAATTACATTATACTCTATCCGAATTATCACTAAGTAAACAACACTATAATTAACATAAAGATCTATAACTACTGATTTTAAATGTAAATCGGCAATGTTTAAGCACATACTCCACACAATACACTAATTTTCTTGTAACATGAATTGCAATTTATTTTATTTTTTTCAAAAAGTAATAAAGAAATACATCAAACGCATGGCCCAGATGCAGCGTGACCACTGTAAAAACATGCGGGAAGTTGACAAGCTGCTAATGAGGGTCAACAGGGAGGTTAAGCACCTGAACAAAATGCACCTTCAAGGGATTAAGGGAATGGCGTAGCTACTTGCCAAACTTAAAAAGTTGCCCTAGAGTTTTGTTAGAACTCGTGCTTTCTTTTTTATGTTATGGTGTAGTGTAATTTTAACTGATAACTTAGTTGTATGGCCCCTTTAGTCCAGGGTCAAACTCATCTAGATCAGGACATACAGCAGCAGGTATTTGTAATGGTGAAGTATAAAGCCCACACATAATTCATCAGGCTAAGGACAGACAGCAGCAGCAGCATTAGCAGCATGTAGATGTAACGGTCGACAATAAGGCCTACACATAGCTTGGCATAACTCAGCAGGACAGGCAAGCAGCAGCAGGTTCTAAGTGTGCACTGTGCAGCAGGAATGTGTTCCCAGAAATGGACCCCCACCAGACAAGGGCAAAACAATAAATAATCTAAGACACCTCTGACAGCAGCATGTTGTAAGTGTGCAGCAGGAATGCATTAACATGCCCAAAAAAAGCACTATTTTACATGTGAACAATTTACATTGTAAATTTTTTTTTACATTAGTTTTACTTATTGGAACCACAATAAAAATTAGTACTAAATTAACTAGACACGCCGCCTGCATCGGTCTGCTATCAGTTTCCATATCAGGCACATCGAGTCTGTGGCAGAACTCTACAGTAGGGCAGACAGCCTCATTGTGTGCTGATTCCTCCAAGCCAGAGGGCAGTAGGAGTGGCAGTGTTTTGCAGCGGCTCTCTCATTCTCCTTTTGTCTGTGAGGAGGAATGGGTACCACCACTCTCCCCACCCATACACGATCAGCAACGCACACACACTGTGCTCCGGCCAACGGCAGGACCCATCTGTCCTGTGCCAGTCTGAGCACAGAAGACAGTAATGAGCCAGCTTGCCTCGGCCAGGTGTGGAAGTGTCCTATGCTCAGCTGTCGGGATTAGTTCACCTTCCCATCGGAGACTCATGAAGACTCAGCCGCGGTCACCGGCTGCTGGCGGGGTCTTTGGCGGCTATCTCCAGTGCACAGCCCAGATCATTGATCGCAGGTTATGTTGCAGAATAAGCCTTTAAATGTGAGGCTTCTCTACACCCGGGGGGGGGGGGGGGGGGAGTGTCACACAGCCCGGGGCAGACTTCACAAGGAAGGGGCTGACAGGCAAAGTGAAGCACCTACACTGTCATGGAGTCTGTTCTGAAGGCATCATGTGCTCTGGAGTTACATAGAACTGCCAGTAAAATGTCCCCACATAACGAATGCAGCCGTGGTTCATTTTGGTTTCTTTTTTTTACAAAGAACACATCATTGTGATGTGTGCTGTGTAAAAAAAAATTATAATATTTGTCATTCCGAATATATTGCACTATATTCAATGAATATAGTGCTATATATTCGTAATGACGAATATTCCGTTTTTTTTTTTTTAACGGTACATAGGAGGATACTGTTCCCTCACTCCTGAATTGGTCATAGCTGAACCAGCATTTCCAGCCTTTTGCCATGTTTCGAGCCAGCCCAGGACCATGACTGCAGAGCATTATGGAGCAGAAGAATATCAGTATGGCAGCCGAGGGGGGAACTATAAGGTGAGTAACACTTATATTTTTATTTTTAACGTAGATTCCTGACTATTAAAAAATACGCATTTCCCCAGAATAACCCCTTTAATACTTAAACCTTTCTTCTTTCCACAACAATATAGAGATAGCATAATATATAGCATAATATACAGTCATATATGTACACTGCACAAAAATAACACATCCTAGATCTGAATTAATTAAATATTCTTCTGAAATACTTTGTTCTTTACATAGTTGAATGTGCTGACAACAAAATCACACAAAAATTAAAAATGGAAATCAAATTTTTCAACCCATGGAGGTCTGGATTTTGAGTCACACTCAAAATTGAAGTGGAAAAACACACTACAGGCTGATCCAACTTTGATGTAATGTCCTTAAAACAAGTCAAAATGAGGCTCAGTAGTGTGTGTGGCCTCCACTTGCCTGTATGACCTCCCTACAACGCCTGTGCATGCTCCTGATGAGGTGGCGGACGGTCTCCTGAGGGATCTCCTCCCAGACCTGGACTAAAGCATCTGCCAACTCCTGGACAGTCTGTGGTGCAACGTGACGTTGGTGGATAGAGCGAGACATGATGTACCAGATGTGCTCAATTGGATTCAGGCCTGGGGAATGGGCGGGCCAGTCCATAGCATCAATGCCTTCGTCTTGCAGGAACTGCTGACACACTTCAGCCACATGAGGTCTAGCATTGTCTTGCATTAGGAGGAACCCAGGGCCAACCGCACCAGCATATGGTCTCACAAGGGGTCTGAGGATGTCATCTCGGTACCTAATGGCAGTTAGGCTACCTCTGGTGAGCACATGGAGGGCTGTGCGGCCCTCCAAAGAAATGCCAGCCCACACCATTACTGACCCAATGCCAAACCGGTCATGCTGGAGGATGTTGCAGGCAGCAGAACGTTCTCCATGGCGTCTCCAGACTCTGTCACGTCTGTCACATGTGCTCAGTGTGAACCTGCTTTCATCTGTGAAGAGCACAGGGCGCCAGTGGCGAATTTGCCAATCTTGGTGTTCTCTGGCAAATGCCAAACGTCCTGCACGGTGTTGGGCTGTAAGCTCAACCCCCACCTGTGGACGTCGGGCCCTCATATCACCCTCATGGAGTCTGTTTCTGACCGTTTGAGCAGACACATGCACATTTGTGGCCTGCTGGAGGTCATTTTGCAGGGCTCTGGCAGGGCTCCTCCTGTTCCTCCTTGCACAAAGGCAGAGGTAGCGGTCCTGCTGCTGGGTTGTTGCCCTCCTACGGCCTCCTCCACGTCTCCTGATGTACTGGCCTGTCTCCTGGTAGCGCCTCCATGCTCTGGACACTACGCTGACAGATACAGCAAACCTTCTTGCCACAGCTCGCATTGATGTGCCATCCTGGATAAGCTGCACTACCTGAGCCACTTGTGTGGGTTGTAGACTCCGTCTCATGCTACCACTAGAGTGAAAGCACCGCCAGCATTCAAAAGTGACAAAAACATCAGCCAGGAAGCATAGGAACTGAGAAGTGGTCTGTGATCACCACCTGCAGAACCACTTCTTTATTGGGGTGTCTTGCTAATTGCCTATAATTTGCACCTGTTGTCTATCCCATTTTCAAAACAGCATGTGAAATTGACTGTCACTCAGTGTTGCTTCCTAAGTGGACAGCTTGATTTCACAGAAGTGTGATTGACTTGGAGTTACATTGTGTTGTTTAAGTGTTCCCTTTATTTTTTTGAGCAGTGTATATACCTGACTTGAGAAAGGTTCTGTGAGAGAACCGAAACGTTGTCATTTTTCGACATGTGTGAATAAACTGCACATTTTTTACTTCAAGGAGTGCTGCGGATTTTCTGTGTTGTTTATCCGTCCTGCATCGAGGGACTACCGTGGGCACCACACAGCTACAGCTGCATATCAAGGAGTGCTGCCTGACCTTTTCTATGGATATATATATATATATATATACAGTCATACCGTATTTTTCACCCTATAAAAGTTTTAGCTTGTAAGCGAATATGTAGAAGATAATATATTCTACATATTCACCCACAAGCTAAAAGTAGGAATGGATCAGTGTTATTACTATATACTATATATTACTATATATTTGTTTTTTTAGAATATTCGTTATATTCTAAAAAAAAGAATAAATACAAATTTAGCGAATATTCTAAATAAAAAGAATATAGAGCAATATAACTAATATAGTGCTATATTCTTTTTTGAAAATATTTGCAATATTCTAAAAAAAAATATATACCAATATAGCGAATATTCTAACAAAAACAAAAAAAACAAATATAGAGCAATGCAGCTAATATAGTGCTATTTTCTTTTTTTAGAATAGTCGTATATTTAAAAAATTAGCTGAACATGATTGATTCCTCCCAGCTTCTTGCTTGTGGGTCAATGACTCATTGACCCACAAGCAAGAAGCAGGGAGGAATCATGTTCATATGAAAAAAATGATGAATATTCATCATTACGAATATAAAGCAGTATATTCTAAATATTCACAAATTGTTGAAGTGCCAATATTTGAGATTAAAATTCGTAATTTGAATATTCGCAGTCAACACTATTAATTATCCAAAGATACCCATGTCCTACAACAAGGTCTTACCAGTCAAAGCTTCCCACCATTTTTATGGGTAGAAAAATGGCAGGGTTTTCTTGTAAATAAGTAACAATCATATGACAATAAAATAATATTTTCATTTTGTAACACTTTGCAAGAAAAATCAAAGTAAATGTGATGTTAAATCTGAACTAGCACAACATGGCAGATTGGCAGAGAAGCCTAATCTTGATCATTAATGATCCATAGTGATGTTTTTAGTTGATAATAAATCTTTAACATGGTAATCAATATATGAATATGTTCCAGCAGACTAATTAATGGGCATTGCTGTTGTGGCATTGGCGGTTTACTTTTTGCCACTGTTCAGTGTGCTTAGGTGCTGGATTCTTATGGGTTTGAATTTGGACCATTGTGCTCAATGGCAGTTCATGTTGCTGCTCTTCTGGGTATGCTGGCATTGTTTTCATGTGGGTGTAAATTGGTGCCATTTTGCTTTGTATCTCTCCTCTGTTTGATACTGCTAAAGTTAACTTTCTCTGACTCTATGTCCGCACCGGTTTGTCCTATGTGTTTATTTGTCCTATGTGTTTATTTACTCTGCATTGAAATGTAGCATAGCAATCACTTAGTTCATTTCATATTTTCAGGTGAGCACAAATCACTGCTCATGATCATGAGATACACCAAAGTGCAGTCTTTTCTTTATTCAGTAATCAGACTTTAATCCATAGTTTCTACATGGCATATTGAGATATTGAGAACGTCAAGTTTCCTGCCCCATCCACATAACATTTTGGGACATACACCCCCTTACCCATGCGCATGGAGGGTATAGATAAAATGGATTTTAGATCTAAAAAGAAAAAAACTGACACAAACCCTGTTGGGGTATATATAGCTGTATCGGACGGTTTCCTGGTTGTGTACAGAACTAATTGTACGCAAACCATGTACTTTTACCTATCTGTTCCTGCGTACAATTAGTTCTTTACACAACCAGGAAACCGTCCGATACAGCTATATATACCCCAACAGGGTTTGTGTCAGTTTTTTATCTTTTTAGATCTAAAATCCATTTTATCTATACCCTCCAGCCACTTTTTAACTATTTTTTACCTTTATCCTGTATTTTATTATCTGTGCAAACAATCATCCAGTCAAAACACTGAACTAATCTACTACTTATGGATATATATTACGTTTATGCTTGCATTTATGTTTATACTTTTGTCTCCATCCATTGATCCATTTATGCGCCCAAACAATTATTATTATTTTTTTATATATATACAGATATAAATGCGTGTATGTGTGCATGTACGCACGTTTGTATACACACTATTTTAGCTACTGTCCAACTACTACTATGAACTTTTGTTTATTTGTACTTTTATATTACTTACACCTTTGATTCTTTTACACTGCTACAGACTACTGTAACAACCATATGTTTTTTCAGACTTGATAAAGGGGTCCTGAGTACCCCGAAACGCGTCGTCTATTCAAAATAAAAAATCTCGTATCCAAGCTCGGGTTGTGATTTGCGCCTTAAGTCCATTGGCTCGCCGCACGTATCCAGTGCAGACGAGACCTGTTTTTATATATCACACAGATGGGACAGGAAACTCGACATTCTCAATATGCTGTGTAAAAACTATGCAGTGGTGTTGCTAGGGCTGGTGTCACCCGGTTCGGTAGAAAATGGTGTCACCCCCCCCTCCCCGAAGCAATAATTTTTTTTGCCATATATGGGGGCTATGGTGGTGCTACTGCCATAGGGGGCATCCGTTAGCTCAGCAGACCCCCCTTAGCAGTCAGAGCCTGGTCTCGGGAGGGGCACTTCCAGTTTATTTTCTGTCCGCTGCCACAAAACAATGGTGCTTATAGCACAGACTACACAGTGTAGCGGTATACTGTATATTGTGGGGCACAGTGTAGAGGTATACTGTATATTGTGGGGCACAGTGTAGCGGTACACTGTATATTGTGTGGCACAGTGTAGAGGTATACTGTATATTGTGGGGGAGTAATAAAGCCCACCATAATGCCGTCCCCCTGTAGAAATAATTCTCCTTATAATGTGACAGTGCAAAAATACCCCCTTGTAATGCCCCCAGTTTAGCTAATGTCCCCATAGTGCCCCCATAATGTGTCAGTATAAAATACCCCTATATAGTGCCCCCAGTAAATTCCCACATAGTGCTCCTCTCCCCCTTCCTGATAGTGCCCCCCATAATGTACCAGTATAAAATGCCCCATATATAGTGCCCCAGTAGATGCCCTCAGTGTCCGGCCTAGTGTCCCCCATAATGCCCCCCAATAATGTGCCAGTAAGTGTCCCCATAGATGCCCCCCCATCATGTGCCAGTATCAAGTGCCTCTCTCCTCCCCCCACATGTCCCAGTATCATAGTGCCATCTCTCTCCCCAATGTGCCAGTATCAAGTGCCTCTCTCCTTCCCACCCCCCATGTGCCAGTATCATAGCGCCAAACCCCCCATGTGCCAGTATCAAGTGCCTCTCTCTTCCCCCCATGTCCCAGTATCATAGTGCCATCTCCCCCCCCCCAAAAAAAAGTGCCAGTATAACTATGTTAACTATGATTTAGATCTGATTACTGAATAATGAAAAGACTGCACTTTGATGCACCTCATGATTGTGAGTAGAGATTTTGTGCTCACTTGGAAATATTAAACGGACTAAGTGATTTCTTTGTTACATTGCAATGCATATTGTGATTTGGAGTATGGTCAAGTTCTACCACATATTTCATTTGCTTTGCTATACATTCTAGCTATACTATTTTCTATACTTGCAAATCCTGCCACTGGTTGTACAGCAATTTCGGTATGCCTGGTTTCTCCAAGTCCTGTTTCTATCTGTTCAGATTCTGTCCGCTTGTTCTGTGTCTGAATTCTGATCTAAGTTCCGTTTGCTATTTCCCAGTGTCTGTTCCATGGATTAGTATGTATTCTGTGTGTCTGACCTTGTTTTGCTCAGCCTGTGGTCACCTTGGCCTTGTATGTACTCTTCCAGCCTATTCTCCACCTGGTTCTCTTTGTGTGCTTTGCCTGTGCCTCCAATGGATTGCACTGGAGTCTCTGACTACTGTGTGTCAACTGTCAACTATTCCAAGAGGTAGCAGTATAGGGAGATCCCTGTGTAGGGATTAAAGGGTGAAATCAAGGGACCATCAGGATAAGGCCTTCAGGCTAGCCCTAAGTCAAACCAGTTACTTGGCACAGTGGTTTCACAAACTATTGTAATTTGTCCATAACATATATGCTTAAACAGGAGCCTTTTCCAGGAATCATTCTGCATAGAAATGCCTTTGAATCCAATATTCAACCCCAAATGACACTTTAAAAAGTATAATTTATGCAAGCCAATCAGCCATACCTTCCCACTCATTGGTTGTACCTGTTCCTAACTCAGATAAGTTTTTTCAGAGAACACAATTCAGATCATATAAAATGGATCCATATGAAAGTACATTATTTAGTCAAGAAGGTAATACCATCCATCAATGTCCAATGTATTAGAAATAAGGTGGAATCTTCGTTATTTTCATGTCTGATTCAGGATAATAACCTGACTCCAGACCTCCTTAATTCCTAAGTCTTAACCCCTATTTCCTTTCCATCTATAACAATAACCACATTGCTCTCTGCTCCTAATCATGTATAACTTAATGTACAAATGTCTGCAACATCTTTCAGAGCTGAACCTGGACACAACCTGATCTGCACTCATTCATCATGAATGAGTGGACAATCAAAGCTTTTTACGCTCCAATACTCCCCCTTGCCCTGCACTGAATAATGCAGGGCAAGGGAATTTACTTGAGATCTGGTGACATACAGTGTTTTCCATGGGTAAGCTTGTCATAGGCTTCCACCTAGCAGTAAGTCCGGTGACATTACTGGCACTAATGGGCAATCTTTAGCGCTGCCCTAGCCTGTTTTTACAGGCTAGGGCAATGCTAAAGACAGCCCATTAGAGCCAGTGGTGTCACTGGGAACACTGCTAGGTAGAAGCCTTTGCCTGGCAATGTCAAAATGCAAACAAACAGCCCTTGCCCTGTTCAATTCAGAGTAGGGCAAGGGAGAGCATCAGAGCTTTTTACACTCATTCATGCTGAATAAGTGCAGATCGGGTTGTGTCCGCGTTTAGCTGTGTACTCGGACAACCCCTTTAAGTGTTATGCCTTTCATTCATTTGTATACTGCCTGATGAAGAAGTCTCTGTGTTCTGAAAGCATACTAACAGATAAAAAATAAATAATGGTAGCCAATAATGGTATCACTGCTATAATACATTTGTCTTTTTTAACACAAAAGTATTTAACATCACATAGATTTTTCTGGCTAACATGGTACTATGCTTTTTGCTCTGCATCCTTCACTAAACACAACCTGTTTCTTTCCTTCCCATGCATCATACGCATAAAATACTAAGCCTTGCTCTAAGAGTTCTGATGATTGAAGTGGTTACAGATTGAGATGTTTCATACTACTTCAAAGAAGGTACCCAAGACAGAAGATGAAGTATGATTTACCATTGTGCTCTGATCGTAGATAATACACATTAAAATGGTCAACAATTCACTATAATCAAAGTGCTCTGCAGGAATTATTTTAATAAGACATTTCAATCTTGCTCTTAATTTTTTGTCATGTTTTCATATATAGCACATAAGAGGTACTAATAGTAATGCACATGAATCAGTTTTGAAGAAAAATAAAATAAAAAATGATGACCTGCTATGTTCTAAGTTCAGACAAAGTGGAACTATATACAAGATAAGATCTTTATCCTTGCCTTCCTCCAAAGATATTGCAGTTAAATCAAAGCATACAGGTTGTATTTATGTTGTCCTTACTGACTGCTGTTTGTTGAAGCGTATTTCAGTAATATAGATGTTTTGTGTTTTGTGAATTACATGTTCTGAAGGTACACGATTAGTGAATGTTTATAGCTTCCCCATAGCATTTTTCTAGCAAGGGATCTCTCAGTGGAGTCTACAGTGCCTTTAGGTTTTATAAAAACTACAAAGTATATAAATCATACTGGAGAAATAGCTAAAATGACAAGTGTTAAAATGGTGGTGGGAGAATTATTTTACCAAAGGCTTAAGTTATATAAATTCCCTTACTGACTAGTTGTGTGTGATTCATGGCAACCCAATTCAATCACAGGCTTTTCAGAACAAGTTTATACTTAACTAGTCATTTTCTGTAATATTTGCTGCACTATGGATTTATCCTTGTAGACATAAAAGAACAAAGCAAACATATTTAATATACAAATGTTTTAATTTTTGACCATTTGTTGCTTTGTTGGTCATGTATTTTTACCCTGTTCAACCATCAGCCATCTTAGATTTCCAACTCACTATATATAAATTCCCCTATTCCCCAAAAATACACATAATACCTCTTTGAAGTGACTACCCAAAATTAGAAAAAGTTCCACATGCTCTTAAGTTCAACCCCATTCAAATATATCATACTACACTGTGTTGCAACTTTTTCTGTAGAGAATAATCAGCAAAAGTGTGCAATACATCTGTCATGTTTGAATGACTCCTAAAAGATGAAGACACAAGCGTGCTAGAAAAATCAACAGGACACTTAGTGATTAGATATTATATATGTATCCCAATTTAGGGTATGCTACCAGAATTGCCAAAATCAGCATGGAATTTGCATGAAATCTTTTACTATATCCAGTGTTTGCCATTCATACAACTGGAACCCATTTTTCATGCAGATTTGAAATCTGAAAATCACTGAAAATGGTGCACTACAATGGTAGATGCAATTGACAATATATGGCTAAACCCTCACACTGATATTAAAATGAGACTTTTGCCAATATATTCTTATATCAAGAACATACCAGAGCCCGCGCATCCCGTCAAGGTATTTCAATGTGGCACGGAACCTAACGCTAACCTACCTATGCCGTATGGACAATTTATGATAGGTGCATAAAGTCCATTGAATGCATCATTTTTTGCTAGGGACTGCTGTTGGCAACGGATCACATGTGCAGGATTTGCTCCCCCGGTTAGTAATGCACTACAGCATATAGGGTTTTGAGCATTTTCTGCTTTTTAAGACCTATGTAGAATGTTTTTGTGGTACATGTGGTCCAGTGCCGGCATCCTCCATTGTATGCATTTTTGCTGTGGATTGCTGTTAGCAACGGATCACATGGGCAGGATTTGCTTCCCCGGATAAAAATGTGCTACAGCATTAGGGGTTTTGAGCATTGTTTGCCTTTTGACCATGTTATTCTGTGATTTTGTTTGTATATGTATGACTGGAGGTGAGGCAACCTCAGGTTTGAATATACCTTAATTTTGATGTATGGGTAACATTCAGGTGTACCTGGGAAGCCTGCTTCAGATGACCCAGTTATAGGTGGGACTCACAGCCTCCTCCCTCCTCCCATTGTATGTGTAATTTCACGCTGGAGGTAACTGGGAGCTGCTGGCTGTGTGTCGGACTTTATGCACCTATCATAAATTGTCCATACGCATAGGTAGGTTAACGTTAGGTCCCTTGCCACATTGAGATACCTTCACTGGGTGTGCGGGTTCCTGTATGTTCTTGATATGAGAATATATTGTCAAAAGTCTCATTTTAATATCAGTGTGAGGGTTTAGCCATATATTGTCAATTGCATCTACCATTGTAGTGCACCATTTTCAGTGATTTTCTGTTTCTTATAAGCCCCATCCGCACATTTGTCTTACATGTGGTCCATTGCGGGCATCCTCCATTGTATGAATTTTTTGCTGGGGATTGCTGTTGGCAACGAATCACATGTGCAGGATTTGCTCCCCCAGTTAGTAATGTGCTACAGCATATGGGGTTTTGAGCATTTTATGCTTTTTTAGACCTGCGTAGGATGTTTTTGTGGTACATGTGGTCCGCTGCCGGCATCCTCCATTGTATGCATTTTTGCTGGGGATTGCTGTTAGCAACAGATCACATGGGCAGGATTTGCTGCCCCAGATAAAAATGCGCTACAGCATTAGGGTTTTTGAGCATATTTTCCCTTTTGACTACTTTATTCTGTGATTTAGATTTGAAATCTGCCTCAAGAACTGAAGTGTGTAGGCACACATAGATAACCGCTACTAAATAGGGCTGATCCACTTGTGGATTCGCTGAATAACAAACTACAAATCTGTTGCAATAATCCAGGTGTAAGCACCATTCATTTAAAACTGAAACGTATCCATTGATCTATAGAATTCAAATCCGTCCAGTTCATTGCAAATTTGAAACCTGGCAAATATATTTCATATATGCTTACACTGTAGGAAACTGAACAATTATGTCATTCAACTAAATTCATAATTTTACACATCATTACGAGGATTTTCCAGAGACTAATTTTATTATCAGGTGTTAATATAACACTGTCAGCAGATTATTATGATTTGTAATGTTTCTGTTTGTCAGGTCAGCAACATTGTGTTTTAGTAAACTATAGCAAATTGCTAAAATGCTTATATATGTGTAAATTGACTCCCACTCTCGCTTTTTAAAAGCTATCATTTAAAAACATTAATTAGCATTTAACAATAAAACATTCAGTTCTGTTGTCAACACACATTACAGGGCGATAAAGTTAAATTACATAATGTGGTTACCCTAAAGAGGATAATAATAACTTATAGAGTATATGTAAAGGTGCTAAATGAATTAGTAATTGTATAAGCTTAGAAGAGATACAATGATACAGCAATAAATTTGACCTTAAACGACATCAGATTTTTATATAAGTCTTTAAAATAGATAAGAATCTAGATGAAATCAATCAAATGAGTAATGCACTCCTGACTAATCCATATTTCCCACAGTCTGATTTTAATTTGTGTAATATGAAGCTGAAGCCTTCTATCCCTGTATTCATTAGAGGATTGCTGGCAACAGGAATCAGTGTAAATGTGGAACCTGGCTTCCCGAAGTTTATTGGTTACTAGTTGGCACCACAAGAGGCAGCATTTAGCCCATGTTACCATCGAAAAGAGGTTATCTTGCCGTGGTGGGTGGGCAAATAATATTTTGATTAAAATGTATTTGCTAAGTACTTCATATTCATTTATATAGTGAGTTTTGCATTATTTTATATATTTTGTGATCATGTATTTTGTGTATTCAGATTGCTGGTGTATTAAACAATGCATCATGGCACAAACAAAGAAAATTTCCAAAGTCTTCAGAAGAATAGTTGTTGATGCTTACCAGGCTGGAATAACTAAGGTAACCTCTAAATAGTTAAAGGCATTTCTCACATTAGCTAATGTTAACCCCTTCCTGACCAGCATGGTACATTTAAATCGCTAGCAGGGGCCCTAGAACTATACTTCTTGTGTGGTCTGACTAGTGATTTGTAAAGAGGTAGGACTATGCTCTCATCATGTGTATCTATGCCCCTTTTGATGCACCTCATGATCTTATTGGTGTTGGCAGCAGGTGTCTGACGCCGGTTTCTACAGGTAAATTTGCTGTCCACTAAAAATCCTTTTCCATGTCACTGTTACCCAGTGTTTTACCATTTATTATGTACTGGTGACTTGCATTATTCCTTTCCATGTGCATAACCTTACATTTGTCAGTGTCAAACCTCATCTGCCACTTCTCTGCCCAAGACTCCAATCTATCCAGATCCATCTGTAGCAGTATACTGTCATCTTGTCTGTTAATTACTTTACATGGTTTATTGAAAAGAATAGGGCCAAATACTGACCCCTGTGGTACCCCACTGGTGAAAGTGACCCAATCTGAGTGTGTTCTATCACTGAGCCAGTTACTTACGTTATTTACCACATACATTTTCTCCAAGTCTAAGCATTCTCATTTTATATAGTAGCCTTTTATGTGGCACTGTATCAATTGCTTTGGAGAAGACAAGATATTTGACATCCATTGAATCACCCCAGTCAAGTCTAGAACTTACCTCCTCACAGAAACTGATTAAATTAGTTTGACATGACCAATCCCTCATGAAGCCATGCTGATATGGTGTTATACACTTATTTTCAATGAGGTACTCCAAGATTGCATCTCTTAGAAAACCTTCAAACAGTTTACCCATGACAGATGTTAAACTTATCGGCCTATAGTTCCCGGGCTCTGATTTTGACCTCTTTTTAAATATTGACACCACTGTAAATGTAGAGTCCTTAAATTTATCTACAAAATCCAAAACATGCTAATGCCATTGCTAGAGGATGCAAATGTATATTGCCCCCTCAGTGGTAACCCTGCCCCATTACTAGACGCTTTTATTGGATCTTTTGTGCAAAGGAGGGACATTGGGCATTCTCAGTCAAAAAGAATGTGATTATATTTATGTGGAGTATCCTGTTAATCCTATTTTTCATTCACTCCCCAAGGTCCGCAAAGGGCGTTTTCCTCCTCCCATGAGACCAATTGTTGCAGGCATAGCCTCTTACTCTAAGAGATTCTCAGAGTGGGTGGAAAGCCTGCTGCAACCGCTGGTTCCACACATACCAGGTTACCTGCAGGACACTAGATCAGTTTTGATGGTTTTGAATGGTGTTATAAATACACATGGGTTGCAACTGATGGAGTTTCTTTGTATACGAATATACCTCAGAATCTTGCTATATCAGCGCTTCAGTGGTTCCTAATGACCTATAGTAATTATACTTTTGAATTATAGGAATATATTTGTTCTGCAGTGGAATTTTTGGTGGGATAGTCAGTGCCTGTTTGCAGACACAAATCCTTATTCGGGATGCATTAGGTGGTTTGGCCGCTATATCGAAGACCTGCTGCTTGTCTGGTCTGGAGATGTAGCGGCCATACCCCCCTTTGGATTATTTTTAAATAACAATAGTCACTCTCTCTCCTTCACCATTCATTAAGATTCTCAGTCAATTTCATTTTTGTGTCTATATTTAAAAGGGAACTCTGACAAACATCTTGTATCTACTAGTACCTTCAGGAAAGAGACTGCAAGAAATACTACTCTCCTTGCTGATTCCTGTCACCCAGCGCATGTGACTAAAAACATTCCTAGGAGACAGATGGTCAGAGCCAGACAAAATTGCTCAGACAGTCATTCCTTTAACCTGGAGAGTGAAATAATCTCTGCCAGGTTGCGGATAAGGAGCTATTCCCCGCATGCTATCAATAGAGCGAAAGATTGATTCTAATAACAAAAAGAAAAAGACAAATGCTTTTGACAATAGTGTAATGTTTATTACCAACTATAGTAAGGAATATACCCACATATGTGCTATAGTAAGAAAGCATCTATCAGTACTAATATTTGATGATGATTGGAGTACAATTTCAGACATGGATATAAAGTGTGTAGCACGCAGAGCCCCTACACTGCAACAAAAAATTAGCGCTAGTCTTTTCCATGACCACCCTGCCCCCAAACTGGTTTGGTTACACCACAAAGGAAGCTTTAAATGTGGCCAGAATAGATGCATATGTTGCAATTATATGATTGTTACCCAGACAGTTATTTCTAAGGTAAATCATAAACAGTATCAAATTAGGCAATATATTAATTGCAACACTAAATACGCAGTCTATCTGATAACATGCGGGAAATGTTCTGTGCAGTATGTGGGTTGCACCACAAATGCAATTAAACCAGAATACGAAAACATATTTTGGACATTCCACACTACAAAAGGATATGTTTCCATGCCTACAGCACAGGGAATAGAAAGGGTTATAGCACCAGCTCGAGAGAGCGATCACAACAGGGGACTGCAGAGTAGAGAAACATTTTGGATGTTTCATCTCGGCAGGTGTTGTGCCCCTACTGGCCAAAATAGGAAACATTTAACTTTGCAATATGTTTGATTTAGAATGAGTATATTTTGTTGCTTGAGCTTTTTCTTTTCAAAAAGAAAATATTATTATTATTTTTTTTACTCACCATGACATGGACTCCACTGCACTTTTTGTATCTTATCTTGATATTGACAACACCTGACATGCTGTTCCTCATTTCTGATTGGAGGCAGTCCATTATATCAATATGGGTTGTATATACTTGCACTTGTCATGAGTAAGGATTCTAATGTTTTAATCCGAAACGCATAGATAAAAGTGTTTTTTTTCTATGGGAGTTTTTATCGCTTGTTTAATAAAGATCATCGTTTTTATTGGGAAGCTAGAATTTGTTCCTCTTATTTGGATTTATGTATTTGGATTTATGTATTTATGTATTATGATGAAATCTGGACATCTATTTAATGGTAAGCTGTAGTTTAATACTACAGTTGGGATTCATATTAACGTTTCTAAATACAACTGAAAAAAAATGCTTTTAATTTCATGGTTATGAGCTTTGTGCTGAAATTTGTTAACAAAAAACATCTGGTATTAAAAAGGAAGTATAAATTAATTTTCAAGCATATTATCCAGCAATCCTCCAACTGAGGATAAGGCAAGGTTGTACAACATTAAAAGCTTAGTTCACTTACAAGCATTTTTATTTGTTTAGTTAATTCACCTGCAAGTTTTCATTAACTGGCAGACATTTTACAGTTTGCTGAATTGGAACGGGACTTCATTATTTCAATAGTATCATCTGAATATCTATTAAAATAAATAGCCTAACAGAGGCAACAATGTTTTTTTGAACATTTACAACACTAAATGCAGCATCTGATGAAACAAGCATATATTAAACAGGGAAATACAGTCAGGTCCATAAATATTGGGATATCGACACAATTCTAACATTTTTGGCTCTATACACCACCACAATGGATTTGAAATGAAACAAACAAGATGTGCTTTAACTGCAGACTGTCAGCTTTAATTTAAGGGTATTTACATCCAAATCAGGTGAACGGTGTAGGAATTACAACAGTTTGCATATGTGCCTCCCACTTGTTAAGGGGCCAAAAGTAATGGTACAGAATAATAATCATAAATCAAACTTTCACTTTTTAATACTTGGTTGCAAATCCTTTGAGGTCAATTACAGCCTGAAGTGTGGAACACATAGACATCACCAGACGCTGGGTTTCATCCCTGGTGATGCTCTGTCAGGCCTCTACTGCAACTGTCTTCTGTTCCTGCTTGTTCTTGGGGCATTTTCCCTTCAGTTTTGTCTTCAACAAGTGAAATGCATGCTCAATCGGATTCAGGTCAGGTGATTGACTTGGCCATTGCATAACATTCAACTTCTTTACCTTAAAAAACTCTTTGGTTGCTTTTGCAGTATGCTTTGGGTCATTGTCCATCTGCACTGTGAAGCGCCGTCCAATGAGTTCTGAAGCATTTGGCTGAATATGAGCAGATAATATTGCCTAAAACACTTCAGAATTCATCCTGCTGCTTTTGTCAGCAGTCACATCATCCATAAATACAAGAGAACCAGTTCCATTGGCAGCCATACATGCCCAAGCCATGGCACTACCACCACCATGCTTCACTGATGAGGTGGTATGCTTAGAATCATGAGCAGTTCCTTTCCTTCTCCATACTCTTCTCTTCCCATCACTCTGTTACAAGTTGATCTTGGTCTCATCTGTCCATAGGATGTTGTTCCAGAACTGTGAAGGCTTTTTTAGATGTCGTTTGGCAAACTGTAATCTGGCCTTCCTGTTTTTGAGGCTCGCCAATAGTTTACATATTGTGGTGAATCCTTTGTATTCACTCTGGTGAAGTCTTCTCTTGATTGTTCACTTTGACACACATACACCTACCTCCTGGAGAGTGTTCTTGATCTGGCCAACTGTTGTGAAGGGTGTTTTCTTCACTAGGGAAAGAATTCTTAGGTCATCCACCACAGTTGTTTTCTGTGGTTTTCCGGGTCTTTTGGTGCGTTCCTTCTTTTTAAAAATTTTCCAAACAGTTGTTTTGGCCATGCCTAATGTTTTTGCTATCTCTCTGATGGGTTTGTTTTGTTTTTTCAGCCTAATGATGGCTTGCTTCACTGATAGTGACAGCTCTTTGGATCTCATCTTGAGAGCTGACAGCAACAGATTCCAAATGCAAATAGCACATTTGAAAAGAACTCTGGACCTTTTATTTGCTCATTGTAATTGGCATAATGAGGGAATAACACACACCTGGCCATGGAACAGCTGAGAAGCCAATTGTCCCATTACTTTTGGTCCCTTAACAAATGTGAGGCACATATGCAAACTGTTGTAATTCCTATATTGTTCACCTGATTTGGATGTAAATACCCTCAAATTAAAGCTGACAGTCTGCAGTTAAAGCACATCTTATTTGTTTCATTTCAAATCCATTGTGGTGGTGTATAGAGCCAAAAATGTTAGAATTGTGTAGATGTCCCAATATTTATGGACCTGACTGTACATTTTCTTCAGTAAGTAACCTACGAACATTTTGTTATAATGAAAAGGAAATATGATGCTTAAATTAGCAATTGATGTGTCTTTATTGTCTTTATACAATTTTACTATAGTTATAAAGGGATACAATTAATTTTTTAGACTAGCTCTTCAATAGAGATGAGCAAGTTTTGTAAAATGTAATTCTCATTCAATTCATCCAAATCTTTATCCCTCTTTCTTTCTCCTTGATGCTCCCATCTTGAATCACCAAAAATTGCATTTGTTGGAAAATTTTGAAAAATTTCTGCTATTTCCCTAACTTGAAACTCCTCACCATCAACTGCAACAACATTAATGCCATTCTGTACAGTGCCAACTATCGGGAAACAGACATGCTTGTTCAGAAAGACAAGGCCATTGTGTGTATAGGTATTTCACATAAACTATAAAGCAGAGAGCAATGAAAATACATGGTTTGCTTCCCTCTGCAGTAATAGGCATTGGATCCTCCTTCTCCTAAATAAAGTCCTAGAAGTGATAACCACAGGGGAAATTTAGAAGTGACCATGCGTGCATGTAACTCTCTCCATTGTGTATATAAGTCATTCCCATATATAATGCAGAGCGTAGCAAAAATGATGGTTTCCTTCCCTCTGCAGTACTAAGCATTAGAACTAGAGATGAGTGAAGTGAGCTTCAGAATCCTTAGCTCAAAACTTCTGATTAATGCTGTACAGAGGTCTGTCTCCATACAGCATTAAAATGTATGGCCTCCGATGAGGCAAAGTCAGTTATTCCCAAAGTCTTGTAAGACTTCAGTAAATAACGTTAGTAATTGATTTCAGGTCCGATTGGTACCTCGGAACCAAAGCCTAGTTTGGATCCAAGTTTTAAAATGGCATTCCAGTTTAAAAATCAAGTTACCAAAGTTATTCACTGATGTCTCGTAAAACTTCGGGAATAACTTATCGCCTCATTGGAGGCCGTAAATTGGAATGCTGTATGGAGACAGATCTCCGTACAACATTAATCCGAAGTTTTGAGTGAACTGACTTTGGACCTAGGATCTAAAGCTCACTTTGATCATACCTAGTTATAACCTTCTTCTCATAATAAAAGTTCTAGTAGTTGAACCTGCTCCCATGCCTATCCCTGTTCATTACTCCATAAAGTTGGAGGTGCGGTGAAGTGGCCATACATGCATGCAGCTATCTGAATCATGGTTTATAGGAGTGTGCATCGGTAATTCACATAAACTACAATGCAGAGAGCAATAAAAATGCATGGTTATCGTCCCTCTGGAGTATTAGGTGTTGGATACTCCTTCTCCTATCTGAAGTCCTTGAAGTGTAACCCATACCTATCAAACATGTATGACATATACTGTTTATATGCCATGAATAGGGACACTTAGCATTTTTATTGCAAAGTCATGAGTACCTCTGTACATGGATATAATATATTGTCTCCATTGAGGCTATTCCAAGATGGCGCTGGGTAATACAAGACTTTGTCTTGTGCATGCGCCGTTACTGTAAGTAATGGCACATGTATTAATGTATTAAATTATGAACCTGAACCCAGGTTTGTAGATACGCTTCACAATCATTAACAAACCCGCGTTCAGGTTCGTAATTGAATACATTGATTCATGCACCATTACTTACAGTAACAATTCATGAGCATTACAAATTAAGTCTCGCATTACTAGGGGCCATCTTGAAATAGTCTCATTATATCCATGTGTGGAGGTACTCATGCCTTCGTAAATTTGACTTATGTACAGTAACAAACAGATTTCGGACAAAGCAGGCCAAATCTCTTTCAATCATCACTATTGTGATCCATGCTGTTTAGTACTTTAGGAGTATATTCACAATAAATGGTCATCTTATTCAAGTTCAGAACTCAGAAACTAATTGTGTCACAGAGAATATATTATGCGATCAGAGCCCATTCTATATTGAAGGCAGTCCAGGGTCTATTAAAGAATGGTGGAGAGAGATGAGAAACATGATTTTATACCAATCAAATTTGTTAAAAATTTCCCAAAAACTTTGGAAAAGTAAAAAAAAAAAAATATGGGTCTTGAAAAGTGAGGAGGAAAACATGAAAATATAAAAAAATATTGGCTTGGTCCTTAAGAGGTAAATTTTTTGGTTCTTCACTTTAGACTTCCAGTGGGTCGTCATTTTTTTATTAGGCTGATCTGGATACCAAGACTAGAGATGAGCAAATCGAAGCTGACAAAGTGGAATTCGATCCAAATTTCAGGAATTATTCGATTCTCACCTAATCAGAATTTCCTCACGCTTTGTGGTAACAAATTCATTTTTTCCTAAAATGGCTGCTGCACATGTTAGGACATGGAGCAAGGACAACTGCTAACGAAGGATCACCCACAACACCATACATGCAGCTTATCAGCAGCCAGCCAGCCCTGTTATGTCACAGCCCTTTAAATAGCCTCAGCCATCTTGGATTCAGCCATTTTTCAGTGTACATAGTGCAGGGAGAGACGTCAGCAGGCGCAAGGGACAGTGCTAGGAAAGACTTAAACTTATATTTTGCTCAATAGAAGTTCAGGGAAAGAGCATTAGAAGTGTAGGGAAATGATAGAGAGGACTTATTCAGCAGTATTGAAACAGAACAGGGTTCAATAGGGATGTTTACAGCCTGGGTAACAGGAACAATCCTATTACACCTTGCTGCACTGACTGCGGATCCAAAGTGCCGTTATACTGCTGCTCATTTCAGGTTTGCAATACCTCTGTATTTTAGCAAACCGTTCTTGTTATTGGGATCGTATTAGCCCTTGTGCGGTGCAGATGTATATATATATGTTCTAAAGCCTTTTTTTTTTTTGTGTATTAGTGGCGGGAAAAAGGGGCTTATTAACCATTGTGTGTTGAAGTGGGAAAATTACAGCTCTTTTTGGCGTGTATTAGTGGAAAAAAAAACTTCATTTGCCGTTCACAGCTGCAGTTATATGTGCTGAAGCCTTTTTTTGTCGTTCACTAGTGGAGGGAAAAAATGGGGCTTATTAGTTAAAGTGAGAAAATTACAGCCCTTTTTGGCGTGTATTATTTAAAAAAAAATATTATTTGCTGTTCACGGCCACAGTTATATGTTCTAAAGCCTTTTTTTGGCGTGTATTAGTGGGGAAAAAGAAAAAGGGCTTATTTTATTAGTCATTGTGTGGTGAAGTGGGAAAATGAAAACCCTTTGTGGCATGTATTAGTGGCAAAAAAAAACTTTATTTGCTGTTCAATGCTGCAGTTATATGTTCTGAAGCCTGTTTTTGGTGTCTATTAGTAGGAAAAAATAAAAAGGGCTTTTTAGCCATTGTATGGCGAAGTGGGAAAATTACAGCCCTTTTTGGAGTGTATTAGTGGCAAAAAAAAGTATTATTTGCCATTCACGGATGCAGTTATATGTTCTAACGCCCTTTTTGGCATGTATTAGTGAGGAAAAATAAAAAGGGCTTATTATTAGCCATTGTGTGTTGAAGTGAGAAAATTGCAGACCTTTTTGGCATGTATTAGTGGCAAAAAATATATATTATTTGCCATTCAACGGTGAAGTTTCATTGTACTACAGCTATTTACGGGGTGTATTAATAGGGTAGACACATACGTTCTATTAGCTGTTCTGCTGTGAATTGTGATTAGATTTATTTTTTGGGGTGTATTAATAGGAAAAAGAATTTGTCTTATTAGCCAGTCTGCAGTGAACCGACATTGTTATACAGCCATTGTTGGGGTGTATTAATGGGAAAAATAAGTATGTGTTATTAGCTGTTCTGAGGTGAATTTACATTGTCATACAGATATTGTTGCGCTGTATCAAAAGCAAAAATAAGTATGTGTTATTAGCAGTTCTGCGGTGAATTTACACTGTCATACAGACATTGCTGTACTGTATCAATAGCAAAAATAAGTATGTGTTATTAGCCGTTCTGCTTTGAATTTACATTGTCATTTAGTGGTGAAATATTTTTGTCATACAGCCTTTTTTGGGAAAATTGGTTGGTGAATGTAGACTTTCTTATGTAGGGACTGAGTAATTGTGTCACTTAGCCATGCAGTGGTAAATTTCTTTTTGGTGAAACTGCCTTTTCTGGGAAAATTGATAGGTGAATGTAGACTTTCTTTTGTAAGGACTAAGTAACTGCATCGATTAGGCATTCAGTGGGGAAATTTGTTTGTGATACAGCCTTTTTTGGGAAAATTGGTCGGTAGCTATAACTATGGTCAAGGACAATATATGTCTTTTATGGCCCACTGGTTAAATGCGGTTCCTGCCTAGCCACACCAGCAACTTGACTAAGTGACGCCGCTTTCGACTCCACGTTCTCACGCCATTGGTCCTGCGACAATATCCACCTCAGCCTCCACTGCAGGGACAATTTACAGCGCTCCTCCAGCATAACACATATGTAGGGCACGGCGGTGTCACGCTGTTCTACACCTCGTTTGCCTGGGCGAACAGAGTCACACAGGGGAGGAACTGCTCCATGTCGTTCATCATGAAATCAAATCCTAGCTTTCTCTGCGACAACTCAAAATCAGAGCCATGGGAACTGACAACGGGAAGAACATGGTGTCGGTGCTACATCAAGGAGGGCTGAGCCATGCACCCTGCATGGTGCACATGTTCAATCTGGTTGTAAAGCGGTTCCTGAAGTCTTCCACCCATCTGCAAGACATCCTAAAAATGGCCAGGAAACTTTGCATGCACTTCAGCCACTCGTACTCCGCAAAGCACATCCTCCTTGAGCTGCAGCGGTAGAACGGCATCTCGCAACATAGGCTGATATGTGACGTTTCCACCCATTGGAATTCCACCCTCCATATGTTGGACAGACTATACGAACAGAGAAAGGCCATAAACAATTTCTTGATGATCCAAGCAGACAAAGGTACTCCCCTGTGTAACTTTGATGTTAGCCAGTGGCAGTTCATGCGTGACACCTGCCGTTCACTTGTGCCACCTGCCGTTCACTTGTGCCCTTTGAGGAGGCAACTTTATTTGTCACAAGGACTACGGGATAAACAACATCATTCCACTGATTCAAATCCTGGAAAAGATGCTGCTAAATCTGGCTGGTCAGGGGAATGGAGATGTGGAGCCTATATCTCAAGGCCACATGAGCCCTGCGGGGGCTGAACTGGAGGAGGAGGAGGTGGAGGACATTGAAGCACAAGCAATGTGTATCAAAATGGGTGGTTTTTCTGCACAAATGACAGGAGAGGAAAAGCAATAGCAGCCGGAGGAGCAAGAGGGAGATGCATGCTCACTTGCTTGCGTAGTGACAGCCAAATTTCCCCCATTCACCAGAGGGATGACTACTGGCTCTCCACCATGTTAGAACCTCGCTACCGGTGCAAAATGGAGGCCTTTTTTACAGCTGGTGAGAGGGTGGACAACATAAACTACTAAAGAGACATTCTATGTTGTCAGTTGGCCGCTGCCTATCTGCGCCATCGTCGAGCCTCTCGCAGGTCTGACCGGGAGGGGCCCTCTGCGCTCATGTTCCACTGGATGCTGGGTGGGGTGTGGCAAGAGAAAAACCAGCTCCATCAGCAGCTGCCTGACTCTAGAGTCTCTGATGAGCAGATTTCTTCACCTGCATAGTGAAGAAACTACTCACCAGCAGATAGACATAGAGCAGAACCTCAACCAGCAGGTGGTGGCATACTTGGACAACACCCTGCCACCCGTCATCGAAGATCCGCTGGACTACTGAGCAACCAAGCTGGATTTGTGGCCGCAACTGGCCGAGTTTGCCCTGGAAAAGCAATTCTGCCAGGCCAACAGTGTGGCATCAGAGCGGGCATTTAGTGCGGCAGGGGCCATAGTTGCCCCAAGGAGAACTCGCTTGTCCACCCAAAATGTGGAGAGACTGACCTTTGTCAAGATGAATCAGGCATGGATCAGCCAGGATTTTCACCCACCAATGCCTGTTGCATCAGTTTAGATCATCCATGCTGCCTCACCCAAACCTTGACAAATGAGACCAGTTTCTTCTGGCTACCTTCCTCAGCTACTATTCTGATGCTGCCACCCGCCTGATGCCACACATCTGATGCCAAGTGCTCCTTCTTACACCCACCATCATCCATGGGTACTGTTATTGCCACCCACCTCCCTACTTTGTCTCAGGGTCACGCTGTGGTCTCCTCATGCTGCTGCTGCTGCTGCCACCTCCACACTATGTCACCTTGCCAATATGTTGCCCCCTCATGCTGCTACTGCCACCTCCACACTCTGTCATTATGGCACTCTATGGCCTTCTCATGCTGCTGCTGCTTCTACCTCAACACTATGTCACCTTGCCACTCTGTAGCCTTCTCATGCTGCTGATGCCACCTCCACACACTGCCATTGTGCCACTTTGTGTCCTTTTTATGCTACTACTGCTGCTGCCACCTCACCACTATGTCACTGGGCCACTCTGTGGTCTCCTCATGCTCTTCCACCTAACCACTATGTCATTGGGCCACTCTGTGGACTTCTCAAGCTGTTCTCCCACCCTCCCCACTCCATGACTGGGCCAATATTTTGCCTTTTTGGCCTGGACGACATCACCATTTATTTGACCCTTCTTCTGATTTGTCAGAAGGAAGGAAAAATAAGATGTACTACGGATCCTGTCTGTGTAACAGCTGTAAGTCCTGTATGCTCCCATCATAATTCGCTTATGATTTGGTAGCCAAAACAGTATTGCTTACAAAACACAGAAGACATGCAAATATTCCATTTACGTGTCATCTCTGTTTTCGATCCACTCCTGTTTTTTTTGGGCATTAGCAATACTGATGGATTACTGACCAATTGCTGACCGCAGAAAGTAGATGCTCAACAGACAGGATACATTTTTGGGGGGTTATTGTTCTGATGGATCAAAGGAAGGGTAAAATAATCAGTGAAGTCAACACAAACTTAGTGCTGACACTCTCTCCACTCTGTCGGCGGGCTCTACTTGTATAAATGTTTAATAGAACATGTTCTGTAGACATCTATGTGGAATCAGCTGATGATGGTGTAAAAGCAGTGTACTTCTTATTGACGCTAACATCGACCTGTAAGACTGAGTTCTTGCTCGAGTTATTTGGTCAGTTTTGGCCGCGTAACTGCCCAAATAAGTGAAGTGTGCAGTGATTCTAAGAGCGACGCCTGTCATCTGCGTATCATACTGACTCACAGTATTGTATTACTACCATAACAGACTCCCTATGCATGTTACTGCAAGGCACAGTGTTCTACACTATACAGGCTGTCTGCAGACAGGAAATAACAGTTTTTTAGAATTTGGATCTAATCAAATTGTTTTTGAAAATTTAACGAACCAGCCAGCTTGAATTTTTAAAAGATTTGCTCATCTCTAACCATGACATTAAAGGGAACCTGTCATCCACTTTATGCTGATCTCACTGATGGCAGCATAAAATAGCGACAGAAATGCTGATTTCAGCGGTGTTTCACTCCTGTGCTAAAAGTAAGTGGTTGCTGAGAACCAGCATCATAATCATTGCAGCCCATGCCTTGAAAAGAGTCAAATCTACTTGAGAAGAGTCATGGTTATTCATAACCTCCTGCACTCTTGCCTATCTGCCGATGATTGGCAGTTCTCTCCTAGAGAGAAAGGGAGAAAACTAGGTAGAATCATCAGCAGGTGGGCAGGGAAAGCAGGAATTTATGAATAACCATGACTCTTTTCAGGTGGCCGTGACTCTTTTCCAGGCCCAGTCTGCAATGATTGTGATGTTGGTTCTCGGCAACCACTTACTTTTAACTTATAAATGACAGACTGCTGAAATCAACTCACCTGTCTCTACTTTATGCTTCCATTAGTATGAGCAGCATAAAGTTGATGACAGGTTCCCTTTAAAATTTGGTGTAGCCCATACTTAATTGCCAAGGTAAAAGTTGTTGGATTCTGGCTCTCATTTCATTCTGCTGATCTGTTGGGGTTTTAAAGCTTTTATCGCCACATATCATACATAGGATATGCCATGAATTGGAAGTCCGGGACAACTTATAGCTACAGTATTTTCTACTCAGCAAGCACATAGGCTATGAAGATACAAAAGATTCATATCCTGGCACATAACAGCAGTTAGGTATTTAGTTAGTACTTGTACTAACATGTTTATAAACGTATATCATATACCCTACACATGTATGAAATGTATTATTCTTATTAGCGATGAGTGAAGCTTTCAAAAACTAAATTCAGCCGCTTCGAAATTTGCTTCATTACAAATTTATTCATAATAAAGCACTTTAAATCAGGTCTATCCTGGCCTGCAGTTAAACTTTAGCGGGGTATATCTTGGTGTATATCACTGTGGCAACATGCATAGCTAGTCTTTTCTGGTAGCAAAATAGTTACTGTGCGTCAGTATGACAGGCAGGTCTCACATATGGACTCGCTAATCATCATGCAAGTTACCAAAAGTCCTAGCACCTCTCTAGCTAAACCAAAAAGAAAAACTTACAGCAGCCTTCAGTAAAGGGGAAAAAAAAAAACACTGTGTGCCCCTGCAGGAGCTGTGTCCCAATGACTCTTTAGTGTAACAAAATATGAGTATTAAAAGGTTATTTTAATACATGTTGTGGCAGTGCAGACACATTGCTTTTGAATCACTTCTGTTAGCTGTAGAATGACTGTGCATCACTATTAGGCTTAGTTTATACTACTTATTTTGTCAGTCATTCTCATCAGTTATTGTCAGCCAAAAGCAGATGCGGGTCAAAACCACAGAACAAGTGCAGATCTATCCATGATACGTTATCTGAGAGTAGGCTTGGCTATTGATCTTGACTCTCAATAATTGATGGAAATAACTGAACAAATAGCTGCAGTGTGAACCTTATAGGTCAATGTTAGTGTCAGGTCTAATTTATACACCTTCAAACAGTCAGTATTTGGTCAGAATTTGATCAGTATTTTTAAGACAAAAACAGGAGTGGGTCAAAAACAAACATACAACGTGATGAAAATATTTTCATCTGTTCTATGTTTTGAACCCATTCCTGATTTTGGCTTTAAAATCATGATCAAATCCGGATGTAAAATCCTGACCATGTGATAGAGGCCTCATGCTCAATTTGCATCTGAAATTGTTTTTTATTCAGATGGAAAAGAAGTCCGCCATGCAGAACTATAATGGCCTGTATCACATGATTATTATTTGTTCAGTGTTTTGCATCAGTATTTGACCAATATTGGTAAGTGGTGGAGACAGCGCAGGCTGAGACTTTTATAGGGCTGTGACATAACAGAAGATGGCTAACTGGCTGCATGGCATTATGGGTGATCTTGCATTCCCGGGCTTCTTTCATATTTGTTACCACGAAGCACGAGTAAATTCGGATCAGTGGCAAATCAAATTTTTCCTGAAATTCAGATTGCATTCCAATTCATTAACTTTTACTCTCAACACTAATTATTATGATATACCTACAAATATATTAACCTCTTCAGGACACTTCAGGTCATTTTTCAACTTCATGACATGGCAAAGTTTTGCTAATCTGACATGTCACTTTAACTTTGGCATGCTTTTACTTATCCAAGAGATTCCGAGATTTTCTCATGACACATCATACTTGATGTTCGGTGTAAATTTGAGTCAAAATGCTTTAGCTTTATTTTATTTTTAAATCCCAATTTTCTGAAAATTTGGAAAAATTCACTATTTTCTAAATTTGAATTTCTCTCCTCTTAAGACGGATAGTGGTACCTCGTTAACTAGTTATGAATTAACATTCACCATATGTCTTCTTTATGTTTGCATAATAAATCTCAGTGGGCGTTTCTTTTTCTCAATTCATTTGCTTTTATTCCATAGATAGATAAATTCAAGGACACGTTTCGACCTGTCCAGCCTTCATCAGCTCAGAATTATAATACATTTCACACACTTATATATCAGAGTACACATGTAGCGACGTCAGATGCCAAGGGGTGGAACCCACGCGCATGTCAATCAATCATGTGACGTATATAGACAATCATATAACAAACAAAACATATCAAAAGTAAATCACAAAATAAATAAAACATTAACAATACCGATGATACCGCTAATTTAGTGGTTCATTGCAGGTTTCCCGTCTGAAAAAATGAAACAGTCATTTGATTACATATATTGCAGCTTTATCACTACTACAAATGGACAATCTCATAATCTCTATTCAATCCACTGGGTTGTAATGTACCCAGTGTATGGATCCCATATGTTTATCTGCAGACGGCAAACTTGTGATGAACCACTGAATTAGCGGTATCGTCGGTATTGTTAATTTTTTATTTATTTTGTGATTTACTTTTGATATGTTTTGTTTGTTATATGATTGTCTATATACGTCACATGATTGATTGACATGCACCTGGGTTCCACGCCTTGGCGTCTGACGTCTAGGACTAGGGCTAACTCTGATATATAAAAGTGTGTGAGATGTATTATAATTTGAGCTGATGAAGGCTGGATGGGCCGAAACACGTCTTTGAATTTATGCATCTATGGAATAAAAGCAAATGAAATGAGAAAAAAAAAAACGCCCGCTGAGATTTATTATACTATGTCTTGGAAGTTTTCTTCTCCTCATGCTGGCTAAGTGCAAAGTCGAGTGCTGACTGCTCCTTGCTTTGTTCTTTATGTTTGCATCATTATGTAAATGTCATTTTATTTTTTAGGATGTTAGAAGGCTTAGAATTTTTGAAGCAATTTTTGACATTTTTAATACATTTCCAAAGTCAACTTTTATAAGGATATGCCGTATAGTACTATCAGTGTGTTATTCTAACAGAGTGTCTATGAGACAAGGCTGGTCTCATAGGCCTTTTTCAGGCGGGCAAGATTTCCGCGCGGGTGCGATGGGTGAGGTGAACGCATTGCGTTCACCTCACTCATTTATTTCTATGGGGCTGTGCAGATGAGCAGTGATTTTCACGCATCACTTGTGCGTTGCGTGAAAATCGCATCATGCTCCTCTTTGTGCATTTTCCACGCAACGCAGGCACCATAGAAGTGAATGGGGCTGCGTGAAAATCGCAAGCATCCGCAAGCAAGTGCAGATGCGGTGCGATTTTCACGCACGGTTGCTAGGAGACGATCGGGATGGGGACCCGATCATTATTATTCTCCCTTATAACATGGTTATAAGGGAAAATAATAGCATTATTAATACAGAATGCATAGTACAATAGGGCTGGAGGGGTTAAAAAAATAAAAAAAATAATTTAACTCACCTTAATCCACTTGTTCACGCAGCCCGGCTTCTCTTCTGTCTTCATCTTTGCTGTGCAGTAGAAAAAGGACCTGTGGTGACGTCACTACGCTCATCACATGGTCAGTCACATGATCCATCACCATGGTAAAAGATCATGTGATGGACCATGTGATGAGCGCAGTTACGTCATCAAAGGTCCTATTCCTCAAAGAAGAAGACAGAAGAGAAGCCGGGCTGCGTGAACAAGTGGATTAAGGTGAGTTAATTTATTTATTTATTTTTTTAACCCCTTCAGCCCTATTGTACTATGCATTCTGTATTAAGAATGCTATTATTTTCCCTTATAACCATGTTATAAGGGAAAATAATCTACACAACACCTAACCCAAACCAGAACTTCTGTGAAGAAGTTCAGGTTTTGGTCCCAAACATGCCGATTTTTCTCATGCACGTGCAAAACGCATTACAATGTTTTGCACTCGCGCGGAAAAATCGTGCATTTTCCCGTGACGCACCCGCATCTTGTCCTAGCCAAAAACATGACGCCCATGTGAAAGAGGCCATAGACTTCCACAACTGGCAGGCTCCGATAGCAGCCATCTAGCCCCCAGTCACTGCAGGGTGGAGGCCTGATGAGGTGAGAGAGGAAGCCCCCTTCTTCTGCAGACAACATAGAAGTTTTGGTCATGCTTGACCGGAGCATCAAATAGGTTAATCTGCTGACATTGGTGTTTCCAGCGTATTGACAGCCATCGTCATTGTTACTGGCTTACTTACTGTTTACTCACAGCTGGGCCCTACCGCTAAATGAGTAGATGCAGTTTCTGCACTCACCTGATCAGCACGCCATACATGTATAGAGCATGTTGGCAAAGGGTTAAAGTCAGATAGCTTTAATACAGTACTAGCACCTCTCACTCTAAAGCTGTGCTGCTTCATCTTGAGGTGATTATTTTCACAATTAGATAACTGCTATTAATTTGATTCTCAGATAAAATAGGATCTCAGTGTGATAGCATTTAGAGATCTCTATCAAGACTTTCTTTTACTGCCTTATCACAGCAGGTTAGCAGAATACTGCCAATCAAGGTGAAAGTGGCTCAGCCTGCAGTTGCAAGTTGAAATAATAATAATAATAATAATAATACTAATAATACATGTACGGCATAGAAAAGAGGGTCCAAAGTCCCAGCGCCGTACATGTACGGCACTGTGTACACCCAGTCCCTGAGCGAAATCGATCGGTGCGCGGGGTACGATGGCTGCACTGCACAGCAGGCAGCCATCTTTCCCACGGGCACAGGGAGGTTTTTCCGCCCCCCTGCAGCCCTGATCTCTGCGATTGGCCGGTTTATTCAGACCGCCCAATTGCAGCTCTGGATCATTCATGGAGCTGCAGGAGATGGTACTGGGCTTGTACAGGGGTTACTGGTGCTGAACTAGTCAGCACCAGTCTCCCCCGAGGTCAGGCAGGGAACACCAATGTTTGGCGTCCCCTGCCAGCACTGCGATTGGCTGGAACAACGCTCCAGCCAATGGCAGCGTTACAACAGCACAGGAAAGGTCTGAACCTGTCTGCAGGCAGCCATTATAGCTGGTGACTTTGTGCAGAGAGGTTCTGTGCTTTTCTGTGCTGCTGTTGGCTTTCTGGGACTAGTGGTGCACCAAGGTGATTTAGCCCTTTCCTGCTGAAAAGAAGAAGAAAAGAAGATGAAAATCTTTAATTGCTGCAGATTTTTTTTTCATTTGCAGCAGTTCCAGATCCCTAAACCACCCTCCATCCCTGTCCCTGCCCCTTTCAGCCCCCCTCCCTCCTCCCCAGCAACCCCAGCCCCCCCCCCCCATCTTTTTTTTATGGATGCCATTTGGTCCGTGCGCTTTTTTTTGGTCTTTTTTTTTTTTTTTACAATTTTCCAGCTCTGCACCACTTTTTCTGCGTGCGAACTGTGACTGCCAAGTGCTGTTCAGTGCATACCTGCCTGATCAGCACCTGGGATTCTTTGCACTTTTTTTTCACATCTGTGTTGATTTTTTTGCCAATTGTTCCTTTTTTTTGGTTCAAAAAGAAGAAATTGTAGTTAGAGTTTTACATAAATATATATATAGAGTTCTATATTTCTCTCTCTCTCGCTATATATATATCATATTTTTCATTTTATAAGACACACTTTTTCCCCCTCCAAAGTGGAGTGATAAAGTCAGTGCGTCTTATAAACGCAAGGTGACCCCAAATGCGCATGCTGCGACAGCTCAGGAGCTCTCACTAACGGCTCCTGAGCTGCCATGAAACTATGGGCTGGCGGCCAGGAGTTAGCGCAGACTGGCAGCAAAGTTAGCTTTCAGTGAAGCCTCCAGCCCTCGCATACATTGCGGCACTCTGCAGCACCTTGGGCGGGCTGGCGGCTTCACTAAATACTAAATTATGCCGGCAGCCCGCGCTTCCATTCAAAACATTCATTATCATTGGGCAGGCTGGCGGCTTCTCTGTATGTGCTGTACTGCCGCCAGCCCGCACATCCTTCACTTACAGCAGCGGGAGGATGCCCTTCTCTGTGCTGCCTTGGTGCCTGCTCCCCCCTGTCTCCACCGCGTTACATGCTCCCCCTCACCTCCACCGCACGTCCTGCACCCCCCGCCTCCACCAATCAGCTCCCTACATTTCTCCCGCCAGCTCTTATCTGTCCTGGTACCGTAGATTGCTGCTTAAGTCCCTTGGTAAGGAGGATAGCTTAGAGGCAATATACGGTACCATAATGAAAAATATGTGCCAAATATGAATATAACCCCCCTCATCTATAAGAATCCACCCAAGTACTGCAGTATATGGCTGGATTCCTATGGATGTGGGGGGTTATAGGCATATTTAAAATAAACACTGTTCTGTAATTAACATGTGTTTATACTAAATATAACTATAACACCCCTCATCCATAGGAATGCACCCATATACTGCAGTATATGGGCGGATTCCTATGGATGAGGGGGGTTATAGTCATATTTAATATAGACACATGCCAATTACAGAACAGTCTGTGGACAGTGTTTATTTTAAATATGACTATAACCACCCTCATCTATATGAATCCACCCATATGCTGCAGTACATGGTGCATTCCTATGGATGAGTGGGGTTATAGTCATATTTACCATAAGATAAACACTGTCCAGGGACAATTCTGTACTTGGCATGTGGGTTTATTCCTATGGATGAGGGGGATTATATGGTAGTCATATCATTTAACGTAAGCTAATATTGCTACAGTCCCTGGGCAGTGTTCATATTTAATGTGACTATAACTCCCCTTATCCTTAAGAATACACCATTGTACAATAATTACAGTACATCAGTGTATTATTTAGGATGATGGGGGTTATAATCACATAACAGTGTCATCAACAGATCCCCCATAACAGTGTCATCCACAGATCTCCCATAACAGTGCGTCATCCATAGACCACCATTAGTTCAAAACCCACCAAAAGCACACCTTTTGGTGCAAAATATTTCTTTCCTTATTGTCCTCCTTAACCACCTCAGCTCCCCTAGCTTAAACACCCTTAATGACCAGACCACTTTTTACAATTCTGCACTACACTACTTTCACTGTTTATTGCTCATACAACTTACCATCCAAATGAATTTTACCTCCTTTTCTTCTCACTAATAGAGCTTTCATTTGGTGGTATTTCATTGCTGCTGACATTTTAACTTTTTTTTTTTATTAATCAAAATTGACCAAAATTTTTGCCAAAAAATGTCATTTTTCACTTTCTGTTGTAAAAATTTTCAAACAAAACTACATTTCTATATAATTTTTTCTCTAAATTTGTTGTTCTACATGTCTTTGATAAAAAAAAATGCAATAAGTGTATATTTATTGGTTTGCGCAAAAGTTATAGCGTTTACAAACTATGGTACAAAAATGTGAATTTCCGCATTTTGAAGCAGCTCTGACTTTCTGAGCACCTGTCATGTTTCCTGAGGTTCTACAATGGCCAGACAGTAGAAACACCCCACACATGACCCCATTTCGGAAAGTAGACACCCTAAGGTATTCGCTGATGGGAATAGTGAGTTCATGGAAGTTTTTATTTTTTGTCACAAGTTAGCGGAAAATTATTATTTTTTATTTATTTATTTTTTTCTTACAAAGTCTCATATTCCACTAACTTGTGACAAAAAATAAAATTTTACATGAACTCACCATACCCCTCACGGAATACCTTGGGGTGTCTTCTTTCCAAAATGGGGTCACTTGTGGGGTATTTATACTGCCCTGGCATTTTAGGGGACCTAAAGCATGAGAAGTAGTTTGGAATCCAAATGCGTAAAAAATGCCCTGTGAAATCGTAAAGATACTCTTTGGAATTTGGGCCCCTTTGCGCAGCTAGGCTGCAAAAAAGTGTCACACATGTGGTATCGCCGTACTCAGGAGAAGTAGGGCAATGTGTTTTTGGGTGTATTTTTACATATACCCATGCTGGGTGAGATAAATATCTCTGTAAAAGACAACTTTTCCCATTTTTTTAAACAAAGTTGTCATTTTACAGAGATATTTCTCTCACCCAGCATGGGTATATGTAAAAAAACACCCCAAAACACATTGCCCTACTTCTCATGACTACGGCGATACCACATGTGTGACACTTTTTTGCAGTCTAGGTGCGCAAAGGGGCCCAAATTCCAAAGAGTATCTTTACGATTTCACAGGGCATTTTTTACGCATTTGGATTCCAAACTACTTCTCACGCTTTAGGGCCCCTAAAATGCCAGGGCAGTATAAATAACCCACAAGAGACCCCATTTTGTAAATAAGACACCCCAAGGTATTCCGTGAGGGGCATGGCGAGTTCCTAGAATATTTAGTTTTTTGGCACAAGTTAGCGGAAAATGAATTATTTTTTATTTATTTATTTTTTTCTTACAAAGTCTCATATTCCACTAACTTGTGACAAATGATAAAATTTTACATGAACTCGCCATGCCCCTCATGAAATACTTTGGAGTGTCTTCTTTCCAAAATGGGGTCACATGTGGGGTATTTATACTGCCCTGGCATTTTAGGGGCCCTAAAGCGTGAGAAGAAGTCTAAAATATAAATGTCTAAAAAATTTTACGCATTTGGATACCGTGAGGGGTATGGTGAGTTCATGTGAGATTTTATTCTTTGTCACAAGTTAGTGGAATATGAGACTTTGTAAGAAAAAACAAAAAAAAACAAAAAAAAAAACAATTTCCGCTAACTTGTGCCAAAAAAATAAAAAATCTTCTATGAACTCTGCATGCCCCTCAAAAGTGATCTTTATAGCGCCGCAGCGATTTTACTGTGTTTTTGCAGTGATCAGAAAAAAAGAAATTAATGTCACTGCGGTGGGGCGGACTGAACGCAAGTGTGCGCACAAGATCAGGCCTGATCGGGCGAACACTGCGTTTTTTGTAGAGCCTATAGAACATGTCCTATTCTTGTCCGCAATTGCGGACAAGAAAAGGCATTTTCTATATAGTTCTGGCAATGTGCGGATCCGCAAAATGCGGAAAGCGCATTGCCGATGTCAGTGTTTTGCGGATCCGCTGTGTCCGTGTTTTGCGGATCTGTGGATCCGTGGATCCGCGGATCCGCAAAACACATACGGACATCTGAATGGAGCCTTACAGGGGGGTGATCAATGACAGGGGGGTGATCAGGGAGTCTATATGGGGTGATCAGGGGTTAATAAGGGGTTAATAAGTGTAGTGGTGTTTGGTGCTACTTACAGAGCTGCCTGTGTCCTCTGGTGGTCGATCCAAGTAAAAGGGACCACCAGAGGACCAGGTAGCAGGTATATTAGACGCTGTTAACAAAACAGCGTCTAATATACCTTTTTGGGGTTAAAAAAATCGCATCTACAGCCTGCCAGCGAATGACTGCCGCTGGCAGGCTGTAGATCCACTCGTTTACCTCCTGATCCTGTGAACACGCTCTCCTGTGTGCGCGCGTTCACAGGAAATCTCTTGTCTCGCGAAAGGACGCGCCAATGCGTCAAGGAGGAATACCCCGGCCGCCCGCAGGACGCAATCCTGCGTTAGGCGGTCGGGAGGTGGTTAAAAACCTAGGTGCGTCTTATCATCAGGTGGGCCTTATAAAGCGAAAAATATGGTGTGTGTGTATATATATATATATATATATATATACAGTATATATATGTATAATTTTTAGCCAGTGTTAACTTTTTTAACACTGTAGTGAATTTTTATACTAGAGTTTTTGCACGCACGATCTGTGTGCATGCGTGCTCCAGAGCACCGATCAGTGGTGTGCTCATTTACATCTGCACATTTTAGATATTTTTTTTTTACTTTTTTTTGTGTCAAAAAAGAAATGCAGTTAGTGGTACTTTGCACGAACACACCATCTTCGTGTGTGCATTTTGCAGAGAACTATAGTGAATTTTTATACTAGAGTTTTTGCACGCACGCATGATCTGTGTGCGTAGGTGCATGCTGCACCGATCAGTAGTGTGCTCTTTTGTAACTGAACATTTTTGAGTTGTGTGAAAAAAGAACTGCAGTTAGTGATAGTTTTATATATATATATATATATATATATATATATTTCAGTTGGTGCCAGTTTAGAATTTTGCACGAACGCACCATCTGCGCACGTGCATTTTGCAACCACTGAGCACTGAGCACTGATCAGTAGTGTCCATTACTAATTGTGTCTGCTCAGTTTGCACTATAAGTTTTTTTGTGCAGAAGCCTTTTTTTTACCAATTTAGTTTTCTTTAAAATGTATTTTCAAATTTATTACAAGCCCCTTCACGTTTGAAAACACGACATATACATCCCTCACACTAAATAAAGGTTAACACATTTCACACGTCACACTCCAATAAAATAAAAATGTCCAATTCATTCCAACGAGTATACTCAGCTGAAGAGGCATACACCATCCTTGCCTCCAATACTGAGTCTGCCAGTGAGGGAGAAGAGGATGCCACTTTCCTCTACTCCTGTACCCCCTCATCATCATCCGCTGATAAAGGACCCTCTAGAAGGCGCCCCAGGGTAGCAGCGGAGGCAGCCCCCCCAGAGTGCGCCCACATGGACATCACCCCGTGAGAATTGTCAGCCCAAATTTGCTGAGTTTGTGAGCAACTCAGGAATTTAGATAGATTGTGCAGGCTTCACAGAAATAGATTTTTGTTTTTATCTATTTCTCTGAAGATTTGATGGTAACCCAAACAAATTTATACGCCCAGCAATTTATTTCCCAGAACCCCACAACTCGAGATGATGATGACCTTTTGGGGGCTATTGCTGCATATGGGCGTTGTTAAAAAAAACTAAGATCAATCAGTATTGGAATGCAGATGTCTTGTACCACACTCTAATTTACAGCAATACCATGGCCCATAATCAATTCCAATCAATACTTAAGTTTTTGCACTACAAATATAATGCACAGTGCCCACCCTAGAATGACCCCGCATTTGACCGTATGTTCAAAATTTGGCCAGTCCTTGACCACTTCAATGCAAAGTTTTCAGAAGTGTACACCCCAGAACAAAATGTCTGCATAGACGTATCCCTATTACTTTTCAAAGGGAGGGTAAAATTCTGCCACTACCTGCCCAGCAAGCGGGCAAGGTATGGCATAAAAATGTTTAAAATCAGTGAGAGTAGCTCTGGGTACACTCACAAGTTTCATGTTTATGAAGGGAGTGTGGTAATGTGAACAGCGTTGGAAGGCGTGTATGTCCCACTCAGGTACCTCAGATGGGTGAGACAACTAAAATCCAGAGAGTGGCAGTGGTCTCAGCAAAGCATAGTTTGCTGAGACAGTTTTGTTTATTAATTCTGGGCTGGATTTTAATTGGATTGTCGGGTAGGCTTGGCAGTGGGAACTGCCAATCCACACCCTTCCATCACTGGTATTCCCTTCTACCTGAGGTGATCGCAGTTGAGGCCAGCTGTAATCAAAAAGCGCCTCCCAGTATGTCAGTCTGGGGTAAGTGTGTGTGTGATCCTTGAGCAGGGGCTCTGTATGAGTGGTCTCAGCCGGGTTGGCTGAGGGGCCACGAGACTAGACGATAGCCTAAACTTTGGGGGACGCAGTGAAGCCTGTGACACAAGGATCATGAGGCCACAATCCCTCAAAAGGTATTGAAGTGTCACAGCCTGGAGGTTGCTGGACTGTATGGCTGAGGAAAGCCGCATTTGCGTTCCATGTGTGAACTGGGCTCTCTAGGTGAGTCAGGGATATGTTTATGTGTTTAGTTAGAGCCTAGCCGGGCAAGGGTTTGTTATTTTGTGTGGATATCACACGTGATAAGTTGAAGCTACGACTTCGTAACCTGTGCTTTGCTGAAGTGTTTGAAATAAAGCAAGAGTTTGGACATTATGACCATGTCTGTGAAGATGTCTGTGAATGTGACCCCCTGAAAAGAGATGATCCCTTACAGGAGGGACACCCGGATTGATCTAGAGGCCAGACAAGAACATTCTTACGATTTCAAAAGATGGTAATAAAGGCCCTAATTCTTCCAAACCAAGCAATGGAGGGCCCCAGTACTTCTGCAAGTTATAGTGCCCGAGTTATACCAGGGCAACATTTCCCTGGTAAAGTCCCCCAAACATCGAGGAAGGGAAGGATGCAAAAAATATGCAGGGTGTGTTCCAAAAGGGGGATAAGGAAAGACACCATTTACCTTTGCGAAACCTGCCCTGAAAAACTTGGCCTGTGCATCAAAGATTGTTTCAGAATCTACCACTCATTCATGGAGTAATTTCATCCTTTATGTACCCTGTAATTTTACCACCTTATATCTCTGATTTAGTCTGCATAGTTTACATATGCACTTTTCACCAACCACTAGATATTCATTTCTGTGAAACACCTGTTAGGTCAAAAGTGCCCTTTCCACCCCTTAAAATGTTCGTACGGGGATGCTCTTTCCAAAATGGGGTCACTTCTTGGGGTTTTTAATTTCTGGGGACCTCAGGAATCTTTTAAGGGGTTTTCCCATCTCAGACAATGGGGGCATATCGCAAGGATATGCCCCCATTGTCTGATAGGTGCGCTGGTACCCACACCTATATCGAGAACGGAGCCCCCAAAGTGAAGGAGGGCACACTTGTGCATGCGCAACCGCCCTCCATTCATTTCTATGGGGCCGCCGAAAATAGCCGAGCCCTAGCTCGCCTATTTCCGTCGGGCTCATAGAAATGAATGGGCCGCGCATGCACGGTACGCTCCCATTCACTTCTATGGGGGAGACAGGGATTCCGGACCCCGGGAAATCTGGGGTCCTTCAGCCACAGCGTTCCCCACTCCGTTCTCGATATACCTGCACCTATCAGGCAATGGGGGCATATGATAGCGATATGACTCCATTGTCTATGATGGGAATACCCCTTTACATGTGACATGGCACCTAAAATCCATGTTGGCCAATTCAGGCCTGTCAGCAAAATCCATATTTTGATGTTTGCCTGCTGTGCGCCCATACAGCAGGCTACAACCACATATGGGGTGTTTCCTGAATGGGGAGAAAATGGTAACACATACTGGGGTGCATTTTATACTTTAGCCCCTTGTGAAAGAAAGAAATTGTGGTCTGCTAGTAATTTCTTTTTCTCAAATGTGTGCTTTGAAATCCTTTATCAAGTGTTTCTGCCTTCTGTGAGACACCTGTTTGCTGAAAAGTACCCTTTTTACCACTTAAAATGTTCGTACGGGGGTGCTCTTTCCAAAATGGGGTCAATTCTTGAGGTTTTTAATTTCTAGGGACCTCAGGAATCTTTAAAATGCGACATGACACCTAAAATCCATGTCTGTTTATTCAAGCCTGAGTAGGGTGTTGCCGTATTCAGGGGAAACGGGGAACAAAATGTGGGGTGCATTTTGTTCTGTTATCCCTTGTGAAAGTGAAAAATGTGGGTGTAAAGCAACTTTATCTGGAAAAATGTTTTATTTTTCCTTTTCACAGCCTAATTCTGTGAAACGCCTGATGGTCAAAGTGCTCACTTCAAACCTTGAAATATTCCTTGAGGGGTGTAGTTTCTGGAATGGGGTCACATTTTGGGGGTTTCCACTGTAGGGCTTCATATGCGATATAGCTCCTAATTACCATTCCAGCTAAATCCACTCTCCAAAAGCCATATGGTGCTCCTTCCACTCTGAAGCCTGCTATGCGCCCATACATCATTTTTTTTAGCACATATGGGGTGTTGCTGTATTCGATGGTCACTGTTGAACAAAATGTAGGGTGCATTTTGTCTTGTTACTCTTTGGGAAAGTGAAAAATGTGGGTGTAAAGCTACTTTTTTGTGAAAAAAACTACATTTTTCATTTTCACTGCCGAGTGTTTCCTAATTCTGTGAATCGCATGATGGGTCAAAGTGCTCTCTACACACCTTGAAATATTCCTTGAGGGGTGTAGTTTTCATAATTGGGTAACTTTTTGGGGGTTTCCACTGTAGGGCCACCTCAGGGTGTTGATTCTATAAACTCCAGATTCAGGGTAATAGATTTTGTCTGGCTGTTAACCCTTGTTGTGTTGCATAAAAAATAGATTAAAATTAAAAATCTGCAAAAAAAAAGTGAAATTTTGGCATTTCATTCCCATTTTCCTTTAATTCTTGTGGGGCACCTAAAGGGTTAACAAAGTTTGCAAAATCAGTTTTGAATAGCTTGAGGGGTGTAGTTTCTGAAATGGAGTGATTTATGGGTGGTTTCTAATATGTAAGCCCCAGAAAGTGACTTCATAACTGAACTGGTCCTGAAAAAATTGGGTTTTGGAAATGTTTTTAAATATTTTAAGATTTGCTTCTAAACTTCTAAGCCTTCTAACATCCCAAAAAAATAAAATGTAATTTTCAAAATGATCCAAAAAAGAAGGAGACATATGGGGAATGTAAAGTAATAACTATTTTTGGAGGTATTACTATCTATTATAAAAGTAGAGAAATTGAAATTTGAAAATTTGCTAATGTTTCTATTTTTTGTACTTTTGGGATTATTTGATAAATAAAGGTGAAATACAGTACAGACCAAAAGTTTGGACACCTTCTCATTCAAAGAGTTTTCTTTATTTTCATGACTATGAAAATTGTAGATTCACAATGAAGGCATCAAAACTATGAATTAACATATGTGGAATTATATACATAACAAACAAGTGTGAAACAACTGAAAATATGTCATATTCTAGGTTCTTCAAAGTAGCCACCTTTTGCTTTGATTACTGCTTTGCACACTCTTGGCATTCTCTTGATGAGCTTCAAGAGGTAGTCCCCTGAAATGGTTTTCACTTCACAGGTGTGCCCTGTCAGGTTTAATAAGTGGGATTTCTTGCCTTATAAATGGGGCTGGGACCATCAGTTGCGTTGAGGAGAAGTCAAGTGGATACACAGCTGATAGTCCTACTGAATAGACTCTTAGAATTTGTATTATGGCAAGAAAAAAGCAGCTAAGTAAAGAAAAACGAGTGGCCATCATTACTTTAAGATATGAAGGTCAGTCAGTCAGCCGAAAAATTGGGAAAACTTTGAAAGTAAGGGCTATTTGACCATGAAGGAGAGTGATGGGGTGCTGCGCCAGATGACCTGGCCTCCACAGTCACCGGACCTGAACCCAATCAAGATGGTTTGGGGTGAGCTGGACCGCAGAGTGAAGGCAAAAGGGCCAACAAGTGCTAAGCATCTCTGGGAACTCCTTCAAGACTGTTGGAGGACCATTTCAGGGGACTACCTCTTGAAGCTCATCAAGAGAATGCCAAGAGTGTGCAAAGCAGTAATCAAAGCAAAAGGTGGCTACTTTGAAGAACCTAGAATATGACATATTTTCAGTTGTTTCACACTTGTTAGTTATGTATATAATTCCACATGTATTAATTCATAGTTTTGATGCCTTCATAGTCATGAAAATAAAGAAAACTCTTTGAATGAGAAGGTGTGTCCAAACTTTTGGTCTGTACTGTATATTGACTCAAATGTATGACTATCATGAAGTGCAGTATGTGACAAGAAAACAATGAATCACCGACAAAGGGACCAATAGATAAGGGAGAAATAGCAAACCAATAAAAACACGTCCTGCAGTCACGTGTGATGTCATAAACGTGGCATCTCTGTGCAGTATCAAAAGCCACATGGGATATAACACAAATTTGGGACTGTCCGTACGTAGCTTAAAGATATATTGGGTTACCTTGCGGAGTAGCATCGTATCGATGTCACCTCCGTGAATGGGGCTCTTGATTTGTTTGATCCTTTGGACCATGAGTACACCATTATTACCGCCATTATGTCACGGATGTAGTAGGGGAGAACACCAAAAGACAACAAGAAGGAAGGGGAAAGATACTAGGCCTCACCGCTAGGGAAGGAAAAGGGTCACCACCTATAAAACCCTGCTCCTGGCCCTAACTCCTATCCGTATGGGCAACTCTCGATGGTAGAGATACCCATACAGAGGAACCTAGAAAACCCTGGTGACCCTCAGATGCCCTAAAGATAATGACAGGGCAGAGACCACCCGTTCCTTCCCTGGTGAAGGAACTAGCGTCTCACTGAGGCCTAGTAAACAACCAGGGGGGGGGGGGGGGGATACAAAGCACAACAAGCGGAACACTTAACTTCAGAGGATGATGGATGAACAGGACTTCAACACGAACCACACTCCAGCTCTTCCAAGACCAAATGAAGCTATCCCAAGCAAGGAGTGATGGGAAAAGTCTGACTAAATAGGGCGAGGTAAAGGTCACATGATCCACACCTGAACAGGAGGTGTGGACATACCAGCAACACACAGACAAAGTGAAACCGAAAGAGGCTGTCAGATTACTAATGCGTAGATAATCTTTCAGACCTTCTGAGACCTGTCACAGATGCGACACATGATGATCGTAAATATGGCATGCTACTAATGTCTCCTGATTATTCCTGATATCTAGGAGGTGCTCACATACTCGTCTCCGTAACTCTTGTTTCGTCTTGCCCACATATTGTATTCCACAATGGAATGTCAGCAAGTAGAGAACCCCCACAGATAATAAAATATCTTATGCGATAATTCTCACCAGCAACTGAACGTATATTGCCACATCCCAAAATAACCACATGGGAATGTGCCTGTTGCAGTATTGTTTTTAAGCCACATAGTTGGTGTAGGGAATTGATAAAGACTATAGACCAAATGATCACATAGATTTAAAATACGGCGATATGTAACAAGTGGGTGTTGATCCCTTATATCCGGGTCAGACTGTAAAATCGACCAGTGTGTCTGCAGAATCTCCCGCACTTGTTTGTACGCTTTGTAATACATGCCTATTATCCTTGAGACAGCTTTATACTGTTTCCCAATTTTGGGACTTAGGAGTTGTTAGCGATTGACGCTCATGGATTGGTGATAAGCCTGTCTTAAAGTATCCTGCGGGTATCCCCGAGTGGTAAAGCAGGAGCTTAAATCATAGCTGGCTGCCTTAAAGTAACTCAGTTCTGAACAGTTTCTTCTCACTCTCAGGTATTGTCCCTTCGGGATCCCTTTTCTGAGGGCGAGAGGGTGACCACTGTCCCAGCGCAACAAACTGTTTGTTGCTGTCTCCTTTCTGAACAGGTTCGTGACAATCTTACCCTCAGTCCCCAAGGAAATAGTAAGATCTAGAAACGTGATCTCCCGTTTGTTGATGTCGGACGTGATGAACAGGCCTAGCTGATTGACATTTAGTTCTGCCGCAAATTGGGTGAACATTTCCTTGGTGCCCTTCCATAGCAGAAATACATCATCGATGTATATAATCCACATCAATATTGATGATGTATAATGGTCAATTTTTTCATTAAAGATGACCTATATTTCCCACCAGCCTAGGTAGAGATTTGCGTAGATAGGGGAACATGGTCCCTAAATAGAGGGGTGGGATCAGTGGGAAGCCGTCTGTATGTTTCATCATCTTCCAATATCCTAAGGCACATGTCCCGATATTGGTTATGATCCATAATGACAATGTTACCCTCCTTGTCTGAGGGTTTGACACACGACATTCCTGTTGCTTTCCAAATCAATCAGAGCCATCCTTTCTTCCCTACTTAGATTATCTGGAGCAAATTGTTTACCCTCCAGTCTCTGCAGGTCCTTTGTCACCGCGGATACATAAATCTCAATAGGTGTGGTGTCATTTAAAAGGAGGATATTTTGTGGAAGGGGTTCTTAATTTAGTGAAAGGGCCATCACCTATGTCTCTTTGACCCTCTGCATACAGACAGAGTTGGACATCCTGGAGATCTTCTATCTCTATCCCAAGCTCCTATCATTTGCGTTTGTCATCAGTGAGAAAACATTTCCTCCATTTCAGCTTACGCGCAAATAAATTTAAATCTTTCACACAATTAAATAGGTAAAATTTTTGCAAGGGAACAAAGGACAGGCCTTTTTTAAGGACTTCCATTTCAGGTGGGGATAGGGTATGTTGTGACAGATTCATAACCTGTAATTCATCTGTTTGTGGATTTCTAATTACTTTTTGTTCCGCAACAGATAATCCGAAACTGGGGGGTGTTGTATAAAAACCACCTCTTGTGCCCCTGCCTGGTCCCCCTCTCTGTCTTTCAGTTACTGATCTTTGGGGGCCTCTATATGATGTCATAGGGCACACACAGTTGTACAGTTGTAGAACATAACACATCCATTGTTATAAAGTTGTAAATAGTTGACAGCTGTTTAGAAAGCAAGTGAAGTTTAATATTTATTATCCTGTTATTGCTAATAGAAATTATATGATCCAAGAGAAAAACTGCTCATACTGTATACACAATACATCAAAGGTGTGTTTGCACATCTAATGGTATATTAAAGCATTGCTATTAAACTTGTTTTTTGTTTGCAATTTTAGCAAAATCTGAGCAAAATAATAGATTTGATACTATTTGGCACATAACATAATCAAAATATCTGACAATTTCCCTAATAATACATCAGTCACTATAGAATATGTTCAATATTTGAGTATCTGTAAAATATAACAGATACAGTCCTGATCAAAAGTTTAAGACCACTTGAAAAATGACAAAAAAATCTTTTTTAGCATGGCTGGATCTTAAGGTTCCAAGTAGAGCTTCAACATGCAACAAGAAGAAATGGGAGTGAGACAAAACATTTTTTGAGCATTCAATTTAAACGGAAACAGGCTGTTTTTAAGCTGATCAAAAGTTTAGGACGACACCTCCAAAAAAAAACTAAACCCCCCCTTAAAACAGAAATCCAACTTCCAAACATGAACTCAGTAATGAGTAGCTCTGCCGTTATTGTTTATCACTTCAAAAATTCGTTTTGGCATGCTTGATGCAACCGTCTCCATGAGGTGAGTAGGAACATTTCTCCAGGTGGTGAAGACAGCCGCACGAAGGCCATCTACTGTCTGGAACTGTTGTCCATTTTTTTAAACTTCCCTTGCCATCCATCCCCAAAGGTTCTCAATTGGATTTAGATCAGGGGAACACGCAGGATGGGCCAAAAGAGTGATGTTATTCTCCTGGAAGAAGTCCCTTGTCCTGCGGGAATTGTGTACTGTAGCGTTGTCCTGTTGAAAAACCCAGTCATTACCACACAGACGAGGGCCCTCAGTCATGAGGAATGCTCTCTGCAACATCTGGACATAGTCAGCGGCCGTTTGACACCCCTGCACTTCCCAAAGCTCCATTGTTCCACTGTAGGAAAAAGCACCCCAGACCATTATGGTGCCCCCTCCACTGTGGCGCGTAGAAAACATCTCAGGTGGGATCTGCTTGACATGTCAGTAACGTTGGAAAACAACAGGACCATCAAGGTTAAATTTTTTCTCATCAGAGAATAAAACTTTCTTACACCTTTGAATGTCCCATGTTTGGTGCTCTCTTGCAAAGTCCAAATGAGCAGTTCTGTGGCGTTCAAGGAGACGAGGTCTTTGAAGACGTTTTTTGTTTTTGAAGCCCTTCACTCTCAGATGCTGTCTGATGGTTATGGGGCTGCAGTCAGCACCAGTAAGGGCCTTAATTTGGGACGAGGATAGTCCAGTGTCTTGACGGACAGCCAATTGGATCCTCCGGCTCAGTGCTGATGAAATTTTTTTGGGTCTCCCACTTGACTTTTTTGTTCTATAACCCTCAGGATCATTTAAAAAATTCCAAATGACTGTATTACTGAGTCCCACCTCAGCAGCGATGGCGCGCTGTGAGACACCCTGCTTATGCAGTTCAACAACCCAACCACGTTCAAAAAGGGAGAGTTCTTTTGCCTTTGCCATCAGAACGTGTGACTACCTGACAGAAAATGACAATTAATCCACATCTTTGCACAGCTGAAAAACAGACTGTTTCAGTTTAATTGTTATTATTTTCAATTAATTGAATGCTCAAAAAATGTTTTGTCTCACTCTCATTTCTTCTTGTTGCATGTTGAAGCTCTACTTGGAACCTTGTTAAAATCCAAAAATGTAAAATATGATTTTTTGCCATTTTTCAAGTGCTCTTAAACTTTTGATCAGGACTGTATATCACTTTAAATCTATCCTTAAAGTAGGCTTTATTTATATATTTTAAAAATATGTAATTTAAAACTTATGTTTAAAAAAAAAAAGTGATTTCTTTCAAACTATTGATAACTGCCAATGACCTATTAAAAATAAAGTAGCTTATGATATATTGTAAAATTGACTTAACAATAGAATTATAAAAATTCTGAAATTGTCATGAGTCATTGGAATTACTCATGTCAAATCCAACTGGATACATCTTTTTTCTGTTTACCAAAAATGGTGTACAGTACATATAGGTCATTGGCAAAACACATAACATCAAGGTGATACTGTGGCATAGTTGATTAGGATTCATAGATAAACTGTGTTGGACAGTATCAAAGAAAATTGCAGTATAACACTAGTGAAGATCGAGCACCAAAGTATTCGGGTGTTCGGCCCGAACACATTGCTATATTTGTGTGCTCGGCCGAGCACCCGATTATAATGGAAGTCAATGGGAGACAACCAGGCACCCCCTCCTCTGAACAGGGGAGGGTGCCTGGTCCATTGGAAAAGGTCAGAAAGTGACAGAAAGACCACCAAAATGGATCAGGAACACCATGGGGACGATGTCTGGATGCATCTTGGACTCCCAGGTCGCTGCTAGGAACCATGTTGTCCGAGTTGTACGCCACTTTTACAGACTGACAAAAATACACAAAAGATTGTTTTGAAACATTCTTTCCTGTATAGTCAATTGTATATAAAGTGCAAGTGTTGCAAAAAAATTACAAGCAAGAGGCACTCCAAAACAGAATGTATATCATATAAAGGACGGCCTCATTCACATTGTGGTACAATTTTTCAGGTAGTGAGACTCCTACACTCATAAAGCCTATGCACTGTGAAAGGGCTGCCAAAAATTACAAGGAATCGTCACTCCAAAACACTCTTTGTTACACATAAAGGAGGGCATCATACACACCCTTGAAAAATTATGATTTATGGCCTGCTGGTGACCCTCAAAAACATTTGGAGCAAGGACCTGCTGATCAGACCATCTAAAACCTTAGGGGGCGAAGGCCTGCTGCCGCATTGGTGACTCTAGATAACCTCTGGGCGATTGCACGTCCCCATGACAGCAACGATCCATTTGGATGTCTGCCCTTTCAGCTTTCGATGTTCTTTTTTGCGCCTACCATGGTGATCAAGGTTAACGGGGAATCAGGTTTCGATGCCGGACTGGGAGCTTGAGAAAGGAATACCAAATCCAAGGGAGGTCAATGGCTGAAATCTGATTGGCAGTTGTTGCCTTGCCCCTTTTTTTTCATAATTGTGAACCACCCAGAGAGGGTGGGTCAAGTTATTAAAGCACAAAAGGAAAGAAAGGCAACAGGAGCAAGGCAATTACCCACGGCAACCCAAGGCAACGGGAGGCAGTGACAATAAATAACAATTCAGGACTCTTAAGATGCCATGTTATAGGAATCAGAGGTGTAGCTAGGCTTTAGAGCACCCGGGGCAAGGATTCAGGATCGCACCCCCCCCCCCCTTACACACATGCCACTCAAATTTACATAAAGAGGAAAAAGTAAGGCCATGCTACATTCTGCATACATTTTTTTTACACTATGCCACTCTTCTAACTTCGCCTAATGCAAAACTACTTACACAGTATCACTGAATAAAATCTATCATAGGGTACATGGTGGTACCAATACACCTTGCAATATATTCAAGAACTAACTGGTCCTACCTCATCGATGGTGTCGCTGGCATGTCGGCGTGATGTTCACTGGATCCAGAACAAGTTTCTTGTGGTGACAGAGAAAAAGGAATAATCACATAAGGAAGGGATGGAGACTGTCTGTCACCGCCAGTTCTGTGAAAATGTCTGGCAGACGCCCTTTTCTAACTCTTGCATGATGTTCTTTATTTTGGTTTTACTTTGTCATCTCCTTTGTGTCACCTATTTAGACTAATCGTCTCCCTTTATATTCCCTCCCATACTGCCTCACTTTGCGGTTTATACTACTTCCTGGATGAAGTGTTCACTGCTGGAGGCTGCTGCTGCTGTTTACTCAGATAAGTCTTTTCATGTATTGTGTTTCCTTGCTGGCTTGATTCTAGGTGACCCTGACTCCGTCCGTATTAAGTGCAGGGAGCCGGTGGTCGTGTCCCCTCACTATTATAGGGTTTTCAGGTGTCACACAGTCTTAGGTACGTGGGCATGCAATCGTCTACCATTAAGACCCTTGCATGGGCATAGCAGTCAGGGAGAGCTCTTAGGGTTTTATAGGGCTCACCTATATGCTCCTTAGTTTGGAATCAAGCCAGTTGGACGTTTATTCATAAGTTCCAGCTATCTGCAATATCATCCGTGACACTGTCCCTGTGAAATCCCTAGGTGGGGGCACTATGCTGCACTGAAACACAGAGCCATCCCAATGTATAACAAGTTCAATCTAGGGCATTGTTTTAATCTTAGTTCTACCACACCGTATTAATGCTCACATTGTGACCCTTACAGTAGTAATATTTACATTGTTCCCCTTACAGTACTACTGCTTATGTTCTCTCCCGTCACAGTAGTTATGTCCACCTTGTGACCCCATCACAGTAGTTATGCTCACCTTTGTGCCCCTTACAGTAGTTGTGACCATTTTTGTCCCCCCTCACAATAGTTTGCCCACTGTTGTGCCAATTTACACTAGTTATGTCCACCTTGTGGCCCCAGACTGTAGTTATGCCCACCTTTGTGCCCCCTCACAGTTGTTATGCCCACCTTTGTGCCCCCTTAAAGTACTTATGCCCACTTTTGTGCCCCTTTACAGTGGTTATGTTCTTCCTGTGCCCTCTTTTGGCCCCTAGTGCCCTCTCCAGCAACATGAAAAGAAAACAAAAAAACAAATACCTGCTTCGCTAATTATCAGCACATCCAACAGCAGGATGCTCTCCCACACACACATCACACTGCTGGCTATGCAGGAGGCTGATTCTCAGACTTTCAGCGTTTCTCCCATACAGCTAGCAGCACAGTGTGCAGCCTGCAGGGGAGCACCAGAGATCAGCAGGAGGGTGAAGCAGGGAGCGGACAGCCAGCAGGTGCACCCCCTAGCTGCTGTGTCTGAGAAACATGCCCTAGCTGCTCCCCCCCTTCCTTGCTATTACCCCTGCACAGCAGTCTCACAAGATTTCAGAGATAACAAATTTCACCTCGCTGGTGCTCGTACATTTGGATGCTGTACAAAGACGGATCTTCGCACAGAATTCAAAGTTTTGACCGAAGGCACTTCGGATCTATGATCCATAGCTCACTTTGCTTAACACAAATTTTAACGCAGACTTCAATGACACCCATGATCAACTTCCTCCAACAAGGACTTGATTGTAAGTAAAATATACATTTGGGGGTGTTATGATGGAATTTATTATGATTGAGGTCTCTTTTAAACATGAAAAAAAGCTGGTGAGCACATTATAATCAGTACCTCTAAAGGACACTTTTTGTTATTGTTCTATAAATGTATGAAAGAAAGAAATAGAGACATTGATTTATGAATATTTTACAGGTATAAAAAAAGTACTTGTACTTTATTGGCTACTGTTGTTCTTCTAGCATAAACCTTCTCCAACTCCACAATTCGTTTTATTTTGGATTAAATCTTTCCACTCTCAGTGATAGTTTTAAAGATCACATTTACGTGTTGGGTTTTCTATCTCTCTTCTCTTCAGACATGCAGCTCAGAAAAAACTTTTGAAGAGTTCTCAGTGGGGTGAGATTATACTTGGATAATATTTCTGTGAAGTTCAAATTTTATTATTATAACCTGAGTTTAAAATGTGAACGTATAAAGAATAAATCCATCTTGAAAGGTTATGTATATTACACTCTGGGTAGAAAAGTGGATTGTCAAATGCCGATAGCCAAAAGGAAGGTGATGATAGCAGTCTTATGTTTTCCTTTATAATACAGTTGAGCTCTAAATGCAGGACACAAGGAGCAAGTATTTATTTTTAATTTATAATGCAGCGTGGAAATTACTTTTGGAATATAGTAGCTACTCATCAAATACACAACAGAGCAATTGCTAACTGGTATATCAATAATGTATACTATGTACTACAAATTGATGTGTACTTGAATATCTTATTTTTTTTGTATTTAATTTATAGTTTGTTATATTTGTATTATTTTACCTGACTTAGGCTTCTTTCACATTAGCGGTTTCAATTCCGCTATTGAGATGCGTAATAGGATCTCAATAGCGGAAGAAAACGCTTCAGTTTTATCCCCATTCATTGTCAATGGGGACAAAACTGAACTGAACGAAATGGAATGCATAAAAATGCATTCCATTCCATTTAGTTGCGTCCCCATTGCAGACAGAAAAACGCTGCAAGCAGCGTTTTTCTGTCCGCAATATGGCGCGGATCAAAACATATCCGTCCTGACATACAATGTTAGTCAATGGGGACGGATCCGTTTTCTCTGACATACTAGAAAACGGATCCATCCCCCATTGACTTTCAATGGTGTTCAAGACGGATCCGTCATGGCTATAGAAGACATAATACAACCGGATCCATTCATGACGGATGCATGTGGTTGTATTATTGTAACGGAAGTGTTTTTGCAGATCCATGACGGATCTGCAAAAAAATGCTAATGTGAAAGTAGCCTTAGTTGTACAAGCTTTGTTGAATGATTGCTTTAATGGCATATATGTTTGTACCTTTTGGAGGGCACAACCTGAATGGATCCTCAATCTAAATTGAAAATTGTACTATTTATTGCTAATGTGCAGTCAAAATGTCCTGTTCTTTCCTCATGATCTTTCCTGCCATTCCTATCCTGTCATTGTACTTCCCTATTTCATTCAGCACAAAATAGACATCACATTCTCCAATTATGTACTAGTCTAAAACAAGACCTCCTTTGCCTTAAATGGGCCAGCAGAGATGTTGACTGTCCATGTGCTACTACGGTACACTTCCAGGTGCCTGATGAAGATTATATTTTCCATGCCACTTGCGCATTTGCTTAACTTATGATGAGGCTCTGACTGTATGCCTAGACTGAAATATTCTACAACTCCTAGAGGGAGTAGATTTCAGTCATGACTTTATAGTGAATGGTGTGGGGCTGATAGCCCGTACCATGCCCCTGCCAGTTTCCCTTTTCAGAAAATGGTGAGAGCAGCATACAAACAACACTTATGCCTAAATTTAAAAGCAATGGAGTTCAAAAAGTTGCAAACTTGTTTTTGTTTCCTACTTTTTCATGTCAATTTCTGTTCTGTTTTAGAAAGCAGTAATAGGTGACACCCCCCCCACTATGTTTTCACTTTATCTATATGTATGTATATGTATTCACTGCATATATGGTGTTTTGTTTTTCTTTTTTATTATTAAAATAGCTCAAGTTCTGTGGGCCCTTATGGTCAATCTCTGTCACACCGGTGACAGGTTTTAGAAGGTCTGAAAGATTATCTGCACATTAGTGATCTGACAGTCTCTTTTGGTTTTGGTTTCACTTTGTCTGTGTGTTGCTTGTATGTCCACACCTCCTGTTCACCTTTACCTCTCCCTATTTAGTCTGACTTTACCCATCACTCCTTGCTCTGAATATCTTCATTTGGCTTTTGGAAGAGCCATCATCCATCAGCCTCAGAAGTTAAGTGTTCCGCTTGTTGTATTTTGTATTCCCCCCTCACCTTTGTTGTTTACTAGGCCTCAGTGAGACACTGGTTCCTTCACCAGGGAAGGAACGTGTTGTCTCTGCCCTGTCATTACCATTAGGGCATCCGAGGGCCACCAGGGTTTTCTAGGTTCCTGTGTATGGGCATCTCTACCATCGAGAGGTGCCCATATGGAGAGGAGTTTGGGCCAGGAGCAGGGTTTTATAGGTGGTGACCCTTTTCCTTTTCTAGCGGTGAGGCCTAGTGTCTTTTCCCTTCCTTCTTGTTGTTTTTTGGTGTTCTCCCCTACTACATCCGTGACAATCTCTTTAAGTAGGAGACCTTCCTTTTATAGTGGCAAAAAAAAAATGATCACATAACTATAAATAATATACAGAAGAAAGCTATTGCTATACTTTTCAAGAAGATGTCTTAGTAATTTTTCAAGAGGGTAACTTGACACAAAATAAATTATGTGGATGAAGTCAAATGGCAAATAAAAACAATTGTCCTCTTGACATTTTCTACTATATGGGGAATTCAGTTGTTAAGTCCAGTGAATTCCATTGTAGCTATCATATAAAAATAAGGACTTAACTTGAAATAAATGACAAAGAACACATTAGTTGGAACACTAAAGTGCTCATATTTTCCATTGTAAGCATAATGTGCACTCAGAATTCCTTGGTGGCATATGTGTTATAAGCAGAGTAGCATCATTTTAATAGAATGATAATAGCATGTTTATGTTGCAAATATTGAAAAATAAAAGTTATATGAAGGTATTGTTTGGCAAAGTTTAAAAATTTCTTCTTTGTATACCATTCCACCTATTCGCTCCCAGAAATGTAGATGTTGTACTTAAAGGGCTTGTCTCACTTCAGCAAATGGCATTTATCATGTAAAACAAAGTTAGTACAAGAGACTTACTAATGTATTGTGATTGTCCATGTTGCCTCCTTTGCTGGCTTAATTCAATTATCCCTCGAAATATCCACTGCTCATATCCAGGGGTTATGAACACCCTGTGATCCAGCAGCAATGGCCATGCTTGCACATCACTGGAAAAAGGGCAAGCCTAGGTGCACTTTTGTGGTCCTTGGTACTAGAGAGAGTGTCACCTTTTCTTATAGTGTGCAAGCATGGCATGGAGTACTGTATAATGTGATGGAAAAGTGAATGAAGACAAAAAAGGAGGCAATATGGACAATCACAATAAATTAGTAACTGCCTTGTATCAAATTTGCATGATAAATGGCATTTGCTGAAGTGAGACAACCACACAATATGGCAACCAGACCACGCAAGAAATAAATACTCAAATAACGGAACAGACTTTCCATGATGTTCTCAACATATCTAAAGGTTCGCTTATGGAGCCTCAAATTGATGTACTTTCCAAAGGTTTGAACTTTGCACCTGCTGCGAATTTTGACATCTTTACAACGCTATTGGACATCAACAAGTTCATCAGGAATTTGACACTAAACAGACTTTTTTGAGTCATCTGATAGTCTGTATGATGAGGTTGTTTATGTCTCACCTGAGTCTCTGTCTCAACCTCACTTTACCTTTCAGGAACACTTGGCCACAGTCTGTCTTGCGGATTTACAGTCGGAGAGTTGTTTTCCTCCTGTTGGTATACTACCCTGTAAAATGATGACTATCAACTCAGAATATTATCCGATTGAATCCTGCACAGACAGCATAGTTTTATTTCAGGAGACTCTTGAGAGGGAGCTCATTGAAATAAATAATCATGCTCAGTCAATACGTCAGGATAATAACCTCACATGACCCCAATTATCAGCTCTTAAACAGCTTAAATATCTTCGGGAACAAATTATTATCAGACCAGCAAATAAAGGGGGGGTCTGTGGTGGTAATAGATAGAGACATCTATAGAGATCAAATGACGGCCATGTTATCAGATGCCAGTACATACAAGAGGTTAAAGGGGAATCCACTAACCGGGTATTGCACAGAATACAATGCACTTTTGATTAAAGGAAAAAATATGGGTATACTTGATAAAACATTTACCTTTTTAAGTGCAGATGCCTCGGTTACCCCTATCATCCACGCTCTTCCTAAAATGCACAAGAAAATCATTCCCCCACCACTTAGACCCATAGTATCCGGTATAGGATCGCTTCTTGAGAGGATAGGTGCATGGTTGGATGGCATATTACAACCTCTTGTGAAAAGGCTGCCTGGGTATCTAAAAGATACCACTGATGTCCTTAAAGCAATGTCACATAGGAGATGGGACAAACAATACATGTGGCTTACTATGGATGTTATCGCTTTATATCCCTCCATACCTCATGACATAGCATTGCAATCTCTTGAGTACCATCTACACAGATATAGTAGTCAATCGCCAGATTCAATAGACTACATATTAGACATCACTCAATTTCTCCTAACACATAACTATTTCAGTTTTGACCAGGTGTTCTTTTTGCAAATCCATGGAGTTTCTATGGGGGCCAAATTTTCTCCTTCTTTGGCTAACCTGACGATGGGTTACTGGGAGGAATGTTATTTGTTTTCCAATACGAATGTTTTTTGCTCTGACATCGTCTGGTATGGCAGATACATCGATGATCTGCTCCTTATATGGAGCGGCGATGTGTCTGCCATACCGGACTTTGTCGAGTATTTAAATACCAATACATACAACTTATGTTTCACCCACTCCATAGATTTTCATAGCATTTCCTTCCTAGATTTGACTCTCATAGGCATTTCTGATAAATTTGTATATACAGAGACGTATCACAAAGAGATCACAGGTAACACCATTTTGCAAGCAAGCAGTCACCATCCCAACCATACCATTAAAGCCATCCCGGTAGGTGAATTCATCAGAGCTAAAAGAAATTGTAGTACCCAAGTGGGTTTTGATAAAGAAGCAAATTATATTTGGAACAGGTTGAAAAAAAGAGGTTACCCTAGTTGGATGCTAAAAAGAGCCAAAAATATAGCTGCCAATAAAAATAGAGATTAATTACTTTCTAAACCAGGTAAATATGCACATAAAGCTCCAACCAGACATTCCAAACCCACCATTGTACTTACATACAGTCGACAATTCAGCTCCATCAAACAAGCGGTATCTGTATGATATGTTACTTTTAATATATAAATATATTGTCTTTATGTAAGAGTGATTATGTTTGAAAATAAAAATATGAAAAAAGTTATGTTTCCAGATTTATAAAGTTTTCTGTGCACATAAGCCTTTTCCTTTTGTAAAATCTGTTAGAAAATGGTAAATGTTGGAAGACTACCTTAAAGTATTTTAACTCTTGGCAAGTTATCAACCAATCAATCAGTGAGGGAGAAACATTCTATTAGGTCATTTTATGGTCAAAACTTTAATCCTAGCAGACTCATTTTATGGTTGAGATCTTGGCACAGATAGGGAAACATTTTTGACACCGGGGGTCAATGTGCTTAGCAAGCCTAAAAAGATGAGATTTTTACAGTTGAGTTATTTTTTATATTTACTAATCTTATAAAATTTTACAATTTCAGCACCCTTTAGTGACCTACCAGAAATAAAATAAAATTTAAAGACTGTCAAACCTTTTTGTATTATAAACATAAATTCTTCATCGACTATAAAGTATGATCAATATATATGGATAACACCACCTACTGAAAACTTGGTACTGAAATACACGTGTACTATGTGTCAATCAGCATCATCTTTAATTAATAAATACAATTGTCAACAAAAAAATATATATATAAAAATAATTTGACAGATAAAGAAAGTGAATACCAAGAGAACATACTGAAAGAATAAATCAATAAATTATATGAAAAAACATATATATATATAGTGACAAAAGTCAAACTAGGGAGAAAGAAATACAATTCACTAAGCATATAGTTAAAACCGAAGCTTAATATATGTATACTAATCAGCACTAGACATATAAATAACCCTCCAGCAGCAGCCTCCACTTCAGAACTCAAATTGTGTTTCATCTACAGCTTCTGTCTGAAACTTAGATGGCGGGCAAAAAAAAATTCTGCAAATCAATACAAGCATAAGCATTGTTTTCTATTATTTCTTTGAATATGCCTTTACTAGATATATATAGATTAAGAAACTTTTAAAAAAAGTCCTTATTTTCTTGATTCTGAGAGCCTAATCCATCTGTTTCTTTGCTAACATTCAAACTCATAAAACAGTGATGAACTAATGTCCAGAGATTAAGATAAAGAAACCTTGCCCACAGTTAATAAGTAGTACAGAGTGCAATATTTATAGTGCTTTGGTTGTCTGTAAATGTGGAAAGAAAGGGTCACCCTCAAATCAAGCAGATCAATAATGTCTGAGTGACACTGACATATATAGCATATATACTGTTGCTATAGGTGAATGAATGGTTGATTAAGTTAACAAGTAGCATGTTTAAAAACAAACTGAGCCATTGCATGTGTTATGCTTTTCCATACTATGAGAAAAAAAACAACAACCAAAAAAATCATATACAATATATAACAAACAAATATATAAGACTTATTTAAAATGTAAGACTATTTATGTATATTTATTACAAACAAAATAAGATGATAAAATCATATACAACATATAAAAATCAAATATATAAGAAATATCTAAAATATAAAATGCAGTATTGATCAAGCGAGCACCATTTCTGGCTATTCATAATGCAGAGGTACCACAGTGAGTTATGGTTGAGTGGGGCACAGTGAGTAGTTGCAAAAGCTATATATATATATACACGTATATGTAGTAACAGCATTCAACAGGGCATTGTTCATAACTAACCATCCTAATACAGGTAAATATTTTTTTTATTAGCCATCATCATTCCATATATTATTAACATGTAGTGTCAAGTATTAAAACATCTAAAAGAACTGTGGGCATATATAGCCACAAATCTATATTATCCACAACTAGGGTTGAGCGAACCCGAACTGTAAAGTTCGGGCTCGTACCGAACTTTAGGATTTTTGGACCCCGGACTCGAAAGCGAACCTTTCTGTAAAAGTTCGGGTCGGGTTCGTTGTTCGGCGAGTTAATGGTGCTTTTTGAAAGGCTGCAGAGCAGCCAATTAACAAGCATTTAACTCGTGTGCCCTTAGAAGCCATCACAGCCATGCCTACTAATGGCATGGCTGTGATTGGCCAGTGCAGCATGTGACCCAGCCTCTATATAAGCTGGAGTAACGTAGCGCTGCGCGTCACTCTGCTCTTATTAGTGTAGAGATAGGATGCTGCTGCTGTGAGGGAGAGAATAGGAAAGAATCTTTTATCAGAAGTGCTTGTTAATTCAGTGATCTACAGCAATTTTGTTTTGTGGGTGCAGTGCACAATTTTTTTTCCCTGCCCTGAGCCCAGTGACACAGAAATAGAACTTGTATCCGTCTGTTTGGTGGCAATTTTATGCAAGTTCAGTGCAAAAGCACAGCATATGCGCATTTGTGACAGTCAAGTACAAGCTTTAAATACTGCAATAATATTCTGGGTTTAAAAAAAACAACAATTTTTGGTAATACTCTAAATTTGTGGCCTTTGCTGCATTTGTCACTGTGAAATACAAGATTGAAATACTGCAATAATATTCTGGGTTTAAAAAAACACAAATTTTTGGCAATATCCTACATCTGGGGCCTTTGCTGCATTTGTCACAGTGAAATCCATGCTTAAAATACTGCAATTATATTCTGGTTTTAAAAAAACACCCATTTTGGGCAAGATAATAAATTTGCAGCCTTTGCTGCATTTGTCACAGTGAAATACAAGCGTTAGATACTGCTGTTATATTCTGTTATTAAAAAACACCCATTTTGGGCAAGATACTAAATTTGCGGCCTTTGCTGCATTTGTCACAGTGAAACACAAGCTTGAAATATTGAAATTATATTCTGGTTTTAAAAAAAACACCCATTTTGGGCAAGATAATAAATTTGCGGCCTTTGCTGCATTTGTCACAGTGAAATACAAGCGTTAGATACTGCTGTTATATTCTGTTATTAAAAAACACCCATTTTGGGGGCGTGGTTTGGCAGCCGAGCGTGATGGCCGCTTGAACTTGCCGACTAGTTTAGCAAGGTATACCCTCTAAAGTGCCCGGTGCCATACACCTTAAAGTGCCTGAGACCATTGCAAGATGCCCAGGGGCAAGAGAGTGCCTGCCAAGCAAGGCAAGTTAGATTTCTACTTTGAAAAAGATGCGGACGCCTCTCAGCAGAGTCCAGCGGCTCCGCCATCTTTGCCTCATGAGGCTGAGAAGGAACACACATCTTCTCCAACCTGTCGGCGAGGATCGCCACAGCCGACGAGGAGCAGCTCCAGCCCACTCTTACCTGAGCATCGGACCACATCGACGGACAGCTCCGCTGTCTCATTGCCCCTCTGTGCACAAGCACAGCCGCCACTCTGTTCAGACGCGAGAAGCCCGGAGCAGCTGAGGCCTAAACTCCAACCGGCGGCAGATGTGGAGGTGAGCGCTGAGGGCACAGAAGCCCACTCTGTAACCGACATCTTGCACAGGCTACCTACCTCTGATCAGCCTGCGTCGGGTAACCTCTTGAAGGAGATGCTGATCGCTTTTAGCGCAGCCCTTCATTCTGATTTCTCCTCCCTGATTATCCCGCTAAAATCGTCTGTCGCGGGCCTGGAGTCGAGAGTTGCACATGTGGAGGTCAAAATGGGGGAGTTTGCGACCTCGCACAACCAGCTGATAGACAATCAGGAAGCCATGCAAGCGGACATTGACCGCATCCAAGCCAAGAAAAATGACCTAGAGGATCGCTCTAGGCGTAATAACATAAAATTTCGGGGCATACCTGAGGACATTAGTCCCTCTGAGCTGACGGACTATCTAAAATCCCTGATGAAAAAGCTTCTGCCCTCATGTGCGGATCAGGACTTGTTAATAGATAGAGCCCACCGGATCCCTAGACCCCGGCACTTACCGGAGAACACTCCCAGAGACACTCTGGCTCGCATACATTTCTTTCGCACGAAGGAGGCTGTACTAATGGCGCCCCCATCAGCTGTCTGAGATGCCCGCGCCTTTCCAGCCTGTGACATTGTATGCTGATTTATCGGCAGCCACACTTCGGCAAAGGCGCGTATTGGCTCCTATCACCACCGTTCTTAGGGAGCACAGTATCGCTTATAAATGGGGGTTCCCTGTAAAGCTCCTGCTCACCCACAATGGCAAGCAACACAGCATCGCATCTGTGGAAGAGGGTCGTCGCCTATTGAGCTCATGGAACTTTCCTTTACCCTCAGAAGATGATCTCCTCTCATTGCCTCCACGTCACTTAAATGAAAGAATGGCGCACTGTCGGTGCTAAGAGGGGCACCAAGCATTAATGTTATCTGTATTAATTTGTGCACAGGAGTGCACTCCAGTGCTTGGCATCAAGCAAGACTAGTTCCCCTTTCAGTCCTAAAACTGGTTATACACCTCTGAGGGTGACTACTGACTCCGGTTTAAATGATGTCTGTCTTCCTTTTTCTTTTTCTATGTTTTTGTTCTTCTTTTTTGTTTGTCATTTGCCTATATAGTCATATATCAGACAATGTTGACGGATGGGGTGGAGAGGGAGCTGCGAGTGGGCCTTTTATTGTACCCAAAATGATTGCAGCGTGTGTCCTCAGCCTTTTGACTATTTCCCATGGTTCTTAAATTAGTCTCTCTGAACGCAAAAGTGCTAAATAGCCCCCAAAAAGGGTCCTTTATGTGGTCAGAAGCACTTGACCTCAATGCACATATTTTGTGCATATAGGAGTCTCACATAGTAAGCAAAGATGCGCATAGGATCAAACACCATTTATTCCCATATGTCGTGCAGTCTCATTACCGTAAAAAGCAAAGGAGAGTCAGTCTGGCTTTTAAGAACACTATTGCCTTTTCAATAAGTAATACGTTCATAGACAAAAACGGCAGATTCATTATCCTAACGTGCATTGTGAACAATATAGTGCATACTATAGTGGCAGTTTACGCTCCAAATAGGCATCAGCTACACTTCCTTAATAAGGTATTAGCGAAAACAGAGAAACTACGACAAGGTCATTTGGTGATTTGTGGAGACTTCAATCTAGTGCCCGACGCTGAGATGGATTCCTCGGCCAAAAATAGGAGTTCTTATCCCACTCTGAACCCTCTTTTGAGACGTGAAGAGCTGTATGACATATGGAGAATTCAACATGCATCTGAAAGGGATTACTCCTTTTTTTCACACGTGCACAATTCATACTCCCGCATAGACCTTTTTTTGGTCAGTAGATCACTCCTACAGTCCACGGTGGAAGTAATAAAATGGTCTGACCATGCTGCTATCTCCCTGTCAATTCAGGAAACATATAATGTACGAGAAACCCTCTGGCGATGTAGCCCGTACATTATCTCCAACCCAGGATATAAGGCAGAAATCAATAGCGCACTAACTAACTATTTTGAGTTGAATGTGGGCTCCGTCTCCAATCCATGTAGCCTATGGAATGCCCAAAAGGCCTACATTAGAGGCATTTTCATCAAACTGGGTCACCAGGCGAAAAAACTAAGATAAAAGAAACTAAATGCCATACTTTCCCAACTTATCTCCCTAGAATCCCTAAATAAATCCTCCCTTTCTACAGAAAGGATGGCCCAAATACATGCCCTGAGAACGCAACTCAGGGAATGTCTTCTCTTTACATTTGAAAAAAAACCTGAGGGCCTCCAAGGCACGCTACTACTCACAGGATAACAAAGCAGGGAAACTATTAGCCCACCGCCTAAAAATGAGAGCTGCCAAAGCCAGAATCCCTCACCTGGTTCACCCGACTAAAGGGCATAAGATTTATGACCCTAAGGCTATGGCAGATCAATTTGTAGAATATTATTCGGCACTATACAATTTAAAAGATTCCCCTGAGATAGAATCCATATCGCCCCTTGAGATTAGCTCTTATCTAGAGAAATTAAACCTCCCAGCCCTAAACGACCATCAAAGGAATATACTGTCCAACCCTATCAGTACCTTTGAGATAGCTAAAGCCATATCCTCACTTCATCCTCACAAGTCCCCTGGCCCAGATGGTCTGACCAATATTTACTACAATACCTTTCAAGACCAGCTTATCCCCCACCTTTTGCCGGTCTTTAATAAAGCATTTACAGAGGGTTCACTTCCAGCCAAAATGCTATCTGCTACTATAGTAGCACTGCCAAAACCAGGTAAAACGCCAGATAGACCCCAGAATTTTAGACCTATATCCCTGTTAAACACAGACTTGAAGATTTATGCTAAGATTTTAGCAACTAGATTATCAGACATTATACCACTCCTTACATCTGCTGATCAGACAGTATTTGTCAAGGGTAGGCAGATTACTGATAACTCCCGCAGGATTCTGAACATCATAGATACTATTAATCGTAAAGGGACTAGTGCGTTGCTGGTGGCCCTAGACGCAGAGAAGGCGTTTGACCGATTGAACTGGTCATTCGCCTTCTGTGTTGAAAATAATGGGACTGGGGGAGGCGTTCATGGAGGCAGTGAGAGCCCTTTATTCCAATCCCTCAGCCAAAGTATTCATTAACGGGGCATTATCTGGGTCATTTCCCTTGACTAATGGCACACGTCAAGGGTGCCCCTTTCTCCCTTGATATTCATCCTGGCAATGGAACCTCTGGCTCAGGCCATTAGACTCAGCCCAGATATTCCTGGAATCCAGATTGGGAGGTGCAAGCACTGCATCTCTATGTATGCAGATGATGTGCTCATGACACTTTCATCGCCTCAAATTGCCCTTCCGGTAGCACTTGCTATTATTAAAGAATATGGTCGATTATCATACTATAAAGTCAATGAATCCAAATCCCAGATTCTCCCTTTAAATATGGTAAGCAACCTGGTAGATTCCCTAAAGATCGCCTTTCCGTTTGATTGGAGACAGGATAGTATTAAATACCTGGGTATAAATCTACCTCCGACCCTTCCTAATCTGTTCAGGGTTAACTATCTTCCCCTGCTGGAGATGATTAAACAAGACTTAGCCTCATATAGCAAGTATGAAATATCCTGGGTTGGACGCATTGCGACCTTCCAATGTTTGTTTTGCCAAAGCTTCTGTTTATCTTTAGAATGGTCCCCATAAAAGTTCCCAACTTCTTTTTCAAGAAGGCACAAGGCCTGCTCAGTGGCTTTGTGTGGTCTGGAAGTAGGCCCCGAATTGCTACAAGTACTCTCACAAAAAGTAAAATTAATGGAGGTCTTAACGTTCCTAATCTTAGGGATTACTTCCTGGCCACTCAGATCCAGGTGCTGAAGAAATGGTGGACACTGGATGTTCAAACTCCATGGGTACAAATAGAATCTACGTCAGCCCCAAGTGGCCATCTCAAAGCCCTTCTGATTGATAGCTTAAGCGTCTCCAAATCTAGGATTTTGCCTTTACCTCTTTTGATGAAAACCTCACTATATCATTGGTGTTTATTTCACAAAAACTGTACTCCGACTCCACTCTCATTGTTGGAAAAGGCACCTTTGCAGTTAGTGGAATTACATATTCCTGGGTTAGACCTATCGTCATGGGGCCCCTTAGGTATAAGCACTTTTAGTCAGCTTTACAATAATGGCTCCTTAAAATCCTTTAGCGAGCTCCAGGAGGAATTTATGATACCCAGGGGAGATTTTTTTAAATTCTTGCAGGTTAGGCACCTCCTACAATCGAAATCACCTTACCAAGTGATTGCACATAAGGGGATTTTTGAGGTATGGGCCCGGCCAACACGTCCTGACCGTAAAGAGGGGATTGGATCGCTGTATCAAGCTCTTGGCTTGAAATCCACCTATTCCAAATCTACGCCACTTTTAGCGTGGGATAGGGAACTAAAAATAACTATACCTGAGTTAGACTGGATTGAAACATTCAGATACATCTCCAAGACATTTTGTAGCACAACTTTATATGAGGCAGCCGTTAAGTCATGTCTGAGATGGTACTATACCCCTGACAGACTGAGCAAAATCTACCCTGGCACGTCTCATCTCTGTTGGCGTGGATGCGGTTGTTCTTGTACATTGCTGCACATCCTTTGGGAGTGCCCTTTGATATAAAAAATCTGGTCAGACATGTTCGTGATAGCCTCTAAGTTCTGTGGTATTATGGTCAATAAAAGCGTGAACATGGCTCTGTTCTTCAGGGGTTTACGAGAAGTCCCACCTAAGTGCAGAATCCCGGTGGTGCATTTGCTGCTGGTCACAAAATTAGCGCTAACTAAATGTTGGAAGTCAGCAACTGTCCCGTCTGAGGCTGAAATTTTAGCCAGAGTTCATAACAACTGTGCGTACGAAAAAGCTATGGCTTATAAGGAACATAGAGTGGATAGGTTCTTGTATCAATGGGAGTCATGGATGCGGTTCATGCCCAGATTCCGAGGCCAACCCTATGACGTATCACTATAGTGCTGTCTGAACATGGTATGACTGTAATGTTATTCTATATCAAGGAAATGACTATTTTCTATTATTTTCTGTTATTTTCGGTTACTTTCTGTTATTCTTTAATACTTGTTTACTTGTATTAACTGATCTACCGCGGAATGTAATGCATCGCCATCTATGTGTACCTATATTTATGACCAACTACCTTCTACACTGCGTGCAGAATTATTAGGCAAATGAGTATTTTGACCACATCATCCTCTTTATGCATGTTGTCTTACTCCAAGCTGTATAGGCTCGAAAGCCTACTACCAATTAAGCATATTAGGTGATGTGCATCTCTGTAATGAGAAGGGGTGTGGTCTAATGACATCGACACCCTATATTAGGTGTGCATAATTATTAGGCAACTTCCTTTCCTTTGGCAAAATGGGTCAAAAGAAGGACTTGACAGGCTCAGAAAAGTCAAAAATAGTGAGATATCTTGCAGAGGGATGCAGCACTCTTAAAATTGCAAAGCTTCTGAAGCGTGATCATCGAACAATCAAGCGTTTCATTCAAAATAGTCAACAGGGTCGCAAGAAGCGTGTGGAAAGACCAAGGCGCAAAATAACTGCCCATGAACTGAGAAAAGTCAAGCGTGCAGCTGCCAAGATGCCACTTGCCACCAGTTTGGCCATATTTCAGAGCTGCAACATCACTGGAGTGCCCAAAAGCACAAGGTGTGCAATACTCAGAGACATGGCCAAGGTAAGAAAGGCTGAAAGACGACCACCACTGAACAAGACACACAAGCTGAAACGTCAAGACTGGGCCAAGAAATATCTCAAGACTGATTTTTCTAAGGTTTTATGGACTGATGAAATGAGAGTGAGTCTTGATGGGCCAGATGGATGGGCCCGTGGCTGGATTGGTAAAGGGCAGAGACGCCAGCAAGGTGGAGGTGGAGTACTGGTTTGGGCTGGTATCATCAAAGATGAGCTTGTGGGGCCTTTTCGGGTTGAGGATGGAGTCAAGCTCAACTCCCAGTCCTACTGCCAGTTTCTGGAAGACACCTTCTTCAAGCAGTGGTACAGGAAGAAGTCTGCATCCTTCAAGAAAAACATGATTTTCATGCAGGACAATGCTCCATCACACGCATCCAAGTACTCCACAGCGTGGCTGGCAAGAAAGGGTATAAAAGAAGAAAATCTAATGACATGGCCTTCTTGTTCACCTGATCTGAACCCCATTGAGAACTGTACACCTCTCTGAACAGTGTCTGGGAGGCTGTGGTTGCTGCTGCACGCAATGTTGTTGGTGAACAGATCAAAACACTGACAGAATCCATGGATGGCAGGCTTTTGAGTGTCCTTGCAAAGAAAGGTGGCTATATTGGTCACTGATTTGTTTTTGTTTTGTTTTTGAATGTCAGAAATGTATATTTGTGAATGTTGAGATGTTATATTGGTTTCACTGGTAAAAATAAATAATTGAAATTGGTATATATTTGTTTTTTGTTAAGTTGCCTAATAATTATGCACAGTAATAGTCACCTGCACACACAGATATCCCCCTAAAATAGCTAAAACTAAAAACAAACTAAAAACTACTTCCAAAAATATTCAGCTTAGATATTAATGAGTTTTTTGGGTTCATTGAGAACATGGTTGTTGTTCAATAATAAAATTAATCCTCAAAAATACAACTTGCCTAATAATTCTGCACTCCCTGTATGTATCTGATGGTGCTTTTCTCATCGCATATGTTGAAAATATTCAATAAAAATGATTGAAAATAAAAAAATAAAAAAACACCAATTTTGGGCAAGATACTAAATTTGCGGCCTTTGCTGCATTTGTCACAGTGAAACACAAGCTTGAAATATTGAAATTATATTCTGGTTTTAAAAAAACACCAACTTTTTGCAATACTCTACATCTGGTGCCTTTGCTGCATTTGTCACAGTGAAATAGTAACATAGTACATATGGCCGAAAAAAGACATTTGTCCATCCAGTTCAGCCTGTCATCCTGCAAGTTGATCCAGACGGAGGCAAAAAAAAAAAAACCTGTAAGGTAGAAGCCAATTTTCCCCACTTTAGGGGAATAAAAAATTCCTTCCTGACTCCAATCAGCGACCAGATCAACGACCCCTCTCTAGTACCTATAGCCTGTAATATTATTACACTCCATAAATACATCCCAGCCCATCTTGAATTCCTTTATTGATCTCACCATCGCCACCTCCTCAGGCAGAGAGTTCCATAGTCTCACTGCTCTTACTGTAAAGAATCCTCTTCTATGTTTGTGCACAAACCTTCTTTCCTCCAGACGCAGAGGATGTCCCCTCGTCACAGTCACAGTCCTGGGGATAAATAGGTGATGGGATAGATCTCTGTACTGACCCCTGATATATTTATACATAGTAATTAGATCTCCCCTCAGTCGTCTTTTTTCTAAAGTGAATAACCCTAATTTTGATAATCTTTCAGGGAACTGTAGCTGCCCCATTCCAGTTATTACTTTAGTTGCCCTCCTCTGGACCCTCTCCAGCTCTGCTATGTCTGCCTTGTTCACAGGAGCCCAGATCTGTACACAGTACTCCATGTGTGGTCTGACTAGCAATTTGTAAAGTGGTAGGACTATGTTCTTATCACGGGCATCTATGCCCCCTTTGATGCAACCCATTATCTTATTGGCCTTGGCAGAAACTGCCTGACACTGGTTTTGCAGCTTAGTTTGCTGTTTATTAAAATTTCTAGATCATTTTCCATGTCAGTGTTACCAAGTGTTTTTCCATTTAGTATGTACGGGTGACTTGCATTATTCCTTCCCATGTGCATAACTTTACATTTGTCAGTGTTAAACCTCACTTGCCACTTATCTGCCCAAGCCTCCAATCTATCCAGATCCCTCTGTAGTAGTATACTTTCCTTTTCAGTGTTAATTACTTTACACAGTTTCGTGTCATCTGTGAAAATTTATATTTTACTATGCAAGCCTTCTACAAGATCATTAATAAATATATTCAAGAGAATAGGACCCAATACTGACCCCTGAGGTACCCCACTAGTGACAGTGACCCAATCTGAGTGTGTACCGTTAATAGCCACCCTCTGTTTTCTATCACTGAGCCAGTTACTTACCAACATACAGACATTTTCTCCCAGTCAGAGCATTCTCATTTTATTTATTAACCTTTTATGTGGTACAGTGTCAAATGCTTTGGAGAAGTCCAGATATACGACATCCATTGATTCGCCGCTGTCAAGTCTAGAGCTTACCTCCTCATAGAAACTGATTAAATTAGTTTGGCATGACCGATCCCTCATAAAGCCATGCTGATATGGTGTTATTTGCTTATTTTCTTTGAGATGCTCTAAGATAGCATCTCTTAGAAAACCTTCAAACAGTTTACCCACAACAGATGTTAAAATTAGCGGTCTATAGTTTCCAGGCTCAGTTTTTTTTACCCTTTTTGAATATTGGCACCACATTTGCTATGCACCAATCCTGTGGAACACTTCCTGTTAGTATAGAGTCTGTAAATATCAGAAATACGGGTCTAGCTATGACATTACTTAATTCTCTTAGGATACGGGGGTGTATGCCATCCGGTCCTGGCGATTTGTCTATTTTAGTCTTTTTAAGTTGCTGTTGTACTTCTTCCGAGGTCAGGAATACAATGGAGAAAAAAATATTTAACAGCTTTGCTTTCTCCTCGTGGCTCTCTGCGACTCCCCACTCATTAAAGTGCCACTTTAAAGTGCCGACACCTACCTTCAGATTTATACTTTTTAACATTTATACAATTGAAGAACATTTTAGGGTTAGTTTTACTCTCTTTGGCAATTAATCTCTCGGTCTCTAGTTTGGCCGCTTTTATTTGTTTTTCACAAGTTCTATTTTTTCCCTTATAGTTTTTCAGTGATTCCATGCTACCCTCCTGTTTTAGTGATTTATATGCTTTATTTTTGTCATTTATTGCTTTCTTTACAGTTCTCTTTATCCACATTGGTTTCTTTTTGTTCCTTAAACTTTTATTCCCATACGGTATGTACCTCTCACAATGAGATTTTAGGATGCTTTTGAAGATATCCTATTTTAAGGACGTATTTTTATTTTTGAGGACTTTGTCTCAGTTAGTTAGGCCTATGGCCTCTCTTAGTTGGCTAAATTTAGCTTTTTTGAAGTTTGGAATTTTTGCTCCTCCCTGTAGAAACGCTCTTTTGAATGATAATTGGAAGGTTATTACTTTATGGTCACAATTTCCCAGGTGTCCCCCAACCTGCACATCGGTTGTTCTGTCAGGCATATTGGTTAATACTAAGTCCAGTATGGCTGTCCCTCTAGTTGGGTCCTGAACCAGTTGGGAGAGGTAATTGTCTTTGGTTATTGCCAAGAACCTGTTTCCTTTATGAGATATACAAGTTTTCAGTTTCCCAGTCTATATCTGGGTAGATGAAGTCCCCCATAATAAACACCTCATTATGATTTGCTGCCTTGTCTATCTCGTTTAGTAGTTGATTTTCTGTGGATTCTGGTATATTAGGTGGTTTATAGTAAACTCCTATTAGTAATTTATTATTGCTTTTAGCTCCTGTATCTCTACCCACAGTGACTCCACATGTTCATGTCCCTCACTTATATATTCCCGGAGTGTGGGCTTTAGACAGGACTTTACATAAAGGCATACCACCCCCTCTCTGGTTTTGACGATCCATTCTAAACAGACTGTAACCTTGTACATTGACTGCCCAGTCATAGCTATCATCTAGCCATGTTTCTGTTATTCCCACTATGTCATAGTCCGCCTCACACATCACTAATTCCAGTTCCCCAGTTTTATTAGTCAGGCTTCTGGCATTAGTATACATACATTTGAGATGTTTATGTATATTTTGTGCCCTACATCTTTGCTTGAAATACTGCAATTATATTCTGGGTTTAAAAAAACATCCAATTTTTGCAATACCCTACATATGGGGCCTTTGCATTTGTCACAGTGAAATACAAGCTTGAAATACTGCAATGATATTTTTTTTTTTTTTTTTAAACACCCTTTTTTTGCAATACCCTACATCTGGAGCCTTTGCTGCATTTGTCACAGTGAAATACAAGCGTTAGATAGTGCTGTTATATTCTGTTATAAAAAAAGCACCCATTTTGGGATAGATAATACATTTGCGGCCTCTGTTGCATTTGTGACAGTCAAATACAAACTTTAAATACTGTAGTTATATTATGGGTTTAAAAAAACACCTGGGTCACTAAGCATCTCCACAATGTCCCACAGAAGCGTTCAACTCTCAATCTCCCAAACACTGGAGGGAAAGAGGAAGTACCCCCCACCCACCCGTGATCCCTGGCCCTGAATGCCAGATTTTAAAATTACTGGCCTTTGAAATGCTGTCATTCTGTCTGGTGGAGACGGAGAGTTTTAAAAGCCTTATGGCGGTGGCTGTCCCACAGTACGTCGTGCCCGGCCGCCACTACTTTTCCATTCGAGCCATCCCTTCCCTGCACAACCAAGTGGGGGACAAAATCAAGTGTGCACTGCGCAACGCCATCTGTGGCAAGGTCTACCTAACTACGGATACGTGGACCAGTAAGCACGGTCAGGGACGTTATATCTCCCTAACAGCACACTGAATAAATGCAGTGGTGGCTGGGCCTAAGGCAGATAGCAGTTTGGCGCATGTCCTTCCACCACCGAGGATTGCAGGGTGCTTCAGTTTGCCTCCTGTTGCTTCCTCCTCCTACTCCGCTTCCTTATCCTCTACCGTCTCCTCATCCGGTCAGCGTAACACCTTTACCACCAACTTCAGCACAACCAGGAGTAAACGACAGCAGGCAGTTTGAAACCTTATCTGTTTGGGGGACAAACCCCACACCGCGAAGGAGCTGTGGACGGGCCTTGAACAACAGACCGATGAGTGGTTGGTGCCAGTGAGCCTCAAGCCCGGCCTGGTGGTGTGGAATAATGGGCGAAATCTCGTAGCAGCTCTGAGACTAGCCGGTTTCACGCACATCCCTTGCCTGGCGCATGTGCTGAATTTGGTGGTGCAGAGGTTCCTTAAAAATTACCCCGATATTTTAGAGCTGCTGCAGAAACTGCAGGCCGTCTGTGAGCGCTTTCGGCGTTCTCACCCTGCTGCTGCTCGCCTGTCAGCGCTGCAGCGTAACTTCAGCCTTCCCGCTCACCGCCTCATATACTGGAACTCCACCTTGCACATTCTGGCCAGACTGTGTGAGCAGCAGAAGGCGATAGTGGAGTTTCAGCTGCAGCACGCACGGATGGAGCAGCACTACTTCACCACCAATGACTGGGCCTCCATGCGAGACCTGTGTTCCTTGTTGCTCTGTTTCGAGTACTCCACCAACATGGCGAGTGCCGATGATGCCGTTCTCAGCGTTACTATCCCACTTCTATGCCTCTTTGAAAAAACGCTTCAGGCGATGATGGAAGAGGATGTGGCACAGGAGGAGGAGGAGGAGGAGGAGGAAGAGGGATCATTTCATAGGGTTTCAGGCCAGTCATTCACAAGTGGCTCTGAGGGTGGGTTCCTGCACCCACAAACGCCAGGTACACAATTTTCCAGCCAGGGCACAGTTCTGGAGGATGAAGAGGTGGAGGATGAGGATGAGGAGATGGAGGAGCAGGAACCGTGTTCACAGCAGGGTGGCACTCAAACCAGCTCATGGCCATCACTGGTGCGTGGCTGGGGGGATACAGAGGACACAGACGATACACCTCCCACAGAGGACAGCTTTTCGTTGCCTCTGGGCAACCTGGCACACATGAGCGATTACATGCTGCAGTGTCTCTGCAATGACCGCCAAGTTGCCCACATTCTAACTTGTGCTGATTATTGGGTGGCCATGCTGCTGGATCCCTGTTACAAGTACAAAATACCGTCCTTAATTCCGTCACTGGAGCGTAATGGTAAGATGTGCAAGTACAATCGCACGCTGGTAGACGCGCTGCTGGTAGCATTCCCACCTGACAGCGTGGGCACAGTGGAAGCACAAGGCGAAGGCAGAGGAGGAGGAAGAGGTCGCCAACACAGATGGGGCACCGGCAGCACCTCAGAAGGCAGGGTAAGCATGGCCGAAATGTGGAAACATTTTGTCAGCACGCCACAACAACCAGCACCACCAGCTGATATGGAATGTCTTAGCAGGAGGCAGCATTTCAGCAACATGGTGGAGCAGTATGTGTGCACACGTCGACACGTACTGAATGATTTGTCTCCAAATTGGGCACATGGCCTGAGCTTGCCCTTTACACCTTGGAGGTGCTGGTCTGCCCTGCAGCCAGTGTATTGTCTGAACGTTTGTTTAGCACGGCTGGAGGGGGTTATCACAGGTTATATTTCCCAATGTTTTGGGGTGTACCCTAATTTAAAAAAAATATATAAAAATTAAATTAAAACAAAAAAACAGTGTTGGTTACCCCCTCCTCCACCGCCGCTTCCACCTACACTGCCACATCCACCGCCTCCTCAACCTCCTACTCCATATGTACCTCGTCCTTCTAGAACAAGATTATATATATTTTTTTTAATGTATTTTATGTTATTTTAAGTCATCTCCCTATCCACATTTGTTTGCAGAGCACTTGTCATACTCTTAAACACATTTTTCTGCCATTTGCAGCCCTCTCCATTACTTTTTTAGAGCCATTTTAGTGCTCCAAAGTTCGGGTCCCCATTGAATTCAATGAGATACGGGTTTTGGTTCAAGTTCGGCTCCCGAACTAGAACTTTTTTGTAAAAGTTCGGCCGAACCCGTCGAACCCGAACATCCAGGTGTCCGCTCAACTCTATCCACAACTACTGTATTTGGCTAGCAAACGCCATTCAGTTAATCTTGCACTTGTTTATAAACTGCATCAAGAATGGAGTGATATAAGATTATCTGCTTTTACTTTATATTTTAGATGTTTTATATATATTTGTTTTTATAGATGCTTTATTTGATGGTATCATGGCTACACATGCTACTACTACCACCACCAATAACATAGCTACGAATGATGTCCCCATCTCTGCCTAAATCTCCTCCTCATGGCAGGTTTCTCTCGGGCTACAAGGAGGAGAAGCAGAAGGAATGCTCTTGTGTAGTGTCCTGGAGCAGGGGCCCTTTGAATTCTGGACATTTGTGGACTTTTGCTTATTTCCCCTTGCAAAGTTATAAATGTCTTATTTTATTTGAAAAAGTTAACTTCCATTGACTTATACTGTTTAATAATGTGTAACTGCATTTTAAAAGTTGTGATATATTTCCTGTTCATGTGCACTGTATTTATGAGGCTCTATGGAAAGGATTTAATGCATACTGAGAGACTTTTGGGACCTTGAATGAGAAGCTGGCAATTTTCCACAACTGCCATAGGGTTTAAAGAAAAGCATGTGTTGGAGGGAAAAGGCCAGACTTGTGTACCAATAAAACCAGACAGTCTGACCTTTTGAATGTCTGGTATAGATATGTTGTTATATCTGAAAACCAGTTTGTGTCTAGAAAAACTGCTGTGTCATTGCCATTGTGTATCACTGTAGCTCTAATGTAAGCCTATGACAGATGGAAAGACAACAATGTATCTATTTTTGTTGAGTTTTTCCACTCTATCTTTCCCATTAGAAGGTTCTAGTTCAGCCAGAAACTGTATATAAGGACAGCAGTCAGAGCCCCTAATGTTCTGCAGTTCGGGACCAGTGCTTGGAGTGGGAGACTCATGCCAGTCTGCATGAGTTACCTGAAGAAGATGCTGAGATGGGGATGTTGAGCCACAGATCATGGGTCACCAACCCTGTGACCAAGGAGCCACCCGGACTACTGAGCTATAGACCGTGGGCCTCCAGTCTTTGGCCAGGGTACCAGCCATCTGAGAGAAGGAGGGACAGCTAGCTCAGGCCTTTCTTCAGCATCAAACCCTTTTTCTGTCAGGTAGGAGACTGAAGAAGCCAGCCCTATGCCTCGCCTGTACGCTCCAGTAAAGAAGCACACTGGCTTACTGCAGACCCTGACTCTCTCGACTTATTTCCAATTGGGGCCTTACCATCTCTTCCGGAGATAAGCAACATGTGGTGACACCTTGAAGGTGTCTGGGGGACCAAAATCCAGCCACTGCACTGGTCTCTGGCTCAAAGGCATGGTGTGAGACTCAGAGGTGACATTGACAGCATTGTGTCTTCAATAATATTCTGGTGCCTACCAGAAAGAAGGGAGAACTGTGACCTGCTGCTACTACTTCTACTGGCCGGATGAGTACTGCCTACTGTGCTGTATCTTTCTGTGTAAATGACAAATCACAGGTTTGACTTTGGTATACTGATAATTAAACTGTATTACAATTGCAGCTTTCTTTTTTGGTAATTAAAAGGGGAGCAACTATATGTCCCTTCTATAAACACACACACGGATATTGATGCACTGAAAGTGATGAACTGATAAATAAAAAGGGCAGCTGCTTTTTTGTTTGTTTTTTATTAAAAAAAAAGGTGCAACTGCATAGTATTTCCAGCAACATGTATGCTGCTGCAGGTGATGAGACTAAGCCAAAAAAGCATGTAAGTACTGTAGAAGCTAAAAGAAGAAAACATTGAGAAAACAATGATGTTTGTACAGCACTCCACTGTCAGAATATCATCTCTACCTTACATAGAACTGTAGGACCTTCCAAAATTCTGCCCTCTGATTGGCTCACAAGCTATCTGTCAGCCTGACAGCCAATCAGAGCAAGTCCCGCTCCCTCCAATATAATGTGATCCTCTATCTTCTTCCTCCCTGCCCTGTTTCCCTCCAATTTTCTAAGTAAAAAGGCAGGCACATTTTGAAATTGTATGTTTGAAGTGAATTGTCTAAACTATAGATTAACTTGGGAACAGAGTTTTTCTGAAATTCATGAACATCCTCATTAGTTTAGAATTGATTTGCAATCAAATGGAAGAGGTAAGTATTATTTTATTTATAGTCAGGTCCATAAATATTGGGACATTGACACAGTTCTAATTTTTTTGGCTCTATACACCACCACAATGGATTTTAAATGAAACTAACAAGATGTGCTTTAACTGCAGACTGTCAGCTTTAATTTGAGGGTATTTATATCCAAATCAGGTGAATGGTGTAGGAATTACAACAGTTTGCATATGTGCCTCCCACTTGTTAAGGGACCAAAAGTAATGGTACAATTGGCTTCTCAGCTGTTCCAAGGTGTGTGTTATTCCCTCATTATCCCAATTACAATGAGCAGATAAAAGGTCCAGAGTTCATTTCAAGTGTGCTATTTGCATTTGGAATCTGTTGCTGTCAACTCTCAAGATGAGATCCAAAGAGCTGTCACTATCAGTGAAGCAAGCCATCATTAGGCTGAAAAAACAAAACAAACCCATCAGAGAGATAGCAAAAACATTTACACTGCATGCAGAATTATTAGGCAAATGAGTATTTTGACCACATCATCCTCTTTATGCATGTTGTCTTACTCCAAGCTGTATAGGCTCGAAAGCCTACTACCAATTAAGCATATTAGGTGATGTGCATCTCTGTAATGAGAAGGGGTGTGGTCTAATGACATCAACACCCTATATTAGGTGTGCATAATTATTAGGCAACTTCCTTTCCTTTGGCAAAATGGGTCAAAAGAAGGACTTGACAGGCTCAGAAAAGTCAAAAATAGTGAGATATCTTGCAGAGAGATGCAGCACTCATAAAATTGCAAAGCTTCTGAAGCGTGATCATCGAACAATCAAGCGTTTCATTCAAAATAGTCAACAGGGTCGCAATAAGCGTGTGGAAAAACCAAGGCGCAAAATAACTGCCCATGAACTGAGAAAAGTCAAGCGTGCAGCTGCCAAGATGCCACTTGCCACCAGTTTGGCCATATTTCAGAGCTGCAACATCACTGGAGTGCCCAAAAGCACAAGGTGTGCAATACTCAGAGACATGGCCAAGGTAAGAAAGGCTGAAAGACGACCACCACTGAACAAGACACACAAGCTGAAACGTCAAGACTGGGCCAAGAAATATCTCAAGACTGATTTTTCTAAGGTTTTATGGACTGATGAAATGGGAGTGAGTCTTGATGGGCCAGATGGATGGGCCCGTGGCTGGATTGGTAAAGGGCAGAGAGCTCCAATCCGACTCAGATGCCAGCAAGGTGGAGGTGGAGTACTGGTTTGGGCTGGTATCATCAAAGATGAGCTTGTGGGGCCTTTTCGGGTTGAGGATGGAGTCAAGCTGAACTCCCAGTCCTACTGCCAGTTTCTGGAAGACACCTTCTTCAAGCAGTGGTACAGGAAGAAGTCTGCATCCTTCAAGAAAAACATGATTTTCATGCAGGACAATGCTCCATCACACGCGTCCAAGTACTCCACAGCGTGGCTGGCAAGAAAGGGTATAAAAGAAGAAAATCTAATGACATGGCCTCCTTGTTCACCTGATCTGAACCCCATTGAGAACCTGTGGTCCATCATCAAATGTGAGATTTACAAGGAGGGAAAACAGTACACCTCTCTGAACAGTGTCTGGAAGGCTGTGGTTGCTGCTGCACGCAATGTTGATGGTGAACAGATCAAAACACTGACAGAATCCATGGATGGCAGGCTTTTGAGTGTCCTTGCAAAGAAAGGTGGCTATATTGGTCACTGATTTGTTTTTGTTTTGTTTTTGAATGTCAGAAATGTATATTTGTGAATGTTGAGATGTTATATTGGTTTCACTGGTAAAAATAAATAATTGAAATGGGTATATATTTGTTTTTTGTTAAGTTGCCTAATAATTATGCACAGTAATAGTCACCTGCACACACAGATATCCCCCTAAAATAGCTAAAACTAAAAACAAACTAAAAACTACTTCCAAAAATATTCAGCTTTGATATTAATGAGTTTTTTGGGTTCATTGAGAACATGGTTGTTGTTCAATAATAAAATTAATCCTCAAAAATACAACTGTTTGGAATATTATTAAAAAGAAGGAACGCATCGGTGAGCTCAGCAACAGTGGAAGACCCGGAAGACAACGGAAAACAATTGTGGTGGATGACCGAATAATTATTTCCCTGGTGAAGAAAACACCCTTCACAACAGTTGGCCAGATCAAGAACACTTGGTGAGCTCAGTAACAGCAGAAGACCCGGAAGACAACGGAAAACAATTGTGGTGGATGACCGAAGAATTCATTCCCTGGTGAAGAAAACACCCTTCACAACAGTTGGCCAGATCAAGAACACTCTCCAGGAGGTAGGTGTATGTGTGTCAAAGTCGACAATCAAGAGAAGACTTCACCAGAGTGAATACAGAGGGTTCACCACAAGATGTAAACCATTGATGAGCCTCAAAAACAGGAAGGCCAGATTAGAGTTTGCCAAACGACATCTAAAAAAGCCTTCACAGTTCTGGAACAACATCCTATTGATAGATGAGACCAAGATCAACTTGTACCAGAGTGATGGGAACAGAAGAGTATGGAGAAGGAAAGGAACTGCTCATGATCCTAAGCATACCACCTCATCAGTGTAGCATGTTGGTGGTAGTGTCATGGCGTGGGCATGTATGACTGCCAATGGAACTGGTTCTCTTGTATTTATTGATGATGTGACTGCTGACAAAAGCAGCAGGATGAATTCTGAAGAGTTTTGGGCTAAATTATTCTGCTCATATTCAGCCAAATGCTTCAGAACTCATTGGGCGGCGCATTACAGTGCAGATGGACAATGACCCAAAGCATACTGCAAAAGCAACCAAAGAGTTTTTTAGGGGAAAGAAGTGGAATATTATGCAATGGTCAAGTCAATCACCGGACCTGAATCCGATTGAGCATGCATTTCACTTGCTGAAGACAAAACTGAAGGGAAAATGCCCCAAGAACAAGCAGGAACTGAAGACAGTTGCAGTAGAGGCCTGGCAAAGCATCACCAGGGATGAAACCCAGCGTCTGGTGATGTCTATGCGTTCCAGACTTCAGGCTGTAATTGCCTGCCAACGATTTGCAAACAAGTATTAAAAAGTGAAAGTTTGATTTATGATTATTCTGTCCCATTACTTTTGGTTCCTTAACAAGTGGGAGGCACATATGCAAACTGTTGTACTTCCTACACTGTTCACCTGATTTGGATGTAAATACCCTCAAATTAAAGCTGACAGTCTGCAGTTAAAGCACATCTAGTTTGTTTCATTTCAAATCCATTGTGGTGGTGTATAGAGCCAAAAATGTTAGAATTGTGTTGATGTCCCAATATTTATGGACCTGACTGTATATCTCAAGGGCAGAAGAATAGAACTGGATCGCACATCCACAATGCTATGCTTAGATATAATTAAACTCGCTTCTCAGTGCAATATTAAAGTGTACAACCCCCTATACTGCATGCCGTACAAGAGGCATTAGTGTACATTTTGATCAAAAGGCATAAGCCCACTCACCAAGCCAAGGTTACCTCTTTGAGTGGGACCTACTATTACAAAAAAGAGCAGCTTAATGCGGTGACAAAGCGGCACTGCCCTAGTAGGCGGCAGGACCCAGGAGTCAAACAGCAACCCTGCTCTCTGACAATGCCACCAATGGCACTGGGCACCAGTATAGGGGGCTAAACACTTTAATATTGTGCTGAGAAGTGAGTTTAATTAGATCTAAGCATAGCATTGTGGATGTGCGATCCAGTTCTGTTTTTCTCCCCTTGATATTTTATTTTATTTTTTACATTTTAATGTTAATGTCAGATGCCACAATCCACTATTACCCTGGCATATAAGGGGACAATGATGACAATAATCATCACTCCCTGTCACTGCATCTTCTACTTACAAAGAAATACACTTTGTGATGAAGTAATTTGTCACAAAGCAAATTTTGATAAAATTCGGTGAAGCGGCCAAATCAAAAATTTCAATACTTCGCTCATCACTAGTTATAGCCAATAAAATGCTGGAGACTGAGGCACCATTGATTCCCAGGTACGAAGCATTAACCCTTCCACTGCTCTTTATCAGGAATATCAATATTAAAAACAATGTCTTTAGGCTCGGACTGGCCCACAGGGGTACAGGTGAATCCCCTGGTGGGTCCCTGAGTAAGGTGGGCCCTTAGTCTCCCACCCCCTGCACAAGTGGCACATAACACAGTAGACTTACTGCACTACATACATATATTCAATACACAGCACCTCAACCAGCTTATGTTCATTTAAAGATACTTGATAGATTATTAAAGAAATTCCCAAGTTTATTATTATAGACACAATCAGATAGCTAAGATGACTCCTAGGTATAGAGGAAAGCTATCCAGTATCTTCTTTTCCGCTGGACCCCCATATTCAAGCATCTGGTAGCATCTTGCTGCTGTGTGAGTAGGTAGTATTTGAATGTATCCATACGGTGGGCCCCCAAAATAAATTTTAGTGGTGGGCCCTAGGCACCCCAGTCTGACACTGACTGTCCTAGACACCATGGATGTAAGAGTGAACATGCTAGGAATAAACTAAATGAACCCCTTTATAACCCCTTTACTGCCCTAGATCATCAGGGATCCTTACATTGACCCCTTCGATGCACAATATCACCATGTATACTGGAACTAACACTCTCATTGATCTAAAACACCATGTATACTGAAATTATCCCTGTAGACACAAAGTATACTAACATTAACTTCTTCACTGCCCTTGACCACCATATATACTGACAGTAATGACATGCACTGTCTTAGACTAATAGGTTCACTGAGATTAATACCTTTACTGCCCTAGAGAACCAGAAACATTTACATTAAAACCTTTACTAACCTAGTGTCACGGCGGGCGTGCACTCAGACTCACAGATAACCCACCAACCAGGCTCTGGGCGATAGACAGGGGAAGGGTCATCTCCTAGCTAATCCCTGACCTCTTTCCCTGCACTGCTCAGCCCACATGCAGACCTTAATGGTAGGTATGATGTGTCCCCGTGCCTGGGCTGAAACACCCTAAATTCCCTAAGATGGTGAAGAGGGGAAATAGGAGCAGCCTGCTCGCACAGAACCTGGATGGGAGAGATGACACAAAACAACCAAACTTAAAATCCCACTTAGCTTGCTGAGCTGGAACAGCCAACCTTCCTTCCTAGCTTCCAAGACCACAATGATTCCTATAATCCGCTCAGAGCACTTGGATGGTGTGCTATTTAAACTAATGACTCCACCCAGTGCACCTGATGAGAGGCGGATCCAGCACAGGTCCTAAACAAACACTAAACTCGTGCTGCTATCCTGGCCGACCTCCGCACATCGTCAGAGCGGGGCATGACAGTACCCCCCCTTCTACGAGTGACCTCCGGACACCCCGGACCAATCTTATCCGGATGGGACCTATGAAAAGCCCTCACCAGTCGGCTGGCATTGACATCCAACGCCGGAACCCACATCCTCTCTTCAGGGTCGTATCCCCTCCAGTGCACCAGGTACTGAAGGGAACCCCGAAGAACTCTAGAGTCGAGAATCCTGGAGATCTCAAACTCCAAGTTTCCCTCGACCAGAACAGGAGGAGGAGGCAATGGCGATGGTTCCACCGGTCTCACGTATTTTTTTAGTAAAGACCTGTGGAACACATCATGGATCTTCCAAGTCTGCGGAAGATCCAGCCGAAACGCTACAGGATTGATCACCGCAGAAATTTTATATGGACCAATAAATCTTGGACCCAGTTTCCAAGATGGCACTCTCAATTTGATATTTTTAGTGGACAACCACACCAGATCACCCACACACAGGTCCGGACCAGTCACACGTCTCTTGTCAGCCATTCGTTTATACCTCTCACCCATCTTCTCCAAATTCCCTTGAATCCTCCGCCAGATGGAGGATAAGGCAGAAGAGAATCTCTCCTCCTCTGGCATCCCAGAGGAACTAGTCCCAGATAAGGTACCAAACTGAGGATGGAAACCGTATGCGCCAAAAAATGGCGACTTACCCGTGGACTCCTGCCCACGGTTATTCAACGCAAACTCTGCTAAGGACAAGAATGAGGACCAGTCCTCCTGATTCTCAGCCACAAAGCACCTCAAGTAGGTCTCCAGGTTTTGATTAGTACGCTCCGTCTGACCATTCGATTGCGGATGAAAAGCCGAAGAGAATGAAAGTTGAATGCCAGGCCGCGAGCAGAACGCCCTCCAAAACCTGGAGACAAACTGCGTGCCCCTATCAGAGACCACATCTGAAGGAATACCATGCAAATTCACAATATTATCCACAAAAATCTGCGCAAGAGTCTTAGCGTTAGGCAGACTAGTTAGTGGTATAAAGTGAGACATTTTACTGAAACGGTCAACTACCACCAAAATCACTGTTCTCCCAGAGGAACTCGGCAGATCCGTAATAAAGTCCATAGACAAATGCGTCCAAGGACGAGACGGAATCGACAATGGAAGAAGTGAACCAGCCGGTCGAGTATGAGCAACCTTTGACCGAGCGCAGGTTTCACAAGCTGTCACGAAATTCTCAATGCTCTTACGTAACCCTGGCCACCAGAACCTCCGGGATACTAGATCACAGGTGGACTTACCACCAGGATGTCCAGCGAGGACAGTATTATCATGTTCCTTGAACACCTTATATCGCAGGCCCTCAGGAACAAACAATCTCCCTGGGGGACAAGAACCAGGAGCCCCCTCCTGGGCTCCCAACACCTCCATCTCCAATTCAGGGTACAGAGTGGAGATCACCACCCCATCCGCTAAAATCGGCGCAGGATCCTCTGAATCACCTCCCCCAGGAAAGCTGCGAGACAAGGCATCTGCCTTGACATCTTTGACCCCTGGGCGAAAGGTAACCACAAAATTTTACCTGGTAAAAAACAGTGACCATCTGGCCTGCCTAGGGTTCAGACGCTTGGCAGATTGCAGGTAAGCCAAATTCTTATAGTCTGTATATACCGTAACGGGGTGAGACGCCCCCTCCAACAAGTGACGCCATTCCTCAAAGACCAACTTGATAGCCAACAACTCTCTATCTCCAACATCATAATTCCTCTCGGCGACCGAGAGCTTCTTGGAGAAAAAGGCACATGGGACCCACTTGCCAGGAGATGAACCCTGTGACAGCACCGCTCCAACCCTCACCTCTGATGCATCAACCTCCACTACGAATGGCTGAGACACATCCGGCTGCACCAGAATGCGAGCAATAGCCGAAAAGGCCTGCAATGCCTCATCCGACCAGACAGAGACATCGGCGCCCTTCTTGGTCATCTCAGTGAGAGGTTTTACTACGGTGGAATAATTCGAAATACATTTTCTATAATAATTCGTAAACCCCAAGAACCGCATCAAAGCTTTCTGATTCTCTGGTCGGTCCCACTCCAGAACCACCCGGACCTTTTCGGGGTCCATACGAAAACCAGAATCAGAAAGCATGTATCCCAAGAACGGAAGCTCTTGCACCGCAAACAAACATTTCTCCAATTTGGCATATAATTTATTCTCCCGAAGGATCGTCAAAACCTGTCCCACATGATCCTGATGGGTCTTCAGATCAGGAGAATAAATTAAAATGTCATCCAGGTAAACTACCACGAACCTCCCCACCAAATGATGAAAAATGTCATTGACGAATCGCTGAAATACTGCTGGCGCGTTCGTCAACACAAAAGGCATAACCAGGTTCTCAAAATGACCCTCGTGCGTATTGAAGGCCGTTTTCCACTCATCCCCCTCCTTGATTCTGATCAGATTGTAGGCCCCTCTCAAATCCAACTTGGAGAACACCTTGGCTACAACAATCTGATCAAAAAGATCAGAGATCAAAGGCAGGGGATATGGATCCCGGACTGTAATACGGTTCAATTCCCGGAAATCCAAACACAGTCTCAGTGATCCATCCTTTTTCTTCACAAAGAACAAACCTACTGACACTGGAGACTTAGATGGTCTAATATGACCCTTTGCCAAACTCTCGGAGACCTACTTTCGCATGACCTCTCTTTCAGGTTGAGAGAGGTTGTAAAGCCGAGACTTTGGCAACTTAGCCCCCGGAATGAGATTAACTGGACAATCATAGTCTCGATGAGGGGGAAATTCCTGAGCGCCACCCTCCGAAAAGACATCCGCAAAATCCGAGAGATACTGAGGTAAAGCCGTAATGGACACACCAGAGATAGATGTGCGAAGACAATTATCCGAACAAAACTCACTCCAACCAATGATTTGTCTCGCTTGCCAGTCTATAATTGGGTTATGTCTAGTCAACCATGGCAACCCCAAAACTATAGGAGAAATAATTTCAACATGTGAATCACCCACCCTTAAGTGAATACCATGAACTTTGAGAAAGAGGGGAAGAATCAATCAAAAACACGAATCTCGTTCTCTAAAGTGCAAGTACTCAATTAGTCAATTAGGTTTACCCCAGCACCACAATCAAGGAATACATCAACAAAAACATTTTTTGACTCTAGCGCCACCATAGCTGGAAGGAGAAAACGGGAACTGCAGGGAGCTTGCATACCTGCCTGCTCCACCACACCATTCGTACTACGAAGTGTCAGGGAAGTTTTTTTTTCTTTTTTCTTTTTCTCTTCCACCTGTGGTTTAACCACCTCAGCCCCCAGTGCTTAAACACCCTGAAAGACCAGGCCACTTTTTACACTTCTGACCTACACTACTTTCACCATTTATTGCTCGGTCATGCAACTTACCACCCAAATGAATTTTACCTCCTTTTCTTCTCACTAATAGAGCTTTCATTTGGTGGTATTTCATTGCTGCTGACATTTTTACTTTTTTTGTTATTGATCGAAATTTAACGATTTTTTTGCAAAAAAATGACATTTTTCACTTTCAGTTGTAAAATTTTGCAAAAAAAATGACATCCATATATAAATTTTGCTCTAAATTTATTGTTCTACATGTCTTTGATAAAAAAAAAATGTTTGGGTAAAAAAAAATGGTTTGGGTAAAAGTTATAGCGTTTACAAACTATGGTACAAAAATGTGAATTTCCGCTTTTTGAAGCAGCTCTGACTTTCTGAGCACCTGTCATGTTTCCTGAGGTTCTACAATGCCCAGACAGTACAAACACCCCACAAATGACCCCATTTCGGAAAGTACACACCCTAAGGTATTCGCTGATGGGCATAGTGAGTTCATAGAACTTTTTATTTTTTGTCACAAGTTAGCGGAAAATGATGATTTTTTTTTTTTTTTTTTCTTACAAAGTCTCATATTCCACTAACTTGTGACAAAAAGTAAAAAAATTCCATGAACTCACTATGCCCATCACGAAATACCTTGGGGTCTCTTCTTTCCAAAATGGGGTCACTTGTGGGGTAGTTATACTGCCCTGGCATTCTAGGGGCCCAAATGTGTGGTAAGGAGTTTGAAATCAAATTCTGTAAAAACTGACCAGTGAAATCCGAAAGGTGCTCTTTGGAATGTGGGCCCCTTTGCCCACCTAGGCTGCAAAAAAGTGTCACACATCTGGTATCTCCGTATTCAGTAGAAGTTGGGGAATGTGTTTTGGGGTGTCATTTTACATATACCCATGCTGGGTGAGATAAATATCTTGGTCAAATGCCAACTTTGTATAAAAAAATGGGAAAAGTTGTCTTTTGCCAAGATATTTCTCTCACCCAGCATGGGTATATGTAAAAAGACACCCCAAAACACATTCCCCAACTTCTCCTGAATACGGAGATACCAGATGTGTGACACTTTTTTGCAGCCTAGGTGGGCAAAGGGGCCCATATTCCAAAGAGCACCTTTCGGATTTCACTCGTCATTTTTTACAGAATTTGATTTCAAACTCCTTACCACACATTTGGGCCCCTAAAATACCAGGGCATTATACCTACCCCACAAGTGACCCCATTTTGGAAAGAATAGACCCCAAGGTATTCGCTGATGGGCATAGTGAGTTCATGGAAGTTTTTATTTTTTGTCACAAGTTAGTGAAATATGAGACTTTGTATGAAAAAAAAAAAAAAAAAAAATCATCATTTTCCACTAACTTGTGACAAAAAATAAAAAATTCTAGGAACTCGCCATGCCCCTCACGGAATACCTTGGGGTGTCTTCTTTCCAAAATGGGGTCACTTGTGGGGTAGTTATACTGCCCTGGCATTTTCCAGGGGCCCTAATGTGTGGTAAGTAGGTAAATGACCAGTGAAATCCGAAAGGTGCTCTTTGGAATATGGGCCCCTTTGCCCACCTAGGCTGCAAAAAAGTGTCACACATCTGGTATCTCCGTACTCGGGAGAAGTTGGGGAATGTGTTTTGGGGTGTCTTTTTACATATACCCATGCTGGGTGAGAGAAATATCTTGGCAAAAGACAACTTTTCCCATTTTTTTATACAAAGTTGGCATTTGACCAAGATATTTATCTCACCCAGCATGGGTATATGTAAAATGACACCCCAAAACACATTCCCCAACTTCTCCTGAGTACGGCGATACCAGATGTGTGACACTTTTTTGCAGCCTAGATGCGCAAAGGGGCCCAAATTCCTTTTAGGAGGGCATTTTTAGACATTTGGATACCAGACTTCTTCTCACGCTTTGGGGCCCCTAGAATGCCAGGGCAGTATAAATACCCCACATGTGACCCCATTTTGGAAAGAAGACACCCCAAGGTTTTCAATGAGGGGCATGGCGAGTTCATAGAAATTTTTTTTTTTTGGCACAAGTTAGCGGAAATTGATATTTTTTATTTTTTTCTCACAGTCTCCCGTTCCGCTAACTTGGGACAAAAATTTCAATCTTTCATGGACTCAATATGCCCCTCACGGAATACCTGGGGGTGTCTTCTTTCCGAAATGGGGTCACATGTGGGGTATTTATACTGCCCTGGCATTCTAGGGGCCCTAAAGCGTGAGAAGAAGTCTGGAATATAAATGTCTAAAAAATTTTACGCATTTGGATTCCGTGAGGGGTATGGTGAGTTCATGTGAGATTTAATTTTTTGTCACAAGTTAGTGGAATATGAGACTTTGTAAGAAAAAAAAATAATAATTCCGCTAACTTGGGCCAAAAAAATGTCTGAATGGAGCCTTACAGGGGGGTGATCAATGACAGGGGGGTGATCAATGACAGGGGGGTTGATCAATGACAGGGGGTTGATCAATGACAGGGGGGTGATCAATGACAGGGGGGTGATCAATGACAGGGGGGGTGATCAATGACAGGGGGGGTGATCAATGACAGGGGGGGTGATCAATGACAGGGGTGGTGATCAATGACAGGGGGGTGATCAGGGAGTCTATATGGGGTGATAACCACAGTCATTGATCACGCCCGTGTAAGGCTTCATTCAGACGTCCGGATGCGTTTTGCGGATCCGATCCATCTATCAGTGGATCCGTAAAAATCATGCGGACGTCTGAATGGAGCTTTACAGGGGGGTGATCAATGACAGGGGGGTAATCAATGACAGGGGGGTGATCAGGGAGTCTATATGGGGTGATCACCACAGTCATTGATCATGCCCCTGTAAGGGTTCATTCAGACGTCCGGATGCGTTTTGCGGATCCGATCCATCTATTAGTGGATCCGTAAAAATCATGCGGACGTCTGAATGGAGCTTTACAGGGGGGTAATCAATGACAGGGGGGTGATCAGGGAGTCTATATGGGGTGATAACCACAGTCATTGATCATGCCCCTGTAAGGCTTCATTCAGACGTCCGGATGCGTTTTGCGGATCCGATCCATCTATCAGTGGATCCGTAAAAATCATGCGGACGTCTGAATGGAGCTTTACAGGGGGGTGATCAATGACAGGGGGGTAATCAATGACAGGGGGGTGATCAGGGAGTCTATATGGGGTGATCACCACAGTCATTGATCATGCCCCTGTAAGGCTTCATTCAGACGTCCGGATGCGTTTTGCGGATCCGATCCATCTATCAGTGGATCCGTAAAAATCATGAAGACGTCTGAATGGAGCTTTACAGGGGGGTAATCAATGACAGGGGGGTGATCAGGGAGTCTATATGGGGTGATAACCACAGTCATTGATCATGCCCCTGTAAGGCTTCATTCAGACGTCCGGATGCGTTTTGCGGATCCGATCCATCTATCAGTGGATCCGTAAAAATCATGCGGACGTCTGAATGGAGCTTTACAGGGGGGTAATCAATGACAGGGGGGTGATCAATGACAGGGGGGTGATCAGGGAGTCTATATGGGGTGATAACCACAGTCATTGATCATGCCCCTGTAAGGCTTCATTCAGACGTCCGGATGCGTTTTGCGGATCCGATCCATCTATCAGTGGATCCGTAAAAATCATGCGGACATCTGAATGGAGCTTTACAGGGGGGTGATCAGGGAGTCTATATGGGGTGATCACCACAGTCATTGATCATGCCCCTGTAAGGCTTCATTCAGACGTCCGGATGCGTTTTGCGGATCCGATCCATCTATCAGTGGATCCGTAAAAATCATGCGGACGTCTGAATGGAGCTTTACAGGGGGGTAATCAATGACAGGGGGGTGATCAATGACAGGGGGGTGATCAGGGAGTCTATATGGGGTGATAACCACAGTCATTGATCATGCCCCTGTAAGGCTTCATTCAGACGTCCGGATGCGTTTTGCGGATCCGATCCATCTATCAGTGGATCCGTAAAAATCATGCGGACATCTGAATGGAGCTTTACAGGGGGTTGATCAATGACAGGGGGGTAATCAATGACAGGGGGGTGATCAGGGAGTCTATATGGGGTGATCAGGGGTGATCAGGGGCTAATAAGGGGTTAATAAGTGACGGGGGGGGGTGTAGTGTAGTGTAGTGGTGCTTGGTGGGACTTTACTGAGCTACCTGTGTCCTCTGGTGGTCGATCCAAACAAATGGGACCACCAGAGGACCAGGTAGCAGGTATATTAGACGCTGTTATCAAAACAGCGTCTAATATACCTGTTAGGGGTTAAAAAAACACATCTCCAGCCTGCCAGCGAACGATCGCCGCTGGCAGGCTGGAGATCAACTCTCTTACCTTCCGTTCCTGTGAGCGCGCGCGCCTGTGTGAGCGCGCGCGCCTGTGTGCGCGCGTTCACAGGAAATCTCGCGTCTCGCGAGATGACGCGTATATGCGTCCACTCGGAATGAATCAACCACCTCCAGGACGCGTCTGTGCGTACAGCGGTCCGGAGGTGGTTAACATAAGGACAAGCAAAAATAAAATGACCCCTGTTTCCACAATAGTAACATAGTTTGTGCACTTTCCTAAAGTCTCTACTATCAGAATGGCAAGAAACTTGACCCAACTGCATGGGTTCCTCAGCTACCCCAGAGTTACCTGTAACATCACCCGGGGAGGCAGTAGAGACTAAACCACTCACAGAAGGGGTAGCTTGCGCGGAGGGAGCCCTATACCTCTCTCTGATACGTCTATCTAGCCGTACTGCTAAAGACATGGCGTTCTCCAAAGAGTCTGGGTATTCATGAAAAGCAAGGGCATCCTTCAATCTTTCAGATAACCCCTGACAAAACTGACTACGTAACACGGGATCATTCCACTCTGATTCAGTAGCCCACCTCCTAAACTCAACACAATAAGCCTCCACAGTAATCTCCCCCTGAAACAAATTACGTAATCTCGACTCTGCCATCGAGACCCGATCTGGGTCTTCGTAGATTAATCCCAGAGCCTTAAAAAATTCCTCCACCGACCGGAGGGCCCGAGAACCAGGTGGCAGAGAAAAGGCCCAGGATTGCGCGTCCCCTTTAAGCAGATAAATAACTATACCTATCCTCTGACTCTCATCACCTGACGACAATGTACGCAGCCGAAAGTACAATTTGCAGGATTCTCTAAAACGGATAAAGTCATCCGTACCTCCTGAAAATCGATCAGGAAGAGCCACTTTAGGCTCCACACAAATTTGACCTGCACCAGCTGCGTGAGCATTCTGACACCGTGTGACCGAACCCCATAGCTCCACAACCTCTAGGGATAGCCCCTGCATGCGGTCAATTAATGCTTCAATTGATGCCATCACAAAACCGCTGAGTAATGGCAGTCACAGTATGACGGATTATAATGTCACGGCGGGCGTGCACTCAGACTCACAGATAACCAACCAACCAGGCTCTGGGCGATAGACAGGGGAAGGGTCACCTCCTAGCTAATCCCTGACCTCTTTCCCTGCACTGCTCAGCCCACATGCAGACCTTAATGGTAGGTATGATGTGTCCCCGGGCCTGGGCTGAAACACCCTAAATTCCCTAAGATGGTGAAGAGGGGAAATAGGAGCAGCCTGCTTGCACAGAACCTGGATGGGAGAGATGACACAAAACAACCAAACTTGAAATCACACTTAGCTTGTTGAGCTGGAACAGCCAACCTTCCTTCCTAGCTTCCAAGACCACAATGATTCCTCCCTCATTGCCATAGACCACCAGAGATACAGACATTTACTTCTCAATTGCCTTATACCACAAGGGATGTAGACAATAACTTTTATTGTGTTATACCTATATGCTGTTTAACACTATATACCTGGATGCTGTATGTCCCTGTATTAGTATGGTACTGTATGTTACTATTTATTTATTGAGGTTATGTATTCCTTAATGTGTAGAGAAGAGTTCCTACGTTCCTAACTATCACCCCCTTCCCATCCCCAGCTACAAAGGCGTAGAAGGAACATTGTCTGTAATATAGCTAAAAATTAAATGTTTGATGCTCCTACTTGGCATGAAGAATAGATATGAGGCAAAGGAGAAGCATGGCCCCATGGCCCCATACTGAAATTTTGCACCAAGGCCCATTACACTTTAGTTACATGTCTAGTAGTACATGCATAACAATCAATAGACTTTAGGGCTGACATAGTAGAACTTACCAGCTAAATAACACTTCAGACATTTGTATCATCTTAGAAACTGGAATTGCATTAGCACAAAAAGGTCAGAAAAACTAATAATTAGAGATGAGCAAATTTTTAAAAAATTCTATTCTGCCGTTTCGGTGAATTTTTCTGAAAAATTAGCTGCGATCCGAATTTTCCTGGCTGCTGAATCGCGTTTTCCTGGCTGCTGAGAGCCTTTATAGTGGTGTAGAACACTGTGCCTTGTAGTAACACGCATAGGGAGTCTGCTTTGGTAGTGAAATAATACTGCGAGTCCGTATGACATGCAGGTGACAGGCGTCGCTCTTAGAATCACTGCACACTTCACTTATTAGGGCAGTCACGGGGCCAAAACTGACTCAAGTACAGATGTTGCCGCGCTAGCGCTCATAGTAGAAGCGAGTGAGCGCATAGCGATATCATGTTTCATCAGCTAAGGAAGCACGTAACAATAGAAAAATTCAGGGTGCAATTGTGGTTTGTAAACAGCAGATGGTGCATGGAGCTACAGTTTCATACAATAGTATTTATACGTAATGAAGCTGTGATGTGTGTGTAGTAATGATGCGGTGCGCTCACAATCTGTGCAGAAAATAAAAACATTTTGTACAGTAGTAAGATCTTCGGGCAGTGTAATTGAGCTGTCAATGAGTTTCCATGCAGCAGGAGAGCCGCGTCTCATGCTCTGGTATAATATAAAGTCACCAGTTTAAATTGTAGCACCAGAGGTCAGTGAAGTGAATGTAGTAATGTGCAAAAAAAGAAAAGAAAAGCAGAGCACAGTATATGCTCTGCAATGCTTCTGTACTGCAGTGTATTATCAGCAAGCTTACATGGGTTAAAACAGGAAACGGTGTGTGGTTTGGGGGCACGGCTTCACAAACTTACAAGCACAATTACTGTGATCTATCTATATATCTGTATCTATCTATATAGTATCTCATTTTCTACCATATAATCGATCAATCTATCTATCTATTTCTAAATAGGAGGGCGACTGCTGATTATTTCTTAATTCATTTCAAAATTTTCATTCCTACAAAAAAAATATGTGTTTATTTGCAAATAAACACAGACAAGATGTATAGAGATTAATCTGTTACATACTGCATATAATATCACATTTCTGTCTGCGGGAACATTCATATTGTGTAGAAAGAACATTCTCATGTTGTGTTGTGATGTTATGCAGAGATCTGTGCAATATGTGTATAATAACTGTGATCTGAATTAGACAGCAGCTTCAGCATATAAAGTACCTCTCCATAACAAATGTAAACTATACTATATCAGCACTTAATCCATATATGTCAATATGCAGATGGTTAAATGGGTACTACAGAAAGATATAGGGTAACGCAATCACATGAAAGATACCATGAATAAATAAAATAATTATCTGGCGAGTAAACGGCAGCCTTCATAAGGATCAGCCTGTCAGCGCTGCAATAGAAAGGGGAGGGAGAAATACACTGTTTTATTTATTTTTTCATTTTATTTATTTATGGTATCTTTCATAGTGTATATAGTATATATATTGTATGTATATAATAGTGTATATAATATTGTATATATATAATAGTATGTATATAATAGTGTATATTGTATGTTATATGTATGAATAAATATACAGTTTTGCATGCTGCCCATGTCCCGCACATGTAATATCCTGGGTTCCAATATAGCACTCAGTGTCGAAACATAATAATGATTAATCCGCACTTTCATTCCATGAGTACAGTATGTTGTTACATTTGCGTTAATCCATATATCTGTGCTAATCCATATATATCGCTAATATTAGTGCTTAATGCATACAGTATGTGTCAATATGCAGATGTTATATGGGTACCGCAGAAAGATATAGGGTAACGCAACCACAGTTGTGGACCACATGAAAGATACCATAAATAGCTGAAGGTTGAAATGGTGATCTTATTAAAACATAACTTTTAATTGACATCAGGATAGAAAAAAAGTCTCTAAATATAAACAAAATAACAAATAAGTGCAAAAATTACACATGACAAAATTGGTACGTGGCGGCACCTCAGAGTATAACTGGTTGTCCTACCGTAACCCAGGTGTCATCCGGTCGTTGTGGATGTTCAGAAGATGTTCGTCGTACTTAAAAGAAATTCTTAGTGGTAGGTACCAGACAGGGATGACAGAGGGATCTAAGTCCCTAATTCACCCTAGGATAGGGATACTGATTTGTCCCTGGTCTCCTAACCACGGAGCACTCATCCTAAAAAGAATGACCCCGTCCGGAACCTTACCCTTACACTGCTTGGCCCTGTTGTGCCCTAGTGCAGCTAATCCCTACATGCATGTTTCATGTACAAATCATCAGGGGAACTGTTGTACAGTCGAGCAGGGCATGAATCACCTGGGATGTTACTCCAGGTTGATTCTAGCATTCACACTGGAGATATTCAAGTATTACAGAGTGAGTGGAGGACACTTACAAATAATGAGCCCCTGGTGTGGGATCCATTGTATATCAGGGCTGAAAATAGGCCTAAAATGATGGGGCCATACAGTATATCAAGGCAGGGAGGTCTGCTGATGTGCAGCTCCCTGTAGCACAGCGCCGCGGTATGTCCTGAGGTTATGATGCAACCTACCCGAGGACGCCTGCCTGCACTGTTTTTAAATCTGATCCTGCCTCAGAAGGAGGCTTGGAGCGCAGTGCGGTGATGCGATAAGGAAGGTTTGCGTACCCGCGCATGCGCAGATCTGATCGCACCTCAGAGTGAGGCTTGGAGCGCAGCGCGGTGACGTGATGGGGCGGTTCACGCAGCCGCGCATGCGCACTCCGCGCTGGAGAAGGCAGCGCTTCCAGGACTATGTCTTGCTTTCAGGCGCAGCCAGGCAGGCAAACGTCATTCGCAAAAAAGCCAATCGGATGTGTTGGCAGCCCCAGACTCAGTTACTCCATTGGCTTATGGTGAAAGTTGTTGCTATGTAACCGGGATTGTTTACAGCAGCTATCACCAGAGCGGCGCACTCCTAACCTTAAGGAGGCGCTATAAATTTTATTCATTTCATGGCAATTACATAACGTAAAAAGATTCGCTGGTTATAGAGGTCCATTCACAGAGGCATGAACCGACAAAGGCACAAGGAACATGTCCCATCTTTAGAAGATATATAAGTGGGACACTACATTAGTAGGAGGAATTTTATCTTTCATAGAAATAGATGTATTAATAGTCCTACATGATAATTAAATGAAACAGCTATAGCAGAGCTGTTCGTTTAGGCCTAGGGGGGCTACAGTACTTAAGACATGGATCCATCGGGCCTCATGTTGGAGTAGTGTGCGGTCCCAGTCTCCACCCCGAGTAGGGGGGGGTGACCTCAATGCCCATTGCCCTGATACATTGGGGGTCCCCATGATGAAACTCCTGTACATGGCGAGACACAGCTGTGTCTCTCCTGTTGGAGATATCCCCCAAGTGCTCCCCAATACGTCTACGCAGTTCTCTCTTTGTTTTCCCTATGTATTCCATGGGACATTTGCATGTTAATTTATAACGCCTTTTTGTAATTGACAAAGTCCTTGATTGTGAAGGATCTCTTTAGATTAACACTCCTGAATGTTTTTCCTGTCTGCATGATGCCGCAGGCAACACAGCCACTACATCTAAAGCAACCCAAGGGCTTACGATCTAGCCATGTATTCCCCCTTGGGGAGGAACTGTAGTGGCTGTGTACCAGCAAATCCTTCAGTCTGTTACCCTTCCTAAATGTTATTTGTGGGTAATCATGAATCTTGTCTTTAATGTCTAGATCCATGAGTAGAATCGACCAGTGTTTCTGTAGGATGTTCCTTACACTGTTGGCAGCCTCATCAAATGTACCTATTAGTTGGATTTTTTGTTCCGTTTGAGGTTTGATCTTGGCTATCAGTAATTCATTACGTGTTGCTGCAAGTGCTGTCTGATAAGCTGGTCGTAGAACTGTATCAGGATATCCCCTGGAGAGAAATCTACTCCTGGGGATAGCGGCCTGTTCCATAAACTCAGGTTTGTCCAAACAGTTGCGTCTCAAACGCAGATATTGGCCCCGCGGTATTCCCCTCTTCAAGGGTAAGGGGTGGCTACTGTTCCAGTGCAACATCAAGCTCATGGAAGTGGGTTTACGATAGATACTAGTGCTCAGTTCATCAATCCCCTTTTTTGAAATTGAGATATCTAGGAAGGGGAGAGTCTTGTTGTTAGTTTCGTACGTAAAACTTAATCCTAAGTTGTTGCTATTGAGCCTCTCAACAAAGGTAGAGAAGGCCCGTTCAGTCGCGTTCCATATGATGAAAATGTCATCAATGTACAGGGCCCATAATTAGATAGGCCCGGTACATGACAACATCCCATCGCTGAATGCAGTAGTGGCTTCCCACCAGCCCAGGAGCAAATTTGCGTAGGACGGTACGTAGGAACATTCCATCGAAGTACCCCTGAGCTGGTGGTACCACTTACCATCAAAAAGAAAAAAATTATGAGTAAGGATGCATCTCAGGAGTTTCAGGACAAAATTGTTATGTTCCCTAAATTGTCTGCCCCTCATCTCTAGGTAGTAGCTGACTGCCTGGAGGCCTGCCTCGTGTGGAATGGACGAGTATAGTGCCTCGACGCCACATGAAAGATACCATGAATAAATAAAATTAATAAATAAAATAAAATAGTGTATTTCCTATAATAGTGGGAAATACACTATTTTATTTATTCATGGTATCTTTCATGTGGTCCAGACCTTAAAGAAAAATTTCCTCCGATCCAGCGCTGCTGCTTTGTCATCTTCAGGGCTATAGCTATTGACCTGTTTTTTGGCTGCAGCCATCATGTTCTAACTAGCTATGGCGGTATAGGGAATGTCAGCGCTGCAGCCAATCAGTGACCTCATACAGTACTGTAGGCATATCAGCTCAGCAATCCATATACAGTACATCACTGCTACCTTCTCCATCACCGCTTCAGAGGTAGAGCTGTGATGGAAGAAATTGGAGGAAAGAGTTAATGTGCAGTATGCCAGGAGGTCAGGGGGAAGCTCCAGAACACCCAGGGTAAATAAAAAATAAAAAATAAAAAAGGTGCAGCATCCAAGTTTTCTAACAAAATAAGACAGCCATTTTGGTTTCAGGCAGATCTTTTTATAGCTGGAGGGGTGTTTTCATTGATTACACAAGTCACATGCCCTCCATTTGCCATTCACATTAATAAAACTAGTAATGAGCGGCAGGGGCAATATTTGAATTTGTGATATTTTGCGAATATTTGGGTGAATATTTGCCATATATTTGCAAATTCGAGAATTCGTTATCTCCAGTCATTATTTTCTTTATTGCAGAAATCGGCAATTGAAAAATTTGCAATAAACATTTGCATTAGGAAAATTTGCATTAGGAAAATTCGCAATCAACACTACTCCGAAAGTCAAAGATATTGCAGCCTTCTCATTGGCCACAAGCTAGAAGCAGGGAGGGATCATGTGTACTGAATAAAAAAAAAATCTTGAATATTCAAAATTACGAATATATATCACTTATATTCTAAATATTCGTGAATTCTTGAAGTGCAGATATTCGCAATAAAAATTTGCAATTCAAATATTCGTGATCAACACTAAATAAAACTAGGTTTTATTCAAAGAATACAGCATAGCAAGCCAATGAGATAAATGTTCCAACGGTCATGAGAGCCAATCAGAGGGAAGTTCACATGCAATTAAGGTTAATTGCCTTGTTAACAAATACGAAACTTTGTTTTGACAATCTGTCATCACCAATTAACCTAATTGCCTGTGAACTTTCCTCTGACTGGCTCTCATGACCGTGGGAACATTTATCTCATTGGCTTGCTATGCTGTATTCTTTGAATAAAACCTAGTTTTATTTAGTGTTGATCACGAATATTCGAATTGCAAATTCTACCTAGTTTTATTTATGTGAATGTCCAGTGGAGGGCATGTGACTTGTGGAACCAAAGAAAACACAGCTCAAGCTATAAAAAGATCTGCCTGAAAATAAAATGGCAGTCTTTTTTTGTTAGGGAACTGGGATGGTGCACCTTTTTTTTTTTTATTTACCCAGGGTGTTCTGGAGATTCCCTCTGACTTCCTGTCATAGCTCTACGTCTGAAACTGTGATGGAGAGGGTAGCAGGGATGTACTGTATATTGAGCGCTGTGCTGATACGCCTACAGAACTGTATGAGGTCACTGATTGGCTGCAGCACTGACATTCCCTATACCTCCGCAGCTAGTCAGAACATGATGTCTGCAGCCAAAAAACAGGTCAATAGCTGCAGCCCTGAAGATGACAAAGCAGCAGCGCTGGATCGGATCGCAGGAATTTTTTTCTTTACGGTCTGGACCACATGAAAGATACCATGAATAAATAAAATAGTGTATTTCCCTCAATCACCAATAGAACACCATACCCACAGTAAAGCATGGTGGTGGCAGCATCATGCTTTGGGGCTGTTTTTCTTCAGCTGGAACTGGGGCCTTAGTTAAGCTAGAGGAAATTATGAACAGTTCCAAATACCTGTCAATATTGCCACAAAACCTTTAGGCTTCTGCTAGAAAGCTGAACATGAAGAGGAACTTCATCTTTCAGCATAACAACGACCCAGAGCATACATCCAAATCAACAAAGGAATGGCTTCACCAGAAGAAGATAAAGTTTTAGAATGGCCCAGCCAGAGCCCAGACCTGAATCCGATTGAAAATCTGTGGGGTGATCTGAAGAGGGCTGTGCACAGGAGATGCCCTCACAATCTGACAGATTTGGAGTGTTTTTGCAAGGAAGAGTGGGCAAATTTTGCCAAGTCTAAATGTGCCATGCTGATAGACTCATACCCAAAAAGACCGAGTTTTGTAATAAAATCAAAAGGTGCTTCAACAAAGTATTAGTTTAAGGGTGTGCACACTTATGCAACCATATTATTTTATTTTTATATTTTTTCTTCCCTCTACCTAAAAGATGTCAGTTTGTTTTTTAATTGAGTTGTACAGTTTATAGGTCACATAAAAGGTGGAAAAAGTTCTGAAATGATTTATCATTGTCTCATTTTTTTACATCACAGAAACCTGACATTTTAACAGGGGTATGTAGACTTTTTGTATCCACTGTATTTATATCCAGTGCAGCAGCACAGACCTCACCGCTACCCTGATAGTTTGTTACAGTGTTGCACTTTGGATGAAAATGTATCGTTCTGGAGCCAGACTGGATGTAATTGTAGCAAATTCTCAGCTGTGAGTAGTATTAGATCTTTGTTTACAGTCAGAAGCAGAAACCCCTTAGAGACCTCATACTTCTCAGCTTTTCAATGTAAAGCAGAATGTACCAATTCATTGTAAGCAAACAGAAGTACTTATTTTAGGTTGCTCCGCATTTGCCATGTGGTCCAAGAGGAGTAATGAGGGGGGAAGTTTAGCGCCGCATGGCTCGCCCTATTCACTTCTATCCATGTGCAAAAAATAATAATTTGCAGGACTTAAAATGCGAAGGGGCTCCACGCGATTCAGTGCTGTGCCTTGGACCCGTTCTGCCTGCTTCAGTCCTTAGAGTGGAATTTACACCTATCGTTCCTGTGCGGGAGGAGGGGTAGCCTTTGTGAGAGCCTGGGTAATACCATACAAAGGCATTTGCGATAAATGGCATCCTCCCCAGGGAATAAAGTGTTAAAGAGTACCTTTCACCGATTATTACACTATGAACTAACTATACAGACATGTAGAGTGGCGCCCGGGGATCTCACTGCACTTACTATTATTCCCGGGCGCTGCTCCGTTCTCCCGCTATGCCCTCCGGTATCTCCGCTCACTAAGTTATAGTAGGCGGAGATTCCAGTCACTAAGTTATGGTAGGCGGAGTCTGCCCTTGTTCTGCTCTAGCGCTGGCCAATCGCAGCACAGAGCTCACAGCCTGGGAGGTTATTTTCTCCCAGGCTGTGAGCTCTGCAAAGCGATTGGCCAGCGCTTCAGAAGAACAAGGGCAGACTCCGCCTACCATAACTTAGGGTACGGAGATACCGGAGGACATAGCAGGAGAACGGAGCGGCGCCCAGGGATAATAGTAAGTGCAGTGAGATCCCCGGGCGCCGCTCTACATGTCTGTATAGTTAGTTCATAGTGTAATAATCGGTGAAAGGTCCTCTTTAAGCCAAATAGGAGGAGGGTGACTGCTGATTATTTCTTAATTAATTCCAAAACTTTCATTCCTTGAAAAAGATGACAAGATGTATAGAGATTCATCTGTTACATACTGCATAGAATATCACAAGAGCCAATAAGTAAGTGGGACATGGGCGGCACAGTACTTGAAAGCATAAAGCATATACAAGGAAATTCAGTTTGGCCTATTTCCCGGTTATTGTTCTGTCGGGCTGCATATTTTTTTGTTATATTTATGTTAATGCAAAGGTATGCACTCCTCCTTCTGCTTTGGCATAAAGGGTCAACTATTTATTAATATCTATAAGACTGTTATAATAAAAATAAACATTCTAAAAAGTGTACATATATAAAATTCCAATCGCAATCCATGATTTATAGAGATGTAATAACAGATGATTACTAGCAATGCATTTATTGCAAAGATAAAAATATATTTCAAGTAAAAGAATGTGGTGATAAGCATGCAACACTAATCCTTTATTGTACAGCAGACAAGTCATAGATCAAATGACACATTGATCTATGGAAAAAAGGAAAAGGAAAAAAGGACTCGCAGTGCCTCAGGACCCTGGGATAGGAGCTCCTCCAGTGCCAGGTGATGGGCCTCACTGTACAGGTCCGGGGGCACAGCGGGGCAGCAGGAGACCAGGAGAAAGTCATCCAGACACTGGGACAGGTTTGCCATGGCTGTTGCCGCCAGTACAAGCAGCTGCTGACTCAGACATGTGTGGAGAAAGGTTGCGGAGGAGGATCGGGCTCAGTGTAGTGTAGTGTCATTATGTACTTTAGGTTAACACTGCCATCTACTGGCTGTGTTGTGTATTACTTTTACAGTTCGTTTGTGAAAGAGGAGAAATGGCGATTCACAAGTAACGCTATGCGAAAATAATGATCGCTAGCGTGGCTACATCTGTATGAACTGAGCCTTACAGGTAGATGTTAGTGTCAAGAAGAAGAGCACTCCTTTTACACCGTCGCCAGCTTGTTATCAGAACCTGTTCTATTAAACGCGTATACAAGTAGAGCCCCCCGGACAGAGTGGAGAGTGTGTCAGCAGTAAGTTTGTGTTGAACAATAACCCACAAAAAAAACTGATCCTGTCTGTGGAGCATACGCTTTCACTCAGTCAGCCTTTGCCCAATATTTCATCAGTATTGCTAATGCAAAAAAAAAAGGATTGGATGTATGTAAGGGCTCATTCAGACGGCCGTATGCTGTCCGCAAAAATACTGAATGCTATCCGTTTTTTTGCGGATCCGCAAAAAAACGGATCTGCAAAAAAACGGATAGCATTCAGTATTTTTGCGGACCCATAGACTTCAATGGGGCCATGTCCTGATTTTCACGGACAAGTATAGGACATGTTTCATTTTTTTTGCGGATCCGCAAAAAAACGGATAGCATTCAGTATTTTTGCGGACAGCATACGGCCGTCTGAATGAGCCCTAAGACTGAGATGACTCGTGAATGGAATATTTGCATGTTTTTTGTGTTTTGTACCAACTCCTGCTTTGGCTACCAAATCATAACCCAATTCTGATGGGACCATACAGGCCTTACAGCTGCTACACAGACAGAATCCGTTGTGTGTCTCATTTTTCCTTCCTTCTGACAAATCAGAAAAAAAGGTCAAATAAATGATGATGTCAGCCAGGCCGAAAGGCAAAATAGTGGACCAGTCATGAAGTTGGAGCGTGGGAACAGCATGAGAAGTCCACAGGGTGGACCTATGACATAAAGGTGAGGTGAAAGCAGGAGACCACAGAGTGATACAATGACGGGGTCTGGAGTTGGCAGCAGCATTAGGAGGCCACTGAGTGGCACAATGACTGAATCTGGAGGTGGTGGCATCAGAAGAAAGCCACTGAGTGGCACAATGCCAGAGTCTGGAGGTGGCGGATGCAGCAGCAGCATCAGGAGAAGGGTACCGAGTGGCACAATGACAGAGTCTGGAGGTGGCGGATGCAGCAGCCAGCCTCATGAGAAGGCCACCGAGTGGCACAATGACAGTATGTCTGTATTATTCATAATATTTATTTTCCTCACACTTTCAGAAGTCACACGACCTCACACGACATCATTCGGTTGATACAACAAAAGGAGTTTTTTAGTCACCCATCATTTTTACCGAAACAAAAAACCAACTATGAAAGAAACAATTTCACCACAACATCATTCGGTTCATACAGCAAAAATAGGTTTTGCCGTCACCCATCAACATTACAGAAAAAAAAAACACTTTGAAAGGCAAGGTAATGGCAGCAGCAGCTGCATCAGGAGACCACAAAGTGATCCGGTAACAGAGTGGGGTGGTGGGTGGCAATACCAGTACCCGCTGACGAAGGTGGGTGCAAGAAGGAGCACTTAGCATCAGATGTGTGGCATCAGGCGGGATGCAGCATCAGAGTAGTAGCTGAGGCAGGTAGTCAGAAGAAACCAGTCTCTTTTATCAAAGTGTTGGTTTGGCACCATGGATGATCTAGTCTGATGCATCAGGAATTGGTGGTTGGAAATCCTGGCTGTTCCATGCCTGATTCATATTGACAAAGGTCAGTCTCTCCACATTTTGGGTGGACAGGCAAGTTCTCCTTGGGGTAACTATGGCCCCCACTGCACTAAACACCCACTCTGATGCCAAACTACTGGCCTGGCAAACTCTGCTAGTTGCGGCCACAAATACAGTTTGGCTGCCCAGTAGTCCAGCGGATCTTCAATGTGAGGTGGCAGGGTGCTGTCCAAGTATGCCACCACCTGCTAGTTCAGGTCCTGCTCTATGTCTACCTGCTGCTGCTGCTAGTAAGTCGTTTCTTCACTATGTGGGTGAAGAAAGCTTCTCATCAGCGACTGTAGACTCAGGCTGCTGCTAATGGAGCTAATACTGCTAGTGCCACCTCACCCCTCCCCAGCAGCCATGACAGTGAAACGTGAGTGCAGAGAGACCCCTGGTCAGACCTGGACCTCTTTCTCTTTCAGTTCAGCCCCTACAGCGCTAATGGGGCCGTGAGATTGAGGCGCCATGTCTCTTGTCCTCTGACCCGCCATTGTTAACAGCATCTGTTCTAGGACATGAGGCAGTGGAATGACGTCGTTCATCCTGTAGTCCTGGCGACTGACAAATAACGTGGCCTCCTCAAAGGGCCTGAGCAAATGGCAGGTGTCACGAATGAGCTGCCACTGGCTGACATCAAAGTTACACAGGGGAGTACTCCTATTGGCTTGCAACAAGAAATCGTTGATAGCCTTTCTCTGTTCGTATAGTCGGTCCAACATATGGAGGGTGGAATTCTAATAGGTGGAAATGTCGCATATCAGCCTTAGTGTTGCGCGCAAAAATTTCAATCGCAAATTTTAATCGCGAATATCACCACTTCAAGAATTTGTGAGTATTTAGAATATACTAATATTCGCGAATAGTGTTGAATATTCTAATCGAGACTTTATTGCGAATTTAGCGAGAATATATTACATTCCCTATTTTCGCAATCAAGTAAACAATGAATAGAGATCACAAATTCTCGAATTTGCAAATTTATGGCGAATATTCGGCCCAAAATTAGCGAAATCCTATGTTGGGGGATGCCGTTCTGCCGCTGCAGCTCGAGGAGGGTGTGCTTTGCGGTATACGAGAGGCTAAAGTGCATGCAAAGTTTCCTGCCCATATTTAGGATGTCTTGCAGATGGGTGGAAGACTGCAGGAACCGCTTTACAACTAGATTGAACAGGTCGCATGGCTCAGCCTTCCTTGACGCAGCACTGTTCTTCCCGTTGTCAGTCACCATGGTTCCGATTTTCAGTTGTCGCGGAGAAAGCCAGCAGTCGATTTCTTGATGCATCACACAAAACATTTCATTCCCTGTGTGACTCAGTTCGCCAAGGCAAACTAGGTGCACAACAGCGTGACACTGCTGAGCCCTGCACATGTGGTATGCTGGAGGGGCACTGTGACTAGTCCCTGCAGTGGAGGCTGAGGACATGGTGGAGAATGAGGAGGCAGAGGCGGGCATTGTCGCAGGACCAACGGCGTGACAACGTGGTGGCGGAAGCGGCGTAACCTGGCCAAGTTGCTGGTGTGGCTGTGCAGGAACCACATTCACCCAGTGGGCCGTAAAGGACATATATTGTCCCTGACCGTAGTTATAGCTCCACACGTCGGTGCTGCCTTGCACTTTGGCAGACATCGACAGGCTCAAGTACTGGCCTACCTTCTGTCCTACATATTTGTGCAGGGCTGGTACTGCCTTTTTTGCAAAGAAATGACGGCTTGGGACTCTCCACCTCTGCTCGTCAAAAAGCCATCAGTTTTCTGAAAGGTGCACAGTCCACCACTTGGAAAGGTAGGGACTGCAGCACCAGCAGCTTGGACAGGAGCACATTCAGCTTCTGCGCCTTTGGATGGGTGCAAGCATAATGCTTTCTCTTGGCAATTGCTTTGGTGATCGATTGCTGACGGAATGACTGGCGAGGAGTAGGAGGAGCAGGAGCATTTGGACCAGCAGAAGATGGGAATAGCAGACAGCTCCCTTCGGCTGAGGTGGTGGAGCCTTGACTGCCTGAAACCTGGTGCATGCCACTGGCTGATGCAGCAGTTGCTGCGGCAGGCTGGATCACTAAATCAGAGCCACGGTATGGCGAAGCTGCATATGTTGACACAGGGCCAAAGTGCCAACATTGGCACCCTGGCCACGCTTCACCTTCTGCCTACAGATATGACATATGGGCAAGTTCACCTCCTCTGGTGCTTTGAAAAACAACTGCCACACCGCCGAGTAGGTGATTTTCCCCCAACAGTCCGCACTGACTGATTATTACGGCCGCTCACTCCGTGAAGCAGGTGCTCTACCCTGGGCACGTTTGGCTCCCGACCTCCCACTGCTGCCACCCTGTTGACTCCCGGCCACGCTAGCGAACTTTGCTCGTTTGTGGCTCGCCGAACGGGCGAACATACGGCGATGTCTGCCAGTGTCATATTCTTTTGCATTGAAAAATTTTGACCCATGACACATCCATCAGGTGGTACAGGACAGCCAATTTAGATGTTTCAGCACATGGACATACCCCCTACCTTATAAATAAACCTGATCTGGCCGCCATTTTATATTCAGTCTTTTGCCAGTGTAGGGAGAGGTTGCTGTGTGGAGCAGAGACAGACTGTTAGGGACACCAAACGCTAGCTAATAGGGCCGCAAAAGTCATTTTAAAGACTGGTATAGGTGTGCTATCGATAGGTGTGACTTACAGAGGGGTGTGATATACTTATAATATACTTTCTAACATAGAAAGTATATTATAGTGCATTTGTATTGTGCAGTAGTTGTGTGCGTTTCTGCTGCGATACTGCAGCAATACATAGGGGCAAACGCTCTTGGAACAAATAATTTCAACTGGTGTAATATACCAGTTGCTCCCCAAAAAAAGAGATTGAAGCATGGGTGTTATAAACCAACAATATACTTTCTATATAGTGCATTTGGGTAGTGCAGCACTTGTTTGCAGTTTTGTTGCGTTACCGCAGCTACCCAGAATGACAAACGCTGTTGGAAGAAATAATTTATACTGGTGTGATATACCAGTTGCCCCCCCCCAAAAAAGTGATTGAGGCAGGGGTGTTATATACCAATAATATACTTTCTATTTAATGCATTTGGGTAGTCCAGCATTTGTTTGCGGTTTTTGCTGCGTAACCACAGCTACACAGAGTGCCAAACGCTATTGGAACAAATAATTTCTGCTGGTGTGATATACCAGTTGCCTCCCCAAAAAAAGTGATTGAGGAAGGGGTGTGCTATACCAATAATATACTTTCTATATAATGCATTTAGGTAGTGCAGCATTTGTTTGCGGTTTTGCTGCGTTACCGCAGCTATACAGAGTGAAAAACACTATTGGAACAACTAATTTCTACTAGTGTGATATTCAAGTTGCCCCCCCCTAAAAAATTGATTGATGTAGGGGTGTGATATACCTTCTTCCGCAAATACTGCTCTTCTAAAGGGACTTTTGTCACAGGGTCATTTTGAAAATGACAGGCGGAGGAAGAGGCGGGCCATTCCACAGGGCTGGTAGGGGTAAGGCAGGTGCACCAGGCCGGTGCCTAAGTGGGAAGTTGCAGAAGTTGCGTGCGATTACATCAAAGGACGCACCAGAGTTGGTAGAGTGGCTCACTCAGCCTTCCGCTTCTGCACTTTCCTCATCCTCTCTATCTGCTGCCTCTTCACTCTTTGCTGTGTGCACCCACAATGAAACCACCATCACCACCACCATATCCCCTCCGCTCGAGTCAGAGGAATTATTTTCCCACCCATTCCAAGACCTTACCAATGCACAGCCATTCTTGGCATCGGATCAGGAAGAAGAGGTATCAACAGTCGACACTCAGCAGTCTGACGACAGTACGCAGATCAGCCCAAGGAGGGTGGTCCCTGCTGTTGCTGACTACCCCGAGATCTCTAATGTCAGTGGTGGTAAAGGTGACGATAATGACGTGTCGGTGGACGTCACGTGGGTGCCCACAAGAGAGGAACATGAGGGGAGCTCAGAGGGAGAGACGTAGCAGCAGATAGGGAGGAGAAACAGGCAGAACTTACAGTGCACAGGAGACAAAAAGCAGACTGCTAATGTATCTTGAAAGAGCCATCCACCATGCACGGTCACATCTGGCGCTCCCAGGAAGCCGGCACATGGCTCTGCAGTATGGGCTTTTTTTTAACATGTCCGCTGCTGACAATAGTGTTGCCATCTGCAGCCATCTCTCCTACTCCATCCTCTGTCTCCTCCTCGGCTGACTCCTCCTTTTCCACTGCTACTGCCTCTTCCGCTGCACCCCCCCAAGGTCCCCAGAACCTATTCGACGTGCCAGGTGAGAAGCTGCCATGCTGTGCTGTGGCAGTTGTGCCTGGAAGCCAAGAGCCACACTGGTACTGCGCTCCTTTCAGCTTTGCGGTCACAGGCCGATCAGTGGCTAACCCCGCTCAATTTGACAGTTGGTAAAGTGGTGTGTGACAAAGGTGCCAATCTGCTGAGTGCGCTAAAATGGGGCAAAATGACACAAGTGCGGTGCATGGCACACGTCCTGAACTTAGTCGTGCAGCGATTCATTAACAAATACCCTGGGGTCCAGGACGTCTTGCGGCAGGCCAGGAAAATGTCTGGCCATTTTAGAAGATCTTATATGGCCATGGCTCGCCTTGCTGATGTTCAGCGACGACACCACCTTCTGGTCAGATGTCTGATTTGTGACTGCCTGACACGCTGGAACTCCACCTCGTAAATGCTTGATAGGCTGCTCCAGCAGAAACGTGCAGTTAACGATTAACTGTACGAACTCTGCGGCAGGATAGGTTCTTGGGAGCTTGTTTTTTTTTTCACCGCGCCAGTGGCTGCTTATGCGCGACACATGCAAACTCAAGCCAACGAGTATTTTTTTTATTTTTTGGGCAATTGTCTCAGGTAGGGGCTCATTTTTTGCGGGATGAGGTGACGGTTAGATTGGTACTATTTTAATGGGCAAACGCCTTTTTGATCGCTTGCTGTTGTACTTTTTGTGATGTAAGGTGACAAAAATTGTTTATTTAGCACAGTTTTTATTTTTTATTTTTTACGGTGTTCGTCTGAGGGGTTAGGTCATGTGATATGTTTATAGAGCCAGTCGATACGGACGCGGAAATACCTAATATGCATACTTTTTTTTCCCCCTATTTTTTACCAATTGTTTTTTACTTTATTTGGGGAAAATGACGTTTTTGTTTATTTTTTTCTTGAAACTTTTAATTTTATTTGGGGAAAACGTTATTTTTTCAACTTTTTTTTTTCACTTTATTTTTTGTCCCACTTTGGGATTTAAACTTTTGGGGGTATAATCCTTTACAATGCATTCTAATACTTCTGTTTTGGAATGCATTGGCTGTATGAGTAATACTGTGTGTATTACTCATACAGCTTCCGGCCTGTGAGATCCAGGGGGCTGGATCTCACAGGCTCTTCACCGGAAGGCAGCACGATGCCTTCCTTAGACATCGCTCTGCCTTCCATGCCATCGGGTCCCCCCTACAGCCGCATGGGGACCCGATGGCACCTCCGCCAGCCGCCGCCGCACAATAAAAAGCCACAAACCGCAGGTGCCTGTTCAATGAATTGAGCAGGCACCAGGTTCCGATCACCGCCCGCCGGGCAGCGGTGATCGGAACTATACATGACGTACCGGTACGTCATGGGTCCTAAAGGACTCGGGATCCATGCCGTACCGGTACGTCATGGGTCCCTAAGGGGTTAAATCACTCCCTACACTGTCTGTCCCTTCCTCAGCACAGCTCTCCATGACTAAGAATGAGCTGAACATGCATCATCGGGTGCTATATAGCACCCAATGACACGTTGCGGCCAGCCAATCACTGTAATGCCAGCAGCCAACATGGCTCCGGCATTACAGTGAGGGCAGTATTTACCTTCGCATTTATTGGCTGTGTAGTAGCCAAGAAACGTGCAGGGCGGAGACTCGAGCATCGCGCTCGAGCACATGCCGTATTCGGCCGAATACCGCCATGTGCCGAGCATCGAGATCATCACTACTAATGACTATTTTGATGCCCAAATAATCGTTCCCTGCACTTGTAAATCACTTTCCTATCAATGTCCCTAGCGCCTTCTGACATCTCTCCCTGCACTAAAATGCTGTGAAATGATTCCTCCCTTTCCCTTCCCTGCACTTAAAAAATAATTTTTTCTGTCTTTTTTTTCCACAATCGTTTTTCCAATAGCTGTCTCTAGCGCCTTGACACGTCTGTCCCTGCACTCTGAACGTTGGAAAATGTCTGACTGTAAGATGGCCGACGTATTTATAGGGCTGTGACATCACAGGGCTGGCTTGCTGCTGATTTGCTGCATGTAGCCATGTCAATCTGGGTGATCCCGCCTTCCCAGAGTTCCTTGCACCATGTCCTCAGTCTTCACACATGTAGCCGCCATTTTAGGAAAAATGCGATTCGTTACCACGAAGCGCGAGGAAATTTGCATTTGTTGCTAATCAAATTTTTCATGAAATTTTAAACAAATTCCACTTTGTCAGCTTTGATTCGCTCATCTCTACTAATAATACTAGTAAAAAATTTGTGCTAAAACAATCAAATAGGGGAAATGCAACTAAAACAAAAAGAACTAAAACACTAATTGTATTTTAACACATTTTTTACTTTAAAATAGATAGCTTGCAATGATTTTGTGAGCTGAATACTGAAGTAAATTACCACTGAGTTAACATGAGCATCAGAAAACTGCAGTTTATTGCTTAGAAGGGGAACTGTTATCTTGCATGCTGTGAGGAAGGCAATAAATTCTGTAGTCTTTATAAGAGCATACCATATAGATATCAAAAGATTAGTAGTTCCCTTCAAGTAGCCTAAAGTCCTAAACCATTTATCTAAATGTGTTAAAATGTATTTTTTTGTAAATCATAAATTATTTAGTTTATTCCTAGCATGTTCACTTCTACAATGAATAGCTTATTGTTGAGAATTTGAATGAGAAACGTATACAGTAGCTCAGGGGACTTAGGTATTTTTTAGTTATGAGACTGTCCTACTTATATAGAAAAAGTTATAGTTTTCACTGTGGGGCAATCAAATAAAATATTTTCATATACAAGCAGTAATTTAGGTTTGGTTAGATATATTAATTTGATAAATAAATATATCCTATAGTTACAATATATAAAATAATAATAATAATAACAATAATAATAATAATAATAATAATAATAATAATAATAATAACAATCAAAATCAGGGATGAGCTAATTGCACTTCAGATGCAAGATCTGAAGTCGATTAATTCCCCAACTTTGTTTTAATGCTGTACGAAGACCTGTCTCCATACAGCATTAAGATGTATTGGCTTCATTGAGGCAAACTTCGATAAGTATGAAGAAGCGCAAAACTTCGGTAAAGAACTTCAGTCTTCGATTCTACAACTTTAAAAACATTTTGTTCTGAAGCCAACTAGATTGCTGTATGTAAAATGTTTTTAGAGCTGTAGAATTGAAGGCTGAAGTTCTTCACCGAAGTCTCGTGCGACTTCGGACTCAACGGATTTTGCCTCTGCGAAACCTATAAATTTTTATGCTGTACGAAGACAGGTCTTTGTACAGCATTAAAACAAAGTTGGGGAACGAATCGACCTCGGATCGTGGATCCGAAGCACGATTCACTCATCCCTAATAAAAATAATAATAGTTATTATTATTACATTTCTTTTATAGGGAAGTAGCAAAATTATATATAATCTATTTATTATGAATGTTTTTTTTCTATATGAATGTAAAGTTAATTGCTTTCTTTTTACATATTGTATACCTTTAGTCCACTCCAGAATGGCCCATCAGAGTACCAGAGGATCTTCTAGGGGGCTTAGGCTTTAATATCATAGTAAGCCTTAGGCCCCTTTCACACGGGCGTTGCAGATTGGGGCCAGATGCGTTCAGGGTGTGTTCAGGGTGCTTTAAGGGAAAATGGTGCGATTTTGACACTAAAACAAGTCAGTTTTCACTGCGATTGCGTTACATGTTTGCGTTTTTTCCGCGCGGGTGCAAAACATTGTAATGCGTTTTGCATGCGCGTGAGAAAAATCGGCATGTTTGGTACCCAGACCCGAACCCGGACTTCTTCACAGAAGTTCGGGTTTCGGTTAGGTGTTGTGTAGATTTTATTATTTTCCCTTATAACATGGTTATAAGGGAAAATAATAGCATTCTTAATACAGAATACTGTACATAGTACAATAGGGCTGGAGGGGTTAAAATAAATAAATATATAACTTACCTTAATCCACTTGATCGCGCAGCCTGGCTTCTCTTCTGTCTTCTTATTTGCTGTGCACAGGAATAGGACCTTTGATGACGTCACTGCGCTCATCACATGGTCCATCACATGATCTTTTACCATGGTGATAGATCATGTGACGGACCATGTGATGAGCGCATTGACGTCATCAAAGGTCCTTTTCTTGTACACAGCAAAGATGAAGACAGAAGAGAAGCCGGGGCTGCGCAATCAATTTTTTAACCCCTCCAGCCCTATTGTACTATGCATTCTGTATTAAAAATGCTATTATTTTCCCTTATAACCATGTTATAAGGGAAAATAATAATGATCGGGTCCCCATCCCGATCGTCTCCTAGCAACCGTGCGTGAAAATCGCACCGCATCCGCACTTGCTTACGAATGCTTGCGATTTTCGCGCTGCCCCATTCACTTCTATGCAGCCTGCGTTGTGTGAAAAACGCAGAATATAGAACATGCTACAATTTTCACGCAACGCACAAGTGATGAGCAAAAAACACAGCTCGTGTGCACAGCCCCATAGAAATGAATGGGTCCGGATTCAGTGCGGGTGCAATGCATTTACGTCACGCATTGCACCCGCGTGGAAAACTTGCTCGTGTGAAAGGGACCTTAAAGTTCCAGGACAAAATCCATTTGGTTGTATTTAGTGTCAATTAGTGTCAAGGGACCTGTGGTGACGTCAGATCATATGCTCCTATCACATGGTCCATCACCACGGTGATGGACCATGTGATTGGAGCATGTGATCTGATGTCACCACAGGTCCTTTAGCCCATAGCTCATCAGTAAAGAATTAAAGAAGAGACCGGCAACTACGCGATCAAGAGGAGAAGGTGAGTTCATTATTTTATTTATTTTTTAACCCTCAATTGATCACCTACTAAGCATTCTGTTTTCAGAATGCTATTATTTTCCCTTATAACCATGTTAAGGGAAAATAATACAGTGAATAGACTGTCACCTAGCAACCATGCGTGAAAATCGCACCGCATCCGCACTTGATTGCGGATGCTCGCGATTTTCACGCAGCCCCATTCACTTCTATGGGGCCTGCGTTGCGTGAAAAAAGAAGAATATAGAACATGCTGCGATTTTCACGCAATGCACAAGTGATGCGTGAAAATCACCGCTCATCTGAACAGCCCCATTGAAATGAATGGGTCGGGATTCAGTGCGGGTGCAATACGTTCACCTACCGCATTGCACCCGCGCGGAAATCTCGCCTGTGTGAGCGCAGCCTTAGGGGTTTTCTAGTTTTTGGAGCATTTTTATGTGTTGCTTTGCACATTTAGATTTTAATTTGAATTCTATAATGCATATCTCCTTAACAGAAAATTCACAAAATATTTGTGTTTCTGTGTTTTTAGCATTTTTGGGATTTCGGTCAAAATGCAACACGGTCATCAAAAAGTAGTGAAAGGGTCTGGTAGAAAAGGCAGGAGAAGTAAGAATGGGCAAAGTTCCTTGGGTCCGCCCTTGGTGCATGTCATTGGTCATTTGCATATGAATGAAAAGTACATTTTCTCCAGAATGAAAGTGTCTCCAAGTGAAATGCATCATTATTTTCAGATGAGCTAGCCCTACAATGCACTTCCTTTTAGGTTAACCTGTCCTTTATAAAAAAAAAAATAATAATAATATGTACCTTAATGTATTCAATGAGATGAAAAGTCCCTAACAGCCTTCAATACTGAATTAAAATATACAATAACGATTTTACGCATAGACGTGAAAGAAGGCAACATTTACATATTAAAAAAAGCAATTGTCAGATGCTGGTCTCATTTCATAACTGTATGACTTCCCACTGCTTATGAAACTAACAGCAAGGGCAGCACACACCGTTTAACACCCACAGGAATGAAATTCACGATTGTTCTAATGACTGCTGTCCTGTTGCTCTTAGCCTGCTAAATTGAATAAATTGTAGTCTCATTACCCTGTGATGATTTCTAAATCCTTAGGGTACTTCTTTACTTTCTTCTAGTTTACTGAACCCATTTCTGTGTCTTTTGGCATGGGAGCAGCTAATCTACAGTACAGGAAAGATAATAAGCAGTCCAAAAAGATAAATATAGCATTACTGCTTGCAGTTTTGCTAACAACTAAAACTAGTATATTAAAACTAAAAGACTTTTTTTCTCCCCTCGCTGCACCATATTGGTCATACTTACGTTTAATGTGTAGTTTAGTGGATGAATCACATTTTTCCCTTCAGATCTCCAATTTACAACAATAATTTAAGGCTAGCTAATAAACATTATTGTTTGCTACAAGTGCTGTGCATCAAGTTTAAGTGTCTGAAGCACTCAATATAAACAGAATATAATTAGAGCTATCGAAAGAATTGTCCTTTTCGTATATAACATACTCCTTTTTACTGTAGATAAGCTGTAACAAATGAAAGCTCTTTCTGTGCAAAAAGCAATTACCTCTGTTTAAAATATTAATATGCCGGGCTCTTAAATAGCAATAGAAATTGTTTATGCATCACACTACATAATAGTAATTTCTAGATAAACTCTAAATAAATTACTTTTCTTGCATTGTTTTTTTTAATCAGTTATGAAGGCATGAAATTCATTTTCTTGGGCATTGAAGTTATGCTTTGTCTCGTTTAGTAGATGGAATACAAAGTATGCAAAAAAAATAAAAAAGTACTGTAGCCAGTAGAAAGAAGTGTATCAGAATATCAGGTTATGACTCTGTTCATATTAAGGGCATACACCTGGAGGAAGATATATCAGGAGGGTCATTTTTAAATCTAGATTTGCAGGAGTCTGTGGGGGGAAGGTATCAAGTTTGTATACTTTTTATTTGTTTTATGAGATAATTTGTGAAAATTTGACATTTTACAACACCCTTCCTACTTTAAAAACAAAGTAGGCAGGAGGGAGCAACCATATGCTCGACCTCCACAACATGACTCATTGAACAACATGAGCAACATGGTCAAATATTGGACAATGTTTATTAAATTTGGTGCATAATAAACACTTTTGTCTTGAGAGTTTATTCTGCTTTCTAAACCACCCCTTTACTGGAGTAAGATTGCAATATTTTTGTAACTTTTTAAAAAGTTGTAGATAGATAAATATAGCTTAAATCACCACAAACCCTTTCCCACCGACTTTTCAAAACTAGAATGAATGGTGTAAAAATGCAAGCTATTGGAAGATTGTTGCATACTTAAGACCAAAAAGTTTTTTTTAAAAGCCCTATTTTCTACTTTTTAAGTCAGAATTCTGGTGTACACATGTAAATTGTGCTGGTAAAAGGCTGCTTATAAAATGAATACAAGGGCCTTTGTAAAAAGAAGCATCACTTTGCAGTATATGTTTATTGTACTGAAAAGTGAAATCAACTACACTCATGTTTTAAAAAAAATGTATGCCAACGTATACCAGCCAAACATATACCAGAAAGGTGGTATTTTGGCAGACGTCCGACATATATGCCGAACATATGGTTATATGTGCAAAGTTTTTAGATCTGTGTAAAAAATATTTCCTAATTAAATCTTCAAATCATGCTAATAATTGAATGATTTTCATTATAGGGTGGGAGAGCACATTTAAAGGGCATCAGTCAGCAGATTTGTACCTATGAAACTGGCTGACCAGTTGCATGCGTGCTTAGCAGCTTAAGGCATCTGTGTTGGCTTCCTGTCCATATATGTCCACTAATGTTGAGCGAAGTGAAGCATTCAAAGCGGAATTTGGTCTGAAGTTTAAGAAAACTATGATCAGCCACAAATCTGAATTTCCTCACACTTCGTGGTAACAAATCAGTTTTTCCTAAAATGGTGGCTGCATGTGTGCAGTGGCTGGGTTTGGGTGGCCCCAATGCTCTGCTGGGTCCCCCAGACACTGTTGAGGGAAACAACTTGCGAGGAACACACTAGCAGTACACGGGTTCATAAAAGCAGTGGCAGGCAGTGGTGAAAGGAAAATGCTATACTTGGCAATGTGGGATTTTTTCACCAAGTCACTGGGGGACATTAGCTTGGTGGTATGCAGAATGTGTTGGCAGAAGGTGAGGGGTATCCAGGGAGCCAATGTTGGCACAATGGTCCTTTGTCAACACATGGAGCGTCATCATAAACTGGCTTGGGAAAACTAATTTAGTGTTACAGCCTGTTGTATCTCTCACTGGCCCGCACCCCCTCTCAAGCAGTCAGGGCTTGTCACCATTAGCAGTAGGAAGCTATTGTTCCTTCCTATCGACTTCAATGTCATCTATTGTTCCTGATGCTCTTCCTTATCACTTGTTTTAACAGCATTAAAAGGCGATTGCAGAAAGACAACAGTATGTGTGCACTAATCCAAAGACACATAAGCTGAACGTGCACCTGGCCAAGTTGCTCGTAATACAGTCCCTTGCTTTCCATGTAGGTAACGTTGCACATTTCAGAAAACTGATGGGTTGTGCCCACCCAAGGGGGAGAGTCCCTCGTTGACATTACTTTTACCAAAAAGGCGTATCACCCCTTCACGCTTACGTTGAGCTGAAGGTGGGCGAGTCTTTGGGCCTCTCCTTGTCTGGTATAGTTAACATCAGTGCTGACATATGGAGTTGTATATATATCATTGAATATATGTGATTAGCAGCCCTCTGGGTAACTGTGTTTCCAGCCCAGGCACACCAGCAACTTGGCCAGGTGATGGCAATGCTGCCTCCACGTTGCAATCATGGGATTTCTGTTCCATTGTCCTCCTCTGCCTCTTTATCCTCCAACTTGTCCTCATCCTGTCTAGGCACAGTACACAGTGGTCCTCCATCATATCACCTATGCAAGACTAGACATTGTCAAGTGGTTCTGCACCTCATCAGCCTGGCTGAATGGAGGCAAGGAGGCTGTCTGAGTCTCTTGTGCAAATGGCTAGATGCATGCTTTTTGTTTGCATAGTGACAGCCGCATTGTCAGGATTTGGTAGAGGGGTGACTCCTGGCTATCCACATTCTTAGACCCTTGCTAACATTGAAATATTAGTGAATTTTTTAGACCTTCTGTGAGGGATACAAATATGAACTACTATAAAGACGTGCTGTATAGTCAGTAGTCGGCTGGATTTTGCCTACGAGAACCATCGCCCATCCTCAGGAAGGTCTGACGAGAGGGACTCTATGCACTCACTTTCTACTGCCATGATTGGTTGGGGGGTGCAGGAGCAGCACCAGCTCCATAAGCAGTCTCTGATGAGCAGTTTTCTTCAGCCGCCTCCCCAAAGAAACCACCCAGCTGCAGCAGTGGGACATGCAACAGAAACTCAACCAGCAGGTTGTAGTATACTTGGACTGCACACTGTCAACCATGATCCAAGATCCCCTGGACTACTGGGTGGGCAAACTTAAAGTATGGCCGCAACTGGCCAAGTTTGTCATGGGCATGCTTTCCTGCATGGCCAGAAGTGTGGCATCAGACCGTGTGTTAAGTGTGGTGGAGTTATACCAAAGAGAACTCACCTTCATAAAGATTAATCGTGGATCTACCAGGATTTCCGGATGCCTGTCGCAACAGAATAGATCATTCTGCCACTAATGATCACACTGTAGTGTGCTGCCACACCATTGCTAAAATTCTGCAAAATGCCCAATTACTTATGGCCACATGCTGCTGCCACCCTTCTGATGCTGCCATCCACCTGATTACTACTGTCAGTGGTGCAACATCACAATTTTCTGTTTTATATTTTGGTCTACAGAGCTGTCTGAGGGCTTTTTTTTTGCAGATCAAACTGTAGTTTTTATTAGTATCGTTTTTGTGGTACCTACGACTTTTTGATCAATGTTATTACATTTTTTAGGGAAGAAAAGGTGACTAAAAAAACTGTGAATCATGTGTTTTTCATTTCTTTTTTACATTACAGCATTCACCACTTTAGTAGTTCAGATTTTTTGGGATGTGACGATACCCGATATGTATATTTTTTATTGTTTATATATTTTTATATGTAAAATTGGCAAAGGGATGATTTAAACTTTTAATATTTTTTTTACATTTTTACTTTTTTGACAATAACTTTCAGCCCTCTTAGGGAGCTAGATCCTAGGATATTTTGATTGCTTGTCCCCTCCACTGTAATATTAATCTATTAGGGTGAATGACATTATACCGCGCTCCCTGCTCAGCTGTGCCTAGTGCACAGCACAACATTGGTTTACCATGGAAGGCCTTGAAAGCTTCAGAAGCATCCAGGCTGCCATGGTGCCTGATTGGAGCCCCACAATTTTACTGTGGAGGCTCCGATCGCAAGGCAGAGGTAGCCGCATCCTTATGCCTTACTTCACAGATGCTTCAATCAGCGTTGGTCGCAGTATCTGAGGATTTAAATTACAGGCTTCAGCAAGATCACTGTTCCCCGTCATTGTGGCCAGGTGTCTGCTGCATGATACAGCTGACATTAGCCATAAGCCATGTATGGCGTAGGCTCACTGCAAGTATTCCTGATTTATAGCAATTCATGACAAATTCATTCGGAATTTATCAAATTTTTTGCTATCTTTGGTGAGGTTGCTGAGTCAAATTTTTCAAAACTTTGCTAATTTCTTATATCTACATTGCTGAGAAAAATGATTTCTTATTTAGGGTTGAGGGAACCCGAACTGTAAAGTTCGGGTTCTTACCGAACTTTAGGATTTTTGGACCCCGGATCCGAACCAGTAAAAGTTTAGATTCGGGTTCGGTGTTCGGCGATTTAATGGCGCTTTTTGAAAGACTGCAGAGCAGCCAATCAACAAGCGTTTAACTTGTGTGCCCTTAGAAGCCATCACAGCAATGCCTACTAATGGCTAGTGTTAATCACGAATATTCGAATTTCGAAAATTTTTCGCGAATATAGTTACTTCGAAAATTCGCGAAAATTTCGAATATAGTTATATATATTAGAAATTTCGAATATTCAAATTTTTTCAGATTTTTTTTCCGTTTTTTTCTTTCTTTTTTTTTATCAGTACACATGATCCCTCACTGCTTCTAGCTTGTGGGCCAATAAGAAGGCTGCAATATACTTGACTTTAGGAGTAGTAGTGTTTGCGAATTTTGCTCTATATTCGTTTTTTTTTGAAAATTCGCTATATTGCTATATATTCTTGTTTTAGAATATTACGAATATTCAAAAAAACGAAGTTATAGCAATATAGAGAATATTAGAAAAAAATCGAATAGAGCAATTTAGCTAATATAGTGATATAATCTTCTTTGTCTAATAGTTGTAAGTTGAAAAATTCGCAATAAAAAATTTGAATCCGAAAATTCGAATTCCAAAAATTCGCATATTACACAATCATTACCTTTCCGATTTTTTGAGTAAAAAAAAATCGCGAATTTACAAATTTGCGAATTTTTGACGAATATTCTACAAAATATTCGCGAAATATCGCAAATTCTAATATGACCCCTGCCGCTCATCACTACTAATGGCATGTCTGTGATTGGCCAGAGCAGCATGTTACCCAGCCTCTATATAAGCTGGAGTCACATAGCGCTGCGCGTCACTCTGCTCTGATTAGTGTAGGGATGGGATGCTGCTACTGTGAGGGAGAGAATAGGAAAGAATGTTTAATCTGAAGTGCTTGTTAATTTAGCGATCTACCTAGATTTTGTTTTGTGGGTGCAGTACACAATCTTTTTACCCTGCCCTGACACAGAAAAATATCCATTTTATGCAAGTTCAGTGCACCAGCACAGCATATGTGCATTTGTCACAGTCAAATAGAAGGTTGAAATACTACAATTATATTCTGGGTTTAAAAAAATAAAAAATGAAACAAGGTATGGTGGTATACGTCCTCAATTTCAGCAAGATAATTTATATTCATGAAGAGGAATGCTAAAACAAAATAACAAATCTTTATTAATGTAGTACTAAGGTAAAATAGAGGGGTATATACCCAAACGTCAACTACCACCTGGATAGAGAAGGTAGGTATCACTAAATTATGGGACCTCACCTAAAAAGGATGCTAATAACGCCACTAAAGGAGAGGTAATTGTAACAGTATTGTGAAAGGTGGGTTTTGTTCCTCATCATCACCTATGTGAGGTACATATGGGCTGATGTCCCTTAAGTGAGGTTTTATATAATTATATACATATTATCAGCTATACACTACATCAGCTGTATCTAATTCTCAAAATGTGTGACTTTAACAAACAGCACATAATGTATTATCAATAGCAAACTAACTTTATGTTTGCGTCTATGGCTTATGTCAGGCATGCTCAACCTGTGGCCCTCTAGCTGTTGCAAAACTACAACTCCCATAATTCCCAGACAGCCTACATCTATCAGCCTAGTTTTACAACAGCTGGAGGGCCGCAGGTTGGGCATCCCTGGCTTATGTCATACAATAGGGCTTTTTTTCTCCCTCCACTGGTTATTTCCTATACATTGGATACTCCGACTGTTCTTTTCTGTTGAGCCGCCTTGTAGTTCTCTTTATGTTCGGCGCATCAGCGCTTTCCCCGGGACTCACTCTGTTCCGCCCGCCTGTCAGCTAATTGGTGCTACCTTGCCGTGCCTCTGGCCACATTGGTTGTCAGGAGGGGGCCTGTCCGGCGGGGCGGGGTTATTACCCTTTTAATCTCGGCATTCTGCGAGCCGCTTTGCGGCCATCATAGCGCCGATTCTGTTGCACACTAGCACGCCGCCCCTCAGTTTAGAGGTTGACGGCTTAGGCAGGGTCGTAGGTTCCAGCTGATACGCCATGCCTCACACTAAAGGACCCGGCCATAGGCAGGTTATCCTACGTCTGTCTTAGGTTCCAGCTTTAAGCCATACCTCACACCAGAGGTTTCCGCTTCTGTGTATCACCACACCTTGGTATATAAACTAGTAACACACGGCGTGAGTGTACATAATATTTCCAGGCTTCAGTTTCGGAGGCAATTGGCTGTAGTAGGCTGACGGTGCACTCTGCTCCTGATGAAGTGCACTTAGGTGCACGGAAACGCGCTGAGCATTTACCGGCGGTGGCTGTGGACTCGGTGTCTGTTGGCATACTAGCCATTGCAGCGGCTCCTCTGTGTGCCTTAGCCCAGCACCTCAATGCACACTGCCACCCACTGCAACTGTTCTTAATCCTAGCACCACAGTTGCTTCGTGCTAGGATATCCTGCTTTATCTATTCCCACATTAGTCAGCATCATGACCATGTGGGTGTAGCCCTTTAGTGCTGGTGGCTTTAGTTTGTGGGACCCACTTTCACGATACTGTTACAATTGCCTCTCCTTTAGTGGCATTATTAGCATCCTTTTTACGTAAGGTCCCATAATTTCATGATACCTACCTTCTCTATTTAGGTGGTAGTTGGCGTTTGTGTATATACCCCTCTATTTTACCTTAGTACTACATTAATAAAGATTTGTCATTTTGTTTTAGCGTTCCTCTTCATAAATATAAATTATCTCGTTTAAAAAAATCCCCCATTTTTTGCAAGACCCTACATATGTGGCCTTTGTAGCATTTGTCAGTGTGAAATACAATCTTGAAATAATGCAATACTTTTCTGGGTTTAAAAAAGCACCCATTTTTGGCAACACCCTACATTTGGGGCCTATGCTGCATTTGTTAGTGTGAAATACAAGCTTGAAATATTGCAATAATATTCTGGGTTTAAAAAAAACACCCTATTTGGGCAAAATGCTAAATTTGCGCCTATTGCTGCATCTGTCAGTAAGAAATACACGAGATAGATACTGCTGTTATATTCTGTTATTAAAAAAACACCAATTTTTGGCAAAATACAAAAATTTGTGGCGTTTGCTGCATCTGTCATTGTTAAATACAAGCTTGAAATGCTGCAATAATTTTCTGGGTTTTAAAAAGCACCTATTTTTGCCAATACCCTACATCTGGGGCCTAGGCAGCATTTGTCAGTGTGAAATATAATATTGAAAAACTGCAATAATTTTCTGGGTATTAAAATACATCCTTTTTGGGCAAAATACTAAATTTGCAGCCTTTGCTGCATCTGTCAGTGTGAAATACATGCGCTAGATACTGCTGTTATATTCTGCTATAAAAAAAACACCCATTTTTGGCAAAATTCAAAATTTGCAGTGTTTTCTACATCTGTCATTATTAAATACAAGCTTGAAATACTGCAATAATTTTTTGGGTTTAAAAAAGCACCAATTTTTGGCCATACCCTACATCTGGGGCCTTTGCTGCATTTGTCAGTGTGAAATATAATCTTGAAATACTGCAATAATTTTCTGGGTTTTAAAATGCACCCTTTTTGGGCAAAATACTAAATTTGCAGCCTTTGCTGCATCTGTCAGTGTGAAATACCGGTCGTAGATACTGCTGTTATATTCTGCTATTAAAAAAACACCCATGTTGGGCAAAATACTAAATTTGCAGCCTTTGCTGCCTCTGTCACTGTGAAACAAATGAGTTAGATACTGCTGTTATATTCTCCTATTAAAAAAACACCCATTTTTGGCAAAATACAAAATTTGCAGCCTTTGCTGCATCTGTCAGTGTGAAGTACACGCATTAGATACTGCTGTTATATTCTGTTATAAAAAAACCACCCATTTTGGGCAAGATCCTAAATTTGCGGAGAATGAGGAGAGTGTCAAATAAGGGACGTGGCTCCGGTTGTGGTGCTGCTGGTGGAGCTCCTGTTGCAGGGAGAGGACGTGGTCGATCTGTGCCAGCTACACGCACAAGTGAAACACCTTCCTCAGGTGAAAATAGGCGACAGAACCTTCAGCGTTATTTGGTCGGGCCTAATACGGCTCTAGTAGATTGGGTTGCTGACAGTGCCTCCAGTTCCTTCACATTGTCTCCCACCCAGTCTCCTGCTAAAAGATCAGAGTTGGCACCTGCAGCCGATGTCTATCAGTCTTTCACCTCACCCCCTTGCAAATCAGCCAAACAGTCTGAGCCCCAAGTCATGCAGCAGTCTCTTCTGCTTTTTTATGACTCTGCTAGCAGGGTTTCCCAGGGCCATCCACATAGCCCTGCCCCAGAAGTGGAAGAGATTGAGCGCACCGATGCCCAACCACTTATATTTCAAGATGAGTACATGGGAGGACCACCGCAGCACGTCTCGGATGATGAAGAAACACAGGTGCAAACTGCTGGGGCTTTCTGCAGTGTGCAGACCGACAAGGAGGGCAGGGGTGAAGACTGGGTGGAAGATGATGTAGAAGACGATGAGGTCCTCGACCCCACATGGAATCAAGGTCATGCGAGTGACCTGTGTAGTTCGGAGGAAGAGGCGGTGGTCACACAGAGCCACCAGCACAGCAGAAGAGGGAGCAGGGTGCAAAATCGGAGCGGCCATCCCCTAGACAGTACGCCTGCTACTGCACAACGCAGCAAGGGACTGAGCACACGAAAGCCATCTCCAATTTGTTCCCTGGTGTGACAGTTCTTCAGACAATGTGCTGACGACAAGACACGAGTGGTTTGCATGCTGTGCAATCAGAGCCTGATGCTAGGCATAAACGTTCTCAACCTGAGCACAACCTGCATGACCAGGCATCTAAGTGCAAAGCACGAGCTGCAGTGGAGTAGACACCTCAAAACAAAGAATGGTCTCTGGCTCCTCCTGCTTCCTCTTCTGCTGCAGTCTCTGCCTCTTCATCCACCTCTGGAGTGACAGTGCCACCTGGAACCCCGCAAACAGAGAATCTGCCAGCAACAACACCACCTGGATCACCAAGCATCTCCACAATGTCCCACGGAAGCGTTCAGCTCTCCATCTCCCGAACACTGGAGTGGAAGAGGAAGTACCCCCCTACCCACCCGCGATCCCTCTCCCTGAATGCCAGCATTTCAAAATTTCTGTCTTTTGAAATGCTGTCATTCCGTCTGGTGCAGATGGAGAGTTTTGAAAGCATTATGGCGGTGGCTGTCCCACAGTACGTCGTGCAACTACTTTTCCAGGCGAGCCATACCTTCCCTGCACACCCAAGTGGGGGACAAAATTAGGTGTGTACTGCGCAACGTCATCTGTGACAAGGTCCACCTAACTACGGATACGTGGACCAGTAAGCAGGGTCAGGACATTATATCTCCCTAACAGTACACTGGGTAAATGCAGTGGCGGCTGGGCCTCTGGCGGATAGCAGTTTGGCGCATATCCTTCCACCACCGAGGATTGCAGGGCGCTTCAGTTTTCCTCCTGTTGCTTCCTCCTCCTACTCCGCTTCCTCATCCTCTACCGGCTCCTCATCCGATCAGCGTAAGACCTTCACCACCAACTTCAGCACAGCCAGGGGTAAACGACAGCAGGCAGTTTTAAAACTTATCTGTTTGGGGGACAAACCCCAAACCACACAGGAGCTGTGGACAGGCATAGAACAACAGACTGATGAGTGGTTGGTGCCAGTGAGCCTCAAGCCCAGCCTGGTGGTGTGCAATAATCAGCAAAATCTCGTAGCAGCTCTGGGACTAGCCAGTTTGACTCAAATCCCTTGCCTGGCGCATGTGCTAAATTTGGTGGTGCAGAGGTTCCTTAAAAATGACCCCGATATGTCAGAGCTGCTGCAGAAAGTGCGGGCCGTCTGTGGGCGCTTTTGGCGTTCTCACCCTGCTGCTACTTGCCTCTCAGCGCTGCAGCGTAACTTCGGCATTCCCGCTCACCGCCTCACATGCGACGTGCCCACAAGGTGGAACTCCACCTTGTACATGCTGGCCAGACTGTGCGATCAGCAGTAGGCGATAGTGGAGTTTCAGCTGCAGTACGCACGGGTAAGTCGCTCTGTGGAACAGCACCACTTCACCACCAATGACTGGGCCTCCATGCGAGACCTGTGTTCCTTGTTGCGCTGTTTCGAGTACTCCACCAACATGGCCAGTGCCGATAATGCCGTTCTCAGCGTTACTATCCCACTTCTATGCCTCCTTGAAAAAAACGCTCCTGGCGACGATGGAAGAGGATGTGGCACACGAGGAGGAGGAGAAAGAGGGATCATTTCATAGGGTTTCTGGCCAGTAATTCACAAGTGGCTCCGAGGGTGGGTTCCTGCACCCACAAATGCCAGGTACACAATTGTCCAGCCAGGCCACAGTTCTGGAGGATGATGAGCTGGAGGATGAGGAGGAGGAGATGGAGGAAGAGGAACCGTGTTAACAGCAGGGTGGCACCCAAACCAGCTTATGGCCATCACTGGTGCGTGGCTGGGGGGACAGACGATACACCTTCCACAGAGGACAACTTGTCGTTGCCTCTGGGCAGCCTGGCACACATGAGCGATTACATGCTGCAGTGTCTCCGCAATGACCACCGAGTTGCCCACATTCTGACTTGTGCTGATTACTGAGTGGCAATGCTGCTGGATCCCTGTTACAAGGACAACGTACTGTCCTTAATTACGTCACTGGAACGTGATTGTAAGATGCGCGAGTACAAGCGCACGCTGATAGACGTGCTGCTGGTGGCATTCCCACCTGACAGCGGGGGCACGGTGAAAGCACAAGGTGAAGGCAGAGGAGGAGGAAGAGGTCTCCAACGCAGCTGGGGCACCACCAGCACCTCAGAAGGCAGGGTTAGCACGGGCGAAATGTGGAAAAGCTTTGTCAGCATGCCACAACAACCAGCACCACCAGCTGATATGGAACGTCTTAGTAGGAGACAGCATTTCAGCAACATGCTGGAGCAGTATGTGTGCACATGCCTACACGTATTGAATGATGGGTCTGCCCCTTCAACTTCTGGGTTTCCAAATTGGGCACATGGCCTGAGCTTGCCCTTTCCGCCTTTGAGGTGCTGGTCTGCCCTGCAGCCAGTGTATTATCTGAAAGTGTGTTCAGCACGCCAGGGAGCGTTATCACAGACAAGCGCAGCCGCCTGTCCACAGCCAATGTGGACAAGCTCACATTCATTAAAATGAACCATGCATGGATCCCACAGGACTTGTCCGTACCTTGTGCAGAATAGACATGTATACCGGCTTTACCTAGCTATTGTTATGCTACAGCACAATTGCTCATTGTTGTATTTTTGATATTTCCCACTCTTTTGGGGTGTACCCTAATTTAAAAATGAAAATAGAAATATATTAAAACCAAAAACCAGTGGTGGCTACCTCATCCTCCTCCACCGCTGCTTCCACCTACACCGCTACGTCCACTGCCTCCTCAACCTCCTACTCAATATGGACTTCCACCTCATACATCAAGATTATTTTTTTTTTAAGTTGTACATATTTTATTTTATTTTATGTCATTTCACTAATTTGTCTGTTACATTTTCGGTTGAAATTCACCAATTTGTGTCTGTGATATACCCCTGCTCTACCTAGTAGACAGGTAAACAAATTTCATTAATCTGTCTGTTACATTTTTGTTTTAAATTCACCAATGTTTGGCTGTGATATACCCCTGCTCTACCTAGTAGACAGGTAAACAAATTACACTAATTTGTCTGTTACATTTTTGGGTGAAATTCACCAATTTTTGGCTGTGATATACTCCTGCTCTACCTAGAAAAAACAATGAAGACCAAAGGTGCCCAATTGGTAAAAAGTGGAAAACAGTGTCCACCCAATACAACCAAAAGGACACCCGTAGTTGTAACTCGGTACTAGCTCCCGAGTAAAACAGGCGAAAAAACAAGAAAGCAGAGCTCATGGTACCAAAAGTAAAAATATAATTTTATTGTAACATAGTTAAAAAGTATAAAGCAATAAGTGATATGCCGTAAAAAAGTAAATGGAAGCAGAAAAAAGAACGCCACCCGGGGATAGCACACGTGTCAAATGTAATGAATAACGATCAATGGAATGGATTATATACGGTACAATGACCGACCAATGACCAAAAAAATGTAGCATAAATAACAGTTGAGTCAGCAATCAAAAGAAAACCTACCCGGCAAAAACTGAAACAGGGTTTGCATTGCAAGTGCAACATAAATGAAATAAGAGCAAACCTCAGTAATGACTAGGTATGAAATAACCTGAAAAATGCCGTGTAGGTAAAAAAGACAGCAAAGACTCACCGAAAAAGACTGTGTGCTATGTCACCCAGGATGGCGCTACCCCAACGCGCGTTTCGGCATGCCTTCATCGTGTTCCATCTAATAATAAATCTCATGTCCTTTAAAAAGATTCACAGTAGCTGTTCTCTGCATTCATGGCTAGGCTTGCCTTATCTTGCATTGTGTATGGTAAAACTTGTTAATTACACAAACCAATTGATAACAAAGAGGAGTAAGACTCTGTTTACACTGGTGTCACGCTTTCATTCAAAACAGAGTTATGACAGCTATAATGAACCTTTTTTTCAAATGGATCCCAAAAAATACTAAAGGGTTCTTTCACTACGGTCTGGTAATTTTAGGTTAAGTTGTAAAGAACCCCTGTTTGTATTAACAAAGCCTCTGGTGATGGCTTAGTTCTTGTTAGAATAAAGGACCAAGAATGTTGTAATTCCAAAACTCAATCTTTGTTTCCCCGAACATATGCCATTGGGGGAGAGTTGGGATAGCCTTATACAAAGTCCTAAAATCGACAGTCTCAGCAAACATTCTTCTAGGTGTATGGGGCCACCTTAAAGGGGCTGTGCAGTGCTACAATATTGATAGCCTATCCTCAGGATAGATCATCAATATCAGATCGATAAAGGTCTGACTCCCGACACCCCTGCAGATCAGCTGTTTTAAAGAGGTGACAACGCTCATGTGAGCATTGGTTCCTCTTCTAAATTCAACTGCTTGTCATCTACCTCTTCAAACAGCTGATTAGTGGGGGGTTCTGGAGTCGGACCAATACGGATCTGATAGTGATGACTTTGCCTGGATAAGTCATCAATATTGTAGCACTGCACAAAGTACAAAAGCAGTGGGTAACACTACAAGAACGAAAGTGTAAGTTTCCATGCACAGTATAGATAAAGTAAAAAGATAAAGATAAAAACAATCAACAGTAAAGCAACACAATATGAATCCATGATAAAAACATCATGAATTTCATCAGAAAAAAAGTTAGGCCTCTTTCACACAGGCGTCGCGGATGAGAGCCGGATGCAATGCAGGTGCGTTCAGGGAAAATCGTGCGAGTAGGCTGTCAGTTTTGAGAGCGATTGTGTTCCGTTGTTTAGTTTTTTGCACGCGCGTGAGAAAAAACTGAATGTGGTACCCAGACCCGAACCTGGACTTCTTCACTGAAGTTCGGGTTTGGGCTTGGTGTTTTGTAGATTTTATTATTTTCCATTATAACATGGTTATAATGGAAAATAATAGCATTATTTAATACAGAATGCTAAGTATAATGTCAATTGAAGGTTAAAAGATAAACCAATAACTCACCTCATCCACTTGATCACGCAACCTGCATCGTCTTCTTTCTTCTTCTTTCAGGACCTGCAAAAGGACCTTTGATGATGTAATAGCGCTCACCACGTGGTGAGTGTGGTGACGTCAGCGCAGGTCCTGCTGAATGAAGAAAGCAGGATCAAAGGTCCTTTTGCAGGTCCTAAAAGAAGAAGAAAGAAGACGATGTCGGCTGCGCGATCAAGTGGAAGAGGTGAGCTAATTATTTTTTTATCCCCTCAAGGCACATTTTATTAAGCATTCTTTATTATGAATGCTATTGTTTTCCCGTATCGCAATGTTATAAGAGAAAATAATACAGTGAATAGACTTTAATGGGTTCGGGGGTTGCTCATCCCTATCATCTCCTAGTAACCATGTAGGAAAATCGCACCGCATCCGCACTTGCTTGCGGATGCTTGCGATTTTTACGCAGCCCTATTAATTTCTATGGGGCCTGCGCTGCGTGAAAAACGCAGAATATAGAACATGCTGCAATTTTCATGCAACACACAAGTGATGTGTGAGAATCACCGCTCATCTGCACAGCCCCATTGAAGTGAATGAGTCCGGATTCAGTGCGGGTACAATGCGTTCACCTCACGCATTGCATGTGCGCGGAATTCTCGCCCGTGTGAAAAGGGGCCTTAAAGGAAACAAATGTCTTTATGTTTAAGCCAAATCTATAGCCACATATATGTATAAAACTGTATCTCAAAGAGTTGCATGCACTGCCCATTAACTCCTATGGCAAGACACTCCTTTATTGAAGCAAATAGTTGAATGTGCAGTTTAGGAAAGATATACTAATGTATACCACTGAATATATGCCAAAGAGAATTTAGCAGTAATAGGCCCCATTATAGACAAGTTTCAACATCATCTGTAAGCAATAACATAGAATATAATTAACATAAGTGTCTGGAACAGATCTTCTTGATTTGATATTATGTCTGGAGGAACCCTTTGCCTTAGATGTAGCAATTGTATATCTTCAATACATAGTTGCAAATGTGTGCACAGGAATTCCATTACATAATGAGCATTTTTTTCTGAGAACAATATTATGCTTTTTAGTAAACTTGAAGCAAAGCTATACTAATTTATATCATACCAAAATATGCTAAAACCACACTATTTTGGAAAATATATGGCAAATAAAAATTTTATGACATGTACGTCTCTTCTTTCTCCGCTTCAATGTTTGTCTCAAAAGCTGTACTGAAAAGTACATGAATCCAGCCTTACTTTAGATCCCAAAATCTACTTAAAAAGTCCCTCGAGTTTGGGTGAATGTAGTATAAAGAGGGAGTTAATGGAGACTCGCAGCTTTGCTTTGTCAGTGTTTTCAGTAATTTATTTTAACTACGAAGGTGGGTGTAATGTAAAATAAATGAAAAAGTCAACTTAAAAATAAAACAGGGCAGCATTTTTATTATGCATCATGTTGAGAAACAGGTTCTTATCTAGATCTCTAGACAATATAATCCAACATAAACATTAAGCAAGAGGAAGCAGACGCATTACTCATAAAATGCAAAATCAGATTCGCTGCATAATAATGTGAAGACTGTACATGATAATGACTGTGAACTGAAATAACAGTAACTAGTTATTGATGATCCCGAGCTTGCAGAGCTTGGATAGCAGCTGTCATTCCAGCACTTCCTAAGGGCTATCTCATAATAGCTTTCATGACATTTTACAATGGAATCATAAGAAATGAACGTTCTGGGGAACCATCACTCTGCAAGCTTCATATTGGAGAACCAGAAACATGTGTGACACTGCATAGCCATTAGTTATAGCTATCAAACTATTTACAGTAATATGGTATTTATATTTTAGCAAAATGGACAGGCAGAAAAAAAAAACAATAGCTACATGCACACTTATATAAAGGTAGAACAGTTTGCTTGCTGTTCTGAAGTGACAGCATATGGCTCAGGAAAATGTTGAGATATACATTTTCAGGTTTCAGTTATGTAGAAATAATCTGTATACAATGCAAAAGCACTGCAAATATTTTTTCATAAACAATTTTTACTGTTTGACCCAATGTTTTCTTCCTGATCTCTATTTTTGGGCCCAAAGGTCAGGCTAAGAGATGAGCACGATGATTTGTTAGAATCAAAATTCCACCAGATTTTATGAAAAACAAATTCAGATTAGTCAGGAGATTAGTTAGAGAGAGAGAGAGATTTTCCAGGCATTCAGAGTACTTTTGTTTGATGTACAAAAATTATTCATACCAAAATTAAAATCTTATGGTCACCCTGACGAATACCGCACCTTGCAGCCCACGCCTGATGTCAACTATGTTGAGATCACATGGTCCAGTTTCGTCACTAGTTACCAAGACGTGACATTACGCCCTCCCTGGGAGTGCGTAAGTTCAGCTTGGCACAGTTTACAAAGACACCTCCTGTCCACACGAGCACAGGGAGGCATGAGGAGTGAGTGAGGGTGGTCCATGCTACCTATGGCGTGACTCCACACTAACTCACACCCCTGACAAGCTGAGAGGGCTTTTTCACCGCCCCAGTGAAACAGCGCTCTGCCAGCCCGGTCCTAGGTAGACTGCCACCAGTTCCTCATTAGATATAAGCCCGGTCCGGTAATGGGATTATATCGGGTCAGAAACCAACCCCAAGTGGCTTATAACTATGCTGAAACACGGACGTGGGGATTTGTGATTGAGATAAAAAAAATTGTGTAAAATTTTGTATTTAATTGCCTTAAGGGCGCACTAATCATAACACTATATAAGCAGAGAATATATACAATGGTCAGTTGTGAAAATACAGATGATGTGGTACAAACAGGGTTAAACAGACCAAAAGTCAGTTACCAGGTGGATGAGTAGTCCTTTGGGTTATGATGATGAATTCTGGGCTGCTATAGTCCTTAGCTGTAGTCACCTGGGAGCAGTGATGTTAGGAGATCCAGGTCTTCCGAAACACATCTCATGAAGAGGCCCCTTCAGAGAAAGACTCTGGCCTCTAGCCTGCATGAACCTGGTAGCCAAAGATCCACAAAACCCATTAGATCCACAAAATACATTAGATATGTTTTCCTACTACTACAGTTCTTTGCATCATATGAACCTTAGCCAGTGTCGTGTTGGGAACTGGTCAATGGGGAGCTGGCTCATTTGTTTACAGCTTTGGTGACCGTACTTTTATCATAGTTTACTAAACTTTTTATGCACCTAAGTTGTGTTAAGCCTACTTATTCCTGAATCTCACAATTCACACTAATATACAGTATATAGTCAGGATAATACATTTCTAAATGTATATTGTTTCATAATAACTGGCCGATCTGGCTTTACTTTGCTTTCTTGGATAGTATTAGCAATAAAAATTAGAATCCTACATCTGGTAGGTGTAGGGTTTGCTGAATAGTTATAGAAAACTATAGAAATGTAAGCATTAGGACTCGTTCACACAAACGTTTTTGCTTTCTGTATACAGGCCGTTTTTTGCGTTCCGTATACGGTCTGTATACGGAACCATTCATTTCAATGGTTCCGTAAAAAAAAACTTAATGTACTCCGTATGCATTCTGTTTACGTATTTCCATTTTTCCGTTCCATTGAAAGATAGAACATGTCCTATTATTGCCAGCAAATCATGTTCCGTGGCTCCATTCAATTCAATGGGTCCGCAAACGGAACACATACGTAATGTACTCCGTATGTCTTCTGTATCTGTTCCGTTATTGCAGAACCATCTATTGAAAATGTTATGCCCAGCCCAATATTTTCTATGTAATTACTGTATACTATATATGCCATATGAAAAATCTGAACGTAAAAACGGAAAGAAACCGGAAACACTACTGAAAAAACCCCCAGAAAAACGGGTCTGGAAAAAACAGCCTGCAAAACACTGTAAAAGACATACGGTGGTGTGAACGAGCCCTTAGAGATGAGCGAATTAAAGGCGACGAAGTGGTAAGCAATCCGAATTTCAGGAATTTCAGGAATTATTCGATTCACAACAAATCAGAATTTCCTCACACTTTGTGGTAACGAATCCCATTTTTTCCTAAAATGGCTGCTGCACATGTTAGGACAAGGAGCAAGGAACTCTGGGAACAAGGGATCACCCGCAATGCCATGCATGCAGCCAATCAGCAGCCTGCCAGCCCTGTTATGTCACAGCCCTTTAAATAGCCTCAGCTATCTTGGATTCCGCCATTTTCCAGTGTACATAGTGCAGGAAGAGATGTCAGCAGGTGCTAGGGACAGTGCTAGGAAAGACTTGAAAACTTATATTTTGCTCAATAGAAGTTCAAGAGCTTTAGATGTGTAGGGAAATGATAGGGAGAACTTATTCCACAGTATTGAAGCAGAACAGGGTTGAATAGGGGTGTTTACAGCCTGAGTAACAGAAACAATCCTATTACACCTTTCTGCACTGACTGCGGATCCAAAGTGCCATTATACTGCTGCTCTTTTTAGGATTGCAATACCTCTGTAATTCCAACAACCCGTTCTTGTTATTGGGGTCTTATTAGCCCTTGTGCGGTGCAGTTATATATATTTTCTAAAGCCTTCTTTTGTTGTGTACTAGTGGGGAAAAAGAAAAAGGGGGATTATTAGTCGTTGTGTGTTGAAGTGAGAAAATTGCAGTCCTTTTTGGCGTGTATTAGTGGGAAAAAAATATTATTTGCTGTTCACGGCCGCAGTTATATGTTCTAAAGCCTTTTTTTGTCGTGTATTAGTGAGGGAATAAAAAGGGGCTTATTAGCCGTTGTGTGGGGAAGTGAGAAAATTACAGCCCTTTTTGGCGTGTATTAGTGGCAAAAAAAATATATTATTTGCCATTCACGGATGCAGTTACATGTTCTAAAGCCTTTTTTTGGTATGTATTAGTGGTGAAAAAAGGGACCTATTAGCCGTTGTGTGGTAAAGTGAAAAAATTACAGCCTTTTTTGGCATATATTAATTTCCTTTTTGTTTACTTATTTGATCTAACAGTATGTCATACAGAGAAGTGACAGGTCCTGCCCAGCGGAGGGGCACAGGCTTAAATGTTTCTGGCGCAGGCAGAGGTCGCAACAGAGTAAGGGGCCATGGCAGCAGGCGTCACTTCGAGAAGCCTGAACTCCCAGTGTCAGAGAGCGGTCGTGTCTTGACCAGCAATGCAGCCGTTCTTGAATGGTTGACTCGATCTTTGACTTCATTGCAAGTGACATCAGACACCCCAAGCCAAGAGTCGGTGGGTTTGCCCTCACCCATCCTCAACCTGCCCCTGTCCTTTTCTGTTATCTCAGCCAGAGAAGTACTTTAAGCTGTGGGCTCAGCTCCACTATATGGCGAGGATGAGCTACTAGAGGACACTCCCCAGCTACTGCCCAGCCAAGATCTGAAGGAGAAATCCGCCGCTTCCTCTAGTAGGTGGGCAAGTAGTGATGAGGAGAGTGGAGTGGGAGCTGGTGTTGCCAGCGGTCAGGCCTCTGGCTCAGAAACCGTTGAGGAGGACATCAGTGACACGTAGACAGTACTCGATGATGATGTAGCCGATCGCAATTGGAAGCTGGGTGACGAAGGGGTTTCATCATCATCGGGAGAATAGGGTGGCAGCTTGCGCGTGAGGGAGCCATGGAGCCAGCAAGTCTGTAGCGTGGCCAGGAGTCAGCAGGGTGGCAGCAGTGGGAGGTAAAGAGCAAAACATGCCCAGGGTAGACCACCTGCTTAGCAAAAGCCTACCCGCATTTAAAGCAGTGGTGCAGGGGTTGACAGAGAGAATAGCGGTAGCAGTCAGTCAGTGCGGAGTGTTAGGGGTAAAATCACCTACTCGGCGGTGTGACAGCTTTTTGTTAAGCAGCCAGGGGAGGGGAAAATAGCCATTTGTCAAATCTGTGGGTGAAGGTGAAGCATGGCCAGGGTGCCAATGTTGGCACCACGGCCCTGCATCAACATATGCAGTGTCGCCATAAAGTGGCCTGGGAGAACCATGGCTCCGATGTGGTGGTCCATCCTGCCAGAGCAACCTCTGCATCACCCAGTGGCACGCACCCAATTTCAGGCGGTCAAGGCTCCACCACCTAAGCCGAAGAGAACTGTTTGTTCTTCCCATCATCTTCCGGTCCTGATGCTCCTGCTTCTCGCCCTCCTACTCCTCGTCAGTAATTTCTTCAGCAATCGATCACCAAAACGATTGCCAAGAGACAACAGTATGCGTGCACTCATCCAATGGCGCAGGAGCTAAACATGCTCCTGGCCAATTTACTGGTACTGCAGTCCCTCCCTTTCCAAGTGGTGGACTCTGCACCTTTCAGAGAACTGATGGCCAAGCCGAGTTGAAGAGTCCTAAGCCCTTATCTCTTTGCCAAAAAGGCGTTACCAGTCCTGCACACATATGTCGAACAGAAGGTGGGTCAGTCCTTGAGCGTGTCTGCCAAAGTACACGGCAGCGCCAACGTGTGGAGCTATAACTATGGTCAAGGACAATATATGTCCTTTATGGCCCATTGGGTAAATGTGGTTCCTGCCCAGCCAAACCAGCAACTTGGCCAGGTGACGCCGCTTCCGCCTCAACATTACCACGCCGTTAGTCCTGAGACAATGTCCGCCTCTGCCTCCTTATCCTCCAACCTGTCCTCAGCCTCCACTACAGGGACAAATCATAGTGCCCCACCAGCATACCACATGTGCAGGGCACGGCGGTGTCACGCTGTTCTGCATCTTGTTTTCCTGGGTGAACGGAGTCACACAGGGGAGGAACTGCTTTGCGTCTTTCATCAAGAAATCAAATCCTGGCTTACTCAGCGACAACTCAAAATCGAAACCATGGTAACCAACAACGGTAAGAAAATGGTGTCGGCGCTGCGTCAAGGAGGGCTGAGCCATGTGCCCTGCATGGTGCACATGTTCAATCTGGTTGTCAAGTGTTTCCTGAATTCTTCCACCCATCTGCAAGACATCCTAAAACCGGCCAGGAAACTTTGCATGCACTTCAACCACTCATACACCACCAAGCACACCCTCTTTGAGCTACAGAGGCAGAATAGCGTCCCCCAACATAGGCTGATATGTGACGTTTTCACCCATTGAAATTCCACACTCCATATGTTGGACCGACTGTATGAAAAGAGAAAGGCCATAAATGATTTTTTGATTATACAGGAGGACAGAGGTACTCCCTTGTGTAACTTTGATGTTAGCCAGCGGCGGCTCATGTGCGAGAACTGCCTTTTGTTCATCCCCATTGAGGAGGCCACTTTATTTGTCAGTCGCCAGAACTACGGGATGAACAATGTCTTTTCACTGATTCATATCCTGGAAAAGATGCTGGTAAATCTGGATGGTCAGGGGACTGGAGAAGGGGAGACTACATCTCATGGCCACATGAGCCCTGTGGGGGCTGACCTGGAGGAGGAGGGCATTGGAACACCAGCAATGTGTAGCAAAAAGGGTGACAGTACATAGGTGACAGGAGAGGAGGAGCAGGAGCATCCAGAGGAGCAAGAGGGATATAGGAAGACGAGGCAGATGACCCAGACACACCATGGCAGTATGCAGTGGAGATGGAGGCAGGGAGTTCCTCCGAGTCACTTGCGCAAATGGCCCGATGCATGCTCACTTGCTTGCGTAGTGACAGCCGAATCACCATTTGGCAGAGGGATGACTACTGGCTCTCCACCATGTTAGACCCTCGCTACCAGTCTAAAATTTAGGCCTTTTTTTACACCCGCTGAGAGGGAGGACAAACTGAACTACTATAGAAACATCCTATGTAGTCAGTTGGCCGCTGCCTATCTGCGCCATCGTCCATCCTCTCGCAGGTCTGCCTGGGGGGGGCCCCTCTACGCTCACGTTCCACTGCCATGGCTCCTGGGGGAGGGTGGCAGGAGCAGTGCCAGCTTCATCAGCAGCAGCCTAGAGTCTAGAGTCGCTGATGAGCAGCTTTTTTCACCCGCATAGTGAAGAAACTACTCACCAGCATCTATACAGAGCAGAACCTGAACCAGCAGGTGGTGGCATACTTGGAATACACCATTCCTGCCGTAATTGAAGATCCGCTGGACTACTGGGCAGCCAAACTGGATTTGTGTCCGCAACTGGCCAAGTTTGCCCTGGAAAAGCTGTCCTGCCAGCCAGTTGTGTGGCATCAGAGCTGTTTTTTACTGTGGCAGGGGCCATAGTTACCCTAAGGAGAAGTCGCCTGTCCACCCAAAACCACCCATTCCTTTGTCAAGAAAAAAAAGGCCTGGATCAGCCAGGATTTCCACCCACCAATGCCTGATGCATCAGATTAGATCATCCATGGTGCCTCACCCAAATCTTGACAAAAGAGACCGGTTTCTTCTGGCTACCTGCCTCAGCTACTATTCTGATGCTGCCACCTGCCTGATGCCACACATCTGATGCCAAGTGCTCCTTCTTACACCCACCATCGTCAGCTGGTACCGTTAGTTCCCCCCACTCCTGATGCTGCTGCCACCTCCATATTATGTCACCTTGCCAGTCTGTGGTCTCCTCATGCTGCTGCCACCTCCACATTATGTCACCTTGCCACTCTATGGTCTTCTGATGCTGCTGCCACCTCCACACTATGTCACCTTGCCACTCTGTGATCTCCTGATGCTGCTGCAATCTCCACACTATGTCACCTTGTCACTCTGTGGACTCCTTATGCTGCTGCCACCTCAACACTATGTCACCTTGCCACTCTGTGGCCTCCTCATGCTGCTGTTGCCACCTCCACACTCTGTCATTGTGCCACTCTGGGGCCTCCTCATGCTGCTACCTCCACACTATATAACCTTGCCATTCAGTGGTTTATTGATGCTGCTGCTACCTCCACACTATGTCACCTTGCCACTCTGTGGTCTCATGATGTTGCTGCCACCTCCACACAATGTCATTGGGCCACTCTGTGGACTTCTCATGCTGTTCCCACCCTCCCCACTTCATGACTGGGCCACTAGTTTGCCTTTTTGGCTTGGTTGACATCATCATTTATTTGACCCTTTTCTGATCTGTCAGACGGAAGATAAAATGAGACACACAACTGATCCTGTCTGTGTAGCATCTGTAAGGCCTATATGATCTAATCAGAATTGGCTTATGATTTGGTAGTCAAAGGCAGAAGTGGGTTCAAAACACAGAAGACATGCAAATATTCCATTCATGTGTCATCTCTGCTTTGGATCCACTCCTGTTTTTTTTTTTGGCATTAGCAATACTGATGGATCACTGACCAAATGCTGACCGAGTGAAGACTGATGCTCAACAGACAGAATCTATTTTTTGGGGGGTTATTGTTCTGACGGATCAGAGGAAGGGCAAAATAATCAGTGACATCAACACAAACTTACTGCTGACACCCTCTCCACTCTGTCAGGGGGGGCTCTACTTTTAGAAGCGGTTAATAGAACAGGTTCTGTAGACATCTATGTGAAATCAACTGATGACGGTGTAAAAGAAGTGCACTCTTTCACGCTATAGTAGGATCTTGGGCCTCTGCACGTTTTTTTATATCTGACGCTAACATTGACCTGTAAGGCTGAGTTCACACTTGAGTTATTTGTTCAGTTTTGGCCCGTAACTGCCCAAAGAAGTTAAGTGTGCAGTGATTCTAAGAGCTATGCCTGTTATATGCGTGTCATACTGTTTCACAGTATTGTATTACTACCACAGCAGACTCACTATGCGTGTTGTTGCAAGGCACAGTGTTCTACACTACTATACAGGCTCTCTGTGGCTCTGATTCACCACATATTATTTCCGATCTAATCAAATCTCTTCAGAAAATTCGGCAAACGGACCAAATCGAATTTTGAGAAATTCTCTCATGTCTAATAAGCATCCTTCATGATATCATCCATTTATATGTCTATATTTCCAATTCATCCATTCATATGTCCAAATTTGTTCCATTTGTATTCAAACTTGTTTAAATCCATGGAATGGACTGACCAATGGGCTTACCGTTATTTTCTGTTTCTAGTTTCTTGTCCACTATTCTAGTTCTATGTAGCATGCAATATCTTTCATAAAGAGGAAGGATATGTATGTACTCATTATAATGTCCTCTCACATGACTCCTTCACCTCAATAACGTTGCTTTCACACATGGATTTTTGCTGTTGTTTTTCTGTATATTTCTATTTTTAAGTGCCACCTTTGTGCGCTTGCATTTTAAAGTGTTTTTTTTTTTGTGTGGTTAAAAACACCAACTCTAGATGTTAGCTGAAAGTCTATGAGAAATATGAAACACTATACACACAAGTGTTTGTTTTTTCTTGGCTATTGGTACTGTTCATTAGGTGGCTTTTTTGTCTTTAGCTTCTTTTAAGAAACACAACATGCTCTATCTTGGCATTTTCTTTTTCAGGCGTTTTTACATCTTTTTCACAATAGGGGAAAAAACTATTTACACAGCCAATAAAAAAAAAAAAAAAAACACCACCAAAAATGCTGGAAAATGCAGGTGCCCTAAAAAAGTAGTCAGCTTATCTGTAGTGGTAATTGCAAAATTCATGTGTACCAGCCCCATCTAAGGAGAAGTACCTACCTCTGTGTCCACTCAAGATGAAAATACAATGTAAAAAGTTGAAGACTATATTTGGGCTTTTTTGTAAAAAGCACCTGGCCCTACTATTCCTAGATCCATAGAAGGTGCTAAGCACAGCAGGTTACAAGGGTTCTTTTATATGCAGTGGCTAATGTAATATATTCTTTAGGCATATAACACTTTCTAATATCCTATACTGTAAATTATATTCCTAGGAAATAATATTTCGGTGATCGGTTGTCCCTAGAAAGATCCTCTGATGTACTCGTTGAGAGGGGAAAGAACTAAGGCTTTGGCTGATATTCCCATTCTGCTTGTACCTATGCCAGACTCTAGTAATGACACTTTGTAGGATTTACAGCTCCTGGGACACTACCATATGGGTTTGATCAGGCTAAAGTTGGTTATAGTAATTGTAGAAATATCATTCATATAATATATTTTTTTTAGAATGCATTCCTTACAGCAAAATAATGTGAATCAGTGATCTCAAATGAATGGCATCTAAAAGCACAACACATGAGCAAATATCTGCTTTAGGGCTCACATGCATATGAACGTTTTTTGCGTTCCATATACGGGCCGTATTTTGATTCCATATATGGTTCGTAAACGGAAACATTCATTTCAATGGGTCCGCAAAAGATGCAGACAGCACTCTGTGTGCTATCCGCCTCCGTTGCTCCATTCCCTGGCCCCGCAAAAATTGAGGCATGTCCTATTCTTGTCAATTTTGTGGACAAGAATAGGTATTTGTATAATTTGTCTCCTGTTCCGTTCCGTAAATTGCGGAAGGCACATGGGCGGCATCCATTTTTTGCGGCAAAAAATTGCACGTTCATGTGCATGAGCCCTTTATCTGAAACCTAAACCTAGTCAGCTGTTTTTTTAATGCTCTAAAAGGAATTTATAGGGCATCAATCAATATTTGGGTCCTTGCAGCACCCTGGAGATTTGACTATAGCAGCTTGCCAGGTATAGTTTATGCCTCAGGTTTCTCATCATAATATTATTTATTAATATTTTTATTGTCCTTTCTATGAAATATAGGTCACTTTAAAAGTCCCTCATTTTCAGGATATGCACACGTAAATAAGTATATTGTAATTAGAATCTGGAGTAGTGTCATGTATTGTGGCTGAAAAGCAAACTAAAGTTTTGTTTTATGCTAATTTCTGCTGAAGATCAGACCATAGGAAAATGATACACTGAAACACGCTTAATGTTACTTCAGCTTTTACACTGATTAAGTGGATATTGATTCAAAGTATGAATGAGGAGCATAATAAACATCTGTCAGTGCACATTCATTATAACATAAGAAAACACAATTGATTACATTGTTTAGCAATACATAATAGATAAATCAGCTTAATAAAATGCTAATTACACAATTTCATTGCTTGATTTCAGTTAAAATGGTATACTAGTATACTTACTATAAATTTATGGCTATATATTTTAACATAAGTAAAGTTAGGTTTCCTGACTCTAGATGTGTAACCCCTTCTTGCCAAACATAGGTCGAGATTTTAAACTGCTGTTTTTGTTAGCTTTAGATGTAGCTGTTTGTATATTGAGTGAAAATGAAATACCCTATGATAGAAATGTTGTTACCAAAATACATCCATTTATGACTAAAAAGTCATTGTAATTGGGTTTTAACTAAAATGTTCTACTGTTTGGCTTCTGCAGCTCCAATATATCATACAGAGGCAGACTGGGAACTTAAAGTGGTCCAGGAAAAAACTAAAAACTAAAAGTGGACCATTGTAGGGGGTTCCAAATTGACAGAAGGTGGACAGAAGGTGTGACAACAGAAGTAGGGAGGCCACTAATACCACATTGAAGCAGCAAGTACTACCTCAGTAGAGCCAAATACAATAGTACAAAACAAAATACTGCAACCTGCTCACAGTTTGAAATTGTATCATCATCCTTAGCATGGCAGGACGATGAATTCAGAAGGAGACCTGCATCCACTGGCTAGGTGAATGAGTGCCTGATGCTCCTACATTAATTAATGCTGAGAGCATTAGATCTTCATGTACCTGGCTTGACGCCATGAGGAGGGTATGTCAGTCATCAATATTTAAATTCCAGAAAAACCATTGTTAAAGATTTAATTTAGTGGTGGAGATTATACTCAGTTGACTCAGATAAATTATCTGAATGCCATTTTGGATCCGAAAAAGATTTGTTTTTCTCTGTGGCAAACATGGATTAGTTTGACCAAAAGGTTTTGTTTTGTTGTCCCCTGGATCAAGCAGCTAGGTCTCGGATAGTGATGAGCGGCATAGGCAATATTCAAATTTGCGATATTTCGCAAATTTTTGGTCGAATATTTGCCATAAATTCACAAATTCGAAAATCGGCAATGTAATATATTCACGATAAATTAGCGATTAGAATATTCCACACTATTTGAGAATACGAATATATAGCACTATTCTAAATATTCACAAATTCTCTAAGTGGCGATATTCGCAATTAAAATTCGCGATTCGAAAATTCGTCCTCAACACTAGTCTCGGATTGGTTGAAGTTGACGGATGAATGTTGTTCTCTAACCTGTGTTACTATATTACTATGTAACTATTTGTTTAAAGGAAAGATTTTTCTAGAATATCAATATACAATAGAAAGTAACTATTTAGAACTAACTAAACCGCAAATAATTAATACATTCTAATCTTTCTTTTACCATTGCAATTTTTTTAAGTTTTCATTAAATTAGCACCAGAATGTATCACCATTCGAAGCCATTGCCACAATAGAATGCTTATGAAAGATAATTTAAATCTGTTTTAATAAACCAAGCACAAAAAATGCTTGTGATCTATTTCAAGTATTAGTTTTTAGACATTAATATAAGTATTACAGGGAATATGTCAGTGCAATGATTGAAAGCTGTAGCAAACAACCAGGGATCACCTATAGGGCATTTGTGGGAGTGGTGCCTAGAAGAATAACACTAAGGCCTCATGCCCGGCCATGGCCATATTGCCACCCGCAAACAGCGGGTCCGCAATATGCGGGCACCGGCCGTGTGCTTCACGCATCACAGATGCAGACCCATTCACTTGAATGAGTCAGCCATCCGGAGCTGCGGTGTGGAACGGAGGCACTGAACCCTTACGGAAGCACTATTGAGTGCTTCCGTAGTGTTTCTGTCCATGTCTCCGCACTGCAAAAAATAGAACATGTTCTATTTTATTGCGGTGTGGACGGATCAAGGACCCATTCAAGTTGAATGGCTCTCGATCCGTCCCGGACGCCGCACGGACATTGCCCATGCATTGAGGACCGCAAATTGTGGTCCCCAATGCGCGGAATGGCCGCACAACGACCATGTGCATGAGGCCTAAAGTTTATCAGTCCTTCTGACAATAACAGCTGCAATAAAGGTGTGATTACTCACCTCATTCCAGCCTCTACCTAAGGGCTCATGCACATGAACATATTTTTTGTCCTTAGCTGTTCTATTTTTTTTGCAGCCTGTATGCGGAACTATTCACTTCAATGGGACCCCAAAAAACCATTAATGACTCTGTGTGCATTCCATGTCCGTATGTCCACATGCCCATTCCACATAAAAATAGAACATGTCCTATTATTGTGCGCAATACAGACAAGGATAGGACTGTTCTATTATGGGTGGGCCATTACGTTCCACAAAATGCGGAACGCACATGGCCGATATCTGTGTTTTGCAGATCAGCAAATTGTGGACAGCAAAACAACAATGCTCGTGTATATGACCACCAAGACAGCAGTTTTTCAGGGTAGAACTGCTGACAGACTCCCTGTGACCTTTTAATCATTGGACCTTTTTGGCCTTAAAGAAAATCTTTCAGCTCCAAAACCCCCCACAAACTAAAGCAAGCTGTATATAGTGTAATTGTCAAGTCCAGTTATGGAATTTTGATCTTCAAACCTACTGTACTTGTATTCTGACACTGCTCCAACTTTCATATAGCTATGAATTATGAAATTGATATATAGATAGATAGAACAAAAAGATCATAATATTTCTGAATTCCGTGATAGATTCCGTTATAACAGAGTTATAGGACAGGACTATAGGTTATAGGACAGGACTATTTTTTCTGTCATGTATAACAGAAACAAATGGAACCGTTATGTGCCCCCATAGACATGTATTAGGACGGAGCAAAACTAAATGCCTCTTAAAGGCTTCCGTTTTGCATTCTGTCCTAGAATTCCATTATATTTCGTTATAACTCTGTTACATGTGAACCCGGCCTTAGTAAAATACATTTCATCAACAAACTTTGGCTACTGCTCCAACTTTCTTTGCTCTCTACTAAAGAATTGAATGTCCATTTGCTCACATTTAATAATACTGTTTAAAAGTAAAGAGACTGTAAACTTGGACAATCTTAAACTGCTTTATCACAGTGGCTGATGCTAAAATGTGATGTGGCGTACCTGTAGAATGTCTAAACTAGATTTTAACCAATCAGCACAAATTGTGTGCTTAGTTTTCTGTGCCAAATGTTTGGTGGACAAGTTATGCCCCTCATTGGGTGACCCATAAAAAGAGTAGACAAGTAAATCTCCCCCACTGAATGAGGTCACCAGTAGAGATGGCCTTGCGGTTCGCCCGGTGGTCGTTTCGCGGCGAACTTGCTCGTTCGCAGTTCACCGAACAGGCGAACATATGGTGAACATATGGCGATGTCCGCTGGCGCCATATTCTTCTGCATTGTTCAGAACTTTGACCCATAACACATTCATCAGGTGGGACAGGACAGCCAATGTTTCAGCACATGGACACACCCCCTACCCTATAAATAAACCCGATCTGGCAGCCATTTTTCATTCTGTTTTTTGCCAGTGTAGGGAGAGGTTGCTGTGTGGATCAGGGATAGACTGTTAAGGACACCAAACGCTAGCTAATAGGGCCACAAAAGTCCTTTTAAAGACTGGTATAGGTGTGCTATCGATAAGTGTGACATACAGAGGGTTGTTATATACTTAGAATATACTTTCTAACATAGAAAGTATATTATAGTACATTTGTATTGTGCAGCAGTTGTGTGCGTTTCTGCTGAGATACCACAGCTAGATAGAGGGACAAACGTTATTGGAATAACTAATTGCAACTGGCGTGATATACCTGTTGCCCTTCAAAAAAAAACTGATTAAGGGGTGTGATATACCTATAATATACCTTCTAACACAGAAAATATATTATAGTGCATTTGTATTGGTCAGCAGTTGTGTGCGGTTCTGCTGAGATACTGCAGCTAGATAGAGGGACAAACGCTATTGGAATAAGTAATTGCAACAGGTGTGATATACCAGTTGCCCCCCAAAAAAACTGATAGAGTGGTGTGACATACCTATAATATACCTTCTAACATAGAAAGTATATTATAGTGTATTTGTATTGTGCAGCAGTTGTGTACGGTTCTGCTGAGATACCACAGCTTTATAGAGGGACAAATGCTATTCGAATAATTAATTGAAACTGGTGTGATATACCTGTTGCCCCCCAAAAAACTGATTAAGGGGTGCAATATACCAGCTTCCACAAAATACTGATTGAGGGGCGTGATACACGGGCTTCCACAAAATATTGATTGAGCGGTGTGATACACCAGCTTCCACAAAATACTGATATAGGGTATTAATATACCGGCTTCCACCAAATATTGGTTGAGGCCTGCGATACACCGGCTTCCACCAAATATTGAATAAGAGGTTTGCTTTACCAGCTTCCAGCAAATACTCATAATTGGGTTCTATATACCTGTTTCCACAAAATATTGATAGAGGGTATTGATATACCGGCTTCCACAAAATATTGATTGAGGCCTGCGATACACCAGCTTCCCACAAATATTAATTAAGGGGTTTGATTTACCAGCTTCCAGCAAATACTCATTATTGGGTACTATATACCTGTTTTCACAAAATACTGATAGAGGGGATTGATATACCAGCCTCCACCAAATATTGATTGAGGCCTGCGATACACCAGCCTCCGCCAAATATTGATTAAGGAGTTTGATTTACCAGCTTTCAGCAAATACTAATTATTGGGTTCTATATAACTGTTTCCACAAATTACTGATAGAGGGAATTGATATACCGGCTTCCACCAAATATTGATTGAGGCCTGCGATACACCAGCTTCCACAAAATATTGATTAAGGGGTTTTATTTACCAGCTTCCATCAAATACTCATTATTGGGTTCTATATACCTGTTTCCACAAAATACTGAGAGAGGCCTGCGATATATCTGCTTCCACAAATACTCATCTTCTATAGGGACTTTGTCACAGGGTCATTTTGAAAATGACAGGTAGAGGAAGAGGCAAAATCCTGCGCCTGGAGGAAAGAAGGTTTGTACACAAACACAGAAAAGGATTCTTTATGGTAAGAGCAGTGAGCCTATAGAACTCTCTGCCTGAGGAGGTGGTGGTGAATACAATAAAAGAATTCAAGAGGGGCTTGGATGAATTTCTGGAGTGTAATAATATTACAGGCTATAGCTACTAGAGAGGGGTTGTTGATCCAGGGAGTTATTCTGATTGCCTTATTGTAGTCGGGAAGGAATTTTTTCCCCCTTATGTGAGGAAAATTTGCTTGTACCTCACAGTTTTTTTTTTGCCTTCCTCTGGATCAACTTGCAGGATAACAGGCCGAACTGGATGGACAAATGTCTTTTTTTGGCCTTATATACTATGTTACTATGTATTCCACAGGGGTGTTAGGGGTCGGGTAGGTGCACCAGGCTGGAGCCTAAGTGGGAAGTTGGAGAAGGTGCATGCGATTAAGTCAAAGGACCCACCAGAGTTGGTTGAGTGGCTCACTCAGCCTTCCGCTTCTGCACCCTCCTCATCCTCTGTATCAGCACCATCCTCAATCTCTGCTGTGTGCACCCCCAAAGACACCACCACCACTACCACCACTACCATAGCCCCTCCATTCGAATCAGAGGGATTATTTTCCCATCCATTCCCAGATCTTACCGATGCGCAGCCATTATTGGCATCGGATCAGGAAGAGGAGGTAGTAATGCCCGCCACCCAGTGTTCTGACAACAGTGCCCAGATCAGCCAAAGGAGGGTGGGGTCCGCTGTTGCTGCCAACTTCTAGATCTCTAATGTCAGTGGTGGTGAAGATTACGATGATAATGTGTCGATGGACGTCACGTGGGTGCCCACAAGAGAGAAAGATGAGAGTAGTTCAGAGGGAGAGACGGAGCAGCAGATAGGGAGGAGAAGGAGGAGAAGCAGGCAGAACTCACAGTGCACAGGAGGTAAGAAGCAGACTGTAAATGTATCTGAAGAGAGCCATCCACCATGCACGGTCACATCTGGCGCTCCCAGGATGCCGGCACATGGCTCCGCAGTGTGGGCATTTTTTAACATGTCAGCTGCTGACAATAGTGTTGCCATCTGCAGCCCAATACTGACCTAGGGGCGACCGCCTTACCGCCTTAAGAAGGCACCTGGCCTCCCATCACCGAGCCCAGTGGGAGAAACACTGTCATAACCCACAAAGCCACACTCCCGGCACTCCACGTCCTGCCTCTTCTGGTTCTCCTCTCTCCTCCCATTTGTCCTCCTCTCCACCTTCTACCGTGCCGTCGTCACTTTCATCTGGCAAAAGGCAGGCTTCCGTGGCCCAAATGATCGAACATAAAAAGTTGATGACGCCGGATAACCCTCTTTCGCAAAGGCTGACCGCCGGCTTGTCAGAACTGCTAGCACGCCAACTACTGCCATATAAACTGGTAGACTTGGAGGCCTTTGGAAATTTGTGGCCATTGGCACATCTCAATGGAAGGTCCCCGGAAGGAAATATTTCTCGCAGAATGGCATCCCAAAGCTTTATGGCCATGTTCAGTGGCAAATGAATGTATCTCTGGCAAACAGTGTCGGTGCCAAGATACATCTGACCACAGACACGTGATCTAACAAAGAAGGGCTGGGAAGGTACAGATGTGTCATCGCTACCGCTCCCTTATTTCGCAACTATTATCTCCACCAGTCTATCAATACACACCAATGCCAGTAGATGGCAGTGTTGAGTTAAAGTTAATATCGCTATCCGGCTCCTGATACAGCCTGTAGTCATCCCGACACTATACAGGAGCCGGGCGATGGCACCTCAACATTAAATCATAAAAAAAAAAAATGTGTTATAAAATGCTAATAAATACAGTATATGTTATCCTTTACTTACTATGGAAATGTTAGCACTTTACATTTGCTACTATCTGCATTTCTAAATAAAATATCTATATTCATAATAAATATTGTTATTGGTCATCAATAAAATCCACCCCTTTTATATTTGTTTAGTTTTTAGTTTTTTTTAAAAATATTGGGGACTACTGTATTTCCATGATTTACAGTATTTGGTTAGAAACAACAGGCCACATTACTTTAATAGTGAGGTACATTTGTCAGGGATGGATTACTTTTATTGTCCCCTAAAATAAATATAGGGGACAGGGGAAAATGCTAATACAAGATATATACACTGCTCAAAAAAATAAAGGGAACACTTAAACAACACAATGTAACTCCAAGTCAATCACACTTCTGTGAAATCAAACTGTCCACTTAGGAAGCAACACTGAGTGACAATCAATTTCACATGCTGTTGTGCAAATGGGATAGACAACAGGTGGAAATTATAGGCAATTAGCAAGACACCCCCAATAAAGGAGTGGTTCTGCAGGTGATGACCACAGACCACTTCTCAGTTCCTATGCTTCCTGGCTGATGTTTTGGTCACTTTTGAATGCTGGCGGTGCTTTTACTCTAGTAGTAGCATGAGACGGAGTCTACAACCCAGGTAATGCAGCTTATCCAGGATGGCACATCAATGCGAGCTGTGGCAAGAAGGTTTGCTGTGTCTGTCAAAGTAGTGTCCAGAGCATGGAGGCGCTACCAGGAGACAGGCCAGTACATCAGGAGACGTGGAGGAGGCCGTAGGAGGGCAACAACCCAGCAGCAGGACCGCTACCTCCACCTTTGTGCAAGGAGGAACAGGAGGAGCACTGCCAGAGCCCTGCGAAATGACCTCCAGCAGGCCACAAATGTGCATGTGTATGCTCAAACAGTCAGAAACAGACTCCATGAGGGTGATATGAGGGCCCGACGTCCACAGGTGGGGGTTGTGCTTACAGCCCAACACCGTGCAGGACGTTTGGCATTTGCCAGAGAACATCAAGATTGGCAAATTCGCCACTGGCGCCATGTGCTCTTCACAGATGAAAGCAGGTTCACACTGAGCACATGTGACAGACGTGACAGAGTCTGGAGACGCAGTGGAGAACGTTCTGCTGCCTGCAACATCCTCCAGCATGACCGGTTTGGCATTGGGTCAGTAATGGTGTGGGGTGGCATTTCTTTGGAGGGCCGCACAGCCCTCCATGTGCTCGCCAGAGGTAGCCTGACTGCCATTAGGTACCGAGATGAGATCCTCAGACCCCTTGTGAGACCATATGCTGGTGCGGTTGGCCCTGGGTTCCTCCAAATGCAAGACAATGCTAGACCTCATGTGGCTGGAGTGTGTCAGCAGTTCCTGCAAGACGAAGGCATTGATGCTATGGATTGGCCCGCCCGTTCCCTAGACCTGAATCCAATTGAGCACATCTGGGAGATCATGTCTCGCTCTATCCACCAACGTCACGTTGCACAACAGACTGTCCAGGAGTTGGCAGATGCTTTAGTCCAGGTCTGGGAGGAGATCCCTCAGGAGACCGTCCGCCACCTCATCAGGAGCATGCACAGGCGTTGTAGGGAGGTCATACAGGCACGTGGAGGCCACACACACTACTGAGCCTCATTTTGACTTGTTTTAAGGACATTACATCAAAGTTGGATCAGCCTGCAGTGTGTTTTTCCACTTTCATTTTGAGTGTGACTCCAAATTCAGACTTCCATGGGTTAAAAAGTTTGATTTCCATTTTTTTATTTTTGTGTGATTATGTTGTCAGCACATTCAACTATGTAAAGAACAAAGTATTTCAGAAGAATATTTAATTAATTCAGATCTAGGATGTGTTATTTTTGTGTTCCCTTTTTTTTTTTGAGCAGTGTATATATATATACATGGAAAACATCCTAAGGCTGGCAGACACACACTACACACAGGGAAAGTCGGTGCAGCGTTGGTAGATCACTGCAAACACAATCCTCATATTTTTATGAATAAAAATGAATAATTTGATTTTTAATTATGAATAATTAAAAATACAGAGGCGCTGAACTGAACCATAGAAAGTACCATACAAAACTGTAAATAACCAATCTCACCACTTCATCCCCTGAGCAAATAATTGAATGCTAGTAGAAAGGGGATTAAAAGGATAATCGACAGGAGGCCAGTTGGGCGCTGCTCAATACCTAATGTCATTGTATTTAATTAATAAAAAAAAAATGGCAGCATCTCTGTATCCTAATAACAGTAATCTGCCATTTTCTTCATTGCCGGGGTATTTTTATAGCTGGATCGCTCAATACAGAATATTCAGCCAATCACATTCTAGTTCCCACGGTCATGGGAACCAATCAGAAGCCGGTTCTCTGGCAATCCAGCTTAATTGGTGATGACAGCTTGTCAAAACAATTATGTCATATTGGTTAACAAGGTATTTAACCTTAATTTCCGTGAGAACCGGCCTGTGATTGGTTACCATGACCGTGCTATAAAAAGACCTGGCAGTGAAGAAAATGGCATATTACTGTTATTAGGATACATTTTTTATATTAATTAAATACAATGACATTAGGTGTTGAGCAGCGCTCCCAATGGCCTCCTGTCGATTAACCTTTTAATCCCCTTTCTACTAGCATTTTTCAGTAGTAAAATTTTATATATAATTTATATGTGCATATACATGTGTGCATATATGTGGATATATGTGTGTGTGTGTCTGTGTATACATGCATGCATGTATATATATGTTTGTGAGTGTATATAAATATATCTATCTATATATCTATATATTTATATATATATATATATATATGTATATATATATATCCAAAAAACGGAAAAGGACCTCCTGAGACAAATCGCAGGTGCAAGCTACCCGGCAATAATACAGCAAACAAAAAACAGTAGCAGCACACCACTATATGCGCTAAGACTAAGTGAACAGGTGAATGTGCGAACAGGGTCAAAAACATGACGCCATATAGTTACTGCAAAGCAGTGTTTTTAATCAGAGAAACAATGGAGCTGGACATTCCGTGTTAGAGTAGGTCCTACCTGATAAGAAGCTACCTTGTTGTCTGGTAGGTGGGCTTGACATATTTTTGATCAATAATATGCGCTAAGAGCTTCTTCACTGCTTTGCAGTAACTATATGGCGTCATGTATTTGACCCTGTTCACACATTCACCTGTTCACTTAGTCTTAGCGCATATAGTGGTGTGCTGCTACTGTTTTTTGTTTGCTGTATTATTGCCGGGTAGCTTGCACCTGCGATTTGTCTCAGGAGGTGCTGTTCCGTTTTTTGGATATATATATATAGTATAGAGGACTAGGCATCCTCTTTGGAACTTAGCACTCCCCCGCCCATCCCCCACCCCTTGGTGTTTTTAATCAGAGAAACAATGGAGCTGGACATTCCGTGTTAGAGTAGGTCCCACCTGATAAGAAGCTACCTTGTCGTCTGGTAGGTGGGCTTGACATATTTTTGATCAATAATATGCGCTAAGAGCTTCTTCACTGCTTTGCAGTAACTATATGGCGTCATGTATTTGACCCTGTTCACACATTCACCTGTTCACTTAGTCTTAGCGCATATAGTGGTGTGCTGCTACTGTTTTTTGTTTGCTGTATTATTGCCGGGTAGCTTGCACCTGCGATTTGTCTCAGGAGGTGCTGTTCCGTTTTTTGGATATATATATATAGTATAGAGGACTAGGCATCCTCTTTGGAACTTAGCACTCCCCGCCCATCCCCCACCCCTTGGTGTTTTTAATCAGAGAAACAATGGAGCTGGACATTCCGTGTTAGAGTAGGTCCCACCTTATAAGAAGCTACCTTGTCGTCTGGTAGGTGGGCTCGACATATTTTTGATCAATAATATGCGCTAAGAGCTTCTTCACTGCTTTTCAGTAACTATATGGCGTCATGTATTTGACCCTGTTCACTTAGTCTTAGCTCATATAGTGGTGTGCTGCTACTGTTTTTTGTTTGCTGTATTATTGCCGGGTAGCTTGCACCTGCGATTTGTCTCAGGAGGTGCTGTTCCGTTTTTTGGATATATATATATATAGTATAGAGGACTAGGCATCCTCTTTGGAACTTAGCACTCCCCGCCCATCCCCCACCCCTTGGTGTTTTTAATCAGAGAAACAATGAAGCTGGACATTCCGTGTTAGAGTAGGTCCCACCTGATAAGAAGCTACCTTGTTGTCTGGTAGGTGGGCTCGACATATTTTTGATCAATAATATGCGCTAAGAGCTTCTTCACTGCTTTGCAGTAACTATATGGCGTCATGTATTTGACCCTGTTCACACATTCACCTGTTCACTTAGTCTTAGCGCATATAGTGGTGTGCTGCTACTGTTTTTTGTTTGCTGTATTATTGGCGGGTAGCTTTCACCTGCGATTTGTCTCAGGAGGTGTTGTTCCGTTTTTTGGATATATAGTATAGAGGACTAGGCATCCTCTTTGGAACTTAGCATTCCCTGCCCATCCCCCACCCCTTGGTGTTTTTAATCAGAGAAACAATGGAGCTGGACATTCCGTGTTAGAGTAGGTCCCACCTGATAAGAAGCTACCTTGTCGTCTGGTAGGTGGGCTCGACATATTTTTGATCAATAATATGCGCTAAGAGCTTCTTCACTGCTTTGCAATAACTATATGGCGTCATGTATTTGACCCTGTTCACACATTCACCTGTTCACTTAGTCTTAGTGCATATAGTGGTGTGCTGCTACTGTTTTTTGTTTGCTGTGTATATATATATATATATATATATATATACAGTACAGACCAAAAGTTTGGACACACCTTCTCATTCAAAGAGTTTTCTTTATTTTCATGACTATGAAGGCATCAAAACTATGAATTAACACATGTGGAATTATATACATAACAAACAAGTGTGAAACAACTGAAAATATGTAATATTCTAGGTTCTTCAAAGTAGCCACCTTTTGCTTTGATTACTGCTTTGCGCACACTTGGCATTCTCTTGATGAGCTTCAAGAGGTAGTCCCCTGAAATGGTCGTCCAACAGTCTTGAAGGAGTTCCCAGAGATGCTTAGCACTTGTTGGCCCTTTTTCCTTCACTCTGCGGTCCAGCTCACCCCAAACCATCTTGATTGGGTTCAGGAACGGTGACTGTGGAGGCAAGGTCATCTGGCGCAGCACCCCATCTCTCTCCTTCATGGTCAAATAGCCCTTACTTTCAAAGTTTTCCGAATTTTTTGGCTGACTTGTTTTTCTTTACTTAGCTGCTTTTTTCTTGCCATAATACAAATTCTAACAGTCTATTCAGTAGGACTATCAGCTGTGTATCCACCTGACTTCTCCTCAACGCAACTGATGGTCCCAACCCCATTTATAAGGCAAGAAATCCTACTTATTAAACCTGACAGGGCACACCTATGAAGTGAAAACCATTTCAGGGGACTACCTCTTGAACCTCATCAAGAGAATGCCAAGAGTGTGCAAAGCAGTAATCAAAGCAAAAGGTGGCTACTTTGAAGAACCTAGAATATGACATATTTTCAGTTGTTTCACACTTGTTTGTTATGTATATAATTCCACATGTGTTAATTCATAGTTTTGATGCCTTCAGTGTGAATCTACAATTTTTATAGTCATGAAAATAAAGAAAACTCTTTGAATGAAAAGGTGTGTCCAAACTTTTGGTCTGTACTGTATATATATATATATATATATATATATATATACATATACATATATATATATATATATATATATAAAATAATTATATTATTATTTATATTATATAACTTGTAATATATTTTTATATTTGAAAAAAATGCATTGCTAGTTATCAATAATATCAGTTTTTCCATTTCTATGAAGTCATGCATTGCGATTGGTAGTGGAACTATGTATATACACAATATACTGCTGCACTGGATATAAATATATATATATATATACATGTATACACAGACACACACACATATATACACATATATGCATACATGTATATCAAATGAACTTTTCTGGGGCTCTGAATAGGGTAGTATCCCCCTTTCCCCTACAGGGATCTTGCTGTCTGTGAATTAGATCGCACACTATCTCTCTACACACTGATGCCCTGCCCTCCAATTCACTGAAAGCCCGGAGACATAAGTAACTCCCTGTTTGGGGGAAGAGGGGTATTGTCTGCAGGCTGAAAGTGCAGGTTATTTTCCTGCTGGAAACCCTTTCACTGCTGGTGCCTTTCACTGCGCTTCTGGTTATACTGCCGCTCAGCACAAGGTACTGTAGAACTGTGATGGAAGCAAGGGGATGAAAGGGTTAATGGGCCTTATGACAGGAGGTCAGGGGGACACTCCAGAACATCCAGGGTAAATAAAAAAAATAAAAAAGGACAGTATCTCTGCCTCCCAAAAAATGTAGACTGACATTTGCTTTTCTGACTGGTCCTTATATAAATAAATCAATAAAATATATTTAAATGTATGTAAATAGGAAAAATGCAAAAATAATAATTAAAAAATTAATGCAAGTTTTTCACATATAAAAATGTTGGGTTGCTCAACCAGGAGTAATAATGGATAGGTGCACTGCTAAAAGACTCACCCAATCTAGTTGTAAATAAATAAATAAATAGTAGCAGGCAACACTTACAAGTGGAGTACGTGTTTATTAACTAAAATCAGGACAATAGCTAAAATAATGACCAGCAATAAAAAATAGCAATGAATAAAAAATAGCAATACATATAAAATAGTGATAGATCCAGGAGCATACACTAACAAAGAAATTAATATCCCATAAATAGGTCCTTTACTAACTGCCTGCCTGTTATATGGCAAATTCCATTAAAAGATCGAAGCGCTGACATTGATAGTTACTTACCAACTACTGCCACCTTGTCTATACTGCAACAAATTGCTGTGAACTTGGATACATATATATATATATATATATATATATATATATATATATATTCTCTATTCTCCTATTCTATGCTGCTACAATTATATTAGAATATGGAAGTGAACTGAACTTGTCTTATTCCCCTCTGTGAATTGGAACACTATCTAACTCAGGTGCTGCTACATAAACTATGATATTTATGGGATATTAATTTATTTGTTTGTGTATGCTCCTGGATCTATCACTATTTTAAATTTATTGCTATTTTTTATTCATTGCTATTTTTTATTGCTGGTCATTATTTTAGCTATTTTCCTGATTTTAGTTAATAAACACGTACTCCACTTGTAAGGCCCCTTTCACACGGGCAAGATTTCCACACGGCTGCAATGCGTGAGGTGAACGCATTGCACCCGCACTGAATCCGGACCCATTCATTTCTATGGTGCTGTGCAGATAAGCAGTGATTTTCACGCATCACTTGTGCGTTGCGTGAAAATCGTTTCATGCTCCTCTTTGTGCGCTTTCCAAGCAACGCAGGCCCCATAGAAGTGAATGGGGTTGTGTGAAAATCGCAAGCATCCGCAAGCAAGTGCGGATGTGGTGCGATTTTCACACACAGTTTCTAGGAGACGATCGGGATGGAGACCCGATCATTATTATTTTCCCTTATAACATGGTTATAAGGTAAAATAATAGCATTCTTAATACAGAATGCATAGTACAATAGGGATGGAGGGGTTAAAAATAAAAATAAAATAATTTAACTCACCTTAATCCACTTGTTCGCGCAGCCCGGCTTCTCTTCTGTCTTCTTCTTTGCTGTGCACAGGAAAAGGACCTGTGGTGATGTCACTACGCTCATCACATGGTCCATCACATGATCCATCACCATGGTAACAGATCATGTGATGGACCATGTGATGAGCGCAGTGACGTCATCAAAGGTCCTATTCCTCAAAGAAGAAGACAGCCGGGCTGCGCGAACAAGTGGATTAAGGTGAGTTAAATAATTTTTTATTAATTTTAAACACTCCAGCCCTATTATTAACCCCTCCAGCCCCTCCTCGCCCGTGTGAAAGGGGCCTTAGATCCTATTGTAGCCATACTGAGAGTGGGGGGTAGGGTGTAAAGTAACACCATATACAGTAAACAATGTATACCACGGTCAATAGACCAAACTAAATCCCTTTAGGGGTCTCTATCTAATATTAAAATATATATGTTTATTTCATCATTCTTAAAACATAAGTGTAATAGAAAAAAATATGTGTAAAATTGTCAGTGTGTAGCGGGGTTTTATATCTACTGAACTAGTAGCTGCTAGTAATTACCAGCGGCAACCAAGGGATCCTGTCCCCTTATTCAGTAATTATAGACACCTATTCAGGTGTTATATTTATATTTCTGTGGCAGACAGGTTGATGTCAATAGTTAGTGAGGATAGATATATTGCATTATCGTACTGTGCCAAAATTGAGTCTTGCAGGGATATGGGTATTTTACTATATTCGATCAACCCAGCAGTCTATCTGTGCGTGGTCAGCTTTGCGAGCCCTACACACATATCAGCTGTTCACCAGAGTCAGGCTCAGGCAGTGTAGTCAGCGATACTGAGGTATAATACTGCAATGTACACCATTAGTCGATCCTTTTGTATGTACTTGCAACCTTAATGTATCGCACTGACCACTGCGTGCTTCCACTCCTATTAGTACCCCACTTCCCCTGACGAAGCCACATAGTGGCGAAACATGTCGGGAGGGGTGTTACAGTGTAGCGCTTAACTTTTAGACAGTTTTGCAGCAAGGAGATTCATTGTAGCTAACGAAGCAGCTTAGGGCAAGTTAGAATCGGTGTGTGAATAGTGGATAGGTATATAGGGAATTAGTAAACAGCCGCGACTGGAATTACTGGCAAAAGATAGGGTTAATATAGCAGTATAAGCTAATCTCAGCTAATGGAGTGGAAGCACGCAGTGGTCAGTGTGATACATTAAGGTTGCAAAAAAGGGAGTAGTGCATACAGTACTTTCTTTAGCAGAACAAAGGCTCTTTACAGGAACTGACTAACATTCGATTTGCTAATATAAGCTTAAGTCCTCAGAAGTGTTTTATTTTATATTTATATCCTTGCGGCAGTATATTGTGTATATACATAGTTCCACTACCAATCGCAATTCATGACTTCATATTGATAACTAGCAATGCATTTTTTGCAAATATAAAAATATATTACAAGTTATATTATAATATAAATAATAATAATATAATTATAATATATATATATATATATATATATATATATACAGGGAGTGCAGAATTATTAGGCAAGTTGTATTTTTGAGGATTAATTTTATTATTGAACAACAACCATGTTCTCAATGAACCCAAAAAACTCATTAATATCAAAGCTGAATATTTTTGGAAGTAGTTTTTAGTTTGTTTTTAGTTTTAGCTATTTTAGGGGGATATCTGTGTGTGCAGGTGACTATTACTGTGCATAATTATTAGGCAACTTAACAAAAAACAAATATATACCCATTTCAATTATTTATTTTTACCTGTGAAACCAATATAACATCTCAACATTCACAAATATACATTTCTGACATTCAAAAACAAAACAAAAACAAATCAGGGACCAATATAGCCACCTTTCTTTGCAAGGACACTCAAAAGCCTGCCATCCATGGATTCTGTCAGTGTTTTGATCTGTTCACCATCAACATTGCGTGCAGCAGCAACCACAGCCTCCCAGACACTGTTCAGAGAGGTGTACTGTTTTCCCTCCTTGTAAATCTGACATTTGATGATGGACCACAGGTTCTCAATGGGGTTCAGATCAGGTGAACAAGGAGGCCATGTCATTAGATTTTCTTCTTTTATACCCTTTCTTGCCAGCCACGCTGTGGAGTACTTGGACGTGTGTGATGGAGCATTGTCCTGCATGAAAATCATGTTTTTCTTGAAGGATGCAGACTTCTTCCTGTACCACTGCTTGAAGAAGGTGTCTTCCAGAAACTGGCAGTAGGACTGGGAGTTGAGCTTGACTCCATCCTCAACCCGAAAAGGCCCCACAAGCTCATCTTTGATGATACCAGCCCAAACCAGTACTCCACCTCCACCTTGCTGGCGTCTGAGTCGGACTGGAGCTCTCTGCCCTTTACCAATCCAGCCACGGGCCCATCCATCTGGCCCATAAAGACTCACTCTCATTTCATCAGTCCATAAAACCTTAGAAAAATCAGTCTTGAGATATTTCTTGGCCCAGTCTTGACGTTTCAGCTTGTGTGTCTTGTTCAGTGGTGGTCGTCTTTCAGCCTTTCTTACCTTGGCCATGTCTCTGAATATTGCACACCTTGTGCTTTTGGGCACTCCAGTGATGTTGCAGCTCTGAAATATGGCCAAACTGGTGGCAAGTGGCATCTTGGCAGCTGCACGCTTGACTTTTCTCAGTTCATGGGCAGTTATTTTGCGCCTTGGTTTTTCCACACGCTTCTTGCGACCCTGTTGACTATTTTGAATGAAACGCTTGATTGTTCGATGATCACGCTTCAGAAGCTTTGCAATTTTAAGAGTGCTGCATCCCTCTGCAAGATATCTCACTATTTTTGACTTTTCTGAGCCTGTCAAGTCCTTCTTTTGACCCATTTTGCCAAAGGAAAGGAAGTTGCCTAATAATTATGCACACCTAATATAGGGTGTTGATGTCATTAGACCACACCCCTTCTCATTACAGAGATGCACATCACCTAATATGCTTAATTGGTAGTAGGCTTTCGAGCCTATACAGCTTGGAGTAAGACAACATGCATAAAGAGGATGATGTGGTCAAAATACTCATTTGCCTAATAATTCTGCACGCAGTGTATATATATATATATATATATATATATATATACACAGGAAAAAAAGGATGGGCAGCACTCCAAGAAGTAAAAAATTACAAAAATACTTTATTTACCCAAGCAGAACATGCGACGTTTCGTCTCTCTCTCTCTCTCTCTCTCTCTCTATATATATATATATATATATATATATATTTATATACACGCACAAACATATATATACATACATGCATGTATACACAGACACACACACATATATACACATATAAGCACACATGTATATACACATATATATATTAAGTTTTACTACTGAAAAATGTACTTTACTGGGGCTCTGAAATAAACTGTAAATAACCGATCTCACCAATTCATCTCCTGAGCAAATAATTGAATGCTAGTAGAAAGGGGATTAATAGGGTTAATCGACAGGAGGCCAGGTGGGTGCTGCTCAACACCTAATGTCATTGTATTTAATTAATATAAAAAAAATTGCAGCATCTCTGTATCCTAATAACACATTCTAATTCCCACGGTCATGGGAACCAATCACAGGCCGGTTCTCACGGAAATTATGGTTAAATACCTTGTTAACTAATATGACATAATTGTTTTGACAAGCTGTCATCACCAATTAAGCTGGATTGCCAGAGAATCGGCTTCTGATTGGTTCCCATGACCGTGGGAACTAGAATGTGATTGGATAAATATTCTGTATTGAGCGATCCAGCTATAAAAAGACCTGGCAGTGAAGAAAATTGCAGATTACTGTTATTAGGATACAGAAATGCTGCCATTTTTTTATTTATTAATTAAATACAATGACATTAGGTGTTGAGCAGTGCCCCACTGGCCTCCTGTTGATTAACCTTTTAATCCCCTTTCTACTAGCATTCAATTATTTGCTCGGGGGATGAAGTGGTGAGATCGGTTATTTACAGTTCTGTATGGTACTTTCTATGGTTCAGTTCAGCGCCACAGTTTTTTTAATTATTCATAATTAAAAATCGAATTATTCATTTTTATTCATAAAAATACGAGGATTGTGTTTGCAGTGATGTACCAGCGCTGCACTGACTTTCCCCGTGTGTAGTGTGTGTCTGCCAGCCTTAGGATGTGCTGTCATTAGTCCTACTTATGATGTGCAGTGTGTGAGGCTGGTGGTCACAGGTCATGGCTCTGCCAGCTCTCCAGGGCACAGGATTCCTGCTGGAGACCCTTTCACTGCTGGTGCCCTGGAGCGCGCGGCATCAGTGTGTACAGACATGCTGTGCGCTCCCATTGCTCTGATGTTTGCAGCGCATCCAAATGTCCATGAGATATGACAGCTGTACTCCCCTTTGTATGGTTCCATTCAGCGCTTCTGGTTGTTTTAATTATTTATAAATTAATCCTGAAAATGGGGCAAATTTGGACTGGCGATCAGTTTACAGTACTTTATGCAGGACTTCTGTAATGGAATAAGCCTTGCCACCTACAGTACTTCTATCTCCACAGCGAAACTTTGATATTTACTGTATAGCGCATGGGAGCTAACTAACTGACTGTAGTTCCATGCGCCATCTGGTGTTCACAAACCAACATTTCACCCTGAATTTTCTCAATGGCTATTTACGCGATTCGGTTTTGCTAATTGAATCGGAAATCGCTTTGCGCTGCCGCAATTCTGAAGGGAGCGCTAGCGATGATATATCTGTACATAACTTTTATTGCCCACTGGGTGAACCTTATGACGGCTGTCAAGCTTGCAATAGAGATGTCGCGAATAGGGATGAGAGAACCCGAACTGTATAGTTCGGGTTCGTACCGAATTTTGTGGTGTCCGTGACACGGACCCGAACCCGAACATTTTCGTAAAAGTCCGGGTTCGGGTTCGGTGTTCGGCGCTTTCTTGGCGCTTTTTGAAAGGCTGCAAAGCAGCCAATCAACAAGCGTCATACTACTTGCCCCAAGAGGCCATCACAGCCTTGCCTACTATTGGCATGGCTGTGATTGGCCAGTGCAGCATGTGACCCAGCCTCTATATAAGCTTCGGTCACGTTGCGCTGCACGTCACTCTGCTGATTCAAGCATAGGGAGAGGTTGCAGCTGCAACGTTAGGGCGAGATTAGGCAGATTAACTCCTCCAAAAGACTTCATTCTGTGATCGATCTGCAGCTGTGGATCATTGAAGTGCTAATATTGACTTGCTCACTTTTTTGAGGCTGCCCAGAGCGTTTTTAGATCACTTTTTTTCTGGGGTGATCGGCGGCCATTTTGTGACTTGTGGTGCGCCAGCACAAGCTATCACCAAGTGTATTTAACCATCAATAGTGTGGTTATTTTGTGCTATATCCTACATCAGCTGCAGGCTGAGCCTGTGTCACCGAAGTGCATTTAACCATCAACAGTCTGGTTATTTTTTGGCCATATACTACATCTGGTGCAGGCTGAGCCTGTGTCACCCAAGTGCATTTAACCATCAACAGTGTGGTTATTTTTTGGCCATATACTACATCAGGGGCAAGTTGAGCCTGTCACCCAGCGCCTAAAAAATAGACCTGACATTTCTATTCAACCAAATCTGTACTGTTTTAGCTGGTCAAGTTATTTGTAATGACCGTAAAAGCACACTTTTTGTTCTGGGTTGAAAAACTATTCCCAAATTTGCCATTCTCAAAATAACTAGTTTCTGGTATATGAGGTCTACTTGAAATCTATCCCAAAAAGGATATCTTACATTGAAGGTGCTGATAGTGTCATTCAGAAAAACCTAAGACACACGCTACCGTGCAGATAGAAGTCTGATTCTGTGATTAAACCTATACCTGTCACACAGCGCAAAAAAAAAAAGGCCTCACATTTCTATTCAACCAAATCTGTACTGTTTTAGCTGGTCAAGTTATTTGTAATGACCGTAAAAGCACACTTTTTGTTCTGGGTTGAAAAACTATTCCCAAATTTGCCATTCTCAAAATAACTAGTTTCTGGTATTTGAGGCCTACTTGAAATCTATCCCAAAAAGGATATCTTACATTGAAGGTGCTGATAGTGTCATTCAGAAAAACCTAAGACACACGCTACCGTGCAGATAGAAGTCTGATTCTGTGATTAAACCTATACCTGTCACACAGCGCAAAAAAAAAAACAGGCCTCACATTTCTATTCAACCAAATCTGTACTGTTTTAGCTGGTCAAGTTATTTCTAGTGACCGTAAAAGCACATATTTTTTTCTGGGTTGAAAAACTATTCCCAAATTTGCCATTCTCAAAATAACTAGTTTCTGGTATTTGAGGCCTACTTGAAATCTATCCCAAAAAGGATATCTTACATTGAAGGTGCTGATAGTGTCATTCAGAAAAACCTAAGACACACGCTACCGTGCAGATAGAAGTCTGATTCTGTGATTAAACCTATACCTGTCACACAGCGCAAAAAAAAACAGGCCTCACATTTCTATTCAACCAAATCTGTACTGTTTTAGCTGGTCAAGTTATTTGTAGTGAACATAAAAGCACTTTTTTTTTTCTGGGTTGAAAAACTATTCCCAAATTTGCCATTCTCAAAATAACTAGTTTCTGGTATTTGAGGCCTACTTGAAATCTATCCCAAAAAGGATATCTTACATTGAAGGTGCTGATAGTGTCATTCAGAAAAACCTAAGACACACGCTACCGTGCAGATAGAAGTCTGATTCTGTGATTAAACCTATACCTGTCACACAGCGCAAAAAAATACAGGCCTCACATTTCTATTCAACCAAATCTATACTGTTTTAGCTGGTCAAGTTATTTGTAGTGACCGTAAAAGCACATTTTTTTTTCTGGGTTGAAAAACTATTCCCAAATTTGCCATTCTCAAAATAACTAGTTTCTGGTATTTGAGGCCTACTTTAAATCTATCCCAAAAAGGATATCTTACATTGAAGGTGCTGATAGTGTCATTCAGAAAAACCTAAGACACACGCTACCGTGCAGATAGAAGTCTGATTCTGTGATTAAACCTATACCTGTCACACAGCGCAAAAAAAAACAGGCCTCACATTTCTATTCAACCAAATCTGTACTGTTTCAGCTGGTCAAGTTATTTGTAGTGACCGTAAAATCACATTTTTTTTTCTGGGTTGAAAAACTATTCCCAAATTTGCCATTCTCAAAATAACTAGTTTCTGGTATTTGAGGCCTACTTGAAATCTATCCCAAAAAGGATATCTTACATTGAAGGTGCTGATAGTGTCATTCAGAAAAACCTAAGACACACGCTACCGTGCAGATAGAAGTCTGATTCTGTGATTAAACCTAGACCTGTCACACAGCACAAAAAAAAACAGGCCTCACATTTCTATTCAACCAAATCTGTACTGTTTTAGCTGGTCAAGTTATTTGTAGTGACCGTAAAAGAACACTTTTTGTTCTGGGTTGAAAAACTATTCCCAAATTTGCCATTTTCAAAATTGTGGTGAACGGGAACAATGAGGAAAACATCTAATAAGGGACGCGGACGCGGACGTGGACATGGTCGTGGTGGTGTTAGTGGACCCTCTGGTGGTGGGAGAGGACGTGGCCGTTCTGCCACAGCCACACGTCCTAGTGAACCAACTACCTCAGGTCCCAGTAACCAGCAGAATTTACAGCGATATTTGGTGGGGCCCAATGCCGTTCTAAGGATGGTAAGGCCTGAGCAGGTACAGGCATTAGTCAATTGGGTGGCCGACAGTGCATCCAGCACGTTCACATTATCTCCCACCCAGTCTTCTGCAGAAAGCGCACAGATGGCGCATGAAAACCAAGCCCATCGGTCTGTCACATCACCCCCATGCATATCAGGGAAACTGTCTGAGCCTCAAGTTATGCAGCAGTCTCTTATGCTGTTTGAAGACTCTGCTGCCAGGGTTTCCCAAGGGCATCCACCTAGCCCTTCCCCAGGGGTGGAAGAGATAGAATGCACTAACGCACAACCACTTATGTTTCCTGATGATGAGGACATGGGAATACCACCTCAGCACGTCTCTGATGATGACGAAACACAGGTGCCAACTGCTGCGTCTTTCTGCAGTGTGCAGACTGAACAGGAGGTCAGGGATCAAGACTGGGTGGAAGACGATGCAGGGGACGATGAGGTCCTAGACCCCACATGGAATGTAGGTCGTGCCACTGACTTTCACAGTTCGGAGGAAGAGGCAGTGGTGAGACCGAGCCAACAGCGTAGCAAAAGAGGGAGCAGTGGGCAAAATCAGAACACCCGCCGCCAAGAGACTCCGCCTGCTACTGACCACCGCCATCTGAGACCGAGCACCCCAAAGGCAGCTTCAAGGAGTTCCCTGGCATGGCACTTCTTTAAACAATGTGCTGACGACAAGACCCGAGTGGTTTGCACGCTGTGCCATCAGAGCCTGAAGCGAGGCATTAACGTTCTGAACCTTAGCACAACCTGCATGACCAGGCACCTGCATGCAAAGCATGAACTGCAGTGGAGTAAACACCTTAAAAACGAAGAAGTCACTCAGGCTCCCCCTGCTACCTCTTCTGCTGCTGCCGCCTCGGCCTCTTCTGCTGCTGCCGCCGCCTCGGCCTCTTCCTCCGCCTCTGGAGGAACGTTGGCACCTGCCGCCCAGCAAACATGGGATGTACCACCAACACCCCCACCTGCGTCACCAAGCATCTCAACCATGTCACACGGCAGCGTTCAGCTCTCCATCTCACAAACATTTGAGAGAAAGCGTAAATTCCCACCTAGCCACCCTCGATCCCTGGCCCTGAATGCCAGCATTTCTAAACTACTGGCCTATGAAATGATGTCATTTAGGCTGGTGGACACAGACAGCTTCAAACAGCTCATGTCGCTTGCTGTCCCACAGTATGTTGTTCCCAGCCGCCACTACTTCTCCAAGAGAGCCGTGCCTTCCCTGCACAACCAAGTGTCCGATAAAATCAAGTGTGCACTGCTCAACGCCATCTGTGGCAAGGTCCACCTAACCACAGATACGTGGACCAGTAAGCACGGCCAGGGACGCTATATCTCCCTAACTGTACACTGGGTAAATGTAGTGGCGGCTGGGCCCCAGGCGGAGAGCTGTTTGGCGCACGTCCTTCCGCCGCCAAGGATCGCAGGGCAACATTCTTTGCCTCCTGTCTCCTCCTCCTCCTACTCAGCTTCCTCCTCCTCTTCTTCCACCTGCTCATCCAGTCAGCCACACACCTTCACCACCAACTTCAGCACAGCCCGGGGTAAACGTCAGCAGGCCATTCTAAAACTCATATGTTTGGGGGACAGGCCCCACACCGCACAGGAGTTGTGGCGGGGTATAGAACAACAGACCGACGAGTGGTTGCTGCCGGTGAGCCTCAAGCCTGGCCTGGTGGTGTGCGATAATGGGCGAAATCTCGTTGCAGCTCTAGGACTAGCCAGTTTGACGCACATCCCTTGCCTGGCGCATGTGCTTATTTGGTGGTGCAGAAGTTCATTCGCAACTACCCCGACATGTCAGAGCTGCTGCATAAAGTGCGGGCCGTCTGTTCGCGCTTCCGGCGTTCACACCCTGCTGCTGCACGCCTGTCTGCGCTACAGCGTAACTTCGTCCTTCCCGCTCACCGCCTCATATGCGATGTGCCCACCAGGTGGAACTCCACCTTGCACATGCTGGACAGACTGTGCGAGCAGCAGCAGGCCATAGTGGAGTTTCAGCTGCAGATCGCACGGGTCAGTCGCACTGCGGAGAAAGCACCACTTCACCACCAATGACTGGGTCTCCATGCGAGACCTGTGTGCTCTGTTGCGCTGTTTCGAGTACTTCACCAACATGGCCAGTGGCGATGAGGCCGTTATCAGCGTTACAATACCACTTCTATGTCTCCTTGAGAAAACACTTAGGGCGATGATGGAAGAGGAGGTGGCCCAGGAGGAAGAAGAGGAAGAGGGGTCATTTTTAGCACTTTCAGGCCAGTCTCTTCGAAGTGACTCAGAGGGAGTTTTTTTGCAACAGCAGAGGCCAGGTACAAATGTGGCCAGACAGGGCCCACTACTGGAGGACGAGGAGGACGAGGATGAGGAGGAGGTGGAGGAGGATGAGGATGAAGCATGTTCACAGCGGGGTGGCACCCAAAGCAGCTCGGGCCCATCACTGGTGCGTGGCTGGGGGTAAACACAGGACGATGACGATACGCCTCCCACAAAGGACAGCTTGTCCTTACCTATGGGCAGCCTGGCACACATGAGCGACTACATGCTGCAGTGCCTGCGCAACGACAGCAGAGTTGCCCACATTTTAACGTGTGCGGACTACTGGGTTGACACCCTGCTGGATCCCCGGTACAAAGACAATGTGCCCACCATACTTCCTACATTGGAGCGTGATAGGAAGATGTGCGAGTACAAGCGCACGTTGGTAGACGCGCTACTGAGAGCATTCCCAAATGTCACAGGGGAACCAGTGGAAGCCCAAGGCGAAGGCAGAGGAGGAGCAAGAGGTCGCCAACGCAGCTGTGTCACGGCCAGCTCCTCTGAGGGCAGGGTTAGCATGGCAGAGATGTGGAAAAGTTTTGTCACCACGCCACAGCTAACTGCACCACCACCTGATACGGAACGTGTTAGCAGGAGGCAACATTTCACTAACATGATGGAACAGTACCTGTGCACACCCCTCCACGTACTGACTGATGGTTCGGCCCCATTCAACTTCATGGTCTCCAAATTGTCCACGTGGCCAGAGCTAGCCTTTTATGCCTTGGAGGTGCTGGCCTGCCCGGCGGCCAGCGTTTTGTCTGAACGTGTATTCAGCACGGCAGGGGGCGTCATTACAGACAAACGCAGCCACCTGTCTACAGCCAATGTGGACAAGCTGACGTTCATAAAAATGAACCAGGCATGGATCCCACAGGACCTGTCCATCCCTTGTGCAGATTAGACATTAACTACCTCCCCTTAACAATATATTATTGTACTTCAGGGCACTTCCTCATTCAATCCTATTTTTATTTTCATTTTACCATTATATTGCGGGGCAACCCAAAGTTGAATAAACCTCTCCTCTGTCTGGGTGTCGGGGCCTAAATGTGTGACAGTGGCCTGTTCCAGTGGTGGGTGACGTGAAGCCTGATTCTCTGCTATGACATGAAGACTGATTCTGTGCTGACATGAAGCCAGATTCTCTGTTACGCGACCTCTCTCCTCTGCCTGGGTGCCTGGGCCTAAATATGTGACAGTGGCCTGTTCCACTGGTGGGTGACGTGAAGCCTGATTCTCTGCTATGACATGAAGACTGATTCTGTGCTGACATGAAGTTAGATTCTCTGTTACGGGACCTCTCTCCTCTGTCTGGGTGCCGGGGCCTAAATATGTGACAGTGGCCTGTTCCAGTGGTGGGTGACGTGAAGCCTGATTCTCTGCTATGACATGAAGACTGATTCTCTGCTGACATGAAGCCTGAATCTCTGTTTTGGGACCTCTCTCCTCTGCCTGGGTGCCTGGGCCTAAATATGTGACAGTGGCCTGTTCCAGTGGTGGGTGATGTGAAGCCTGATTCTCTGCTATGACATGAAGACTGATTCTGTGCTGACATGAAGCCAGATTCTCTGTTACAGGACCTCTCTCCTCTGTCTGGGTGCCAGGGCCTAAATCTGTGACAGTGGCCTGTTCCAGTGGTGGGTGACGTGAAGCCTGATTCTCTGCTATGACATGAAGACTGATTCTCTGCTGACATGAAGCCTGAATCTCTGTTATGTGACCTCTCTCCTCTGCCTGGGTGCCGGGGCCTAAATATGTGACAGTGGCCTGTTCCAGTGGTGGGTGACGTGAAGCCTGATTCTCTGCTATGACATGAAGACTGATTCTCTGCTGACATGAAGCCTGAATCTCTGTTATGGGACCTCTCTCCTCTGTCTGGGTGCCAGGGCCTAAATCTGTGACAGTGGCCTGTTCCAGTGGTGGGTGACGTGAAGCCTGATTCTCTGCTATGACATGAAGACTGATTCTCTGCTGACATGAAGCCTGAATCTCTGTTATGGGATCTCTCTCCTCTGCCTGGGTGCCTGGGCCTAAATATGTGACAGTGGCCTGTTCCAGTGGTGGGTGACGTGAAGCCTGATTCTCTGCTATGACATGAAGACTGATTCTCTGCTGACATGAAGCCTGAATCTCTGTTATGGGACCTCTCTCCTCTGCCTGGGTGCCTGGGCCTAAATATGTGACAGTGGCCTGTTCCAGTGGTGGGTGACGTGAAGCCTGATTCTCTGCTATGACATGAAGACTGATTCTGTGCTGACATGAAGCCAGATTCTCTGGTACGGGACCTCTCTCCTCTGCCTGGGTGCCTGGGCCTAAATATGTGACAGTGGCCTGTTCCAGTGGTGGGTGACGTGAAGCCTGATTCTCTGCTATGACATGCAGACTGATTCTCTGCTGACATGAAGCCAGATTCCCTGTTACGGGACCTCTCTCCTCTGCCTGGGTGCCTGGGCCTAAATATCTGACAATGGACTGTTCCAGTGTTGGGTGACTTAAAGCCTGATTCTCTGCTATGACATGCAGACTGATTCTCTGCTGACATGAAGCCAGATTCTCTGTTACGGGACCTCTCTCCTCTGCCTGGGTGCCGGGGCCTAAATATATGACAATGGACTGTTACAGTGGTGGGTGACGTGAAGCCAGATTCTCTGCTATGGCATGAAGACTGATTCTCTGCTGACGTGAAGCCAGATTCTCTGCTATGGGACCTCTCTCCAATTGATATTGGTTTATTTTTATATATTTTATTTTTATTTTAATTAATTTCCCTATCCACATTTGTTTGCAGGGGATTTACCTACATGTTGCTGCCTTTTGCAGCCCTCTAGTTCTTTCCTGGGCTGTTTTACAGCCTTTTTAGTGCCGAAAAGTTCGGGTCCCCATTGTCTTCAATGGGGTACGGGTTCGGGACGAAGTTCGGGTCGGGTTCGGATCCCGAACATTTCCGGGAAGTTCGGCCGAACTTCTCGAAGCCGAACATCCAGGTGTTCGCTCAACTCTAGTAGTGACACAAAATAAAATACGTTTGTTTGCACTTCAGTGGGCCAAATCTAACCCAGATCACAGCAACAGATTTAAGGCCACTGTATCCTGGTGTAGTAGATTCTTTGAAAGGCATAATATGGTACTGAGGCAAAAGACAAAAATTGCACAGCAATTACCTGCAGATATTGATGCCAAAGTAAATAACGGCGAGTATATTCCAAACCCTATATTTTAACTGGAAAAGTTGGGGGTCGTCTTATACGCCCAGTTTTCTTATAGGCCGGAAAATACGGTATATGTTTTGGGTCATATGTAGAATATGCATCTAAATTTAGGAAACAATAGAAGATTACATAATCATTTAATTGTTGCTTTTAAATGTTTATTCTGAAATTAGCAAGTCTGATACAGCTTATAATACATTTTTACCTGCTGCTCTCTGGGAAACATTTCTCAGATAAACAGCTGTGGCTAATATTCCTCTCTAAAATAGCTCCATGAATTTTTACATCAATATTAAGATCAAGTGACTTTCTGTATGCCAGAACGTGCACATAACTAGAAAAAAAAACTTTCTAATGCCAGATGTAACAATGTGGCATCAGCTGCTCCAAGTTTACTTTCAGCAATTGCTAAAATTAGATATTAATGAGCTTCTTTTACAGTCCAACCCCTGGTTGCCAGCTACTCTGATTGCAAGACACCATTACTGCCATAGAATACAACTATTTTCATTAATCAAATAAAAAAAAAAAAAAAAAATTTCTTCAAAAACTTGAAAATATGATAATAGAAAACCTATCAGAATACTTAGAGTAGTTTAGGTTTTTACTAAGAAGTTGACGTTATAAAAAATATTTCAATTGTAAAATATTATGAGAACTATGGATAGCATTATTTAGAGACAGGTACCTATCTTAAGGCTACATCTACACGATGACATTTGTTGCGCGACATTTTGTTGCACTAATGTCGCACAACAATTTTTATAATGGCAGTCTATGGTGTCGCACTGCAACATGCAGCGACTGCGACGCAACAGTCGCAGAAAATCCATTCGAGATGGATTTTTCTGCGACTGTTGCATCGCAGTCGTCGTATGTTGCAGTGCAACACCATAGACTGCCATTATAAAAATTGTTCCGCGACATTAGTGCAACAAAATGTCGCGCGACAAATGTTGCAGTGTAGTTGTGCCCTATCTGTCGTGCGACAAATGTCGTCGTGTAGACGTAGCCTTAAGGCTTTTTTCAACTAATCAAAGATAATTAATGAGGTATGGTCATCACAGAAATTTTTTGAACATCCACACAATATACAATAAATGCTTGATTTATGTGGATCCCAACTCTAGAACCCACACTTATTCCAAGTCCCTCAACCCCATACATGCAACATTTGGCCACCGCATCAAGTTTGTGATTGAAAGCAGCTGGCCGGGATTACAGAAACAGATAAGATCCCTGTGCTATTTTAGAAATGAATGAGGGTTATGGAACTAGCATGGCATAGCGAGCTATTGTGTTTACATAACTAAGATCCCCATAGCTCTATATGCTGTGAAAATTAGAATACTTGTGAGAAAGACACAACTGTTAAAAACTGAATGAAAATAACCCAAAAAAAGTCTGCATATACAAATTAAAAAGCGCAGCAGTCACAAGCAGTCTTAAATAGAGTTAAGCGGACACCTGAATGTTCGGGTTCGACGGTTTCAGCCGAACTTTAGAAAAAAGTTAGAGTTCGAGACCCGAACTTGACCCTGAACCCGAACCCTATTGAAGTCAATGGGGACCCGAACTTTTGAGCACTAAAATGGCAGTAAAAATGTCATGGAAAGGGCTAGAGGGCTGCAAATGGCGTCAAAATGTGGTTAAGAGCATGGCAAGTGCTCTGCAAACAAATGTGGATTGGGAAATGACTTTAAATAACATAAAATACGTAAAAATAAAAAATTATAATCTTGATCTAGGAGGACAAGGTCCATATGGAGTAGGAGGTTGAGAAGGCGGTGGATGTGGCGGTGTAGGTGGAAGCGGTGGTGGAGGAGGAGGTAGCCTAGACTGGTTTTTGGTTTTAAATGTTATTTTTTTAATTAGGGTACACCACAAAACATTGGGAAATATAACCCGTGATAACCCCTTGCAGTCGTGTTAAACACACGTTCAGACAATACACTGGCTGCAGGGCAGGCCAGCACCTTCAAGGGGTAAAGGGCAAGCTCAGGCCATGTGCCCTATTTGGAGACCAAGAAGTTGCAGTGGCTGACCCCTGTCAGTCAGTTTGTGTAGGCGTGTGCAAACTTACTGCCCCACCATGTCGCACATCCCCGTGATGTTCACGATTCAATTTGATATCTGCTCTATCAACTTTCGATGTTCTTTTCTGTGCCTACCAAGGTTATCACGGGTGGCGGTGGAATAAGGGTTCCTCGCCGGAGAGGGAGCGTGAGAAAGAGAGACCACATCCAAGGGAGGATTAATTTTTTCAAATTTAAAAGTTGAAATATGGGAGAAATTATTAAAGCATAAAAGTGTGACAACTTTTTAAAGTTTAAGCATTGAATGAAAGGATGTGGCGCGCATTAATTATTTAAATTTTATTCACTGTCACCTATGCAGAGCAGGGGTTTATTCACGTCTAAAATTGTATAATGTCAACCCAAGAATGACATTTATTAACCTGTCTACTTGATAGATCAGGGGTCTATGACAGAAAAAAATTGTTTATTGTCACCCGAAAATGTTAAAGAAAAAATATTGAAATTAATCAAGCTGTCAACTAGGTTGAGAAGGGGTATATTACACCCAAAAATTGTCGAATTTCACAAAAAAATTGACAATTGTTTTTTTTTTACCTGTCTACTCGGTATAGCAGTGGTACATCACACACAAAAATCTGTGAATTTCACCAGAAAATGTAACTGACTAATAATTTTCTTTTTTTTACAGGTCTAATATGTATAGCAGTGGTACATCACACCCCAAAAATTGGCGAATTTCACCAGAAAATGGAACTGACAATTTATTAATTTTTTAACCCGTCTACTAGGTATAGCAGTGGTACTTCACACCCAAAAATTGGTGAATTTCACAAGAATATGTAACTGACAATTTTTTTTTTTTTGTTTAACCTGTCTACTAGGTATAGCAGTGGTACTATACACCCAAAAATTGGTGAATTTCACCCGAAAATGTAAATGACAATTTTTTTTTTGTTAAACCTGTCTACTAGGTATATAGCAGTGGTACTATATACCCCAAAATTTGTGAATTTAACCCGAAAATGTAAATGACAAAGTACAAATAAAATAAAAAAATTATATTCATGAGGTGGAGTTCCATATGAAGAAGGAGTTTGAGGAGGCGGTGGACGTAGCGGTGTAGGTAGAAGCGGCGGTAAAGGAGGACCAGGTAGCCAACACCGGTTTATGGTTTTAATTTAATTTTTTAAAATTAGGGTACACTCTAAAAGAGTGTGAAATATCCAAAATACAAGAATGAGCAATTGCGCTGCAGTATAACAATAGCTGGTTAGTGCCGGTATACATGTCTATTCTGCACATGGTACGGACAATGGCTGTGGACAGGCGGGTGCGCTTGTCTGTGATAACGCCCCCTGCCGTGCTAAACACACGTTCCGGTAATACACTGGCTGCAGAGCAGGCCAGCACCTCCAAGGCATAAAGGGCAAGCTCAGGCCATGTGCCCAATTTGGAGACCCAGAAGTTGAAGGGGGCAGACCCATCATTCAGTACGTGAAGGCGTGTGCACCCATACTGCTCCACCATGTTGGTAAAATGCTTCCTCCTGCTAAGACGTTCCATTTAAGCTGGAGGTGCTGGTTGTTGTGGTGTGCTGACAAAGCTTTTCCACATTTCAGCCATGCTAACCCAGCCTTCTGAGGTGCTGGCGGTGCCCCAGCTGCGTTGGAGACCTCTTCCTCTGCCTTCGCCTTGTGCTTCCACTTTTCCCCCGCTGTCAGGTGGGAATGCCACCAGCAGCGCGTCTACCAGCGTGCGCTTGTACTCGCGCATTTTACGATCACGCTCCAGTGAGGGAATGGTACTTTGTCCTTGTAACGTGGATCCAGCAGCGTGGCAACCCAGTAATCAGCACAAATTAGAATGTGGGCAACTCGGCGGTCGTTACTTAGACACTGCAGCATGTAATCGTTTATGTGTGCCAGGCTGCTCAGAGGCAACGAAAAGCTGTCCTCTGTGGGAGGTGTATCGTCTGTGTCCTCTCTATCCCCCCCAGCCACGCACCAGTGATGATCTGGTCTGGGTGCCACCCTGCTGTGAACATGGTTCCTCCTCCTCCATCTCCTCCTCCTCATCCTCCACCTAGTCATCCTCCAGAATTGTGCCCTAGCTGGACAATTGTGTACCTGGCGTTTGTGGGTGCAGGAACCCACCCTCGGAGCCACTTGTAAATGACTGGCCTGCAACCCTACGAAATGATTCCTCTTCCTTCTCCTCCTCCTATGCCACATCCTCTTCCATCATCGCCATGAGCGTTTTTTCAAGGAGGCATAGAAGTGGGATAGTAACGCTGAAAATGGCGTTATCGGCACTGGCCATGTTGGTGGAGTACTCAAAACAGCGCAACAAGGAAAACAGGTCTCGCATGGAGGCCCAGTCATTGGTGGTGAAGTGGTGCTGTTCCGCCGAGCGACTTACCCGTGCATGCTGCAGCTGAAACTCCACTATCGCCTGATGCTGCTCGCACAGTCTGGCCAGGATGTGCAAGGTGGAGTTCCACTTTGTGGGCACATCGCATATGAAGCGGTGAGCGGTAAGGCCGGAGTTACGCTGCAGCGCTGACAGGCGAGCAGCAGCAGGGTGAGAACGCCGAAAGCGCCCACAGACGGCCCGCACTTTATGCAGCAGCTCTGACATATTGGGTTCATTTTTAAGGAATCTCTTTACCACCAAATTCAGCACATGCGCCCAGCAAGGGATGTGCGTCAAACCGGCTAGTCCCAGAGCTGCTACGAGATTTCGCCCATAATCGCACACCAACAGGCCGGGCTTGAGGCTGACTGGCACAAACCACTCATCAATCTGTTGTTTAAGGCCCGTCCACAGGTCATGCGCAGTGTGGGGTTTGTCCCCCTAACAGATACGTTTTAAAACAGCCTGCTGTTGTTTACCCCTGGCTGTGCTGAAGTTGGTGGTGAAGGTGTTACGCTGACCAGATGAGCAGCCGGTAGAGGATGAGGAAGTGGAGTAGAGGAGGAAGCAACAGGAGGCAAACTGAAGTGCCCTGCAATCCTTGGTGGTGGAAGGACATGCGCAAAACTGCTATCTGCCTCAGGCCCAGCAGCCACTGCATTTACCCAGTGTGCTGTTATGGAGATATAATGTCCCTGACCGTGCTTACTGGTCCACGTATCCGTAGTGAGGTGCACCTTGCCACAGATGGCGTTGCGCAGTGCACACCTGATTTTTTCCCCCACTTGGTTTTGCAGGGAAGCGATGGCTCGCCTGGAAAAGTAGTGGCGGCTAGGCACGACGTACTGTGGAACAGCCACCGCCATAAGGCCTTTAAAACTATCCATCTTCACCAGACGGAATGACAGCATTTCAAAGGCCAGTCATTTTGAAATGCTGGCATTCAGTGCTAGTGATCGCGGGTGGGTAGGGGGGTACTTCCTCTTTCTCTCCAGCGTTTGGGAGATGGAGAGCTGAATGCTTGCATGGGACATTGTGGAGATGCTTGGTGACCCAGGTGGTGGTGTTGCTGGAAGATCCTCTGTTTGCGGGATGGCAGGTGGCATGTACACTCCAAAGGTGGATGAAGAGGCCGAGACTGCAGCAGAAGAGGAAGCAGAAGGACCCAGAGACCTTTCTTGGTTTTTGAAGTGTCTACTCCACTGCAGCTCGTGCTTAGCACTTAAATGCCTGGTCATGCATGTTTATGACCACTGAGGAAGGAGCGAGTTTGAGCTCCGAAACATGTTTGGGTGAACAAGCATATGAAGACTGAAACTATACAGCTGGAGCGCTCCAAGAGGAATTCAACCTAAAGAACTTACTAATATTTACAAAGCGGAACCCCGGCAGCTGAAATAAAGAAGTTGAAAGGCGATTTAAACACTGAAGGGGCGTTATCAATACCAAATAGAGACGCCGCCATAACATGTGGCACGCCGACTTTTAAATCAAGCTGCGACCGGAGGAGCCGAACCACAAATGTCAGTCTGTTCTCAGAACAGGAGCGGGACGCCGCACCTGAAAACAGCTGAACCGTGAGTAAATAAAACAGCTAATGTGTATAATCAAACGAGACTGTATCTGAATATCCTGATTACATAAGGAGGAGAAAAAAAGACACCTAGCTATTCACATTAATAGCGGAATCCTCATAATTGTTGCAATTGAGAACATTGTTGCTACATTGTTACTACACTCCAGAGTCATTTAAAATCTCCAAACATATAGTGGAACATATTATATGGGGATCGTTACATGGAACCATTGCCACTAATCCAATGATATTCTTGTTTTTTATTTATTTATTTATTGCTGCTATCATCGCTGCTATCCTCCAACTGCTATTTATCAATTGATATCGCTGTTATTTATGAATTGCCATGTATATTGCTGCTAGAATTATTTATATCTCATTGTTTTATGCGTATATATTTTTATGCTTATATAATTTTATTTTTAAACATTTAATAAAATTGCCTTCCATGAACCCATAAATAGAGTGCCTGCTCACTATTTACTTTATTTCAAACCTATTTATAATTGACAAGGGTGAGTCAAATTGAGCAAGAGCACCTTCTCCAGAAAACCAGTGGAGAGCCGCCTTTTTTTGTTATATATTCATGCATGTTTATGCCTCGCTTCAGGCTCTGATTGCACAGCGTGCAAATCACTTGTGTCTTGAAGTCAGCACATTATCTGAAGAACTGCCAAGCCTGGGAACTCCTTGGAGCTGGCTTTGGTGTGCTCGGTCCCTTGCTGCGGTGGGCAGTAGCAGGCGTACTGTCTAGAGGACGGCCGCTCCGCTTTTGCACCCTGCTCCCTCTTCTGCTGTGCTGGTGGCTCTATGCGACCACCGCCTCTTCCTCCGAACTACATAGGTCACTCGCATGACCTTGATTCCATGTGGGGTCGAGGACCTCATCGTCCTCCATATCATCTTCCACCCAGTCTTCACCCCTGCCTTCCTTGTCGGTCTGCACACTTTCGAAAGCCCCAGCAGTTGGCACCTATGTTTCGTCATCATCCGAGACGTGCTGCGATGGTCATCCCATGTACTCATCTTGAAAAATAAGTGGTTGGGCATCGATGCACTCAATCTCTTCCACTTCTGGGGCAGGGCTCGGTGGATGGCCCTGGGAAACCCTGCTAACAGAGTCATCAAAAAACAGAAGAGACTGCTGCAGGACTTGGGGCTCAGACTGCTTGGCTGATTTGCAAGGGGGTGAGGTGAAAGACTGATGGTCATCGGTTGCAGGTGCCAACTGTGGTCTTTCAGCAGGAGACTGGGTGGGAGACAATTTGAAGGAACTGGATCCACTGTCAGCAACCCAATCTACTATCGCCTGTACTTGTTCAGGCCTCACCATTCGTAGAGCCGCATTAGTCCCGACCAAATACCGCTGCAGGTTCTGTTGCCTACTGAAGAAGGGTTTTCACTTGTGCATGTAGCTGGCACAGATCGACCACGTTCTCGCTCTGCAACAGGAGCTCCACCAGCAGCACCACGACCTGGGCCACGTCACTTATTTGACGCTCTCCTAATATTTCTGGAATTTAGGATCTTGCCCTAAATGGGTGTTTAATTAATAGTAGAATAGAACGACAGTATGTAAAGGATGTATCTCACACGCCCTGAACCAGACTAGGACTCAATTAAATTTGTTTGCCCAAAATGGCTGTATTTCAAATACCTGAATCAAACCCCTGTATTTAAAGGGTGTATCTCACATGCCCTGAAACAGACTAGGCCTCAATAAAGATTTGTGCACCAAATGGCGGTATTTCAAATATCTGAATAGAACCACACTATGTAAAGGCTGTATCTCACAATGACATATGCAGAAAGGCTTCCAAATAAACTTTTTTTGCCCAAACGGGTGTTTGTTTAATAACGTCAAGATGCTGCAAGGCCTGAACAATTGTGTATTTTGCTCCAAAAAGGGTGTTTTATTAAAGGCCAGAAAAATAGTGGAATCTGGAAAAATAGTGTGTTTTTAAAAACACTGAAATGATGGCTGTATTTCTAGCTTAAATTGCACACTGAAAAATCCAGATGTTGTATATTGCCAAAAAAGTGTTTTTTTGGGAACAGAATATGAAAGTTGTATATATTAAACTTGAATGTAACACTTTCAGATCTGGAAAATAGTGTTTTTTGGCAAAAAAAAGTGTGTTTTTAAAAACACTGAAAATGATGGGTGTTTTTCTAGCTTAAATTGCACACTGACTAAGCCTGCAAATGCACCAGATGTTGTAAATTGCCCAAAAAAATAGAATTTTTTTAAAAACAGATTATTTGTGCTGTTTTTAAAGCTTGGATTTCAATGTCCCAAAAGCTCAGATGCAGTGCTGGTGCAGTGAGCTTGCATAAAATGGCCGCCGCCGCCGCCCACCTAACTGACATATAAAAGGTTTTGTTTTTTTCGGTCACTGGGCTCAGGGCAGGATAAAAAAAATTGTGCCCTGCACCCACACAACACAATGTATGTAGATCGCTAAGTTAGATTCATGTTTTGAGCAAAGATTCTCTGCTATTCTCTCCCTGAAATCACCAGCAGCATCCTCTCCCTACACTAAGCACAGCAGAGTGACGTGCAGCGCTACATGACTCCAGCTTATATAATGGCTGAGTCACATGCTGCACTGGCCAATCACAGCCAGGCCATTAGAAGCCATGGCATGCGATGGCTTCTAAGGGCACAGAGTTAAACGCTTGTTAATACGCTTGTTGATTGGCTGCTCTGCAGCCTTTCAAAAAGTGCCAAGAAATCACCGAACCCGAACCCGAACTTTTACTGAAATGTTCGGGTCCGGGTTCCAAAAATCCTAAAGTTCGGTACGAACCCGAACTTTACAGTTCGGGTTTGCTCAATCCTAGTCTTAAACTATGCAGAAGTGGAAAAGGCTTTAGATACTTTCCATATTTGGACATAAATGACAAAAAAAAAAAGACTGATTCATTAATAAAGGATGCTAAACTTTCACAATACATTACATGTACACAATTTTCTTTTCCCCTCAACACTTCCATCCTTTAAAGGGGTTGTCCTATCTGGATATTTATAGCATGTGCCATAAAGGATATACCATAAATGTCCAGTAGATGATGCCGCAACCTATGGGACCCACTCATATCTCAAGAATGATGTGCGCTGCAAATGGAGAGCGTGTAACATATATACAACTTTCACCATTCATTTCTATGGGACTTCTGAAAATAGCAAATCATGCTAATGGTGGGCCCCAGTCTTGAGATAGAACTAGGTTCCAGTAGTGGAACCCGCAACTATCAGAAATTTATGACATAACCTATTGATATGCAATAAATGTCCACATGGGACAGCCCTTTTAATGATCATATAATCAAGGACTGTATATGACAGTAAATAGGTAGAGGTAACAAAATGGCAGATAGGGTGGAGTCCTAGATTAAATTTTTAAGTTCAAATAATCGTAAGGGGTGTCAGTTCTTATCAATTATCATTTTGGGCAAATACACAGCCTCTTTCATAGTCAGCAGGCTTACTTTCTCCAGCAAGCATTGTATCCAACTTTTCTGCATGATGACATTTTGTCTCTGAGTCTCTTTCTGCTTGACAGCAGTGAAGATGGCTTTTACTACTTGATAGGCACACTCCTCACAGCACACTAACACAGAATCTGCACAGACATTTCAATAGGTCAAATGTATCCTGGTCCTTATGACTCTCTCCAGGCACTTCATAGTACGCCTCTCTCTACACAGGCCCACAATCTGTTGGTCTTGTACTTATCCACAGGTCCTCTAATACTCAAGGTGTGTGTGTTATGGGAGTCGGGGGTATAAATTGTTTAGTAAGTTGGCTACCCCGGCTCCAGGCTAACCTTCTCTGCTGCAGGTGTTACTGCTGCTCAGACCATCTCTAGGCTCTTAGGTGGTATCCAGTCAAAAGTTTATGCAACTGCTATTGCAGGACTGCATTCAAGAAATATTCCATCAAGACCACATCAAAAGACTGCTACCTTTTTATGCAATTGAATGCCATTTTTCGATGGTACATTTCTAGAGGAGAGTACAGGGCCACAAAGAAGCACTAATGAAGGCACATATAATACCAAATTGTGTAATGACTCTATGTGCTGGTGTACAGACTACATGCACAATTTGTTGCCATGTTTAGGAGGCCTTATACTGTCTATTCTCTGGCAATTTACCCTTGATTTAACCAACATTTTCACTATTATAATACTGGCTGCAAGAACTCTGTATAAAAGCTAGTATGACTGATACACACACATTATTTGTAACCATGTTGTGGTTACTGTGGCTAGGCTGCATGTGTCATAGCACCCTTAAGCAGAGGAGGGGGGTGGTGGTTACCAAACCAGGCAAAACATACATTTGAATATATATATATATATATATATATATATATTGTACTTGATGGGGTGTATATCATAGGTTGTTAGTAGTACTTGTCATCCCCTCCCCATTTCAGTACATCTTGTTCCTTTACCCAAGTCAATCCAGGTGTACAGTAGCGTCTGGCCTCAATACTAAGGGGAATAAATACAGGGTTGGGAACCTCCATGAGTGCCAGAGCTTGGAAGCTGCAAGACCTGCTTGTTGTGCAAAGACTGATCTAATGTTGATGCTGAGTATAGGTGAGGAAACCACAGTTTTTTGCTCTTTATGCTTATGTTTGTTATTTGCTTAAAGTAAAGACTTAACTTTTGCTTCCATCATATTGTTTTGGGAAGAAATAAAATCTGATTTGGACTTTTAAACTGTTACCTTTGCTGTGTGTCATTGCCAACCATTTTGGAACTGGTTTTGTGGAATGGCCTTCACCACTGCTGTTGTATTACCTTTGATGTTGTTAATGGCATCAAAATGACTGCGTTTCAATAATTCCTTTTTGTTTGGTGAATAGGGAGGTCCAGTTTTTTTGTTTACTAGCTAAAAACTCCCTCAGAGAGAGTGCCATGTGAGCAGGTGTGTTGTCGTGGTGCAAAGCCTTTACTTTGCCAAAAAATTAAGTTGTTTCCATTTTATTTTTTCACACTGTCTTTTCAACACTTCCAAATAGTACACTTGGTTGACTGTTCGTCCAGTTGGTGCAAATTATTATTATTTATTATTACAGTGCCATTTTTCACATGAAAATGTACATATAAAAAGGGGTATACATACATAATACAAAACAATTGCAATAAGCATGAACAGGACAAGTTACAAACTGGTACAGAGGAGAGAGGACCCTGCCTGTGAGGGCTTACAAACTACAAGGGATAGGGTAAGGATAAAGTAGGCAAGGGTAAAGCTTGCCATATGGCTATATAGTGGCATAATAAAAACTTCTAGGCAGCACCACCAAACCAACGTATAAGCGGAGTGCCAGCGGTTGGGGCGGAGATCCTACCACCCATACATTAATAAAAACTGCTTGGAAAAGGTTCCATGGAGTGAACCGAAACATTTTTGTGAATAAAGCACATGTCACTTTAATGGATGTGCTGCGGTACTCTTATTTTTATTTATATAGTGGCATAGTAACAGCAGGTTAGCAGCACTAGGTTGTAGGCTTTTCTGAATAGGTGGGTTTTGAAGGGTTAAATATAATTAGCTGTATGATCTGTATGAAGGACAGGAGGTTGGGTGACATCATATTAAAGGGTGACTATATTTACATGTACCTCCTGTCTCTATAAGGAAAAGTTTCTAGTCAGCAGTATTATAACAAGAGCTGCCTGTCTGTAGAAGGAACTGCTATTATTGTAATGAGAGCTGCAGCTATTCTTGTATGTATGCATGGATGTATATAAGACCCTGTACGACAAGCAATAAATAGAACTGTTACTGACATCATACTGCATTTGTCACTGACATGTTCTCCAGACGTCTGTCTTCGGTGACAAAGGAAGGAATCAAGGTGCATTGATAAGGAAAATTACCCTTTCAGGTTTCATGTTTCTTTTGAAGGTTCCACTATTGGTGATAGTCTGATATTCTGAGGTAGAAGTTCCAGAGTACAGGGGATGCACGGTAGAAATCTTGAAGGCGATTGTGGGAAGAGATGACAAAAGAAGAGTAGAGAAGGAGGTCTTGTGAGGAGTTGTTATTATGTTTGGGGGGGGGTGTATCGGAAAGGTAGCTCAGAGATGTATGGAGGAGACAGGTTGTGGACAACCTTATATGCATTTCTTAGTATTTAAACTGAATTTGCTGCACAATAGCTAGCCAGTGAAGGGATTGGCAGAGGGACGAGGCTAAAAGGTAACAGGGGGAGAGGTGGATTAGTTGGGCAGCATTGTTGATGATAAATTGGAGGGGTGTTAGATGTAAGGCCACAAAAGAGGATGTTACAGTAGTATAGCCAGGAGATGCAAAGCTTATGTACAAGCATTTTTGCAGAATTCTGGTTGGGGTTTATGCAGATCCAAGAGATATTTTTGAGTTGGAAGTGGCAGGTGGTGGAAATTACCTGAATGTGTGGGACAGGGCAGAATCAAAGGTTACTCTAAGGCAGAGGACTGTTAAGCATGGAAAAATTGTAACCAGTGATTGTGATAGATAGGTCTGTTTAGAGGTTTAGTGAGATAGGGGACAGATAAATTCTGTTTTATCCATAATAAGTTTTATAAAGCGAGAAGAGAAGAAAGAGGACAAGATGATAGGTACTACACAAATCTGGACCAGAGAAGCAAATTTGCATCAGCATAGAAGTAATACTGAAATTCATGAGACTATGAGCTATCCCATACCAAATGTGTAGATTGACAAAGCCTTGAGGAACACCAACAGAAAGGGGACCTTACAAGGGGATGGTGTGTTAGTGGGAAACACTAAATGTCTGGTCTGTGAGGTAGGATCTGATCCAGGATACCGTGATGCCAAGAGATGAGATATTTTGTAACAGAAGGGAGTGGTAAAAGGTGTCAAAGTCAGAAGATGGGTTGAGGAGGAAAGAGTAATGCTGTTTGGCTTTGGCAGCTAGCAGGTCAATGATGATTTTGGTAAGGGCAGTTTCAGTCGAGTGGTAGGGTCTGAAACCAGACTGTAGACAGTCAAAGATAGAGCAGGAAAAGAGGTGGAAGAACAGTTCAAGGTGGACATATTGTTCAAGTAGCTTTGCCGCATATGGGAGAAGTGATAAGAGGTTATAGCTAGACAAGGAAGACGGGTCTAGGGATGGCTTTTTGAGGATGGGTGTGATGGTAGCATGTTTAAAACAGACATCAGTGGTTATTGATAGGTTAAAGAGATGAGGGCTGAGATAAACACTGTGGTGAGGTTGGGGATAAAGTGGATCTGGTCTGGTCAAAGGCACATGTGATGATCTAGATAGTAGGGTGTAAAAGTTTTCCTCTGTAAGAAGCAGGTTTTCGGGAAGATATAAACATTGTGTAGAGGTACTGAAGGGACTGTAGGCTAAGCTTTCTCTGATGTCAATCATTTGCTTGAAGTATGTGGCAAAGTCCTCAACTGCGATAAGGGGCTAGAGAGGGGGCACCAGGAGATAGAGAAGAAAGTTAAAAGTGTTAAAACGTTGTTTAGGGTTGTGAGATAGTAAAGATATGAGGGATGTCAAATTGGCCTGTTTTGCAACAGTGAGTGCAGACATGGAGTTGAGAAGGAATTGTTTCTATGTGATAAAGTGCTCTTTAGATTGATGCTTGTTCAATCGCGGCTCTGCAACCCAGGAAGCTTATCTCAGCTGTTTGGTCAGGCTGGTATGCCAGGGATGCCAATTGATTTTTCAGGTTTTGTTGTATATAAGGGGGCAACCTAGTCGAGAGTTAAAGTTATTGTGGTGTTATACAAAGTGACATAAGCCTCTGCATCATGGAGAGAACAGAGTAGAGCGTGGTGGAAGGGAGACAGAAAGCAAGTGAAAGTCAAGATTTTTAAGGTTCTTTCAAGAAACGAGTTTTCATAGAAACGTTTGTTCCCGATAATCATCCTGATATTCGGGCCATGTAAATACACCTTTAAACTCAGAGAAAGCTGGGTGTAGCAGTATTGTTGAATGCTGACATATTAGGGTTATTCAAAGGAGGAAATTCCAGGGTTATTTAACAGACCAAAATTCATAGTTATTGATCAACGAAGTTATCAAGAAGTCAAGTCAGACGCTTCACCAAATTTTTCCAAACAAATTTGCTCACGAATCAATTTAAATTAGCTATATCCAAGCCTGCAGGGAGAGTGTATCTTGTTGTACATCACTGTGCATTGCAGCAACATACATAGCTAAGCCTTTCTGGTAGTGATTGAAACAGTTACTGTGTGTCAGTATAACAGACAAGTCTCAAACCAAAATAAAAGTATACAGCAGTCTTTAGAAGAAAAAAAAATGCGCCCCTGCAACCTGCAAGACCTGTGTCCCAATGTTTTTATTAAACAAGGTGGGCACCCCAATAACAGTAGAACTTGAAAGCTTATTCACACCAGTTTGGGCATCAAGGCCTAATTGAATTGCTTATTTATTAAACAAGGTAGAATCCCCAATAACAGTAAAATTAGAAAGCTTATTCACCCCAATTTAAGAATCAAGGCGTAATAGAATTGCTTATCTATTAAACAAGATAGGTACCCCAATAACAGTAAAATTACACAGCTAATGATACTTTCACACTCACATTTGGTGCGTATCCGTCATGGATCTGCACAGACAGATCCATTCAGATAATACAAACGTCTGCAACCGTTCAGAATGGATTTATTGTGTCATAGAAAACGGATCCGTCCCCATTGAATTACATTGTGTATCAGAACAGATCCGTTTGTCTCAGTTTCGTCAGACGGACACCAAAACGCTGAAAGCAGCGTTTTAGTGTCCGCCTCCAAAGCGGAATGGAGACGGAATGGAGGCAAACTAAGGCAAACTGATGCATTCTGAGCAGATCATTTTCCATTCAGAATGCATTAGGGAAAAACTGATCCGTTTTGGACCGCTTGTGAGAGCCCTGAACAGATCTCACAAATGGAAAGCCAAAATGCCAGTGTGAAAGTAGCCTTATTCACCCCAGTTTGAGAATGAAGGCTTAATGGAATTGCTTATCTATTAAACAAGGTGGATATCCAAATAACAGTTAAATGAGAAAGGTTATTCACCCCAATTTTAGAATCAAGGCATAATAGAATGGCTTATCTATTTAACAAGGTGGACACCCCAATAACAGCTAAATGAGAAAGGTTATTCACCCCAATATGTATCTTCAATCAAGATGGTCATGGTGGCCTCTTCACGTGCAAATGAATGAGGTGCGTATCTATATTTTGTGTTTTTACCGCCATTTCAGGGAAAGTTGATTTGTTACCTTGAAGTGTGAGGAAATTTGGCTTCACTGCAAATCAAATTTTTCCTGAAACTCGCATTGAAGTCCACTTTGGATACTTCGATTCAATCAACACTAGTCGTATTGATAAACCCATGTTTCATTACATGTAATGTCATGGCCCAAAACATCATCTTGCCTGTTCAAAATTCTAACTCTCCTTTGTTTGTGATCATTGATGAGAACAACAAAGAACAAGACATTTTATCACTGTTCATTGCTCTAATTCAAACTTCAACATTCTCACAAGGGGATACAGAAACAGGTACAAACATTACTAGTCGCCAATCAGAATGAGATTGGTGTAAGTCTACAAAAAAACAGCTGTAAAGCGTTGATATGATAAGGTCATAAAACCATACTCTAGTTTCTGTGTATAGGCTTGCATTGGGGAGTTTGCAAACTTTATTGTCAGACTTTGTATGCATGGTATTTATTAGTGTTGATCGAGCATGCTCGGCCGAATATCGCGTGTGCTCGAGTGCGATGCTCGAGTCAGTGTATTGAAATCTAATTTAGCCTCTATTTCTGAAAGGTTTCTGGCGGGATTTGAACTCAAAACCTTCTAAATTACAGCCAAAAATGTTAACCAATACACTATAGAGCTGCATGCAAGTATTCATATACAGTAGAAGTGTCATATATTTTTTAGGAACTGGTCATGCAGCTCTTTAGTGCAGTGGTTAAGGATTTTGGCTGTAATGTAGAAGGTTATGAGTTCAAATCCTGCCAGGAACATTTCAGAAATAGAGGCTAAATTAAATCTATATATTTAATTTTTTTTTTTTGTAATTGTAAAAGATGTGTAATTACTAAATATATATATATATATATATATATATATATATATATATATATATATATATATATTTATACTTCTGATATATATGAATGCATAATATGTGGGAAACTACTACTGATGTTTTACCCATAATATACACTGCTCAAAAAAATAAAGGGAACACCAAAATAACACATCCTAGATCTGAGTTAATTAAATATTCTTCTGTTCTGAAGTACTTTGTTCTTTAAATAGTTGAATGTGCTGACAACAAAATCACACAAAAATAAAAAAATGGAAATCAAATTTTTCAACCCATGGAGGTCTGGATTTGGAGTCACACTCGAAATTAAAGTGGAAAAACACACTACAGGCTGATCCAACTTTGATGTGATGTCCTTAAAACAAGTCAAAATGAGGCTCAGTAGTGTGTGTGGCCTCCACGTGCCTGTATGACCTCCCTACAATGCCTGTGCATGCTCCTGATGAGGGGGTGGACGGTCTCCTGAGGGATCTCCTCCCAGACCTGGACTAAAGCATCTGCCAACTCCTGGACAGTCTGTGGTGCAACGTGACGTTGGTGGATAGAGCGAGACATGATGTTCTCTGGCAAATGCCAAACGTCCTGAACGGTGTTGGGCTGTAAGCACAACCCCCACCTGTGGACGTCGGGGCCTCATATCACCCCCATGGAGTCTATTTCTGACCGTTTGAGCAGACACATGCACATTTGTGGCCTGCTGGAGGTCATTTTGCAGGGCTTTGGCAGTGCTCCTCCTGTTCCTCCTTGCACAAAGGCGGAGGTAGCGGTCCTGCTGCTGGGTTGTTGCCCTCCTACGGCCTCCTCCATGTCTCCTGATGTAAAGGCCTGTCTCCTGGTAGCGCCTCCATGCTCTGGACACTACGCTGACAGACACAGCAAACCTTCTTGCCACAGCTCGCATTGATGTGCCATTCTGGATAAGCTGCACTACCTGAGCCACTTGTGTGGGTTGTAGACTCCGTCTCATGCTACCACTAGAGTGAAAGCACCGCCAGCATTCAAAAGTGACCAAAACATCAGCCAGGAAGCATAGGAACTGAGAAGGGGTCTGTGGTCACCACCTGCAGAACCACTCCTTTATTGGGGGTGTCTTGCTAATTGCCTATAATTTCCACCTGTTGTCTATCCCATTTGCACAACAGCATGTGAAATTGATTGTCACTCAGTGTTGCTTCCTAAGTGGACAGTTTGATTTCACAGAAGTGTGATTGACTTGGAGTTACATTGTGTTGTTTAAGTGTTCCCTTTATTTTTTTGAGCAGTGTATTTACATAAATTATAACATATAATATATTCTAAATATATACTAATATATGTAAATATATTATGGCTACAAAGTTTCTGGCAGGATTCAAACTCACAACCTTCGACATTACAGCCAAGAATCTTAACCACTACACTATAGAGCTACATGGACAGTTACTTAAAAAAATAATACAATATGAGGCTTTTGCTATATAATGAATACTTACTAGTAGTAAATATTCATATACAGCAGAAGTCTCATATTTTATTTTTTTAGCAGCTGTCACGCATCTCTATAGTGTAGTGGATAAGATTCTTGGCTGTAATGTAGAAGGTTGTGAGTTTGAATCCAACCAGAAACTTTTCAGAAATAGAGGTAAAATTAGATTTAAATACACTGGGTGTCCCCAAGCACTGACTCCATATATAGACATAGCTATATATGGAGTCAGAGCAGGGACTCCTAAGCCAAACTAGAGTCCTGACACCCTCCCATCTTCAGAGCAGGGGGTGCCTGGTTTAACCCCTTAGGGACTGGGCTCATTTTCACCTTAAGGACCAGTCCATTTTTGCAAATCTGACCAGTGTCACTTTATGTAGTAATAACTTTAAAACGCTTTGACTTATCCAGGCAGTTCTGAGAAAGTTTCTTTGTCACATATTGTACTTCATGCGTAGTAAAATTGAGGCACACAATTTTCAGTATTGCAATTTCAAAAGAGAATTTATTCATTAAAATCATGTAGTAGTTTCATCCGTTTGCCCAATGTATATCTTAATATGAACAGTATTCTTAAACCGGATGTTTTGGTCGCGCAGGACCTTCATCTGCGGTCATATTTTTATCTATAACACAATAATCGACATGAGCTGGATTATAACTACTGTAACAATCAAGCTAGATACCTATAAAAATATATATTACAATGTGTAAGTCCTAAGGAATCGGTGCTATATAACAAATCAAAACAAATCTAAACAAATCTATATGGAATCTGAAGTCCAGAAAGTCCATAATGGGGAATTCTTGTTATTCTTATTACATATCGGCCATATGATATATGTCTATAATATATGCAATGCTGGATCAAAGGTAATGCATCATATATCTATATAGTACCCCCCAATTTCGTAATAAATACATGCTGAAATTATGTTAAATGCCACCTGGTAAGTGATACGGTTTAGAGCATCTGGAATTAGTTTAGTCACATCTATGCCCAAGTATATGTTATGAACGCTGGTCAGATATTTGTTGCAGCTGTCTGGGGGTTCTCAAAGCATAACATAATGTATATGGATTTCTCCCAAAAGAACATTATATAAATCAATAGCATTGAATGAACAATCTAGTGCACGTAGTGGTTTTCACCCCTAGCGGGCCACTTTATAATATTCTATGGTGGTTGAGTGCATAATATCAATGACCTGTAGGGAATAAAAGTCATATTAGAGCTAATTAGTGCCGGCAATACCTGTTCAGACGGGTTTGTGGGCTTGTAGTGCGCTGGATGCCTGGCGTCTGGATCGCACTACCGCTATTTAAGCTTGTATGGGCTGATGGTAGTACCGGTCATGTGATCGGAAGTCACATGTCGCCTGGGACAAATGTGTGCGTTCCAATAGTGACGTCACATGGGCGCTGCGTTCCACTATTCTGTGCTATGGGCATGGCGCTAGTTCTAGTCTAGGGAAAGGTGGTTATAGTTCATGGCAATTTTACATGGGCGCTGCGTACCATATTCTGTATTATGAAGACTGCCTGGAATCTAATTTAGGGAGAGGAGGGAATTAGTGGCTAAAGTAACTCAGTATGATCAGATTTTAAGTAAATAATAAAAGAAAGTAAAATGGAAGTAAATAGTATATGATACTAGAGGTATATAATATATAATAGAGGTTAGTACACTATAACAAGGGGCATGAAGGGCAAGTAAGCAGGATGGAAGAGGAGGGAAACTGTAACCAGGGACAGGCAGAGGGGTTGAAAAAGGGGAGGATTGAGGGGGGAGGGGAAGAGCATCTCACCCACACCCGTTGCGGACAAAAATTATTCTCAGCGAGTCTGTGGAAGAAAGGAATAATATTTAGATCATCTTCTTAACGTTTACCACAGTACAATCAAGTATTAATCAAAAAAATCAATCAAATAAATCAAGAAATAATAAAAAAAACACATTCGCGATTCAGACCATTAGGTGAAAGTGTCCCTAATTTGTGGATCCAAAAGGCCTCCCTTTGTTTCAGGAAGAGTGTCCGATTACCGCCTCTCCTGGGTCGATCCACTTGTTCCAGAATCTGGAACCGAAGTTGTGAGATTTGGTGTTTCCTGTCCGAGAAATGGTGTGGTATTGGCAAAAAATGATGACCGAGTCTGATGGTTGATTTATGTTTACTTATTCGGTCTCGCACATGTTGAATGGTTTCTCCAACATATGCGAGGCCGCACGGGCATTTTATCAAGTAAACCACATAACTCAAATCACAGGTATAGAATCCTTGGATTGGAAAAAAATTTCCGGTACGTGGATGTGTTACATACTCTCCTTTTATCACACTTGAGCACTGTGCGCAGTGTAAGCAGGGATATGTACCGTGTCGTCTGCTCCGTAAATGGGTCTGTACCAGTGGTTTAGTGAGACTCCCTATATCAGCCTTGACCAATTTGTCCCTAATGTTAGGGGGTCTTTTATAGCAGGTTAATAGGGGTTGTTTAAACTCTTGTATCCCAGGATAAGCTTTAGCCAGTAAGGGCCAGTGTTGTTTAAAGGCCTGTTGTTTCTTTGGCATTAAAGGGTGATACGTAGTTATACATGCTATTCTCTTTTTGTTGGTGGGATGTGGCCTACGGGTCTCTTTGAGACTATTTCGGGCCCTTTTTAAAGTAGTCTCGGGATAGCCCCTATTTGAGAACTTCTGGGTCATCATGTCAAGGCGCTCGATTTTTATTGTGTCGTCAGTGACGATCCGATCAACTCGTGTGAATTGTGATCGCGGCAGGGAGTTCCTGCTGTATGGCCGTTAAACTGGAGTTGTTTTGTAGAAGACTTCTACAAAACAACCCCAGTTTAACGGCCATACAGCAGGAATTTTGCCTTACGCTTCTTGAGATAATACTCAAGAAAAACTTCTTCCTCTTTGGCGACACTTACTACGGCCAGAGACGGGGCACCGCTATGGGGTCCAATGTGGCCCCACCTTATGAAAATGCCTTCATGATAGCATTTGAGGAGGATTTTGTCTACACAAACCCTTTGTTCTGCCAATACGCCGATGTATGGTACCGTTTTATTGACGATGTCTTTTGTATCTGGAGAGGACCGACATCCACTATACACAGATTTGTAGAAAACCTTAATCAGATATACAGCGAGTTAGGCTTCACTTCACATACCAGCAAAGATGAGATCAGTTTTCTGGACACACTCATAAAAATTGACCAAACAGGAGTTCTTTCAATAGATCTTTACAGTAAACCAACCGATCGCAACAGTCTTTTACATTACAGGAGTTGCCACCCCTGAGTCACGAAAGACTCCCTGCCACGATCACAATTCACACGAGTTGATCGGATCGTCACTGACGACACAATCAAAATCGAGCGCCTTGACATGATGACCCAGAAGTTCTCAAATAGGGACTATCCCGAGACTACTCTAAAAAGGGCCCGAAATAGTCTCGAAGAGACCCGTAGGCTACATCCCACCAACAAAAAGAGAATAGCATGTATAACTACGTATCACCATTTAATGCCAAAGATACAACAGGCCTTTAAACAACACTGGCCCTTACTGGCTAAAGCTTATCCTGGGATACAAGAGTTTAAACAACCCCTATTAACCTGCTATAAAAGACCCCCTAACATTAGGGACAAATTGGTCAAGGCTGATATAGGGAGTCTCACTAAACCACTGGTACTGACCCATTTACGGAGCAGACGACACGGTACATATCCCTGCTTACACTGCGCACAGTGCTCAAGTGTGATAAAAGGAGAGTACGTAACGCATCCACGTACCGGAAAGAATTTTCCAATCCAAGGATTCTATACCTGTGATTTGAGTTATGTGGTTTACTTGATAAAATGCCCGTGCGGCCTCGCATATGTTGGAGAAACCATTCAACATGTGCAAGACCGAATAAGCAAACATAAATCAACCATCAGACTCGGTCATAAATTTTTGCTTATACCACACCATTTCTCGGACACGAAACACCAAATCTCACAACTTCGGTTCCAGATTCTGGAACAAGTGGATCGACCCAGGAGAGGCGGTAATCGGACACTCCTCCTGAAACAAAGGGAGGCCTTTTGGATCCACAAATGAGGGACACTTTCACCTAATGGTCTGAATCGCGAATGTGATTTTTTTATTAATACTTGATTTTTTTAACACATTTTTTTGATTAATACTTGATTGTACTGTGGTAAAGGTTAAGAAGATGATCTAAATATTATTCCTTTCTTCTACAGACTCGCTGAGAATAATTTTTGTCCTCAACGGGTGTGGGTGAGATGCTCTTCCCCCTCCCCAATCCCCACCTTTTTCAACCCCTCTGCCTGTCCCTGGTTACAGTTTCCCTCCTCTTCCATCCTGCTTACTTGCCCTTCATTCCCCTTGTTATAGTGTACTAACCTCTATTATATATTATATACCTCTAGTATCATATACTATTTACTTCCATTTTACTTTCTTTTATTATTTACTTAAAATCTGATCATACTGAGTTACTTTAGCCACTAATTCCCTCCTCTTCCTAAATTAGATTCCAGGCAGTCTTCATAATACAGAATATGGTACGCAGCGCCCATGTGAAATTGCCATGAACTATAACCTCCTTCCCCTAGACTAGAACCAGCGCCATGCCCATAGCACAGAATAGTGGAACGCAGCGCCCATGTGACGTCACTATTGGAACGCACACATTCGTCCCAGGCGACATGTGACTTCCGATCACATGACCGGAACTACCATCAGCCCATACAAGCTTAAATAGCGGTAGTGCGATCCAGACGCCAGGCATCCAGCGCCCTACAAGCCCACAAACCCGTCTGAACAGGTATTGCCAGCATTAATTAGCTCTAATATGACTTTTATTCCCTACAGGACATTGATATTGTGCACTCAACCACCATAGTAGATTATAAAGCGGTCCGCTAGGGGTGAAAACCACTACGTGCACTAGATTGTTCATTCAATGCTATTGATTTATATAATGTTCTTTTGGGAGAAATCCATATACATTATGTTATGCTTTGAGAACCCCCAGACAGCTGCAACAAATATCTGACCAGCGTTCATAACATATACTTTGGAATAGATGTGACTAAACTAATTCCAGATGCTCTAAACCGTATTACTTACCAGGTGGCATTTAACATAATTTCAGCATGTATTTATTACGAAATTGGGGGGTACTATATAGATATATGATGCATTACCTTTGATCTAGCATTGCATATATTATAGACATGTATCATATGGCCGATATCTAATAAGAATAACAAGAATTCCCCATTATGGACTTTGTGGACTTCAGATTCCATATAGATTTGTTTAGATTTGTTTTGATTTGTTATATAGCACCGATCCCTTAGGACTTACACATTGTAATATATATTCTTATAGGTATCTAGCTTAATTGTTACAGTAGTTATAATCCAGCTCATGTCGATTATTGTGTTATTGACAAAAACTAGAAACTACACCCCTTAAGGTATTCAAAACTGATTTTACAAACGTTGTTAACCGTTTTTATGTGTTCCACAAGAATTAATGGGAAATAAAAATACAATTTCAAAATTTCACTTTTTTGGCAGATTTTCCATTTTAATATTTTTTTTACAGTTACAAAGCAGGCTTAACAGCCAAACAAAACTCAGTATTTATAGGGGGCGGAGCTAGCGCCTAAACTGACTGGTCGCATGCAGCAGTAGCTCCGTCGGTTAAATCGTCCGTCGGTTTTTCAGCTTGTTTGATCCAGAATGGTGAAGATAGGAAGCTCTAAAGCTGGCGATTCCTTCAGCCATCACAGATCCTCGAACAACGAAGGGGAAATGGACAATTTTATTTAAAAAGCAGCCTCTTCCTATGCCGCAAGACAAACCAAGATGGCGCCGACCTCGCCGCGCACCACAGGACACAAACAGACGGAGGCTTCCGACACCGCTCATGGAGGTGAGGATGATGCAGACACCCTGCCCATCTCCTGTACGTACCTTAGAGAAGCCCTCACCTCCTCTCTGGCATCTGCTTTGGAGCCCCTGAGCTCCGACCTCTTGGCAATAAAGCAGGACGTCCGACATATGGGACACAGGGTGGAATCGCTGGAGGAGGCACAATCTACCATGATCCAGCACCAGATTGCTGTAAAGTATAACCTCCACACGATACAAGCCAACATAAACTCTCTATACAATGCCATAGAGAATCTAGAAAACAGAGGGAGGCGCAAAATTCTGCGCTTCAGGGGTATTCCAGAGTCGTTTGCTCCAGGGGACATACCCAATACCATTGTCCAGATATGCCTCTCCCTCCTGGGCCCAGACTCTGCTCATGAAGTGCTCCTGGAAAGAGCCCATAGGGCCTTAAAGCCTAATCCAGTATTCACATCCCCTCCCAGGGACATAATCTGCAAGTTCCTCCACTTTCCAGTAAAAGAGGCTGTTATCTCCAAAGCTAGAGAAGCAAAATCTGTCAAATGGGATGGCCAGAACATTCTTATATTCCAAAACCTTGCCCAATCAAACCTGAGGAAGAGACAGGCCTTAAAGCCATTAACAGATTGGCTCAGATCAAAGAATGTCCCATACAGATGGTCCTTCCCCTTTGGACTCTCCTTTATGAGGGACATAAAATGAGCATCTCCTCGTTCCAGGATTTGGATCAAACATCCGAGCATCTGGGGATTGGACCCCTAGACATACAGAATTGGGACCCTGTCCAGGACTTAGCCGACTTACCGAACCTCCCACTTCTCGAGCTCTGGCAAAAGCAGCAAACCCCTAAATCCCAAAGGGGCAGAAGAGGAAACTCCAAATCAACACCCAGAAGACTCACAATGGGATAATGAGATGAACTAATCAGCTTGTTGCATAAGGAACCTCCTCATTGGGTTCACACCACCCCTAATCCAAATGTGGCCTCCTCAGATCCCTCTTCCTGTCAAATCTTCCTTCCTGCAGATTTAAGAATACTGTTCATATTAAGATATACATTGGGCAAACGGATAAAACTACTACATGATTTGAATGAATAAATTCCCTTTTGAAATTGCAATACTGAAAATTGTGTGCCTCAATTTTACTACGCATATATTGGCTGCTTGCAGCCCTTGACTGGCACCAGAACCTAACAAGTAGAGTGCGGTTCTCCATCTTCTCAATATTGTACTTCATGACACTGGTAAAATGGAGTAAAAAAAAACATTTTTATTTATAAAAAAATACAAAATTTACCAAATATTTTTAAAACTTTGCAAATTTTTAAGTTTCAATTTCTCTACTTCTATAATACATAGTAATACCTCCAAAAATAGTTATTACTTTACATTCCCCATATGTCTACTTCGTGTTTGGATTATTTGGGAATGATATTATATTTTTGGGGGATGTTACAAGTCTTAGAAGTTTAGAAGCAAAATCCTAAAATTTTTCAGAAATTGTCAAAAACCCACTTTTTTAAGGACCAGTTCAGGTCTGAAGTCACCTTGTGAGGCTTACATAATAGAAACTACACCCCTGAAGGTATTCAAAACTGATTTTACAAACGTCGTTAACCGTTTTTATGTGTTCCACAAGAATTAATGGAAAATAAAAATACAATTTCAAAATTTCCCTTTTTTGGCAGATTTTCCATTTTAATATTTTTTTTACAGTTACAAAGCAGGCTTAACAGCCAAACAAAACTCAATATTTATAGGGGGCGGAGCTAGCGCATAAACTGACTGGTCGCATGCAGCAGTAGCTCCGTCGGTTAAATCGTCCGTCGGTTTTTCAACTTGTTTGATCCAGAATGGTGAAGATAGGAAGCTCTAAAGCTGGCGATTCCTTCAGCCATCACAGATCCTCGAACAACGAAGGGGAAATGGACAATTTTATTTAAAAAGCAGCCTCTGCCTATGCCGCAAGACAAACCAAGATGGCGCCGACCTCGCCGCGCACCACAGGACACAAACAGACGGAGGCTTCCGACACCGCTCATGGAGGTGAGGATGATGCAGACACCCTGCCCATCTCCCGTACGTACCATAGAGAAGCCCTCACCTCCTCTCTGGCATCTGCTTTGGAGCCCCTGAGCTCCGACCTCTTGGCAATAAAGCAGGACGTCCGACATATGGGACACAGGGTGGAATCGCTGGAGGAGGCACAATCTACCATGATCCAGCACCAGATTGCTGTAAAGTATAACCTCCACACAATACAAGCCAACATAAACTCTCTATACAATGCCATAGAGGATCTAGAAAACAGAGGGAGGCGCAAAATTCTGCGCTTCAGGGGTATTCCAGAGTCGTTTGCCCCAGGGGACATACCCAATACCATTGTCCAGATATGCCTCTCCCTCCTGGGCCCAGACTCTGCTCATGAAGTGCTCCTGGAAAGAGCCCATAGGGCCCTAAAGCCTAATCCAGTATTCACATCCCCTCCCAGGGACATAATCTGCAAGTTCCTCCACTTTCCAGTAAAAGAGGCTGTTATCTCCAAAGCTAGAGAAGCAAAATCTGTCAAATGGGATGGCCAGAACATTCTTATATTCCAAAACCTTGCCCAATCAAACCTGAGGAAGAGACGGGCCTTAAAGCCATTAACAGATTGGCTCAGATCAAAGAATGTCCCATACAGATGGTCCTTCCCCTTTGGACTCTCCTTTATGAGGGACATAAAATGAGCATCTCCTCGTTCCAGGATTTGGATCAAACATCCGAGCATCTGGGGATTGGACCCCTAGACATACAGAATTTGGACCCTGTCCAGGACTTAGCCGACTTACCGAACCTCCCACTTCTCGAGCTCTGGCAAAAGCAGCAAACCCCTAAATCCCAAAGGGGCAGAAGAGGAAACTGCAAATCAACACCCAGAAGACTCACAATGGGATAATGAGATGAACTAATCAGCTTGTTGCATAAGGAACCTCCTCATTGGGGTCACACCACCCCTAATCCAAATGTGGCCTCCTCAGATCCCTCTTCCTGTCAAATCTTCCTTTCTGCAGATTTATCTGATACTCTTCTTCTGATCCGTTTCTGGATCCCAATCTCTACTAAGGGCGATACAACATGTCACTTTGTAACCCCCCTCCTCCTTTTCTCCTTTTCTCACCTCCTGCTCTCTCTCCTCTTAAACATCCTTATTTCTAAAATACATCACAGTAATGTCTTGTATAACTTCTACCTCCTCAAACAAACTCCCCCGGGAGTTATGCCACTTACCACTTAATAACCTGCATTCATTTTTGCTTATATTGTTATGTTTTACTGTTCCTTTTAATTATGTTTTGGTTCTTAAACATGGGTGGTCTAGTAACAGGCTACTATACCATTCTCCAAGATGGTTGTTGGGAGCTCCCTCCTCTCGGGGAGGCACTCTCCCTCTCCTCACACTAGAGGATTATACCTATAAGGGCCAGAGCAACCTCTGCACCCCCTTTCCTCACTTCTACACTCCAACATGAATGACCTTAGATTAGTATCTTATAATGTTAAAGGACTGAGGTCAACCTCAAAGAGATGCCAAATTTTCTCTCATCTGAATAGGGAGAGATGTTCTATAGTTTTCTTCCAGGAAACTCCTTTTAAACATTGCAATTATCCGAACCTCTCCTTCTCCAGATTTCCCAACTGGTATCACTGTAGGGCCGGGGGTGCCGCCTCGAGGGGAGTTAGTATTGGGTTCCATAAATGGCTAGCTTTCCAATACAAGTCCCATACCCAAGACCCCAAAGGTAGATATCTCATCCTAAAGGGCCTGGTAGGACACACCCTATTCACTTTTGTGAACGTATATGCTCCAAATACGAATCAAATTACCTGGCTTTCCTCCCTTCTTTCACTGGTTGAAACTTACATAGAGGGGACCCTAATTATAGCTGGTGACTTTAACTTGGCCCTTAACCCTCTCATAGATACCTCCTCTAAGAAATCCGTTTCCTATTCCCTCAAAAGCTCTCAAACTACTGCAAACTAAGCTTTCAATCTAGGGGTATTAGACACTTGGCGCTGCCTTAATCCTAACTCACTCGACTACTCTTTTTATTCCTCAGCAAACAACTCATATAGCAGAATAGACTACATCTTTATCTCGAGAGAACATCTACAACTCTGCTCTACAGCCAAGATTGGTGATATGACTCTCTCGGACCACTCCTCAATATTCTGTGATGTCCATCCTGCCACCAGGTTGGGTAAGAATATTAACTGGAGGTTCAATGAGTCCTTGCTGGGTAGCCCTAATCACAAATCTCAAATTTCCTCCTACCTGGACGATTATTTCTCCACTAACAATACCCCGGGCATATCCCCCCAGGTTCTGTGGGATGCCCACAAGACCTATATTAGAGGTAGATTAATTGGACTCAGCTCTTTCCTAAAAAAGGAATCAGAGAAAAAGTACACGTCCTTGTTGTCAAAAATACACACACTAGAAAAATCTCATAAGCAATCCTTACTCGCCCAGCAACTTGCGGAACTTTCTTCTCTCAGAACTGAATTAAAGAACCTTCTGAATGAACGTTCAGCTAAGTATTTCTTGTCTGCTCAACAGAAATTCTTTGCACATGGTAACAAGGCATCAAAATTAATGATGCAGAGAATTAAACATAAAAGAAGCTCCCCCCACGTTCAGAGCATTAAATCCCCTCGGGGAAACCTATTATTTAAAGCAGAAGAGATTGCCGAGCAGTTCAAGCTTTTTTATGAGTCATTATATAATCTACCTACCTCTAAACTCCCAGATCCCTCCCAGGGGAAAGAGGCAAATATTAACTCATTTCTGGACTCTCTCCATCTCCCGACTCTTTCAATATCCCAACGTAACTCCCTAGTAAAACCATTCACTATCTCCGAGTTGACACTGGCCGTTAACTCCACCCCTAAGGGTAAATGCCCAGGCCCAGATGGCTTTCCTCTATCATATTACTCAGCCTTCAGAAACTCCCTCCTTCCCTTCCTACTTCCCATATGCAACCTCTCTATACTCAACCATTCTATCTCTGCTGACATGACTAAAGCCCCCATCACTATCATCCCCAAGAAGGGCAAAGACCCATCATCATGCTCCAGTTACCGTCCCATCTCACTACTCAATGTAGATCTCAAATTATTAGCCAAGATGCTTGCCACTAGATTACAAGGCCATTTACCCAGCTTGATTCATTCTGATCAGGTGGGATTTGTCAGGGGTCGGGAGGGGAAGGACAATACCACAAAGGTCTTAAATGCCCTATTCTATGCTTCCCCTGGTCTTGATTGGCACGGACGCCGAAAAAGCATTTGACAGGGTTGACTGGTCTTATATCAAATTGGCTCTGTCCAGATTTCAGATTCCTGAACCCCACATTAATGCAGTGTTCTCTATGTACTCCTACTCTTCGGCATCCATGTCAGTCAATGGAATCTTATCTTCCCCTTTCTCAATCAGGAACGGAACGAGACAGGGGTGCCCTCTTTCCCCCCTCCTCTTTGTCCTGGTGATGGAAACTTTTTTTACAAGCTCTCAGACAGGAGAATGAAATCAGAGGCCTATTTGTGGAGGGCACTGAGTTCAAGCTTGCTGCCTTTGCAGATGACCTACTGATCCTCACAACAAACCCCTGTAAATCCATGAATATCATCCTCTCGATACTTAGCCACTTTGGTTCCCTATCTAATTTTAAAGTTAATCACTCCAAATCCCAGGAGCTTCATATTGGCCTCTCACCCCCAATGCTCTCCTCCCTCCAGAGGGACTCCCCATTTAACTGGCACACCCAACAACTGACTTACCTTGGGGTGAAGCTTACCCCGTACTTGTCTGATTTATTTAAGCTAAATTACTAAGTCTAGAGCCCAGGGAGGTATTGGTCTGACTGACCCTGAAGTTTACATGAAAGCTATCCAACTATCCAGGGCAGTGGATTGGATTAGAAACCCCACTCATAAAACATGGCATTCAAGAAAACAGTTACAAAATCCTATTATGCTGGTATAGGACCCCAGACAAGACATGTCTTTATAAACCTGGATCTCCAGACGTCTGTTGGAGATGCCATAAGGAAAAAGGTACTTACCTCCACATCTGGTGGTCTTGTGACCCAATCAAGGCCTGGTGGTCGGAAATAATTAAAATCAGCAACCAGATTTGCAAGACCTCCTTTCCCTGCACCCCAGAACTAGCTTTGCTTACTCTAGGGGTGGGAGGAGTAAACCCACATAAAGCCTCTCTCTTCTCTCTACTATTAGCAGCGGCCAGAATGCTCTTGCCTTCCCATTGGCTCTCTTCTGAAACCCAAAATGTAGACCACTGGGTTAACAAAGTCGACCAGATCTATAGATTTGAGGAAATTTCCCACTGGGAGCAAAGATCTAGACCAACTTTCCTCCAGATATGGTCACCTTGGAGAAGTTATAGGTATTTTTCATGATCCCCTTCTCTAACTCACTCCGCCTCGCCTGTGCCACAAGATTCATGTTTTAACATTAGTCTTACTCTAAATGCAACAATTACTACTACTTTCCCATGTATAACTGTTGTTATGGTTATGTTATTGACTGTACAAGCTGTTTTGCCTACTCACTCTGGTCTATACCGGTCAAGATATATGTCTGCCACTTTCAACTGTAACTATGATTTTTATTGTCTTACTTGAAAGTACATATTGTATGGCTACTTATATCTACTTGATAAAACAATAAAAATTGTTAATAAAAAAAATGCCATACTGTTTTTGGAAGGCAGATTTTGCTGGACTGGTTTTTTGACACCATGTCCCATTTGAAGCCCCCCTGATGCAAGACCTCCTTTCCCTAGAGTAGAAACTCCAAAAAAGTGACCCGATTTTAGAAACTACACCCTCAAGGTATTCAAAACTGATTTTACAAACTTTGTTAACCCTTTAGGTGTTCCACAAGAATTAATGGAAAATAGAGATACAATTTCAAAATTTCACTTTTTTGGCAGGTTTTCCATAAAAAAAAAAAAAATTCCAGTTACAAAGCAAGGGTTAACAGCCAAACAAAACTAAATATTTATGGCCCTGATCCATGTAGGTTACAGTAACACCCCATATGTGGTCGTAAACTGCTGTACGGGCATACGGCAGGGCACAGAAGGAAAGGAATGCCATACGGTTTTTGGAAGGCAGATTTTGCTGGACTGTTTTTTTTTACTCCATGTCCCATTTCAAGCCCCCCTGATGCACCCCAAGAGTAGAAATGTGACAACCACCCGCAAATCCCGTCGTACTATGCCACAGTTGCCATACAGGTCTCCACTAGAGACTTCTGGAGGCGAATCCACTGTGAGCACAGAAGACGTTTAAGATTGGTTGGTGTGCCCATACATGATACAATCACGATTGTATGTACAATCGGTAAAAATAAAATTACTGATTTCACGCTGGAAATCAACTTAATGTGCTGCCACCACTCTTCGTATTGAATCGGGGCGAAGAGACCCCGGCTAGCTAATCCTAAAGGGACGAAACGGTTATTTGCAACCTAGCTAGTAAATTAACAATTTATAAAAATAAAACAATTTGGTAGTATGTCTTCTGAGGACAGAGTTCTTAGCATAGATCAGTTCATCAAGTAACAAGGGCAAAACTGGAACGATGAAATCATCAGTTTTATTCTAAAACTATACACAAAAATATATATATTAAAGCTGACAGATAAATCTACCTGCCAGTTGGACAGATTGGTTTGGATAGAAATAGGTAAGAGGTGGAAGGGAATAGAATGTCTGTAAGTTCAGAATTACCGTGGTACAGTCCAGTAAAACTCAAAGTCTTTGTATAATAATCCAAGATGGTGGGGTGTGCCCGTGTCCAGCGGGCGGTCGTGATGTTAGTCGACGTCAGATGGTAGAAGAAAGACGCAGGACCTGATTGTGTCACTGTTTTTACCCACTCTGAAGCGGGGAGTGGTTATGACACGTTCAGGTCCAGCCTTGTGTAATTGGAACAGGGGCAGTCCTTTGCCCCATAGGGAGAAAATCTGGCAGAATCTTTGCTTTGCCCATTTCTCCATATCCCGTAAGTCCAATCAACAAATATAGTGGATTTTGATAATCAGTACAATTTTACGCATCATCTGATAACAAATACGACTAAAAGATAATACAGGGTGCCTGAGAACCTTTATATCTCAGAGCGGGAATCTCTGATTTGCCCGCTTGGTTTCCTAGAAGGTTGGTTAGAAGAACCAAAATCATCTCTGAAAAGATGGTTCCTTTCACATTTCCATAACCCCTGAAATATTAGGAAAATATGGGAAAAATATGAAGCTTATGGATTGAAGGGGACTTTCAGGTCATCTTCCTTCCTGTACCAACCAGCTGTGTGATAAGGATCTGTCCTTTTCTTCTGAAGTTCGCTGCCCAGGCTAAAGGTGTGAGACCCCTGCTGGTATTGGAGACACTATGGCTGCAGAAAGACCAGGTTTATGAGGTTCTGTCATAAGAGAACTAGATTGATGGCTACTCAACTTGCCTGGGCAGGAAAGGTTTGTCACAAGGTGGTGATAATGGCACCTCTGCTCTGTGAATTACTCCTTTAGTGAAAAGAGAAGATTTTTAGTAAAGGCTCTGGTGTCTCTGTGATTGCAAAATATGGCGCATTTGCGATTTCCTAGTATCGCTGTGGATCGCAAAGCGTCACAGAAACTGCAAAAAAGTTACCACATTTTTTAAACTACACCCCTCAAGGTATTCAAAGCAGATTTTACAAACTTTGTTAACCCTTTAGGTGTTCCACAAGACTTTATGGAAAATAGAGATACAATTTAAAAATTTCACTTTTTTGGCAGGATTTCCATTTTAATATTTTTTTTCCAGTTACAAAGCAAGGGTTAACAGCCAAACAAAACTAAATATTTATGGCCCTGATTCTGTAGTTTACAGAAACACCCCATATGTGGTCGTAAACTGCTGTATGGGCACACGGCAGGGCGCAGAAGGAAAGGAATGCCATACGGTTTTTGGAAGGCAGATTTTGCTGGACTGTTTTTTTGATACCATGTCCCATTTGAAGCCCTCTGATGCACCCCTAGAGTAGAAACTCCAAAAAAGTGACCCCATTTTAGAAAAAAAAAAATGTTTTAGTGTCTCCATATTCTGAGGCATAGTTTTATTTTATTTTTTTGGGCGATTGTCTTAGGTAGGGGCTCATTTTTTGCAGGATGAGGTGACGGTTAGATTGGTACTATTTTGGTGGGCATACGCCTTTTTTATCGCTTACTGTTGTACTTTTTGTGATGTCAGGTGACAAAAAAATTGTTTATTTAGCAGTTCTTATTTTTTATTTTTTACGGTGTTCATTTGAGGGGTTAGGTCATGTGATATGTTTATAGAGCCGGTTGATACGAACGCAGCGATACCTAATACTTAATTTTTTAAACTTTTTTTTCACTTTATTTTTTGTTCTACTTTGGGACTTCAACTTTTGATCCCCTTTACAATGCATTCCAATACTTCTGTATTGGAATGCATTGGCTGTATGAGTAATACAGTGTGTATTCCTCATACAGCTTCTGGCCTGTGAGATCCAGGGGGCTGGATCTCACAGGTTCCTCACCGGAAGGCAGCGCCGATGCCTAAGGAATGCATTGTGCTGCCTTTCATGCCATCGAGTCCCCCCTACAGCCGCACAGGGACCGGATGACACCGCCGCCCGCCACCCCAACCTCCAGTAAAAGCCGCAAACCGCAAGTCTGAATTGACCTGCGGTTTGCGGCGATCGCTGACATGGGGGGGTCACAGGACCCCCCCCCCCGCGCATTGACCCAAGGTGCCTGCTCAATGATTTGAGCAGGCACCTTGTTCCGATCACCGCCCAGCGTGCGGCGGTGATCGAAACTACACAGGACTTACAGTTATGCCCTGTGTCCTTAAGTACCAAGACATCAGGGCGTACCTGTTCGCCCTATTTCCCAAACAGGTTAATGCTTGGGTTCTCCCATTGACTTCCATTGTGTTCGGGTGCTCTGTAGAGCACCCGAACATCGGGAAGTGTTCTACTCGAGCACCAGAGCACACAAGCACTTTAGTGCTCGATCAACACTAGTATTTATTCATTTGTTTTGTTGACAATTGTTTAGTTATTGCTTAACATAATATTCTATTCCTATTGTGACGCCATAGGTAATTTAAGAATATAATTATTTTCTATAAAATTAAGTATGGCAATAATAGGAAATACTGCATCATGGAAATCACTCACTGAATGATGTACACATAGCACATTCCTTATCTAGAAATGCACCAGCAACAATGTACGGTATTCCTCTTAATTGAAAACTATTTCAAATCATTGTTTTTATGATTTTTATATTAACAATTGCTTAATTAAAAACCATTCATCATTGTACTGCTTTTCACACAAAATTATTGCAAGTCTTCTGATAGAAACAAAAATTAGAAGTTTATTATGTACTGTAGGTTATTTATTTTTTTATTTTTCCATCAAAGCTTTCAAAATCAGAGAAGTATATTTCATTGAAAAATATATTTATGTGTAACAGAAACAAGAATAATTGTGTCATCACAGGTAAGGAGGATTATAATGTTTTTTTTTTTTTCTGATTCACATTTATTTATAATTAATACAGAATTTTGATGTGTAAAGTACTGTACAGTTTTGTTTTCTTAAGTCCAAACTACAAAGCCATTGATAAATATTATTGCAGAATCCAAAAACGATGGGGTTTGTTCTTTGTTAAAGCTAATGTGTCATCAATAAACGTCACATTTATTAAATGGATAACATTTATGTTAATTATATATGGTACCTCACTCTGTAAAAGTATTCATCTTGTTACTATTTGATTTACACATCATGACAAATTTTACTGCTAATACAGATGCACATCTCTTGAGGCATGTCTCTTTTAGGCTACTTTCACACTTGCAGCAGAGTGATCCGGCAAGCAGTTCAGTCGCCAGAACTGCCTGCCGGATTCGGCAAAACGTATGCCAACTGATGGCATTTGTAAGACTGATCAGGATCCTGATCAGTCTGAAAAATGCCTGATCAGTCAGAAAAATGCATTGAAATTCCGGATCCGTCTTTCCGGTGTCATCCGGAAAAACGGATTTGGCTTTTTTTTTTTTTGGTCTGCGCAGGAAGGACGGATCCAGCATTCCGGTATTTTGAATTCCGGATCCGGCACTAATACATTCCTATGGAAGAAAATCCCAGATCCGGCATTCAGGCAAATCTTCAGTTTTTTGGGCCGGAGATAAAACCGTAGCATGGTGCGGTTTTATCTTTTACCTGATCAGTCAGAAAGACTGAACTGAAGACAACCTGACGCATCCTGAACGGAAAATGCTCTCTATTCAGAATGCATGGGGATAAAACGGATCAGTTCTTTTCCGGTATAGAACCCCTAGGATGGAACTCTATGCCGGAAAAGAAAAACACAAGTGTGAAAGTACCCTTAGCTTAGCACATCAAGACATTGGTCTTTTGTCCTTTCCTACGTCAAAAAAATTCCAACTCCTTCTAGTTAGATTGGTGAAAGAAAATGATAGGTTTGCCCACACATAGCATTTCCCATGATTGCCAAAAAGCTTAAACTTAGTCTCATCTAACCACAAAACCTTCTTCCATGTGTTTGGAGAGTCTGCCACATGCTGTTTGAGAAATTCCAAAAGTGTTTTCCTATTGTTTAAATTGATAAACTAGTCTTAAGACATGCTATTAGGCTACATTCACACGACCGTATGTGTTTTGCAGTCCGCATTTTTTGTGGACCCTTTGAAATTAATGGGTCCTCAGCCAATCTGCAAAAAAGACCGAATGGACATGGAAACAAAATACGTTTGTGTTAATGTAGCCTTAATTTGAGATCAGCGTGGGTTTATGCTGATCAGTGTTTCCCGAATAGCTCTGGAACTGGAAAGAGACACTGGGACTACAAATCTCTATCCTTTATATCGTGGATGGTGCTGTTTACACCAGCACTTCTCCCATTAACCTTAGTTAGAGCTGTGCTACAGTAACCAGCTCCATCCACTACACAGTGGACTGACCTGTGCGGTTCCAATGACTATTTCAAGAATCAGAGCTATTTGGATATAGCTAATTGGCAGAGATGCTGGGTGTTGGAACCTTGCTGGTTGAATATTGATGGTCTATCTTAAGGGCTAAAATTCCCGGAAAGCCTCTTTGAGCAATATCTTTTTTCGGGCCACTCTTCTATAAATCCCAACTCTGTAGAGTGTACGGATAATAGTTGTCCTATGGATAGGTTCTTGCATCTCTGCTATGGATCTTCGGGATCCTTGAGTGTTATAACTGGTGTCTTTGTTGAATCTTTGATTAATGGCTTCCTTGCCTGGTGTGTGAGTTTTAGTGGTTGTCCTTGTCAGGCTTCCAGTTCTGCCATAGTCTTTCTATTTTGTTATAATGGATTAATGGTGTTCTACCGGATGTTCAAAGTTTGCCATAATTTGCACTTTCCCCCAACTTTTCCTCTGACTTGTTTGGAGAGCTCCTTGTCTTCATGTTGCTTGCTTAGTAGTGGTACAGACACAGGGGCTAGCACACAGGGGGACCTTATCCAATTGATTCTGTGACTTGGGAAGTTAATCAGACCATATTTAGGTGTTTCATCGTTTTTATTTATTGTAAGAAAGCCATTCTTTTCACTCCACTATAATAATTTTGGCTATTTTTTCAGGTCCATAATATTAAATCTACATTAATATCCATTTGTTGTAATGCAATAGAACAGGAAAACACTAAAGGGGTGAATAATTTTGAAAGCATTGTTTTTTAGATATAAGATGATTAAAGAAGAAGAATATGTCTTGCAAATTGCACTAAAATAATTGATTATGCTATATACATTTTTATTTTATGAGTTTACTGCTTTCACCCTAGATACTAAAGATAAATCTCCCCAGAGTGCATTAGATTTATGTTGCATCATGCTATAAATATGTATAAATATGTGGTGGATATGATACTATGATTAAAGTTCATAAAAGCAAAGTTGTTCTTCATGATCTTCGAGTGGGAGATCGTTTGACCCCTTTCATCCCACCACACCAGTACCATGTTATTTATTCTTCCTATGTACCATATACAAAATATTCACTAGGCTTCATAGGACATCATTTTAATGCTCAGAAGCACTGTTAATCAAAAATGCATGAACTTTTTTTAAAGCACGCTGTGCTGCTTAAGAAGGTTTCTGTTTTATGTATATCAGTTTGTAATGACGAGTTGTAGATTTGTGTAAATTCCTATTATTATTTGTTTTAGTTTTGTGTTCCTCTTAATATTCAAGCTCTCTGTTAGTGAAGGGGAATGTCTTTTTTAACAACAACCAAAAGCTATACCCTCCCCTCCACACACACAAACACACGCACCTAATAAATCTTATAGATGATGATTTGCCACAATTGAATACCATCTAGGCAAATCCTCTGTGAGCAAAACAACCTAGATTTTTATGATAACAATCTTTATGTAAATTGACATCGAGGGCAGATTGGGAACTTGAAGTGGCCATGGAAAAAAAACTAAAAGTGGCCCCATGTTGTAGGTGGGTCCAAATTGACAGAAGATGGGACAAAACAAAGAGACTGCAATACCGTAGTGCAGTACAGAATAAAGCCCCAGCAGAACCAAATACCACAGGGCAGCACAAAATACTGCAGCCCCAGCCATAATATTCAATTGAATTCAAGAAGGCACCTGTGGCTGTTGAGCATTGGATCATTATCTACGTGGCCTGTGGCCATCAAGAGGGCTTAAGTTGCCCCACTGGGAAATTTCCTTGTATAGTCTATGGCAAATCCAACCCTGATTGACATATTGTAGCAAGGGATAAGGACAGGATAACATTTTGCACAGTTGATATATTTAGCTTACATCTGTAACAAACTCTCAGCCCTTCTAAATTTCAGATTTAAATGTGTTTTTGCTCTTTATGTAAAGATAGCAGAGCATAATAGAAAGGTATAAAGAGAAAAAGAGAGATACATCGATAGATAGTTGATAGATAGATAGATAGATAGATAGATAATAGACTACAGTCCAACAGTAAACCACACAAAACACTATGAAAATCAGTGATAACACATGATGAGTTCTGTTGTATCTAGTACATCTTCCAGAAGAATTTTAAGACACAATTGAAGCCTTTTGTCTGTATGTAATCTGCAGTACTCAGATTTGTGTGGTTGCACGTTAAGAATACAGCATTTCTTGTAATTGAAAGTATGCTAACCTTTAGCTTAGAAGCACTGATTTGAATGTGCCACCCACCATAATTCTTTGAAATAAATAGAACAAATGCTAACATGGCACTGAAGTAATTCCCTTGGAACAAGACTGTATCTTCCACACTGAAAATGTCATTGTATTTGAGCGATTACCACCATTATAAAAGATCAGCTGGCATTTTTTCAGCATTTTTGAATAGCTTAGTCCGGTATTATAGATATGCTTTCTGCTTCTCTTTTTTCCAGAAGTAAATCATTTTACTTGGGAGTCTGTCAGCTCACCTGACTTCTATGTTTAGTGAATACTTGCATTCCCCAGAAAATAATTTTGGGGCACTTTTTCTACATTTGTAATCATTTCACTCGACTCAATATTAAGTGTTTCCAATAGAACCACCAATGGGACAGTAACATAACAAGAATATAGATACAGAGGGTCATTTAACAAATAGGTGTAAAGTAGAAGTGGCTTAGTTGCCCATAGCAACAATCAGATCTAAACTTCCATTTTGGACTGCTCCTTTGGAAAATGAAAGGTTGAATCTGATTGGTTGCTATGGGCAACTAAGCCATTTCCACTTTACACCAGTTTGATAAATCTCCCCCTTAGTGACTGGCTGTTTCAGTGGGGGTTTTAACAAAAGGTGACAGGCATAAATTCTACTACTAATGTTTTCTGATAATCAAATTTGGTGTTATTAACCTGCTTTTAGCGTATTTATTGCTGATAAAGTTTTTTTGTTTTGTTTTGGTGGCATTACACTCTGTGAGCCAAATAAAAAAATGTACGCAAACTTCCAATATCTTATTTGTTAGCCCAGTTTGATAAATTACCCCAATGGTGATAAGTTTGGATTTAATAATCCCAACTTTTAAAAATTATATGAAATTAAGATATATTTGCCTTCCTTAAAATGGAAGTAGAATTTTAAGTGCTAATATTTGAAATATAAAAAGCACTGAAGCAACAGTTGTGAAATCTGGATGACTCTACCAGTGTCAAAACTATGAAAAATTGATATAATACTTTTTTAATTGTTCCGTTATTATAGTCAACAGATTATAATGTGATTGTACAGCAAAGATGAGTAAAAAAATATATATAAGGATAATGTAATATAGAATGTGTATATCTGATTCGGTGCTGTTTTAGAAAGATAATGATGAATATGCTAAAATGTTGAGTATACTGTATAGTGGTACCTCTAGCTATTCACAATAATTACGACCTAAGAACCAAGTCTTTTAATAGCCATTTCATGAAATGCTTAAAATGTTTTTACATCTACAGTAAATAGCAGAAAAAATATGCACTAAAATACTAATTTTAAGATATGATAATCAGCATTTAAATCACAGAAATCACATATTAAACTCTCCAATTGTGTCACTTATCAATTTAGCTCACAAATTAAATTACAGGACGCTAAAAAAACAAAACAAAAATTTTTAATATGGTAAACTATTTTTAAAGTACTGGATGGAGTATATTGCAATAACTATAGTGTTGATTCCTTTAATTAGCAATATTGTAAACAAGGACAAGAGACTACCAGCAGGGAAATGATATGTCAGAACACTTGTCTCCCATTCACTGGCCATATCCCTCCTGGTATTGCCCCTGTTGAATTTTATTAGTGAAGGTCTCGGCGGGGAGCCACCATGGACGCTGTATTGACACTGCTCTCTTGTTCATCGCATTAGCAAGGATCCCTCAACCTCTCTGAAAACGTATCCCTCGCTACTAGCTATATAAAACAATATTACAATCTGTTACCTATTGATACAATCTAAAGTAACTGGCTGAAGTCAAGTATAGGCTCTAGGCTCAACGCGTTTCTATTTTACAGCAAAACTCTCATCAGGAGCCTTTTGATTCCTAGCATACTATCCTACAATATTCATATATACAGACAGACAGACATGTATCAGCGCGCACCACCTCTTCATGTGGCGGCGCTTCCGGCAATATAGTGGCCGCTATAGCGCCAGGAGGCGCTGCCACATGAAGAGGTGACGTGCGCTGATACATGTCTGTCTGTCTGTATTGTGACACAGTGAAAGGTATGGTCTGGGAAAACAGGTATTTTTCTCTCAGCGTGTGCTGCTGGGCTGATTTGCAGCCAGGTGTGGTCAAACACCAGATTTGATTTTAAGTGCTGATCCGGGTTTTGACAGCACCTGGCTGTCCTTAAAAGACAGCTGGGCTCAGCAGCAAGATGTGTGTGTGCTGGGATCTGAGGCTTGTGCCGTGATGGAGGGCTGAGGCCCCCTAAATCCCTGCTATGGACTGCTGGAGATAGAACTGCCAACAAGGTGATTTTTGCTATGTGAACTTCCCATTCTGTGTGAACTAACACCAAGACTGCAAATTGATGTTTTGTTTTTGCCTTATGTGTGAATAAACATGGAAGTTTGATTTAAGAACTGGTAAATTGACTCTGTACTGCGTCCGCATACCCTGTCTACCAGAGCGAATCCCCACAGTATGTATGATTATTGTAGGCTAGTTGAGCCTAGAGCCTATACTTGACTTCCGCCAGTTACTTTAGATTGTATCAATAGGTGACAGATTGCAATATTGTTTTATATAGCTAGTAGCGAGGGATACATTTTCAGAGAGGTTGAGGGATCCTTGCTAATGCACTGAACAAGAGGGCAGTGTCAATACAGTGTACATGGTGGCTCCCCGCCGAGACCCTCACTAATTATATTGAACAGGGACAATACCAGGAGGGATATGGCGAGTGAATGAGAAACAAGTGTTCTGACATATCATTTGCCTGCTGTTAGACTCCTGTCCTTGTTTACAATATTGCTAATTAAAGGAATCAACAGTATAGTGATTGTAATATACTCCATCCAGTATTTTAAAAGTTGTTTACAATGATAATCAGCATGACAAATAAATGGAATAATGCCACTGCTTGCAATGCTGGGTGTGAAAAATTATTTCAAATTTGCTATAGGACATTTATTTGCAACACCAAGTGCAAGATGGAACATGTAGAAGTGATCCTAACAAAAGGATGTTCATAATTATAGTAAATTACTCTTTATTTAGGCCTTGAAAATAATTTCTTGGTATAAAAAACTGAGTTTGTCTCCTCTTGATAGCATGTATCCAAATGCTCTATTACGTTATAGGAAGATAATAGTAAGGGGTGTTAGCTCAGGCATTTATTTTTGAAAATAAGCAATGACACACTGAAATGAGTGGGCTCTTCTCAGGTGGACTCCAGATCATGGCTGCTTAATCATTTGAATGAGTGAGGTGAAATACTACACAGTGACCATAAGGAGCGCATTCAGCCGATAACTGTTGACTGCCAGGAGATGGAAAGTCAAGAAGCTACATCATATGAATGGGTTGGGGCAACCATTTTAATTTGACAGCAGTTTGAATATTAGAACAGTTATAGAGAATTCATTTTCCTCCACAGGCATATACTGCCAAATATATTTTCTAGTCCCTTAGTGGACAAAGTTAAATATTAGGGTTGAGCAAAGTGGGTTCGGATTGCTGTATCCAAACCCAATTCTTTTAAAAACTACGTTAAGAATGCCGGCTGTATCCTACTATAAAATGTATTGCCTTCACAGAGGTCTTTCTGAAGTTTCAGCAAATATTGCAAGACTTATTTTGTCTCGCCTCTATCATGTGTCACTTTGTTTATTCACATAAATGACTATATCAAAATATGAAGCTGAACTCAATTTCATTAAGGAGGCACAAAGCAGAGTTTGGCTTAGTATTTTGATCCAGTAATTTATGTGAATAAACAAAGTGACACGTCATAGAGGCGAGAAAAAGTAAGTCTTGCAATATTTGCTGAAACTTCGGAAAGAACTCCGAGAGGCAATTCATTTTACAGAAAGACGGAGCCAATATACTTAACAAAGTTTTTAAAAGAATTGGGTTTGGATACAGCAATCCGAACCCCAATTCACTCAACCCTGCCAAATATTAAAAGCAAATATAATAATAGAGAGCAAAAGAGGAACAAAAACTGGCGAGAGTAATGAGAAGATAAAGGTTCAAACAATTTAATAGGTAACGTGTAGTAGCTACCAAAAAAATGCAGAAATCAGTAAACATAGTAATATGTATTTTTTGTAAGTATCTAGCATTTCTTTGAAACTAGAACTGTACTAGAAAGAAGGATTGATGTGTCTATAGTTTCTGAGTACAAAATGAAACCAAACTGTGTGGATGAAAATAAAACAGAAAGAAAACAAAGCAAACACTGTTTGATTGTTAATTAAAATGTATTAAACACTTGCCTGTTAATAAATGTTTAGCACTATATTCCATAATCCTAAAAAGACACACAAAACATTTGGCAACTAGTTGAGCTCTTTGGAAAATAATGATAATAAAGTCGCAAAAAAAAAATAATAATCACAGAAAGTAATAAATATCTCCTTGTGTGCGTGTTCCTATGGTACAAAGTCCAATGAGCTGTTAAATGTAAACACAATAAAATATTGTTTCTAAGAAAACAGACCAACAAAAGAGTAGAAATGGAAAGGTTTTGAAAGATTGTAATTGGGTCTGTTAGAATTTTAGGTTGGATTTCCCTTTTGCTTTCCTTGATACATAAACAAAAAATTATAAACACAGATGCATATAAAAGTTTTTGAGACAGAGACCGCCACTTTGTGATGTCCATATGCTCTAGTAATCTTTATAAGACAACCCATTAAAAGAAATACCTATTGGGAGAGATGTATTGATACTATACTCTTTCCAGTGCAGCACACGCCAGATTCATGAACAGGGTTTTAACACTAGAGATGGCCTTGCGGTTCGCCCGGCGGTCGTTTCGCGGCGAACTTTGCGTGTTCGCGATTCGCCGAACATGCGGTCATATGGAGATATTCGCGCCCGCCATATTCTTTTACATTATGAAGAACTTTGACCCATGACACATCCATCAGGTGGTACAGGACAGCCAATTGAGACATTTCAGCACATGGACATACCCCCTACCTTATAAATAAACCTGATCTGGCCGCCATTTTACATTCAGTGTTTGGCCAGTGTAGGGAGAGGTTGCTGTGTGGAGCAGGGACAGGCTGTTAGGGACACCAAACGCTAGCTAATAGGGCCACAAATGTCATTTTAAGGACTAGTATAGGTGTGCTATCGATAGGTGTGATAAACAGAGGGGTGCGATATACTTATACTTTTATAATGAGTCAAAAACACATAGATCTATATACTGATCACTTGGAAGTCAGGGGCCTAGGGGCTAGGGGCTTACTAGAGCCATTTTAATATACTGTAAGGTTCCGGATGGGGTCGCTCTTATCAGGGCGGGTGGTCTGTGGTTAGGCTATCAGGGTCAGAATAGCACCCCCTGTAGGGAAATATCAGGGACAGTTCTTTGCCCAACCTGTCCTTCAATACCACATCATCATCTAGTCCAGGGATAGATAGTTTTTGCTTTCCCTCCGGGATTCATGGATGTGCACTGGAACCCCCCGGATTGTGGTAGGACATATGGTTTCTGATTTGTTCCGCCGAGCACCTGATTTAGTGCCGCAGAGCACTTGTTATTGCCTACCACATCTATGCTTTTTGCTTAAAGGGGTTCTGCACTTGGTTTTAACTGATAATTTATCCTCTGGATAGATCATCAGCATCTGATCGGCGGGGATCTGACACCCAGGACCCCCGCCGATCAGCTGTTTGAGAAGGCAGCGGCGCTCCAGCAGCGGCGCGGCCTTCTCACTGTTTACCGCTAGCCCAGTGACATCATGACTAGTATCAACTAGCGTGGGCGGGTCTAAGCTCTGTTCACTTTAATGCAGAACCCCTTTAAGCAAAAAGCATAGAAACAAATCATTTCTACTGGTGTGATATACCAGTATATCCCCAAAAAAACTGATTGAAGCAGGGTGTTATATACCAATATACTTTCTTTATAGTGCATTTGGGGATTGTATAATGCATTTGCGCATGCGCGTACGCAAAAATTATATTGCCGATATTTCGCATTGAAAAAAATTATGAATGGAGATCGCAAATTCGAATAATACATCTGGTATGTCACTGTCCATGTTGTGGGACTATTTGTGCACATCTAGTAACTATTTCTTGGCTGCAAATATGAGCTGAAGGTTTTTCAGGTTCGCCTGCCATTAAAATGAATGGGACCCGCCGCGAACTTGCGGTTCGCGAACATTTGATCGCGTTTGCGCGATCGCGTTCGCAAATTGTCCCGGCAGATGTTCGTCCATCACTACTTAACACCATATTTTCAAGGTACCTTATGTACATTGGAAAACTGTCTTAAATACGCTGCTAACTTGAAAAAAATTAGACAGACTTATAGAGGCAGCAGGCAAATAGTTCATCAAGCAATCAATACAAAGAACTAGGGAATTAGGAAAAGGAATATTCATGGCAGGCCATCTCAAAATCAAAAGCCAAATATTTTAGGTTAGGACACACATAATTGAAGATAAGCTGAAGAACTTACCAACATTTCAGAGGTGGAGCTAAGCGGAATTTTACAAATGGAAGTAGAAATTTGATTGGCATTGAAGGTGATGGGCACAACACAAGTGTCATTCAATATCCCTGTCTTGTCCTTTATACATAAATAAAATGAAGTCACCTCTATAGTATAGATGTGTATGGCTAGTTTCACATCTCTGGATTTGTGATCCAACAGTCAGTACTGGCAGAGAATGCTGATAATCAACCAGATACAAACCTCAACGTGCAGCAGTTTCTGTCCAGCTGATTCTCTGCATTTTATTCCAGATAGCTGCTGGATCTTCACGAGAACCCATTTTACAGGTAGTTAATGGGGCCGTTGGGCATTCCGGTTGCATCTGGCAGTGCCAGATCAGGGGCGGACTGCAAACTTAAAGTGGCCCTGGAAATAATATTAAATGTCACCCCATTTTGTAATTGGGTCCAAACTGATGGAAGGCAGGCCGAGCAATATCATATTGTGGCACATTATAACACCCCAACAGAGCCAAATACCACAGCTCATCACAAAATACTGCCAGCAGCACAAAATACATCCCCAAAAACTTGTGCTGGCCAGCCATGAGGATGGCTCTGAAGGTCCCCTGAGCATCGGCCCACCAGGAAATTTTCCTGTAAAGTCTATGACTAGAGTTGAGCGAACCCGAACTGTTCGTACCGAACTTTAGGTTTTTCGGCACCCGGACCCAAACATTTACCTAAAAGTTCGGGTTCGGTGTTCGGCGATTTTTATGGCGCTTTTTGAAAGGCTGCAAAGCAGCCAATCAACAAGCGTCATACTACTTGCCCCATAAGGCCATCACAGCCTTGCCTAATATTGGCATGGCTGTGATTGGCCAACTGCAGCATGTGACCCAGCCTCTATTTAAGCTGGAGTCACTTAGTGCCGTCCGTCATTCTGCTCGGATTAGTGTAGGGATAGGCTGCAGCTGCTGTGAGAGAGAGATCAGGGAGGAATCTTATGAAGAACTGCTTCTTTACTCAGCGATCTACATCAAATGTGTTTTGTGGGTGCAGTGCATAATTGTTTTAAGCCTGCCCTGAGCCAACTACTACTGAAAACAATTTTTTTTCCCTTCAGTTAGTCAATATCAATACATAATCGGCAACCATTTTATGCAACGATAGTGCACCAGCACAGGATATCTGCATGTCTGCAAGTCCAGAAATACTGCTTTGAGATACTGGGGTTAAAAATACCCTTTTTTTCATATAGTGAAAATCTAGGATTATCGCTGCATAAGTGACTGTCAGAAATATGGCTTTCTCATACTGGGGCATACTGGGGTGAAAAAAAACATCTGTTTCATATAGTGCACATCTATGATTATACACTCACCTAAAGAATTATTATGAACACCTGTTCTATTTCTGATTAATGCAATTATCTAGTCAACCAATCACATGGCAGTTGCTTCAATGCATTTAGGGGTGTGGTCCTGGTCAAGACAATCTCCTGAACTCCAAACTGAATGTCAGAATGGGACAGAAAGGTGATTTAAGCAATTTTGAGCGTGGCATGGTTGTTGGTGTCAGACGGGCCGGTCTGAGTATTTCACAATCTGCTCAGTTACTGGGATTTTCACGCACAACCATTTCTAGGGTTTACAAAGAATGGTGTGAAAAGGGAAAAACATCCAGTATGCGGCAGTCCTGTGGGCAAAAATGCCTTGTGGATGCTAGAGGTCAGAGGAGAATGGGCCGACTGATTCAAGCTGATAGAAGAGCAACGTTGACTGAAATAACCACTCTTTACAACCGAGGTATGCAGCAAAGCATTTGTGAAGCCACAACACGCACAACCTTGAGGCGGATGGGATACAACAGCAGAAGACCCCACCGGGTACCACTCATCTCCACTACAAATAGGAAAAAGAGGCTACAATTTGCACGAGCTCACCAAAATTGGACTGTTGAAGACTGGAAAAATGTTGCCTGGTCTGATGAGTCTCGATTTCTGTTGAGACATTCAAATGTCCAGTCCGAATTTGGCGTAAACAGAATGAGAACATGTATCCATCCTCTGATGGCTACTTCCAGGAGGATAATGCACCATGTCAAAAAGCTGGAATCATTTCAAATTGGTTTCTTGAACATGACAATGAGTTCACTGTACTAAAATGGCCCCCACAGTCACCAGATCTCCACCCAATAGAGCATCTGATATACTGCACATCTAGGATTAGACGTGCATAAGTGACTGTGAAATTTAGGCCACAAATACGGCTTTTTGCTTACTGGGGTTAAAAAACCCTCTGATATACTGCACATCTGGGATTAGACATGCATAAGTGACTGAAATTTAGGCCACAAATACGGCTTTTTGCATACTGGGGAATACTGGGGTGAAAAAAAAAAACATATGTTTTATATACTGCACATCTAGGATTATAGGTGCATAAGTGAGTGTCACATTTAGGCCAGAAATACAGCTTTTTGCTTACTGGGGTTAAAAAACCCTCTGATATACTGCACATCTGGGATTAGACATGCATAAGTGACTGTGAAATTTAGGCCACAAATACGACTTTTTGCTTACTGGGGCATACTGGGGTGAAAAAAAAACATCTGTTTCATATAGTGCACATCTAGGATTATAGGTGTATAAGTGAGTGTCACATTTAGGCCAGAAATACAGCTTTTTGCTTACTCGAGTTAAAAAAAAACTCTGATATACTGCACATCTGGGATTAGACGTGCATAAGTGACTGTGAAATTTAGGCCACAAATACGGCTTTTTGCTTATTGGGGTTAAAATACCCTCTTATATACTACACATCTGGGATTAGACATGCATAAGATACTGTGAAATTTTGGCCACAAATACGGCTTTTTATAGTTTCATATAGTGCACATCTAGGATTATAGTTCATATAGTGCACATCTAGGATTATAGGTGCATAAGTGAGTGTCACATTTAGGCCAGAAATACAGCTTTTTGCTTACTGGGGTTAAAAAACCCTCTGATATACAGCACATCTGGGATTAGACATGCATAAGTGACTGTAAAATTTAGGCCACAAATACGGCTTTTTGCTTACTTGGGCATACCGGGGTGAAAAAAAAAATCGCTTTCATATAGTGCACATCTAGGATTATAGGTGCATAAGTGAGTGTCACATTTAGGCCAGAAATACAGCTTTTTGCTTACTGGAGTTAAAAAACCCTTTGATATACTGCACATCTGGGATTAGACGTGCATAAGTGACTGTAAAATTTAGGCCACAAATACGGTTTTTGCTTATTGGGGTTAAAAAACCCTCTGATATACAGCACATCTGGGATTAGACGTGCATAAGTGACTGTGAAATTTAGGCCACAAATACGGCTTTTTGCTTACTAGGGTTAAAAACCCTCTGATATACTGCACATCTGGGATTAGACATGCTTAAGTGACTGTGAAATTTAGGCCACAAATACGGCTTTTTGCTTACTGGGGTTAAAAAACCCTATGATATACCGCACATCTGGGTTTAGACGTGCATAAGTTACTGTGAAATTTAGGTCAAAAATACGGCTTTCTCATACTGGGGCATACTGGGGTGAAAAAAAAAAACATCTGTTTCATATAGTGCACATCTAGGATTATAGGTGCCAGCTTTGGCATACTGGGGCATACTGGGTGAAACAAACCCCTTTTTTTCAAATACTGCACATCTGAGATTAGACGTGCATAAAGTGACTGTGAAATTTAGGCAACAAATACCGCTGTCATATAGAGTTTTAAAAAATAAAAATAAAAATTTGTGCTTCATCAGGGTTTTTATTGGCGGTTAATTATTTTTAACAGACTTAACCACTTTTTACTTTGCTTGGTGAACGCTAACTATTAGGCAAACATATAATAAGGGACGCGGTCGTGGTGGTGGTGTTGGTGGAGCCTCTGGTGCCCTTCTGCCACAGCTACACGTCCTACTGAACCTACTACCTCAGGTCCCAGTAGCCGCCAGAATCTACAGCGATATTTGTTTGGGCCTAATGCCGTTCTAAGGATGGTAAGGCCTGAGCAAGTACAGGCGCTAGTCAATTGGGTGGCCGACAGTGGATCCAGCACGTTCACATTATCTCCCACCCAGTCTTCTGCAGAAAGCGCACAGGTGGTGCTTGAAACCCATGCCCATCAATCTGTCACATCATCCCCGTGCATATCGGGGAACCTGTCTGAGCCTCAAGTCATGCAGCAGTCTCTTATGCTGTTTGAAGACTCTGCTGGCAGGGTTTCCCAATGGCACCCACCTAGCTCTTTCCCAGGGGTGGAAGACATAGAACGCACAACCACTTATGTTTCCTGATGAGGACATGGGAATACCACCTCAGCACGTCTCTGATGATGACAAAACACAGGTGCCAACTGCTGCGTCTTTCTGAAGTGTGCAGACCGAAAAGGAGGTCATGAAGGAAGACTGGGTGGAAGGCGATGCAGGGGACGATGAGGTCCTAGATCCCACATTGAATGAAGGTCGTGCCACTGACTTTCAGAGTTCGGAGGAAGAGGCAGTGGTGAGACCGAGCCAACAGCGTAGCAAAAGAGGGAACAGGGTGCAAAAGCAGAGCAGCCGTCGCCAAAACAGTTTGCCTGCTACCGGCCACCGTCACCAGTGACCGAGCACAACAAAGGCAGCTTCAAGGAGTTCCCTGGCATGGCACTTCTTCACACAATGTGCTGACGACAAGACGCGAGTGGTTTGCACGCTGTGCCATCAGAGCCTGAAGCGAGGCATTAACGTTCTGAACCTTAGCACAACCTGCATGACCAGGCATCTACATGCGAGACACGGGCTGTAGTGGAGTAAGCACCTTCAAAACCAACAAAGAGCTCCTGCTCCCTCTTCTGCTGCTGCCTCGGCCTCTTCCTCCGCCTCTGGAGGAACGTTGGCACCTGCCGCCCAGCAAACAGAGGATGTGCCACCAACAACACCACCTCCATCTCACAAACCTTTGAGAGAAAGCATAAATTCCCACCTAGCCACCCTCGATCCCTGGCCCTGAATGCCAGCATTTCTAAACTACTGGCCTTTGAAATGCTGTCATTCAGGCTGGTGGAGACGGACAGCTTCAAACAGCTCATGTCGCTTGCTGTCCCACAGTACGTTGTTCCCAGCCGCCACTACTTCTCCAGGAGATCTGTGCCCTCCCTGCACAACCAAGTATCGGATAAAATCAAGTGTGCACTGCGCAACGCCATCTGTGGCAAGGTCCACCTAACCACAGATACGTGGACCAGTAAGCACGGCTAGGGACGCTATATCTCCCTAACTGCACATTGGGTAAATGTAGTGGCTGGGCCCCAGGCGGAGAGCTGTTTGGCGCACGTTCTTCCGCCGCCAAGGATCGCAGGGCATCATTCTTTGCCTCCTGTTGCCTCCTCTTCCTACTCGGCTTCCTCCTCCTCTTCTACCACCTACTCATCCGGTCAGCGACAGTCCTTCACCACCAACTTCAGCACAGCCAGAGCTTGCCCTGTATGCCTTGGAGGTGCTGGCCTGCCCTGCAGCCAGTGTACTCTCTGAACGTATATTTTGCTCGGCAGGAGGCGTCATTACAGACAAACGCAGCCGCCTGTCCACAGCCAACGTGGACAAGCTCACGTTCATTAAAATTAACCAGGCCTGGATCCCACAAGACTTGTCTGTACCTTGTGCAGAATAGACAGTTCTAACAGCCTCAACCATCCATCCTTGTACTCAAGTGCACTTATTTTTTTTATATGTCCCAATATTTAGGGGGATACCCCTATGTGAAAATGCGAAATAACACACATCTGTGTTAGCTACCTATTCCTCCTTCACCGCCGCTTCCACCTAGACTGCCACGTGAGCCTACACGGCCATATCCACCCATTCACCGCCTCCTCAACCTCTTCCTCCTACATCATTCCTAATTATTTTTTTTAAGGTCTTTTATGTTTTTTAATTCATTTCCCTATCCACATTTGTTTGCAGAGCATTTGCCATGCTCTTAAGCACATTTTGCTGCCTTTTGCAGCCCTTCTAGCTCTTTCCAGGGCTATTTTAGAGCCATTTTAGTGGCCAAAAGTTTGGGTCCCCATTAACTTCAATGGGGTTCGGGTTCGGGGTCAAGTTTGGGTCCCGAACCCAAACTTTTTTTTCAAGTTCGGCCGAACACGAACATCCAGGTGTCCGCTCAACTCTATCTATGACCAATCCGCCCCTGTGCCAGATCCAGAGAATTTTGGAAGGCTGTATTGTGCTGAAACGGCTTGCCGGAACTGCTGCCAGAGATCTTAAAGTAGCCTAAGCCCCTAAAATAAAACAGCTGTTAGGATAGACCACCCATGGTCCATTTTGACTAGTATTAATGATTATTCTGTGATTATTTTCCGATGGTAACTATTTGTTTACATTTATAAGCATTGCACATATTGTCATTTTTATGCAGTTGTTAATGTACATGCCAATCTCTATTAAAGCAGTAGATTAAAAATTTTAGAGCGCTTTAGCTCTTTATACAAGTAAATTTGGCCCTTGAGCTCATTGTAATGAGCCTTCTGATAAGGCATTGATTTCTTCTTAATGAGGTAAAAGGTTTATGTTTAGCACATTAAGATAAAGCTGTTAAATGCCAGAAAAATGCAAATAAAAATGGAAGAACATAATGAATGTTGACACTTTTAAACCCCTTAGCAGTAAAGTAAGAGTCATGGAACAGAAGATAATCACATATTATGTGTGACCTGTTATATTTTGTGATATTTAAGTACATTGAAAATAACCAATTACTCAAAGCATATAAGGAAATGCGTGGAGCGTAAATAGACAGCAGTAAAACTATAGCTGCAAGAGATATTGTATATTGACAGTAATCAGGCTGCACTTAACAACAAAGAGTTGAACTTTTAGTATGACAAAGTTTATAAAACACAGACGCCAATAAATATAAAAAAACATTCACAAAGATTGGTGGAAAATATATACCTTCATGGGGTTTAACCTGAGCATTATTTTACTTTCTGGAGGTTAGTAATTTCTAGTAAAAAATATGAATTACCCATTATCATTTATCAAACCAGAATTGTCAGTTTTTGGTCTAAAAATGTCACATGTCAATTTTGACCTTTTTTTGCTACATTTCTGCTACATTACAAAAACAGAAAAGTGATATTATACCTGGATTATTGCGACATTTACTGTCTGCAACACTTGAAATGTTGCAGAAAAGTAGCATTCTACACCAGATAGCCCCCGGTATATATTTAAGACTGTCATATAACACACCAAACACATGACAACTGTGCACCATTTCATAAATTTAGTTCAACTGCACAATGTTAACTTACAAGTGACTTGAAAACGATCTCAAATGATAAATTTCTGATTTTATGACTTTATAACATGGTTCAACTTCAGAGCATTCTGAATAGTGAACTGTTCCACCAAAGAGTACCAATGAACTGTAAAATTTCAGCTTAATAATGAAAGAGACCATTCTGAGGGCCCTTTTATAAATGTCAATTGTCAAGGCAACGATCGGGAATACATGACGCAATTGATCGCTACTAAAATTGTCTGTTCTCATTCCGATTCATTATTTACACGGGGGGAGATATGCTACCCACACACAATGTTTGTAACTGCCATATGAGATTGTACCGGCAGGCAGGCTATCTTTTATTTATTTTATAGGTAATGAGTTAACAGGTTAAATTGAGTTAAATAAACAAAGTATTGACTAATAATATTCAAACAACAGTAATTCTGCTTGCCTGCTATTTTAAAGCCCTGTGTCACCATGCATGTAAACAGAGAACAGAGAGTGTTCAGTGCTGCAGAGATGACATCACATGCTGTGTAGCACAGTGATTCTTGGTATTTATGAATGTCAGATCATATGGATAGATTGATCATTTTTCATACTCTGCTATATAAAAAAATTCTGTCATAATAAGCACATGATTCATGTTACACAACTGCTTGGAAATCATTAGTTTTATATATATATATATATATATATATATATATATTGTGTGTATATATATATATATATATATATATATATATATATATTAGCAGAAGGACCCAGCATCGCACGTGTATATTTAATCTATTTCAATAAACCTTTGTGTGTGTCATTAAAAGATATCGACAGTATGCACTATAACAGTGACATCTACAGTACCTCACCCCTTTAACAGTGACCTCAACAGCGGCCTCCCCCTTAACAGTAACATCCACAGCGCCCTCCCCTTTAACAGTGACCTCCACAGTAGCCACCCCATTATTAGTGACCTCCACAGTACCCGTCTCGTTAACACTAATTTCTACAATAACCCGCCCCCTTAACAGTGACCTCTACACAGCTCTGTTCCCTTAAAATGTGACCTCCACAACACCCCGTCACCCCTACTTTAAACCCCCCAACAGCCTCATTTACATACAATAGGGCACATAGATGACTATGGTACAAGGAAGGGTGGGGCCAGACAATAGCAAGGGCTGATGGGAGATGGAGGAGGGACAGAGCAGCTAGATTACTGGTCTCCCAGTGTCCCTGAGACAACACCTTGCTGGGGAAACAATGGGACAGGAAAAAGGGGGATGGGAAGAGGCACAGAAAAGCAATGTATTTAACATAGTAAACATTACAGTAAGAGCAAGATATATACAGTTTACAATACATAGCAATACAATTAACCGAATGCCGTTTTACATGAATTAAACAGGACAGGCTAAATACAATCTACTACACTGCTCCCCCTTGCCCACAAGCCGGCATACACAGTCTGATCCAGCACGGATCGGCTTGGGGATGTGCGGGGTGCTCACGGATCATTTCTCCAAATCAGTTTGTCTCGACAACCCGTCAGCGTTTCCATTTTGTTTGCCCGGGCGGTACTGAATATTAAAGTCAAAAGGCTGCAGCGCCAAACTCCAGCGCAGCAGCCTGGCATTGTCCCCAGCCACCCGGTTCAGCCATACTAACGGGTTGTGATCCGTGAGCAGGGAAAAAGCTTGTCCATATAAATATGGCTGTAACTTCTTTAGGGCCCACACCACAGCCAGGCATTCCTTCTCGATGGCGGCGTAGCTTACTTCTCTGGGTAATAGTTTGCGACTGATGTAAGCCACAGGATGTTTTCCGCCATCGGCCCCAACTTGGCTCAGCACTGCCCCCAATCCAAACATAGAAGCGTCTGTGTGAACAAGAAAACGTTTAGTTGGATTGGGAGCTGCCAAGACAGGGGCATTAATAAGTGCATTTTTCAGATGTTGGAATGCCTGCTCACACTCCGGGGTCCAGGTTACTTGGCGGGGAAGGTTCTTACGGGTCAGGTCAGTAAGGGGTTTGGCCAGGGCGCTATAGTTGGGGACAAACTTTCTGTAATATCCTGCTGTCCCTAGAAATGCCAACACCTGAGTCTTAGTCCTAGGGGTAGGCCATTGGGCTACAGCCTCTACTTTGGCTGGTTCTGGCTTCTGTTTCCCACAACCCACTAGATGGCCCAGGTACTGTACCTCGGCCATTCCTATACTGCATTTGGCCGGTTTCAACGTCAAACCGGCCTCCCTAATCCTGTCTAGAACCGCTCCTATATGGGTCAAGTGCTCCTGCCAGGTATTGCTAAAAATTGCAATATCGTCGAGGTAGGCACAGGTGTAGTCCTGGAACCCATCTAGAAGTCGGTCCACCATCCGCTGGAACGTAGCCGGAGCGTTTTTCATTCCAAATGGCATAACCTTAAAGTGGTATAGGCCGACTGGGGTGACAAAGGATGACTTAGGGATGGCGTCCGGAGCCAGGGGTATCTGCCAGTACCCCTTACACAGATCAATAGTAGTGATGAATAGCAGTTCATCTATCCTGGGCATCGGATAAGCGTCTAATACAGTTTTTTCATTCAACCTCCGGTAGTCTACGCAGAAGCGGGTCGTACCGTCCCGCTTTGGTACGAGGACTACCGGAGATGCCCAGGGGCTGTCTGAAAGCTCAATCACCCCCAGCTGGAGCATCTCGTAGATCTCCTTACGCATATCCTCTCGCACCGCTTCAGGGATTCGGTACGGGGTCTGGCGCATGGGTAGTTGCCCTGGGGTTTCTACTCTGTGAGTGGCCAGAGGAGTGTACCCAGGGACATTGGAGAAAGTCTCCTGATTCTCTCTTAGCAGCTGTTGTACCTCGGTACGTTCCTGTGGGCTCAGCCGGTCCCCCAGTACAACTTCTCCTAAATCCCCAGACAGCTGACCGTCCCCTAGTAGATCTGGCAGGGGAAGACTGTCAAACTCTTCAGAGCTGGGTCACAAATAGCGGTCACCTCTTCTGAGCGTTCCTGGTAGGGCTTCATCATGTTCACATGGAGCATGCGTCGCCCTCCGGTCCCTGCGCAGGGGCCAATTATATAAGTGCTGTCACTTCTCTGTTCCACCACTCTATAAGGGCCTTGCCAGGCGGCCTGTAACTTATCATGTCGGACAGGTTTCAAAATGAAAACTTTCTGCCCAACCTGGAAGCTACGGTCCCTGGCGCCCCGATCGTACCTTGTGCGCTGGCGCGTCTGAGCCGCCCAGAGGTTTTCCTTTACCGTCTTGGTTAGAGCTTCCAAGTGATCTCGGAGCGCCAACACATATGGTACAGTGGGGGTGCCGTCTGCGCTCCTGTCTCCCTCCCAATGCTCCCTAATTAAGTCCAGCGGTCCCCTTACTCTCCTCCCTAACAACAATTCGAATGGGGAGAATCCTGTGGATTCCTGCGGCACCTCCCGGTAAGCAAAGAGGAGGTGAGGCAGGAATCGTTCCCAGTCTCCGTGGGTCTCAGCAAAGGTTTGGCACATTTGTTTTAAGGTGCCATTGAACCGCTCGCAGAGCCCATTGGTCTGAGGATGGTAGGGGGCACTGATTATAGGTCTAATTCTGCAGTGAATTGAGTACCCTGATCCGAGATGATCTCCCTGGGTAACCCCATCCGGGAGAAAATCTGCATCAGGGCCTCTGCCACGGTTTCTGCATGGATGTTTGTCAAGGCTACGGCCTCTGGGTAGCGTGTGGCGTAATCCACCACCGTCAAAATATACCTCTTGCCAGAGGGGCTAGGTTTCCGGAGGGGACCTACTATATCTACGGCTATTCTATGGAACGGTTCCTCGATTATAGGGAGCAGGTGTAACTTTGCTTTCCACCGGTCCCCCCTCTTCCCTACCCTCTGGCACGTATCGCAGGTGCTGCAATATTTGCGCACTTCCTGGCTAATTCCTGGCCAAAATAAACTTTCGGTCAGCCGATATCTAGAATGACTGACCCCCAAATGTCCGGATAACGGAATATCGTGCGCTATCCGGAGCAGTTCGGCTCGGTACCTCTGTGGTACAACTAGCTGTCTCATAATGATCGGGTCTGACCCAGCTACCTGCTTGTCTGACTCCCTGTATAATAGCTGCCTATCCCATGCAAATCTTTCCCCCTCCACCCCCGGTTGGTCAGAGGTGACTTTGTCTCTATATACCTGTAGAGTAGGGTCAGTGATCACCTCTGCCGCAAATTCGTCAGGAGGGGCCCAAGGGACACAGTCTAGGGAAGGGGAAGGTTGTCTTACCTGGACCTCCGGCAGTGTGTTGTAGTCCTGGGTGCGGGCCTGTTGCCTGGAGACCACTGGATGTGCTTCCTCAGTGGTTGTGGTTTGCGGCTCAAACGCAGATGTGAGCTTTCCCAGGTCATTTCCCAGTATCACCTCTGCGGGTAATTGGGGCATCAACCCCACCTCCACAGTCCCTGACCCCACACCCCAAGGCAAATGAACCCTTGAGGTATTCAGCCGATATACGGCTCCCCCAGCAACCCTGACAGCCACAGGGTCAGCTTTGTCCGCGACCAAGTGGCTTTGGACCAAGGTCATGGTTGCTCCAGAATCTCTGAGTCCCTGCATAGGTTTCCCCTCCAGGTATACTGTTTGCCTGTGGTGCTGCCGATTATCCGCCTGTGCTTGTTGTGGGTTGGCTTCGTGGAGTACTTCCCACTGTTCTATAGTGGTGACTGGAACTGCAGAGCCATAAGCGGTGGGTGTCTCCTCCTGATAGTGGTGTGCTGCTGCTCTCGGTGGTGGTCCTGGTCGGATCCAGGTGGATCGGTCTCTAAGCTGCGGGCATTCCCGCTTCTAGTGTCCCCACCTCTGGCACTGGTGGCATTGCACAGAGGAGGTTGGGCGAAACCTCGGTTGAGCCGCTGTAGGAGCTGGTGGGTGTAGCGGTCTCAGTGGTGTATTGGTGCTAGCTGAAAATTGGTTTCCCCCTAGAGGTCGCACAGCTGGTTTAACACCCACAAGCTTGTGCTGCCTGCGGGCATCCATATAGTCATCGGCCTTTTTAGCTGCTTCTGTGATAGACATGGGGTTACGGTCTCTCACCCATTCCTGCAGGTCTGCGGGTATCCCATCATAGAACTGTTCTAGTAGCAGCATTTGTAATAGGTCCACCATGGACCGTGCCTGGTTCGCCTGTACCCATCCAAGGGCTGCCCTTTGTAAACGGCAAGCCCATTCTGCATGCAAGTCTTTTTCTGCCTTTTTCAATTCCCTGAACCGTCTCCGGTATGCCTTAGGTGTCATAGCATATCGGGCCAGGTTAACCTCTTTGACACAGCTGTAATTCCTAATTTCTGTATCTGGTATCGTACGGTAGGCTTCAGCTGCCCTCCCAGTTAACCGTCCTGCTAAGATGGGTACCCAATCTTCCATATTTATTTTATGTAACGTGCATAGTCTTTCAAAGTCTTGGAGGAATGCATCTATATCTTCCTCCGCTTCTACATACATTTTAAATGCCTGGTATGGAATTTTTGGCTTACCCTCTTGCACCATAGACACTGTTGGGCTTGGTGTTTGTGGTCTCCTTTGCCGCGTTATAAATTCTTGAACCTCTGTCATTGTCTTGGAGATAATTTCCACTGGTGGGTTCTCCCCATAAAATGACAATCTGAATTGGAGCTGCCTTTGGAACTCTGCTTGCTCTGTTCCGTCTGTCTCGTCCCTCTGTGTAGTGACCGAATCATCCTCTGTTCGGATTTCTGCCATTATTTCAGAGATAAGTGTTGCCTTTGTTTTGTTGCTGGCTGAAATACCTCTTGCTTCTAGAAGATCTTTAAGTGTGGATCGTTTTAAAGTGGAGTAATCAATCTCCATTAATCCTTGTTCCTCTGTGAGTCTGGATCCCAGCGCTGCCAACCAATGTAGCGGAGAGCTGATATTCCACAGCTAATCTCCACTTAAGATCCCAGTGAGGCTCAAGAACAAGTATTATAAATCCATAGAGTAGTAATTCCAGCAGGCAAAATAGTCCAATAATATCCCAACAGCAATCCCAATGAATGGATGGCACACAGCATCAGGAGCAGAACTAACTTTATTTAGACATAGCACACCTACTTTAAACCCCCCAACAGCCTCATTTACATACAATAGGGCACATAGATGACTATGGTACAAGGAAGGGTGGGGCCAGACAATAGCAAGGGCTGATGGCAGATGGAGGAGGGACAGAGCAGCTAGATTACTGGTCTCCCAGTGTCCCTGAGACAACACCTTGCTGGGGAAACAATGGGACAGGAAAAAGGGGGATGGGAAGAGGCACAGAAAAGTAATGTATTTAACATAGTAAACATTACAGTAAGAGCAAGATATATACAGTTTACAATACATAGCAATACAATTAACCGAATGCCATTTTACATGAATTAAACAGGACAGGCTAAATACAATCCGCTACATCACCATTGCCAACTTGGATCAACCAATTGCTGAATTCAGTATCAACTGAACGGGTATTGTTTGTAAGGTTAGGTATTTGGAAGTTTTGCCACAGTTTATTATACTTTATACATGCTTCAACAATTTTTGTCCGGTCACCATGAGGAACCACTGGAAGTGTTTGCCGAAAATCTCCACCAAGTAATAAAACTTTTCCTCCAAAGGGTTTCTGGTTATCCATTATTTCTTTTAGCAGTCAACCACTGTAAGAGCAATAGACGGGGCCATTGTACACTCATCCCAAATGAGCACTGTAGATGATCTCAAATTTTCAGCATCAGCAGAATTGAGACGCATATTTGATATTGAGTTCTCAACTATCGGAACAGGTAATTTGTACTGAGAGTGGTATGTTCTTCCACCCTCAAGAAGATTGGCTGCTATACCTGTTGAGGCTACAGGGAGTGCAATGTTACCTTCTCCACAAACTGTGCTGAGAAGGGTTTTGTAAAGATATGTTTTACCACTACCTCCTGGACCATCCAAGAAAAAACAACGGTTGCAAAGGTTGTCATTTTTGCTTGCAGACAATATTTTTTCTGAAGCTCTTTTTTGTTCTATGTTTAATGTTTTCTCCATTTCTTCAGCTCTGTATTTTTGTAATTCCTTATCATACATATTCCAAAGTTGATCAGTATTTGGCATTGTGGAAGGCAATCCAAAATCTTCACAGTTTTTGCCATGTAGTACCAGAATGTTGGCTATTTCTTTAAGTGCGATCTTACGACAAATTGTACAATCATCATTGTGTTGTTTATGTTTGTGAACTAAATCTTCAATGAGATATTGCTCATATTTTAGAAAAAGTGCATTCATATTTTGTAATGATGCAAAAACGCAGACATATGCAAATAATTCCCTAAGTTGTTTAGGCATTGTAAAGTGGACAGCATCTTCCAGAGTGTTCTCCCACGCATCGTCATCATTAATAAGTCCTTTTGCTTTTGCAGCCTCTTGGAAAGTGGAATAGACATTACCATGTACTGTCCTCAGATCTTCAAAGGATACTGCACCAGCCACATGCAGCAATAGTAGACTCAGACAGTAACGCTCTGCATCTGATATTAAGTTGACAGAATACATTCGTCCAATAATTTTTTCCGCACCACGTTGACGCAATTTTGAGAGTCAAACACATAATGCAAAGGAATGTCCGAATATAATATATTCTTTGCTTCCTCTTTTTGTTGATTCAATTTGAACCAAGCTGTCAATTGAGTATCACGGTTTAAAGCTCTCTGTACCGCTGTGGTAATGTCATTTGGGTTGAAAAAAACTCATTGTTCTTCAGGCAGATGCACTGCTAATCTATGGATGGTATGGGATTGATAATGCCTTTCAAACCCATGCAAACGCCATGCTGCTTCTGGAGCACTGACATACCTAGAATTAATAAAGGTGTTTATTTCATCATGATTCAAAGTACCTTGTTCTTGAATGAAAACATTTGCACAATCATGACCTTTGTACACATATTTAAAAAGGTATTTGACACTTTTCACTGATGCACAAACTTCCACATTAATGTGGCAATTGTACTTCAACGCTAAGTAAGGATTATATGGTACAACCCAAGAATTATCAATATTCTTTCCGTTAAAAATTATAGTTTGGCCTGTATTTCTTCTCTTGTACTTTGGATAGCCATTGCTATTAGCAATAGTTTTTTGTTGGAATTCCTTCGGAAAATCCTTACAGCATTTGTCATTTGTCATACATGGATAATTAGGATTGAGTGCTCCGCATGGTCCATGAATCATATGCTTTGTTACAATTGCATGTAAGCGAGGAGTGATTTCTATGTAAGGGATTTCAGCAGAGACAATTTTATCTATCAGTTCTTCATTTTTTGGTTTACAGCTTTCTTTAAGAATGAGAAGTATGTGAGCATGTGGTAAACCTGGGTTTGCCCCCAGTTACGCAAATCTATTCATGGCGCAGTGGGAAGATGAGGAGATCCTGCACATGGTGGGGGCAGACCTGGTACTCTGGCATAGGTTTATTGATGACATCCTTTTTGTCTGGAGAGGTACGAGAGAGGATCTTAATTTATTCCTAGAAAGAATGAATAATAATGTTTATAGCCTCAATTTTTCAGCTAATTTGAGTGAAGAAAAAATAGAATTCCTAGATTTGTCAATTAGGGTGCAAGATAACCAATTATTCTGCAGCACATTCCAAAAAGAGGTGTCCCAAAATAGCTACATCCTTTTCTCAAGCTGCCATCTACCAAGATGGTTGCGTGAAGTCCCAACAGGACAATTCAGGAGGATAAAAAGAAATTGTACGGATGAAGCAGACTTTGATAGGGAGGCCCAAATGTTGAAAAAGCGTTTTTTGGATAAAGAGTACCCCAATAATGTATTGGATAAAGCACTTACCAAAGTGCAAAATACAGATAGGGAGACCTTCTTTATAGAAAGTACAAAAGAAGAAAAAGAAGGAGATCAGTTTAGAATCATATTACCCTTCAATAAACAACATAAACAAATAGAGGGAATTGTGAGGAAGCACTGGCATCATCTACTGAGCGATAAATTAATAGGCCCTTTGGTCAGCGATGGTCCCCAAATTACATATACAAGGGCTCAGAATTTATCTTTAAAGGTAGCACCATCAGTTAAAAATAAAAATAAAGAGAACAAATCATCCATGCAAAGCTGGTTGAATTTGAGTGGCTTCTATAGATGTGGGAGATGTGGGATTTGTAAACTCACATCATTTCCCAAGAAGACCACTGAAATCCAATCACGGGTAAGCTCCTTTGCGTGGAAAATAAAAGAATTTCTGACCTGCAGCTCAAGTAACATCCTATATATGATAGAATGCCAGTGTAAGAAACAATACATTGGGAGAACCAAACGCACATTGAAAAAAAGACTGGCAGAACATGTTACTAACATAAAAAACGGTTATGAAAAGCACTCTCTGTCATTACATTACAAACAATGCCATAACAAAAATCCTGAAGGTATGGTCTTTGCGGACTTTGAAAAGGTGGATGTGCATTGGCGAGGCGGAGACCATTTCGCTCGGATGTCCAGACAGGAATCCAGGCGAATTTTTGATTTTCAAACCCTCCTCCCACGAGGATTAAATTCAGATTTTGAATTATTTGGTTTCTTATAGACAATGGAGAGGGGTGCCTTCCTCTGATGGGACATCCTGAGTTTGGCTGTGTATCAGCACCAGGATCTCCCCTCGGGGGCAGGCCCCCCCTCCCCTTATACTTCAAATGAAAAATCCAACATAAATGACAAGTTCATTGAAGATTATACATGTCTAAGAGACCATTGGATGAGAAAATTTTCAACATTCATCATTCAATATTCAATATCCAATATCTAACATTTAATTATGTCCCTAATAGGGAGGATACATAATAATCGATATGGGACCTCAGAGATATATGTAGCAGGTGAGACCCACACAAAACGCATTGAAAACGCATTTGCGTTTTTGGGCATGTGATGCGTTTTCGATGCTTTTTTTGCGTTTTTGGACTTTTTGGATTTTTTGGATCTTTTGGTACCTTGATCTATAGTCTCCAAATATAAGGAATTATCTAGTTATATTGAAGATTAGTTAAATGGAAGATTCAATAGAATATAGCTTATCTTCAACCCAAAAAAGGAAGAACAAATGAAAGGAATAGAATCCAAGGGATCAGGTTCTCTAAGTTTAACTTATATATTAAATTTATTTATATTTTTAGATATATTTTTTAGATGCATTTTAGAAATAAAGATTATTAATGATATAAAATAAAGGTTAAGCAGTCTATATAAATATACATAGTTAGTAGTATACACCGAGGATATAATAAACAGCTAAATGTGAATAGGAGAAATCCATGTCGGGTTTTGGTGGGGTTTCTGAGAACCGCAGTATATAAGGAAGAAGGGTAATACTCGCATTATAGCCACTGAGGAAGAGGGCGGACCCTCGAAACGCGTCTGGCTGGTCCTGCGAGTAAATTACCCATCCGAACCCGAATGCAATAACCATCGGAAGATCAACATACAGCTTGTAATAATATTCCAGTGAAAACAAAGCTGGCCCAAGCTATCGCGAGACCACGCAAACTCTGCAGATCACTTCCTGGTCGGTGACACGCAAGGAAGTAACCTCATGGAATGCCGAGACCAGCGAGCAGCAACTCTGCAGTATTGGATCCTGTGTTAACCCGGGAGAGACAAGAGACCCAGAGTCTATCAGAGTGGCACCCCCATAGAGGACAGTCACAACTAAGGGCAAGGTAAGAGGGTTTGAAAAACTAGGGGGATGCCCCAGTTCTAAAACCCGACCACATTCTACCTAACCCTAATTATCTGACGCACAGAGGAATCGATACAAAAGAGCTGTATTGAATGGAAACAGTTATATCATCTGATTCAAGGAATTGCTACTAGGTCTTCATAAGACTTTATTCACTCAACACCAACCACATAGGATTTTTATACCCTTATTTCTTGCCACCTATATATATATCTTTTACAGGATATACATATATTTTCCACAGGACTTAAATTTTTTCACAGCATACCTACTTTGATAATTCCTCCACACAGGACTTCATTGAATTTATTTGTATTGTTTGCACATTTTATTTGCACCTATATGAAATGACCAAGAGCATAAAATCCATTTAGACAGCCATCACAGGGAATACATAGGAATATATCTGTATGCATTTATATATTGTCCCCAGTGCTTTCTATATTTAAACAAATTGATGTGTAATTTTTTAATAATGAGTAAGTTTTATGTACAATTTTAATATCATATAAAGTTACTACTTATAGATCTGCCAGCCGGTGAGTGCCTGTTTTTACTTTTATTTCTTATATTCTGCTATACGGGATGAACAGGTGAATCATCCAAAAACAGAGCACCTTAGCCATAGTATCAGATACGGGTGAGCCACGATATACATATATATTCCACTATCTATATTTTCACCTAATATCGTTGAGCTCCCCAGTGCCTGTTAGTATGGACATTTGGCAGTTTATAGAGAACCAAAATACCAGGTTGGAGACGTTTATTTTTGAAGAAGCTAATACAAATAATTTTGGATCCAATGAGAAATCCGTCACGGAGTCCTTTAGAGAACTGGAAACGTTGCTGATCAGGCAATTAAAACAAAAATGGGAAATTAAATCCTTGGGGAAATACCTGGAATTAGGTATTATACCCAAAGGACTACAGCTATCTAAGAACCCAGCGACGGATTTACTAAATGACTCCTTCAGGGAAGAATGGGATAATCTCCTGATGAAACAATCCATAGCATTGGTAGAACTAATTATCAAGAGGAGAAATAAAATCTTAGAAGAAACCTCAGAAAAAATCCTAAAAATTAGGGAATCGATACAGGTATTCCCTATAAGTGAAGAAATCACTAATTGGCAACAAAGAATTTGCAAAAACTTGGGATTAATAGAACAAGAGATAGTTAGTAAAAAAAAGTAAGAAACTGAAGAAAACTACTAGAGGAGAAATAGATAAATATTCATCAGGTGAAAACCAACAATTAACCAGTACAAGGTTAAATGAAGAACCCATTAGAGAAAATAGAGAAAATAGACAACATATAGAATATGAAATCCCAGTGAGAAATAGGTATGAACCAATCATGAATAATCAATTTTTAGATGGGATCCCCCCACACCACAAAACGAAAACGCGCCAAATAAGACACATAACACCAGAACGGGCGAAATCCCCTCCAAAAATGGGTCATCACCGAGAAATGGGTCACCAATACAACTTGAGACACAGGGACCAATACCAAGAAATACAACACAACCCGAGGGAGGGGAATTATCAGGGAGGGAGGGAGAATTATATCCCAAACCGGTATCAATACCATTACTATCAAAGGGGACAAGGAGGGGAAAGGGAAAAGGGAAGAAGGAAACACAGAGATTAAAAAGTCAAAAAGAGTTGGATTCAATCATTAATTTGAGTAAAACATCTCTCACTTCAACTCAGATCCAATTAATAAATAAGGGACGAAAATTTTCCCCCACAGCACAAGCTAGCAAATTCGATATCTATATTGGAATAGAGAAATTTGTTAGAAAATTGTGCCTTAAAAAATACTTTATGAGGAATCCCATATCTATGAACTCTATTGAAAATGATACTTTCCTCCACACTAATTTGAAGTTAACAAGCAAGATGTATCCATGACAGCAGATAGGCCATGAGATGGCAGCATTTAAGAAGTCCGTAGAAACAGATATTAGGAAATTAAAAATTAATGGAAGATTAGGTAATAATGTGATAAAAAGAAAAAGAAAACAAAACGAGCGGCACTCACCGTTGATAGGCAGGTAACTTTATTCCATGGCAGGAGGGGGGTGCAAGGGTTGCAGATACAGCAGCAAATAAGCAACAGCCGTTTCGCGCGTGTATGCGCTTCTTCTGGCTTTCCAACACTGAAGAGGTCACGGCACCTTCTTATAGTGCACAGGAAGCCGCATCATCGCAGTAATTTGCTTAATTACTAAGTAATCAACACCTGGCCTCTCAAGAGGGAGGGCAGGGATTACAGTCAGGTGGGACCTCTTCAATGATGTAAGGTGCATATGTGAACATACATAAACCAATAAGAACAAATCAAAATACGAAAATACAATAAGCAAGAGTGGTTCATTACAAAAATACGCTCATATCTATTTTTTCATTTAGTCCCAGCGGACCCAATGCATCCTTGCGTAGGATCCATATAGTTTCTCTTCTCAGAAGCTCCCTTTCTCTGTCACCACCTCTTTCAGTGCGGTTAACTACTTCAAGGCCAGCAAAAGTCAGCACATTGGGATTTCCACTATGTGCCCTGTTCACATGATCAATTAACCGCGGAACGCCCTTTCCTGTTTTTAAGGAGTTTAGGTGTTCGCGGAATCTTTCAAATAAGCAGCGGATAGTTTTTCCGATGTAGAAGCGTCCGCATCTACATAAAATTATATAAACCACAAATTTGCTGCGGCAAGTAATAAGTGGAAAAACCCTATGTTCTATCCCTGCAACAGAGATCACTTGTAGTTGGGAATTGAAGCTGCAGAAGGAACAGCTTCTGCAACTCCTATTCCCTTTTGGTCTCTGTTCAGACAGCCATGTGAGACGTTTTTTTCTGAAATGGCTAGTTACCACTTGATCGCGTATAGTATGGCATCTTCTAAACGCTATCACTGGTTTCATATCTTTCAATTGTTTTAGGGAATCGTCCCTCACTAGGATACTCCAATTTTTCTTTATGACCTGTTTTATCTTATCGGCCATAGGACTGAATTTAAAGGAAAAGGCGAAGGGTGGGGGCCCTTTTATTGAGGGTTTACCCTCCCTTACTTCTGTCTGATGTACTTGTGACGCTTTTGTCATAGCTTGATTCAACAAGTCTGGGGGATACCCTCTACGTCTGAGCCTAGCGCGCAGATCCTGCGCCTGTTTATCATAACTCATTGAGGTGGTATTTATACGCGCAATTGCCAATCTGTACCTGGCCCGGTTCGAAGACCGTTTTGTGTACTCGAGTTCTAATCCATTTCTGAAATATATGCATGCCTATTACAGATTCGTGGATGATGTTTTCATCATATGGTCCAGCGACGAGGCACATTTCCGGGCTTTCGTGGATTACTTGAATACACAGAATGACATGAACATGCGTTTTACTTACCAGTTTGGGGGCAATAAAATCGAGTTTCTGGATGTAGTGGTATCAGTGGTGGAGGGGGAGTTGGTGACGGAAGGTTTTCGCAAGCCGACCGCCGCCAACTCCCTCCTCCATTTCTCTAGCTATCACCCAAGCACAGTAAAACAATCAGTGCCATATGGCCAATTCAGAAGACTTGCGCGTATAAATACCACCTCAATGAGTTATGATAAACAGGCGCAGGATCTGCGCGCTAGGCTCAGACGTAGAGGGTATCCCCCAGACTTGTTGAATCAAGCTATGACAAAAGCGTCACAAGTACATCAGACAGAAGTAAGGGAGGGTAAACCCTCAATAAAAGGGCCCCCACCCTTCGCCTTTTCCTTTAAATTCAGTCCTATGGCCGATAAGATAAAACAGGTCATAAAGAAAAATTGGAGTATCCTAGTGAGGGACGATTCCCTAAAACAATTGAAAGATATGAAACCAGTGATAGCGTTTAGAAGATGCCATACTATACGCGATCAAGTGGTAACTAGCCATTTCAGAAAAAAACGTCTCACATGGCTGTCTGAACAGAGACCAAAAGGGAATAGGAGTTGCAGAAGCTGTTCCTTCTGCAGCTTCAATTCCCAACTACAAGTGATCTCTGTTGCAGGGATAGAACATAGGGTTTTTCCACTTATTACCTGCCGCAACAAATTTGTGGTTTATATAATTTTATGTAGATGCGGACGCTTCTACATCGGAAAAACTATCCGCTGCTTATTTGAAAGATTCCGCGAACACCTAAACTCCTTAAAAACAGGAAAGGGCGTTCCGCGGTTAATTGATCATGTGAACAGGGCACATAGTGGAAATCCCAATGTGCTGACTTTTGCTGGCCTTGAAGTAGTTAACCGCACTGAAAGAGGTGGTGACAGAGAAAGGGAGCTTCTGAGAAGAGAAACTATATGGATCCTACGCACGGATGCATTGGGTCCGCTGGGACTAACTGAAAAAATAGATATGAGCGTATTTTTGTAATGAACCACTCTTGCTTATTGTATTTTCGTATTTTGATTTGTTCTTATTGGTTTATGTATGTTCACATATGCACCTTACATCATTGAAGAGGTCCCGCCTGACTGTAATCCCTGCCCTCCCTCTTGAGAGGCCAGGTGTTGATTACTTAGTAATTAAGCAAATTACTGCGATGATGCGGCTTCCTGTGCACTATAAGAAGGTGCCGTGACCTCTTCAGTGTTGGAAAGCCAGAAGAAGCGCATACACGCGCGAAACGGCTGTTGCTTATTTGCTGCTGTATCTGCAACCCTTGCACCCCCCTCCTGCCATGGAATAAAGTTACAGTCATGTGAAAAAATTAGGACACCCTTTGAAAGCATGTGGTTTTTTGTAACATTTTTAATAAATGGTTATTTCATCTCCGTTTCAACAATACAGAGAGATTAAAGTAATCCAACTAAACAAAGAAAACTGAAGAAAAGTCTTTTCAAGATCTTCTGTAAATGTCATTCTACAAAAATGCCTATTCTAACTGAGGAAAAAGATAGGACACCCTTGCCCCTAATAGCGAGTGTTACCTCCTTTGGCTGAAATAACTGCAGTGAGACGGTTCTTGTAGCCATCTACCAGTCTTCGACATCGGTCTGAGGAAATTTTACCCCACTCCTCAATGCAGAACTTTTTCAGCTGTGAGATGTTTGAGGGGTTTCTTGCACGTACAGCCCTTTTCAAGTCACCCCACAGCATCTCAATGGGATTCAAATCTGGACTTTGACTTGGCCATTCCAGGACTCTCCATTTCTTCTTTTTCAGCCAATCTTTGGTTGATTTACTAGTATGTTTTGGGTCATTGTCATGTTGCATGGTCCAGTTCCGCTTCAGCTTTAATTTTCTAACTGATGGTCTCACATGTTCTTCAAGCACCTTCTGATACACAGTAGAATTCATCGTGGATTCTATGATGGTGAGCTGACCAGGTCCTGCTGCAGCAAAGCAGCCCCAAACCATGACACTTCCACCTCCATGCTTCACAGTTGGTATGAGGTTCTTTTCTTGGAATGCTGTGTTTGGTTTACGCCAAACATGTCCTCTGCTGTTGTGTCCAAATAATTCAATTTTGGACTCATCTGTCCAAAGAACATTATTCCAGAAGTCCTGGTCTTTGTCAACTTTATCTCTGGCAAATGTCAGTCTGGCCTCGATGTTTCTCTTGGAAAGCAAAGGTTTCCTCCTTGCACACCTCCCATGCAAGTTAAACTTGTACAGTCTCTTTCTGATTGTAGAGGCATGTACTTCTACATCAACAGTAGCCAGAGCCTGCTGTAGTTCTCGAGATGACACTTTAGGGTTTTTGGAGACCTCTTTTAGCATCTTGCGGTCTGCTCTTGGGGTGAACTTGCTGGGGCGACCAGTCCTGGGCATGTTGGCAGTTGTTTTGAAAGCCCTCCACTTGTAGACTATCTTCCGGACAGTGGAATGGCTGATTTCAAAATCTTTTGAGATCTTTTTAAATCCCTTCCCAGACTCATAGGCTGCTACAATCTTTTTTCTGAAGTCCTCTGACAGCTCTTTTGCTCTCACCATGGTGCTCACTCTCACTTCAACAGTCAGGAGCACACCAAACTAAATGTCTGAGGTTTAAATAGGGCAAGCCTCATTCAACATGCAGAGTAACGATCTACTAATTATGTGCACCTGGTGTGAGATCTGAGCCAATTTAAGAGGGAATACATGTGAGGGTGTCCTATCTTTTTCCTCAGTTAGAATAGGCATTTTTGTAGAATGACATTTACAGAAGATCTTGAAAAGACTTTTCTTCAGTTTTCTTTGTTTAGTTGGATTACTTTAATCTCTCTGTATTGTTGAAACGGAGATGAAATAACCATTTATTAAAAATGTTACAAAAAACCACATGCTTTCAAAGGGTGTCCTAATTTTTTCACATGACTGTACCTGCCTATCAACGGTGAGTGCCGCTCGTTTTGTTTTCTTTTTCTTTTTATCATATATGCTCACTGCAGCTACTAGCTGAGCACCTCCGTGAGGCACCACTCCTCGGCAGTCGCATCCTGACAATTTTAGGTTTGGTGTAGTGCCACTGGTTATCTGCTCTACATTTTACATTAGGTAATAATGTGACCACTCAAGAAATACAGGCCTTGAAACAATTACAAAAGTCGGAAAATATCACCATACGACCTGCTGATAAGGGAGGGGCTATCGTCATTCTGGAGACACAAAAATATAAAGCAGAATGTCTAAGACAATTGTCGGATACTGCTACATACTCCAGACTGATGAAAGACCCCACAAATGAATACAGTAGGGAACTGATGGACTATGCCAGAGATGGTTGGGAAAGGGGTATTCTAAATGAACATGAATTCAAATACATTACCAAGATCCATCATAGATTGCCAGTTCACAAAGATCAAACGAATCCCCCAGGGAGACCAATCATCTCTGGCATAGGGTCTTTAACTTCAAATTTGTCGGAGTATATAGACAAACTCCTACAACCAAGTGTAAAAAAGAACTTTGCCTATATAAGAGACACGACGCAAGTCATACAAATAGTGGAGGGTCTCAAATATGAGGCAAACTGGATATTGGGGACTTTGAATGTAAGTTCCCTCTATACGGTTATAAACCATGATCAAGGAATTAAAGCATTAAGGAATCAATTGAACATCCATAGTGATCTCGTGGAGAAGCAAATAGACTTTATAGCAGAGGGGGTGAAATTTATTCTGACCCATAATTATTTTGCTTATAATCAGGATTATTATCTCCAGACTAGGGGAACCGCCATGGGTACCAGGTTTGCCCCCAGTTACGCAAATCTATTCATGGCGCAGTGGGAAGATGAGGAGATCCTGCACATGGTGGGGGCAGACCTGGTACTCTGGCATAGGTTTATTGATGACATCCTTTTTGTCTGGAGAGGTACGAGAGAGGATCTTAATTTATTCCTAGAAAGAATGAATAATAATGTTTATAGCCTCAGTTTTTCAGCTAATTTGAGTGAAGAAAAAATAGAATTCCTAGATTTGTCAATTAGGGTGCAAGATAACCAATTATTCTGCAGCACATTCCAAAAAGAGGTGTCCCGAAATAGCTACATCCTTTTCTCAAGCTGCCATCTACCAAGATGGTTGCTTGAAGTCCCAACAGGACAATTCAGGAGGATAAAAAGAAATTGTACGGATGAAGCAGACTTTGATAGGGAGGCCCAAATGTTGAAAAAGCGTTTTTTGGATAAAGAGTACCCCAATAATGTATTGGATAAAGCACTTACCAAAGTGCAAAATACAGATAGGGAGACCTTCCTTATAGAAAGTACAAAAGAAGAAAAAGAAGGAGATCAGTTTAGAATCATATTACCCTTCAATAAACAACATAAACAAATAGAGGGAATTGTGAGGAAGCACTGGCATCATCTACTGAGCGATAAATTAATAGGCCCTTTGGTCAGCGATGGTCCCCAAATTACATATACAAGGGCTCAGAATTTATCTTTAAAGGTAGCACCATCAGTTAAAAATAAAAATAAAGAGAACAAATCATCCATGCAAAGCTGGTTGAATTTGAGTGGCTTCTATAGATGTGGGAGATGTGGGATTTGTAAACTCACATCATTTCCCAAGAAGACCACTAAAATCCAATCACGGGTAAACTCCTTTGCGTGGAAAATAAAAGAATTTCTGACCTGCAGCTCAAGTAACATCCTATATATGATAGAATGCCAGTGTAAGAAACAATACATTGGGAGAACCAAACGCACATTGAAAAAAAGACTGGCAGAACATGTTACTAACATAAAAAACGGTTATGAAAAGCACTCTCTGTCATTACATTACAAACAATGCCATAACAAAAATCCTGAAGGCATGGTCTTCGCGGCCTTTGAAAAGGTGGATGTGCATTGGCGAGGTGGAGACCATATCGCTCGGATGTCCAGACAGGAATCCAGGCGAATTTTTGATTTTCAAACCCTCCTCCCACGAGGATTAAATTCAGATTTTGAATTATTTGGTTTCTTATAGACAATGGAGAGGGGTGCCTTCCTCTGATGTGACATCCTGAGTTTGGCTGTGTATCAGCACCAGGATCTCCCCTCGGGGGCAGGCCCCCCCCTCCCCTTATACTTCAAATGAAAAATCCAACATAAATGACAAGTTCATTGAAGATTATACATGTCTAAGAGACCATTGGATGAGAAAATTTTCAACATTCATCATTCAATATTCAATATCCAATATCTAACATTTAATTATGTCCCTAATAGGGAGGATACATAATAATCGATATGGGACCTCAGAGATAGATGTAGGAGGTGAGACCCACACAAAACGCATTGAAAACGCATATGCGTTTTTGGGCATGTGATGCGTTTTCGATGCTTTTATTGCGTTTTTGGACTTTTTGGATTTTTTGGATCTTTTGGTACCTTGATCTATAGTCTCCAAATATAAGGAATTATTTAGTTATATTGAAGATTAGTTAAATGGAAGATTCAATAGAATATAGCTTATCTTCAACCCAAAAAAGGAAGAACAAATGAAAGGAATAGAATCCAAGGGATCAGGTTCTCTAAGTTTAACTGATATATTAAATTTATTTATATTTTTAGATATATTTTTTAGATGCATTTTAGAAATAAAGATTATTAATGATATAAAATAAAGGTTAAGCAGTCTATATATATATACATAGTTAGTAGTATACACCGAGGATATAATAAACAGCTAAATGTGAATAGGAGAAATCCATGTCGGGTTTTGGTGGGGTTTCTGAGAACCGCAGTATATAAGGAAGAAGGGTAATACTCGCATTATAGCCACTGAGGAAGAGGTCGGACCCTCGAAACGCGTCTGGTTGGTCCTGCGAGTAAATTACCCATCCGAACCCGAATGCAATAACCATCGGAAGATCAACATACAGCTTGTAATAATATTCCAGTGAAAACAAAGCTGGCCCAAGCTATCGCGAGACCACGCAAACTCTGCAGATCACTTCCTGGTCGGTGACACGCAAGGAAGTAACCTCATGGAACGCCGAGACAAGCGAGCAGCAACTCTGCAGTATTGGATCCTGTGTTAACCCGGGAGAGACAAGAGACCCAGCGTCTATCAGAGTGGCACCCCCATAGAGGACAGTCACAACTAAGGGCAAGGTAAGAGGGTTTGAAAAACTAGGTGGACGCCCCAGTTCTAAAACCCAACCACATTCTACCTAACCCTAATTATCTGACGCACAGAGGAATCGATACAAAAGAGCTGTATTGAATGGAAACAGTTATATCATCTGATTCAAGGAATTGCTACTAGGTCTTCATAAGACTTTATTCACTCAACACCAACCACATAGGATTTTTATACCCTTATTTCTTGCCACCTATATATATATCTTTTACAGGATATACATATATTTTCCACAGGACTTACATTTTTTCACAGCATACCTACTTTGATAATTCCTCCACACAGGACTTCATTGAATTTATTTGTATTGTTTGCACATTTTATTTGCACCTACTGTATATGAAATGACCAAGAGCATAAAATCCATTTAGACAGCCATCACAGGGAATACATAGGAATATATCTGTATGCATTTATATATTGTCCCCAGTGCTTTCTATATTTAAACAAATTGATGTGTAATTTTTTAATAATGTGTAAGTTTTATGTACAATTTTAATATCATATAAAGTTACTACTTATAGATCTGCCAGCTGGTGAGTGCCTGTTTTTACTTTTATTTCTTATATTCTGCTATACGGGATGAACAGGTGAATCATCCAAAAACAGAGCACCTTAACCATAGTATCAGATACGGGTGAGCCACGATATACATATATATTCCACTATCTATATTTTCACCTAATATCGTTGAGCTCCCCAGTGCCTGTTAGTATGGACATTTGGCAGTTTATAGAGAACCAAAATACCAGGTTGGAGACGTTTATTTTTGAAGAAGCTAATACAAATAATTTTGGATCCAATGAGAAATCCGTCACGGAGTCCTTTAGAGAACTGGAAACGTTGCTGATCAGTCAATTAAAACAAAAATGGGAAATTAAATCCCTGGGGAAATACCTGGAATTAGGTATTATACCCAAAGGACTACAGCTATCTAAGAACCCAGCGACGGATTTACTAAATGACTCCTTCAGGGAAGAATGGGATAATCTCCTGATGAAAGAATCCATAGCATTGGTAGAACTAATTATCAAGAGGAGAAATAAAATCTTAGAAGAAACCTCAGAAAAAATCCTAAAAATTAGGGAATCGATACAGGTATTCCCTATAAGTGAAGAAATCACTAATTGGCAACAAAGAATTTGCAAAAACTTAGGATTAATAGAACAAGAGATAGTTAGTAAAAAAAAGTAAGAAACTGAAGAAAACTACTAGAGGAGAAATAGATAAATATTCATCAGGTGAAAACCAACAATTAACCAGTACAAGGTTAAATGAAGAACCCATTAGAGAAAATAGAGAAAATAGACAACATATAGAATATGAAATCCCAGTGAGAAATAGGTATGAACCAATCATGAATAATCATTTTTTAGATGAGATCCCCCCACACCACAAAACAAAAACGCGCCAAATAAGACACATAACACCAGAACGGGCGAAATCCCCTCCAAAAATGGGTCATCACCGAGAAATGGGTCACCAATACAACTTGAGACACAGGGACCAATACCAAGAAATACAACACAACCCGAGGGAGGGGAATTATCAGGGAGGGAGGGAGAATTATATCCCAAACCGGTATCAATACCATTACGATCAAAGGGGACAAGGAGGGGAAAGGGAAAAGGGAAGAAGGAAACACAGAGATTAAAAAGTCAAAAAGAGTTGGATTCAATCATTAATTTGAGTAAAACATCTCTCACTTCAACTCAGATCCAATTAATAAATAAGGGACGAAAATTTGCCCCTACAGCACAAGCTAGCAAATTCGATATCTATATTGGAATAGAGAAATTTGTTAGAAAATTGTGCCTTAAAAAATACTTTATGAGGAATCCCATATCTATGAACTCTATTGAAAATGATACTTTCCTCCACACTAATTTGAAGTTAACAAGCAAGATGTATCCAAGACAGCAGATAGGCCATGAGATGGCAGCATTTAAGAAGTCCGTAGAAACAGATATTAGGAAATTAAAAATAAATGGAAGATTAGGTAATAATGTGACCACTCAAGAAATACAGGCCTTGAAACAATTACAAAAGTCGGAAAATATCACCATACGACCTGCTGATAAGGGAGGGGCTATCGTCATTCTGGAGACACAAAAATATGAAGCAGAATGTCTAAGACAATTGTCGGATACTGCTACATACTCCAGACTGATGAAAGACCCCACAAATGAATACAGTAGGGAACTGATGGACTATGCCAGAGATGGTTGGGAAAGGGGTATTCTAAATGAACATGAATTCAAATACATTACCAAGATCCATCATAGATTGCCAGTTCACAAAGATCAAACGAATCCCCCAGGGAGACCAATCATCTCTGGCATAGGGTCTTTAACTTCAAATTTGTCGGAGTATATAGACAAACTCCTACAACCAAGTGTAAAAAAGAACTTTGCCTATATAAGAGACACGACGCAAGTCATACAAATAGTGGAGGGTCTCAAATATGAGGCAAACTGGATATTGGGGACTTTAAATGTAAGTTCCCTCTATACGGTTATAAACCATGATCAAGGAATTAAAGCATTAAGGAATCAATTGAACATCCATAGTGATCTCGTGGAGAAGCAAATAGACTTTATAGCAGAGGGGGTGAAATTTATTCTGACCCATAATTATTTTGCTTATAATCAGGATTATTATCTCCAGACTAGGGGAACCGCCATGGGTACCAGGTTTGCCCCCAGTTACGCAAATCTATTCATGGCGCAGTGGGAAGATGAGGAGATCCTGCACATGGTGGGGGCAGACCTGGTACTCTGGCATAGGTTTATTGATGACATCCTTTTTGTCTGGAGAGGTACGAGAGAGGATCTTAATTTATTCCTAGAAAGAATGAATAATAATGTTTATAGCCTCAGTTTTTCAGCTAATTTGAGTGAAGAAAAAATAGAATTCCTAGATTTGTCAATTAGGGTGCAAGATAACCAATTATTCTGCAGCACATTCCAAAAAGAGGTGTCCCGAAATAGCTACATCCTTTTCTCAAGCTGCCATCTACCAAGATGGTTGCTTGAAGTCCCAACAGGACAATTCAGGAGGATAAAAAGAAATTGTACGGATGAAGCAGACTTTGATAGGGAGGCCCAAATGTTGAAAAAGCGTTTTTTGGATAAAGAGTACCCCAATAATGTATTGGATAAAGCACTTACCAAAGTGCAAAATACAGATAGGGAGACCTTCCTTATAGAAAGTACAAAAGAAGAAAAAGAAGGAGATCAGTTTAGAATCATATTACCCTTCAATAAACAACATAAACAAATAGAGGGAATTGTGAGGAAGCACTGGCATCATCTACTGAGCGATAAATTAATAGGCCCTTTGGTCAGCGATGGTCCCCAAATTACATATACAAGGGCTCAGAATTTATCTTTAAAGGTAGCACCATCAGTTAAAAATAAAAATAAAGAGAACAAATCATCCATGCAAAGCTGGTTGAATTTGAGTGGCTTCTATAGATGTGGGAGATGTGGGATTTGTAAACTCACATCATTTCCCAAGAAGACCACTAAAATCCAATCACGGGTAAACTCCTTTGCGTGGAAAATAAAAGAATTTCTGACCTGCAGCTCAAGTAACATCCTATATATGATAGAATGCCAGTGTAAGAAACAATACATTGGGAGAACCAAACGCACATTGAAAAAAAGACTGGCAGAACATGTTACTAACATAAAAAACGGTTATGAAAAGCACTCTCTGTCATTACATTACAAACAATGCCATAACAAAAATCCTGAAGGCATGGTCTTCGCGGCCTTTGAAAAGGTGGATGTGCATTGGCGAGGTGGAGACCATATCGCTCGGATGTCCAGACAGGAATCCAGGCGAATTTTTGATTTTCAAACCCTCCTCCCACGAGGATTAAATTCAGATTTTGAATTATTTGGTTTCTTATAGACAATGGAGAGGGGTGCCTTCCTCTGATGGGACATCCTGAGTTTGGCTGTGTATCAGCACCAGGATCTCCCCTCGGGGGCAGGCCCCCCCTCCCCTTATACTTCAAATGAAAAATCCAACATAAATGACAAGTTCATTGAAGATTATACATGTCTAAGAGACCATTGGATGAGAAAATTTTCAACATTCATCATTCAATATTCAATATCCAATATCTAACATTTAATTATGTCCCTAATAGGGAGGATACATAATAATCGATATGGGACCTCAGAGATAGATGTAGGAGGTGAGACTCACACAAAACGCATTGAAAACGCATATGCGTTTTTGGGCATGTGATGCGTTTTCGATGCTTTTTTTGCGTTTTTGGACTTTTTGGATTTTTTGGATCTTTTGGTACCTTGATCTATAGTCTCCAAATATAAGGAATTATCTAGTTATATTGAAGATTAGTTAAATGGAAGATTCAATAGAATATAGCTTATCTTCAACCCAAAAAAGGAAGAACAAATGAAAGGAATAGAATCCAAGGGATCAGGTTCTCTAAGTTTAACTTATATATTAAATTTATTTATATTTTTAGATATATTTTTTAGATGCATTTTAGAAATAAAGATTATTAATGATATAAAATAAAGGTTAAGCAGTCTATATATATATACATAGTTAGTAGTATACACCGAGGATATAATAAACAGCTAAATGTGAATAGGAGAAATCCATGTCGGGTTTTGGTGGGGTTTCTGAGAACCGCAGTATATAAGGAAGAAGGGTAATACTCGCATTATAGCCACTGAGGAAGAGGTCGGACCCTCGAAACGCGTCTGGCTGGTCCTGCGAGTAAATTACTCATCCGAACCCGAATGCAATAACCATCGGAAGATCAACATACAGCTTGTAATAATATTCCAGTGAAAACAAAGCTGGCCCAAGCTATCGCGAGACCACGCGAACTCTGCAGATCACTTCCTGGTCGGTGACACGCAAGGAAGTAACCTCATGGAACGCCGAGACCAGCGAGCAGCAACTCTGCACTATTGGATTCTGTGTTAACCCGGGAGAGACAAGAGACCCAGAGTCTATCAGAGTGGCACCCCCATAGAGGACAGTCACAACTAAGGGCAAGGTAAGAGGGTTTGAAAAACTAGGGGGACGCCCCAGTTCTAAAACCCGACCACATTCTACCTAACCCTAATTATCTGACGCACAGAGGAATCGATACAAAAGAGCTGTATTGAATGGAAACAGTTATATCATCTGATTCAAGGAATTGCTACTAGGTCTTCATAAGACTTTATTCACTCAACACCAACCACATAGGATTTTTATACCCTTATTTCTTGCCACCTATATATATATCTTTTACAGGATATACATATATTTTCCACAGGACTTATATTTTTTCACAGCATACCTACTTTGATAATTCCTCCACACAGGACTTCATTGAATTTATTTGTATTGTTTGCACATTTTATTTGCACCTATATGAAATGACCAAGAGCATAAAATCCATTTAGACAGCCATCACAGGGAATACATAGGAATATATCTGTATGCATTTATATATTGTCCCCAGTGCTTTCTATATTTAAACAAATTGATGTGTAATTTTTTAATAATGTGTAAGTTTTATGTACAATTTTAATATCATATAAAGTTACTACTTATAGATCTGCCAGCCGGTGAGTGCCTGTTTTTACTTTTATTTCTTATATTCTGCTATACGGGATGAACAGGTGAATCATCCAAAAACAGAGCACCTTAACCATAGTATCAGATACGGGTGAGCCACGATATACATATATATTCCACTAATGTCATTTGGGTTGAAAAAAACTGATTGTTCTTCAGGCAGATGCACTGCTAATCTATGGATGGTATGGAATTGATAATGCCTTTCAAACCCATGCAAACGCCATGCTGCTTCTGGAGCACTGACATACCTAGAATTAATAAAGGTGTTTATTTCATCATGATTCAAAGTACCTTGTTCTTGAATGACAACATTTGCACAATCATGACCTTTGTACACATATTTAAAAAGGTATTTGACACTTTTCACTGATGCACAAACTTCCACATTAATGTGGCAATTGTACTTCAACGCTAAGTAAGGATTATATGGTACAACCCAAGAATTATCAAAATTCTTTCCGTTAAAAATTATAGTTTGGCCTGTATTTCTTCTCTTGTACTTTGGATAGTCATTGCTATTAGCAATAGTTTTTTGTTGAAATTCCTTCGGAAAATCCTTACAGCATTTGTCATTTGTCATACATGGAGAATTAGGATTCAGTGCTCCGCATGGTCCATGAATCATATGCTTTGTTACAATTGCATGCAAGCGAGGAGTGATTTCTATGTTAGGGATTTCAGCAGAGACAATTTTATCTATCAGTTCTTCATTTTTTGGTTTACAGCTTTCTTTAAGAATGAGAAGTATGTGAGCATGTGGTAAACCTCTCTTTTGAAATTCTATCACATAGACCATTGCTTTTGGGACTCCAAAAAATGTTTTTTTACTGATGTCATCAATTAGAGCTTTGAGTTTTAGGTGAAATCCTCTTGCAACTAAATGTGGTTGTCCATCAACAGTTTGTCCATGTTGTAGGTTATGTACAATCTCTTCCCATTTGGGATTGCATGTCATTGTAATAAAAAGATCTGGTTTTCCATATTTTCTGACACTTGCCATGGCATCTTGATAATTTTGTTGCATGTTTCTGGGGCTCCCTGCAAATGAAGAAGGCAAAATATGCATTTTTCCAGGACTCAGGCCTGCTTCATTGGCTTCATTAAACAAATGATCCATTAATCCAGAGTATTTTTCAACACGCAATTTAGGCTGATTTTGTCGTATATAATTGAGTCTGTTGGCTTCTGTTTTTACATATGCATCAACTATATATTACTGTGTAAGGCGGCCTGCATTTAAAAAAGGGATTAAAATCCTCTCTAATGGAAAGACGGTAACCGTAGTATTGCATTTGAGTGACTCTAACTCTAGGATTGTGTGACTGGTTTGGTAAATTTAATAAAGCTTGTGGTCTGTTTTGCAATGGAATGTCAATTCCCCAGCTTTGATCCCCATAGGGGAATAACAATGGATAAACCATGGGTTCCAAATTAGGATCAAGGACACTAATTCTTTGTGTTTTTTTTTTTGTATAATCTTCACTTAGTTTGCAGTGTATAAGAAGATCTCTTTCAAGTGGTGGTTCTCCATCATCATTTTGAAAAATAAAAGCAACCTCATTATATTTTGGTGCGTTATAGCGCCTTTGGACATTTTTGCGATCTTGTACTATTGTCATGGACACTTCCTTAATAACATTGTAATTTTTGGCGGCATTCTCTTCGTATACTTTTTCAACTTGGTACAACATTTTGCAAGCCTCGGCAAAATGATTGAATTGTGCCATAAATGTTCTTAATGTTTGTATAAGCTCTGTATTTATTTCTGAGTTGGCAGAAATTTGCATTCTTTGTTCTGCAGCTTCAGAGGGATCTAAAATGTATAATTGTGCAAACTGTCTGTTTTCACCCTGTTGAGGATGCAGTGTTCCTGCTCTGTGACAAATCGAACCATGGATTCGAAAACAGTATGGCCCATAGCCAGAAGGCGGACTACTGTTAGATCCCATAGATGCAAATGCTAGAGCACTATTTATTGACCTTATATTTTGCATGAAATTTTTGCTGTAATGATGCTGACCCATCATGAGCTGCTGTATAAACGGATTTGTTCGAATTGGTTGAAGATTTACTTTTCCTTTTGAGCAACACTGTGTACATTTTTGATCAGATGGTCTTTCTCCTTCAAAATGTTTTGCTTGACAAAAATTGCATATCTAATTTAAATCTCCACATGGGGTGGGGTATAATGTTACCCTCATTAATATTAACTATATCATTTATCATTGCCATTCTTTCTATTGTTGCCCGGGATTCGTTATTTTTCACTCGTTTACTTCGGCCCAGTCTCTGTAATTGTGCTTGCCGCAAACATTGTAATTGTCGTTCTTCTGATGTAAGATTTGTTCTCCTAGCTTTTTCTCTTTCAGCATGTCTCTTACATTTTTGTCTTTCTCTTATATCATTTGTCCTCTCCTGTGTGGCTGTTGATAAATGTGTTGTGTCTGTTTGTAGATCTGTTATCCTGCCTCTTTTTATTGCTTGTTGCTGACGTAGTGTTGCTCTCCTAGCCCTGTGTGCTTTCACATTTTTCTGACACTCATTTTCCTTTTCTTCAATAGATCTATTTGCTTGTCTTTGTCTTTCTCTTAGAGATTGTTTTTTACGCTGATTTTCCTGTTCTTCTATAGATCTATTTGCTCTTCTGAATCTTTCTCTTTTAGTGTTTTTGTGACACTCATTTTCTTTTTCTTGAATTGATCTATTTGCTCGTTTTTTTCTTTGTTTTTCAGCCTTTCTTTTTTTGATTTTTTACTTGCTGACTTGCATCGCACAGACCTGTCACTTACCAGTAGGAGGAGCGCCGGCCGGCCACAGACAGCGCATGTAAGTATAAGCTAAGTAACCATGGCAGCTAGGACTGCAATAGCGTCCTGGCTGCCATGGTAACCAATCGGAGCCCCAGCGATTAAACTGGGACTCCGATCGGAAATGCCGCTCCGCTGCCACCAATGATGGGGGGTGTAGGGGGGTTGTTAGCCTGTGGCCACTGCCACCAATGTTTTTAATACTGGGGAGGGAGGGGGGCCGCACTGGCCACCAATGCTTTTAATACTGGGGAAAGAGTGAGGGGGGGGCCGCGCTGGCCACCAATGCTTTTAATACTGGGGAGGGAGGGAGGGAGGGGGGGCAGCACTGGCCACCAATGCTTTTAATACTGGGGAAGGAGGGGGGTCTGGCCCCTGCTGCCTGGCAGCACCTGATCAGGGGGCTGAGATCCGCACAATTAACTCCCATTGTGCGGATCACAGCCCCCTGTAAAAGATCGGGTGCTGCCAGACAGCAGGGGGAAGTTATGTACACAATTCTTAGTATATTTTAACTTGAAGCGTCCCCATCACCATGGGAACGCCTCTGTGTTAGAATATACTGTCAGATCTGAGTTTTCACAATCTAACTCAAATCCGATGGTATATTCTAACATAGAGGCGTTCCCATGGTGATGGGGACGCTTCAAGTTAAAATATACCATCGGATTGGAGAAAACTCTGATCCGATGGAGTGTGTGCTGATTGGCTTGTGCGCCGCGCATGCGCACTTCACTAGTCGGCACACACGCACGGACAGCAGCCCTGAGCACGTACACAGGGCTTTTATTAGTATAGATATATATATATATATATAGTGACACAGCGAAGGGTTTTGTCTGGGAAGGCAAGTATTTTCCTCCCAACATGTGCGGCTGGGCTGGTTTCCAGCAAGGTGAGGTCAAATACCGGACCAGAGTGTAAGTGCCGAGTTTAAGGTTTTGACAGAACCTGGCTGTCCTTAAATAGGCACCTGGGCTCAGCAGCTAAGTCTCTCTGTTGGGATCTGGGAGCCTTGTGTCTGGATGAAGGCTTGCTACCTGTTTGGCGTGAAAACAGGTTGGTGCTGCTGTCAGCAAGGACTCTTTGAGGCAGAATTGCCGCATGGTGTGAATTACCACCAACACCGCAAGGTGACTTTTGTTTGAATATGACTGTTTGTTTTTTCACTTGCCTAATGTGTGAATAAAACACTGAACTGTTTGATCCAAAGAACTTGTTGTTCCCTCTATACTGCGTCCGCTAATCCTGTCTACCAGAGCGAGTCCCCTGGTAGTCCCCTGTGTGTGTGTGTGTGTGTGTGTGTGTGTGTGAAACTTGAAAAATTTGAATATTGTGCAAAGTTAATTTATTTCAGTAATGCAACTTAAAAGGTGAAACTAACATATGAGATAGACTCATTACATACAAAGCGAGATATTTTAAGTCTTTATTTGTTATAATTTGGATGATTATGTCTTACAGCTTATGAAACCCCAAAGTCACAATTTCAGGTACCCTTCGCATAGGGGGTATGGATTAATTAGCAGACTAGAGTGTGACGCTTTGAGCCTAGAATATTGAACCTTTTCACAAAATTCAAATTTTAAGTTGCATTACTGAAATCTATGAACTTTTGCACGATATTCAAATTTTTTGAGTTTCCCTCTGGGAACCTTATATATACTAGCTGAAGTACCCGACTTTGCTCGGGTATATTTAATCTATTTAATTTAATGTTTGTGTGTTTGTCGTTAAAATATATCAACACTATCCACTATAACATCTACAGCACCCCACCCTCAAAACAGTGACCTCCACAACCCCCACCCCTTAACACTGACCCCCCCCCCACAGTGCCCTGTTCCTTAAAATTGGACCTCCACAGCAGCCCACCCCCTTCACTTTGACATTTACAGCAGCCTTCCCCTTTAACAGTGACTTTCACAGCATACCACCCCCTTGACAGTGACCTCCACAGGGGCCACCCCTCTTAACAGTGGCCTTTACTGGATTGGGGGCGTGTCCTTTTGAACAGCTCACTCTAAGACAGTAGCACTGTACTGTCTGAGTGTGAGCTGCAGGGAGAAAGTCACTGTCCCTCCCACCCCTGCAGCTGACAGAAGTTGATTTTTACCTTCATTTTTTCAATCCCTGTCGGCTGAGGAGTGGAGAGGCGTGGCCTAACCAGATTAGGGCGTGGCTTAGCGGGACCTAGAAGTTGATTTTTAACTTAATTTTTTAAATCTCAGCCGGCTGAGGAGTGTGAGGGGGCGTGGCCTGACTGGATTGGGGGCGCACCCTTTTGAATAGCTCACTCTAAGGGTCCATTCACACATCCGTAGAATGGGTCTGCATCCGTTCCGCAAGTATGCAGAACGGGTGCGGACCCATTCATTCTCTATGTGGCCGGAAAAGATACGGACAGCACACAGTGTGCTCTCCGCATCTGCATTTCCGGAGCGCGGACCCGATATTCCGGTCGGCAGCTCCGGAAAAAAAGAGAGCATGTCCTATTCTTGTTCGCAATTGCGGACAAGAATAGGCATTTCTATGGGGGTGCCGGCCGGGTATCCACAATGCACTACGGACGTCTGAATGGAGCCTAAAACAGCAGCACTGTGCTGTCTGAGTATAAGCTGCAGGGAGAAAGTCACCCTCCCTCCCACCTCTGCAGCTGACAAACGTTGATATTTACCTTCATTTTTTCAATCCCTGTCGGCTCAGGAGTGGGAGGGGGACGTGGTTTAGTGGGGATTGGGGGTGGGGTTTTAAGTCTTTTGAGGGTGGACACATTGTGGCAGGGGGCGTGTCTGGGCTCCTTCCTGAAAAAGTGACGCCCCTTACTGGCTCATTTGCATACCAAATAAACAGGATTTTCAGAGGATAAAAATGTCTATTGCTGGAACAAAGGCACATCTTGAAATAAGGTACTAAGTGCTATTTGGCCATAGCTTTACTTCAAAAGCGATTATCCTTGTGACAGATTTCCTTTAAAGCTCTCCTACAGCAGTGAAGATAAATGGCTGGGTTGTTATGGAAACCTGGAGTAAAACTGTATGTGGAGGCTGGAGGACCTGCAAGCTTCTATTGGCTGATAAGGGTCATGTGACCAAGCTTCTATTGGCTAATGCATTATTATTTATTTATATCTCAGGAACGGTACATCCTAGAGAGCTGAGACCTGGTCTAAAACCTTCCCGGACACCTGATGTACCTGTGTGCCAAATTTTGTGGTTGTAAATGTGACAGTACGGATTCCTTTAGCGGACATACACACGCATACACTCAGCTTTATATATTAGATAAAACTAATGATTTTCTAGCAGTTATGTAATGTTCCAGAAACAACTTTACTTTTGTCTATGGACTGCACTACTGTCTTTGGAAAGCCAATACACTCTTTTTCCAAGTCTTATACAACCCTTTAAATGCATGCTTCACACATAAGATTGTATGGTTTCTAGAAAGATTGAAAGTAGGTCACAGTGCATGGATACAGATCACGTTGGGTGTTGTAAATATTCTCTAAGCCTCCCTCATGGGAAATAATTATACTTAAAATAACAAAACAAATTTTAAGTAAAAAAAAATCTTAAGCACAAATGAACATACTGTACATAACTTATGTTTTAGAATAAGTTTCAGATCATGACAAATGAATCACATGAATTTGGGCACACTTTGAATGATTTACATAGAGCAGGCATCCTCAAACTGCGGCCCTCCAGCTGTTGCAAAACTACAACTCCCAGCATGCCCGAACAGCCTACATGTATCAGCCTGCAGCAGGGCATTGTGGGAGTTGTAGTTTTACAACAGCTGGAGGGCTGCAGTTTGAGGATGCCTGACATAGAGGGTACTAAGAAATAAGAAAACCATTCAATAGTTACAAATGATAATCCGAAAAAAGATAAAACAAAATAGTTTCCTACCCTGCAGCTCCTAATAATTTTCATATACTGTATCTCCACTTTTAAGTCTTGGAGACAACGCTATATTCCATAGTAAAGTCACTGTAATCCAACTCTTCTTATATGAAATAATGGTCTACGTCGCTTTCTAGTTTTCTACATCTGAAAAAAATTCAATGAGCACAGTGTCAAGTAATTAATGACTTTAAATATTGAGAATATTATAAGTAGACTTGAAAGAATTGAATCCAACAAAGTGGAATTTGATCCGAATTTCAGGCTAAATTTGATTCGCTGTGAAGCCGAATTTCCTCGTGCTTCGTGGGAGCGAATTGATTTAACCTAAAATACTGTAAAAAACCCAAAAAATGATATTTACCTCCTCCATTTGCTTGCAATGGGCCGGCCGCCACCATCTTGATCAAAGATCTCGGCAGAAAACATGTGCATGGTGATGTCATATGTCACCACGCTGGCTGACGTGACAACGTCATCTCGCGCCGTGCGAGATTTCATGCCAGATCTTCAAGCAAGATGGCGGCAGCCAGCACATCGCAAGCAAATGGAGGCGGTAAGTTTGTTGAATTTTTTTTTCTGTTAGTTTTACACAGTTTTTACACTCAGATGCCACGATCATGTATGAGCGCAGCATCTGAGGGGTACAATGATGAGGAGCTCCCTGTCATTGCACCCGCTACTTACAAAAAAAGGGCTTTGTGACGAAGTCATTTTTCACGAATCTAATTTTTTTTGGTCAAATTCAGCAAAGCAGCCGAATTGAATTTTCCGAACCTTCGTTCATCTCTAATTTTATGGTCAACTTTTAACATGTAATATTGGGGTGTGTGATAGACTACACAGAAGGTGTCATGCTAGCTCTCTGTCCTCACCACTGTCCTGCTGTCCCAGGCAGGCATGGCTGTCACTCCTCTCTCCCTGTGTGCATACTGACTAGTGGTCAGTGAATTTCCTCTCAGCACTGTGAGTGAGTGTGTGAGTTAATCCTATTCTGTTGCTTCTTGTCCACCTGCTGGCCAAGCTGTTGATCAAACTCCCAATTTGCTGGGTTGTGGTTCCCCCTCCTCATCTGAGCTTTGAGTTTTTCTAGTCTCTAGTAACCAGGGCATTGTGAACTCTTGTCTGAATACTCATGTACTGTGTCTTGATTGTCTATTGATTCTGCTCTTTGCCACCTTCCCCAAACTTGGAACTGTTACATGGATTATGCACATTCTTAGCCTGCCTTGACCTTGGTACTGCTATCTGGAAAATAAATGTGCACAGCCTGCCCTGACCTTAGACTTTGTTCAGACTGTGCTTTTTGCCTGAGTCCTTGGTGCTTCGCACTGGTGTCTTTGATCATTAAGGGTCAGCTGTCAACTACACCAGGACTACTCTGGGAGGTAGTGGTCTGAATGGGAACCACCAAGACAAAATCCTTAGGTTTAGTCTAATGTCAAATTGGCCTATTGGAACAGTGGGTCCACACACCAACTGTCCATTACTGTAGGGAAGAATGTATCTTACATCATAATCTAATTAGGTGTATACAGTTCTGTATACACTACGGTACCCTTTTAATTTTTAAGGACCCTACTCATCATAGTAGTTGAGAGTTGTTGCATTTACAGTAGATGCAGCAATCATCTTGCTGATAATGTGATAATATGAATTGCCCCAATTGTGGGCTCATGTAAAAGGACTATGACTATGATCTGGGCACTACAAGTCTGTTCATTTTCCATCAGCATACCAAACAAGAAAAATTTGCTTATGGGATGAAGTGATCACATTGTACGAAAAAAATACATAAAAAATTAGAGCATGCAAATAGACCTTACTAAGCCTAAACCTTCTAAGAAACAAATAAATTTAACCAAAACAGGAAATTTCTTTATTAAAACCTAGATGTTCAGAAACTTTATGACGTAAGATTAATTTCACACCACATTTGGGCTCTATATTTGTCATATATGCTGGTCTGGAGTATACTGATTCTCATTGAAAATATCCAGCTAGTGCATAGACTTACAGACAATCCTTGCAACATTTCTGTGGACATGAAAGTACATCATGGCTTGAACAAAGGGGATTTCTGGGGACCTCAGAAGAGTTGATGCTCATCAGGCTGGAAAAGGTTACAAAGGAGGGTTGGGCAGAGAAGTAGCAGATGAGGTTTAACACTGACAAATGTAAGGTTATGCACATGGGAAGGAATAATACAAGTCACCCGTACATACTAAATGGTAAAACACTGGGTAACACTGACATGGAAAAGGACCTAGGAATTTTAGTGAACAGCAAACTAAGCTATATAAACCAGTGTCAGGCAGCTGCTGCCAAGACCAATAAGATAACGGGTTGCATCAAAAGGGGCATATATGCCCTTGATGAGAACATAGCCCTGCCACTTTACAAATCACTAGTCAGACCACACATGGAGTACTGTGTACAGTTCTGGGCTCCTGTGAACAAGGCAGACATAGCAGAGCTGGAGAGGGTTCAGAGGAGGGCAAATAAGTAACAACTGGAATGGGTGGACTACAGTACCCTGACAAAATCAGGGTTATTCACTTTAGAAAAAAGACAACTGAGGGGAGATGTAATTACTATGTATAAATATATCAGGGGTCAGTACAGAGATCTCTACCATCATTTATTTATCCCCAGGACTGTGACTATGACAAGGGGACAACCTCTGTGTCTGGAGGAAAAAAAGTTTCTGCACAAACATAGAAGAGGATTCTTTACAGTAAGAGCAGTGAGACTATGGAACTCTCTGCCTGAGGAAGTGGTGATGGTGAGTTCACTAAAAGACTTCAAGAGGGGCCTGGATGTATTTCTGGAGTGTAATAATATTACAGGCTATATCTACTAGAGATGGGTCGTTGTCACGGGACGCAAACGAGGCGCTCGCTCTCCACAGCGCAGTTGGCGTCCCGCCTCTGTGCAGGACCGAGGACACATGCAGCGTCCTTGTCTCCAAGGTGATAGCGGGTGGGACGCAGCCGGCTGCGCACGTCTCCTCAGCGCGGCCGGCGTCCTCGGTTCCCCCAGCAACCAAGGTAGCCTGAGCACCAAGCTGGGCACTCGGTGTTCAGAGGGGCGGGTCATGTGACGCTGGCCACGTCACATGATCCATGATAATCAGTATTTAACAGGCAGCCTGCTGGCCGCGGGTTGCCTGTTATTAGGTTCTTTGGTGATTCTTATTAGCTGGCATACTTACCTTCTGCTGTTTTCCCTGACGATCCTGTGCCTGCTCCTTGTGTACTGCGCTTCTCTCCTGGTATTATGACCCCGGCTTCTCCTGACTATTCTCTGCTTACTCCATTTGTACTTTGTTGCCCTCCTGGTATTGACTCGGTCCGTTCACGTTCTGTTGTTTGTCTGGTCTGTCCTCCCTGCACTTATTCCAAGTTAGGGATTGCCGTCCAGTCGTCCCCTGTCATTAGGACTTTGCGAGGCAAGTAGGCAGGGCCAGGGGTGAGGGTGGAGGGCAGTGGTCACTATACTCCCCCGTGTCTGTGTGTGTACGCGACCGTTACAGTCGTTGATCCAGGGAGTTATTCTGATTGCCTGATTAGAGTCAGGAAGGAATTTCTTCCCCTTAAGTGGGGAAAATTGGCTTCTACCTCACAGGTTTTTTTTTTGCCTTCCTCTGGATCAACTTGCAGGATAACAGACCAAACTGGATGGACAGATGTCTTTTGTCGGCCTTATAAACTATGTTACTATATTACTAACCATCTTTAAAGAATTTGGACCCCACAACTCCACAGTCAGGCAGATTGTGTACAAATAGAGGAAATTCAAGACCATTATTACCCTCCCATGAATAGCTGACCAATAAAAATGACTCCAAGTGCAAAGCTGTACTTTTGTCTCATCTATATTCAACAGCCTAGTTGACTACACTTCAATTCAACTATTTACAAATAGTAGAGGATTCATCCTAGTGGGAGTCAAAATGATATTCAACCACTGTTTTCTGTAATATGTGAGTACTGGAAGGGCATGTGGATTTGCTGTGTCACTGAACAAATTTGGCTTGGGGTTATTCCTAAGGGAATTACCCTGGTGGCTGTTATTATAAGCAGCTTATGATCACCGAAGGTAGGCACTGATCGATAGGAGTTAGCACCAGTAAAACATTTTATAAGATGGTCACTACACACAAATCAAATACTCAGCAGCAAGTTGTAAGATCCCAATTGCCAGTGTCACTGGAAAATCCACAGCTAACTAATTTCCCCTTAGCCACAAAATGAAACAAAATTATACAGATACATACTGTATCTAATATCTAAACAGACATTAGCCTAGTAAGATGGGAATTAACCAGCTATATACAAGGTTACAGGAACATGACACAGTCCATTGTGACAGGAGCACCTTGGTTTTCAGGCTTTTACCACTATGCAGGGATCTGGACTCTACTGCGGAGAAACCACCAGGCCACTAACTCCTGGAGTAGTCTCTATTCAGTGACTACAGACCCACAGTTGTCAAGAGACACCAACAGAGGAAGGTGTCTTAAATACTCTATAAAGGCTCAGCCATAGACAGATTAGGATGCATGCCAGCTTTTTAAGAGCTGGAGGCAGTTTGTGCACTCTATGGGAAGTGAGAAGCACTGTGAGCAAGAACAGGCCTCAGCCTGCATGGAAAGACAGAGTGGCACTACTGTGGTGGACCACTAGGGTTACACTTTGTAGCCTGGAAATGATAGAGTACAAAAATCAAACATAAGAAAGACAGGTATAACATCTATTTAGCTTCTTAAACCTCATAAGAATTCTAGTTTCACACATTCCTTATCAGAACACACACCTTAGAGGAAACGCCGTATGCATTGTATGCAAAGTCTGCATATAACGTATACTAAGCCTCATTCCTCTTTTTACTATAGTTTGAAACACATTATTTGTTTACATCTTGACATATATTATATTATTCTACCTATACATATAGGGATTTTATTTTATTTCAATGGACATTTGCTTTTCATTTGTCCTTGACAAATGAAAGTGGTCACTGGAAAATCCACAGCTAACTAACTTCCCCTTAGCCACAAAATGAAACAAAATTATACAGATACATACTGTATCTAATATCTAAACAGACATTAGCCTAGTAAGATGGGAATTAACCAGCTATATACAAGGTTACAGGAACATGACACAGTCCATTGTGACAGGAGCACCTTGGTTTTCAGGCTTTTACCACTATGCAGGGATCTGGACTCTACTGCGGAGAAACCACCAGGCCACTAACTCCTGGAGTAGTCTCTATTCAGTGACTACAGACCCACAGTTGTCAAGAGACACCAACAGAGGAAGGTGTCTTAAATACTCTATAAAGGCTCAGCCATAGACAGATTAGGATGGATGCCAGCTTTTTAAGAGCTGGAGGCAGTTTGTGCACTCTATGGGAAGTGAGAAGCACTGTGAGCAAGAACAGGCCTCAGCCTGCATGGAAAGACAGAGTGGCACTACTGTGGTGGACCACTAGGGTTACACTTTGTAGCCTGGAAATGATAGAGTACAAAAATCAAACATAAGAAAGACAGGTATAACATCTATTTAGCTTCTTAAACCTCATAAGAATTCTAGTTTCACACATTCCTTATCAGAACACACACCTTAGAGGAAACGCCGTATGCATTGTATGCAAAGTCTGCATATAGCGTATACTAAGCCTCATTCCTCTTTTTACTATAGTTTGAAACACATTATTTGTTTACATCTTGACATATATTATATTATTCTACCTATACATATAGGGATTTTATTTTATTTCAATGGACATTTGCTTTTCATTTGTCCTTGACAAATGAAAGTGGACACCTCTAGGTTCCATTACAATTTCTTTATAAGTATTTCTATAGAACCAGTAGTACCAGTAATATTAATTAGGTTGAGTTCTATTGTTTTGTTCATATAGATATTCAGCAACATACCACTAACTACCACTGTAGTATCCATAGCAGCTGCTATGGGTTCCCACAGCAGAAGGGAGCCTTGATGGCAGGAGGAAGACAAATTGTTTACTTTCAGGACCCACCAGCTATCGCATATACCCTACAGCACTGGCACAGTAGACAGTCTCAGTCCTGTGTCCAGCACTGCATATGTGAGGTGGGGGTGGTGCACAATTTTATTGGCCATGTAGCTCAGCACTGGAGAGAGATAAGTGGTAGTGAAGACCTGAGTGATTTCATCATCATACGACCAGTGCAGGAAGAGACAGATTTCCGCAGTGCAGAGGAGAAGTGTTAAAGGACTTGTAGGATGTCACAATGGGAGAGGGCGGAGTTTCTATGCTGTGTGTTGAGGAGAAGTTAGTGGTTTCTCTTCCTTCATAAGTTGTCAAATACTAGGAGTGAGGAGCAGTTAGGCGTTGGAGTTCTTTCCGTATACTCACTCCGGGTTATGTCCTCTGATAGCCCATAATAACAGTCTGGTCATGCAGGAAGTTATAGTTCTTTCCTCTTATACCCCTCTTCCTATAATGTCCTCTGGTGCCTTATAATAATAGTTTGGTTATGCTGTGAGTTGTAGCTCTCTATGGTTATATCTCTCTCTATGTAATGTCCACTGATGTCCTATAATAAAAGACTGGACATGCTAGGAGTTGTAGTTATTTTCTTTTATACTGTTTGCCCTGTGATGTCTACTGAAGTCCTATAATAGCCTGGAAATGCTGGAAGTTGTAGTACCCTCCTCTTATACTTCTGTCCCCATAGTGTCTTCTAATAATAATAAAATCCTAGCAATGCTTGGAGTCACACATGACCCATCACCGCTGTCGCCAGTCATCACCACGTCCCCCCAACAAAATGGAGGTTGATGAGGGGAGAAGTGGGACCTACAGACTCTGCAGTGGAGCCGGAACACAGAAGTGCAGATCGGGCAATTATGATCACCAGCAAGGGTTTGGTCATGAGGTGATCCCGCACCATATGCGTTAGGTGCCTGGTGGGGCTCTGGGGAATTGACAGGGGGTCAATTCAAACATTTAAATACAATGTAAAGAAAAATGAATAACTAACTAAGTAGCTAACTAACTTACTAACCAGCCAGTATTGTGAAAATATGTTTCTAAAGAAGATATAAAATCAAATTCACTCAAGATATCAATATCAAATTCAAGTCATATACCATTTATATATTTCTCATGAATTATTAACCACCTGTATGAAGATATAGAAGCAACTTTTCAGTTTGTCTGGATTTTGTTCACATTAGAACAAATATAATAATAAATTCATCACCTGCAGAGTAGCCAGAGGACATGTTGTTCTCACATTGCTGTCAATCAGTGGCAGGCCGAATTCTACATAAAATACTTTGTTATATTAATAAAGCCATGTCAGATTTTAAAGGAAATACTGGAATCTTGCATAGAATTTGATGTAGAGATGTTTAAGTATTGATACATATCCTATACAAAATTACAGCAAGATATGTTTTATTCATCTTTAGCTCTTCATTCTTATGCATTTGGTAATATTTACAAGGAAGAAGATAATGCGCAAATACCAGAGAATAAAAAAAAAAACTGCCATTTCTTTTCTCAAAAATTGACTTGACCTAGAGATGACATTTCATTATCAGTATGACATTTCAGCAGCAGTGTATTTCTAAAAGGGTCTAGTGAATGCTCAAATATTGTCTTTTTTCTATCTCATAGTAAAATCTTGTTTAGCGTGCTACTGTACAAGTCTTTCCAAATTCTAGAAGGTATACCGATTTGTTTCACTACAGTAAAGATGTTAGAATATAAGAGATTTTTATACTTTGCAAACTTACTTTTTTTTGTCTAAAGGTTAAAATGTACTGAAATGATTGAATTTCAAAATCATGTTAAAATTATATAGAAAATGTAACTCAAGGTTCATTCTCTAACATAGGGCCCACTTATTGCCAATTAAGCTTAAAGGGGTCTACAGGAATGATTTAAAATGGCTGCAAGCAACCTATTCATAGAACGTTAGCAGGACTAGTTGTCTCCACTGGCAGAGCTGCTAAGTGAGGGGGCAGAGCCTTACTACAAATAAGGCTCTGGCAGTTTCATATACTACACACTGGTGAGCATTACTGTCAGGCTACTCAGCCGTAATGGCATATTGTAGGCAGAATCATATCATTACCATCAATTGTCAACCATAGTTCCTAGTAGCATATGATATAATAGTGAGACCCTGCTCCCTCACCCCTGTGTAGCTCTGAAGGTGGAAGCAACCAGTCCTCTGTACTGTATATTGTAGAACAGGTTGCTTGCTGCCATTTTAAATCATTCTTGGAGATCCTCTTTTAAACTCCAATTTGGTGATTTGGTTTAAGCAAGAGGTCTATTTGTAACTGATATTCTTTCATATTGCAGAACCTCAAACAATAGTGGCTTTTACAGAGCAGACACTGAACAGGAATGATGAGATTCATCCCCAGGCATAGCCTGCTCATTAACTGTATTTACATACAGCATCTATCAGTGATGTATGAGAATGAAAAAATGTTACTATGATTGATTGTCAGTCGCCATACAGTTTCCAAGTTTGCTGGCAGCATGAACAGAGTTAAGTACTGCCAACAAACCAGGATTTTTGGTGCACCATGAAAGATACAGTCTCCCGACAAACAAGCATTTGCTCTTTTGAAAGATGATCAGCTATACCCTTAGAAAGGCCAATTATTGGAACAAGTGTTGTTCATATGGACATTCCTACCCTTTAATAGAGCCCTTACTGTTCAATGATCATTGGCTAATTTCTATAACAGGACATGACAATATCATGTAACTTTATCTCCCTCTAGACAATGGAGAAGGAGGATGTTAGGACATTGCATACCATGTGTATCTTTGGGGCTATATATAAAGCATTAATTTCTAGGCTAGGGGACAAAGGGATAACAAGAGTTAACTAAAAGTGCAGGGAAATGTAGGTGTTTGATTGTCTCATGTAATGAGCTGCTGCCTACCTAAAGAAAGAGAAACATTTCTCCAGATACAGTATATGAATAAAGAAGAGTTTTAGGGATAACCTCTTAAAAGCATAAGGGAGGTTTATCAAAACTCATGTAAAGAAAAAAAAATTAACTAGTTACCCATAGCAACCAATCAAAATCCATTTTTCATTTTTTAAGATGGAATCTGATTGGTTGCTATGGGCAAGTAAGCCAGTTTTCCTTTACACGAGTTTTGATAACTCTCCCCCATTAAACTCCAGAAATTCCACCTACTTCAGGACATAGAGTCCTTGATCCAGGGAGTATTCTGACTGCTTGGTTGGAGTCAGGAAGGAATTTTCTTCCCCTAAAATGAAGAAAATTGGCATCTACCTCACAGGGTTTTTTTATATATTTTTTTGCTTTCCTCAGGATCAACTTGCAGGAAAACAGACTGATCTGGTTCGACAGGTGTATTTTTTCAGTCTTACAAACTATGCTACTATGTTACTATGACAATGGAATTTTTGGGCTTAATGGAGAAGGGGGCCAAAAAGGACTTTTTAAAGCTAGCAAGAAAGACCTTCTGGAGAGCGGTCTGATATATTGCACCTTGTTGGCAATTGGAACATCTGCGTTCAAATAGGCTTGTCATTAAAGGGGTTTTCTAGGAATTTGATATCAATGGCTTATCCTCAGAATAAGCCATCAATATCAGATCAGCAAGGGTCCGACTCCTGGGACCCCCACGATCATCTATATGAAAATGTTGTGGCACTACTCTTCCTAGGCCAGTAACATCATTGTACATCAGTCACTTGGCCTAGGTCAAGCTCAGCCCCATTTACTTGAATTTCAATTTTAAGCAGAGCTGCTATACCATATACAGCATTGTGCTTGGTAAGTTGTGTAGAGACAGCAGCAAAGTTCTGGTGAGTGAAATGGTTTGAGCAGCAAACCACGCACATCCTCGTAGGTGCTGCCTTTTTTGCGGTTGGCGGGATGTAGTCCATAAAGTGACGACCAGTCAGGCGTTCTGGGTTGACAACGTCAACAGCACGACGTCCAGGTCTGTTCACAGCTACTGATGGCGTCTGGTGGTTGACAAAAATCCGCTCAACCACCTTCCATTTAAAATCAGAATGAAAGAGAGGCTTTCCACTCTTTGCTCTGTGCAGGATATATGCATTCCAAAGGCATTGTTACAGAAGATGCCTGATGATCTTCTTATAATATTTTTTTTGCTGTTTGCGCATAGCCGGATAAAATGTCATTGCCTGATCGGCTCTGTCGACACCTCCCATGGTATTATTATAGTCTATCACGACTTGCGGCTTCAGCACATCTTTCCCACCTTTTGTGTGGACCATGGCAGTAGAGGTATTGCGCACAGTACTCATGAGACACACGTCCTTCTTGTCTCGCCATCGCATTGCCATCATCTTACCCTTTTGCCAAGCAACCATTTGTCCGGTTTTGAGTTTTTTCTTGGCAAACATAGATGGCATGTCACGTCGGTTAGGCCTAACGGTACCATATGCCTCAGTCTTGTTTTGTAGCAAAACCTCATACAGTTCCGGAGACGTGTAGAAATTGTCCGTGGTCACACAATATCCCTGGTTCAGCAATGGCTCCAGCAGTGTAAGGACATTTGATGTGGCCATCCAATAGCCGCTGTACCTGGGGTTGAACTTCGTGCCTTTACCAGTGTAAATGACCGAATTCCAGATGTACCCAGTGGATGACTCGCAGAGCATGTAGGATTTGATGCCAAACCGCGCTCTTTTGGACGCAATGTACTGTATCCAGCTTAGGCGTCCCTTGTAGGCCATCAAACTTTCATCTACGCTGACGTCCCTTTCTGGCACGTAGGTCTGCTGGAAATTGGTCACAATAATTTGCCATATCTCCCAGATTCTTTTTGTTTGGGCGCAGGATGTGTGGCCTCAAATTCTTCATTGTTTGTGAAGTGGAAATACTTCATGATGAGGGAAAACCAGTATTCTGACATCACAGTGCCAAAAAATGGAGTGGCCAGTAACTTATTGGTGGTCCAGTACCATTTATGGAGCGGTTTCCCCATCACCCCCAGAAGAATGATGAGTCCCAGAAACTGCCACATGTCCTCTTTGGTCACCGGTTCCCACTTTCTGCTTCTGGAAAACGTGGCATGCAGCGTAGCGGATTGCTGCTCTTGGTAGCGATTTGTCTCCGTGACAATTTTTTCAATTTCCTCCTCAGTGAGGAATAATTGCAGGTATGCCAGAGGGTTGTCACGCTCAACATCTACCTTCATCCCAGGTGATCCAGTGAACAGGAATCTTGGGGGCGCTACCTGGTCCGTATCGCAGTCAATAGGGCACCAAGTGCGCACATGGCTGAGGTCAGGTGCAAGATCATCGCCGATCAGTGTCAGTGTCGGACGACAAATCTCCTCACAGCTCAATATCGCTCAGTTCTGCGAGCACCTCCGTGTCACTGTTGCTGTCACTCAACTGGTCCAAAAGCGCTTTTGTAGTAAAGTTGCGCTTTTTGGATGCCATGTTATAAATATTTTATGGGCAAAAATGACAGTAAAATGGCAGGCAAGGGGCACTGTACAGTTATCAAATGTCAGATCCGAGGTTATACAGTGTAATCCTCTCAGATTACTATGCATAACCTCTTTTATGTGCGTGTGTCACTTTTTATGTTTAGATTTATTTGAATTTCCCGCCCAGTTCCGCTCCCATGCGCAGCTGCTGCTCGCAGGGAACAGAACCAGGAAGCCAAATGCCGGCCGGCGCTCTCAGCGGAGGACATCGCCGGATCGCCGGCAGAAGGTGAAGGGACTCTTCAATGTTAACCCGAGCGTGACTCGGGGTTACCGCTCCTGGCAGCGAAAATTAACTCCGAGTCACGCTCGGGAATACCGCCAGGGAGGTTGAAGGCCTGGCAGAGCAAGTGGCCAAAGCAGCTGGGCAGTGTGTTGCCAACTTATGCATCGTGCACAGAGTTTTTTGCAAATAGTGCAAGTGCATGTTTGTTTCAATTTCTGGGTAGTATTATTGTTTTTGAGATGCTGGCAGCACGTTTTAGAACGGGAGGAGCTAAGCAGATAGATATATATGGAGTCATTGATCAAACTGGTGTAAAGTAGAACTGGCTTAGTTGCCCATAGAAACCAATCAGATTCCAACTTTCATTTTTGACAGCTCCTTTGGAAAATGAAAGGTGGAATCTGATTGGTTGCTATGGGCAACCAAGCCATCTCTACTTTACACCAGTTTTATAAATGACCCCAATAGTTTTGTGGGAAAAGATTCAGTAAAGCTTGTATTTCATTTATATAAATTCCTGCTCATTTTGGGCTTTAAAGGCAAAGAGGCAGTGATTGACAGCAATCTATGTATACACAGTTATAGATAGAAGGCTGTCAATCACTGGTAGGTTGAACTCCTTGACTTCAAATCCCATAATGAACAGGTTTTACTAAATCTTTTTCCATAAATCTGTTATTCAATCTATTCAGATCCTACTGCTCTATAGCTTACATTGCATTTTTATAGTGGCGGGTTCCCTTTAAGGCAAAACTGGGTATTTGGTTGAAAAAACCTATCCTATATTAGACCACCTGTTAAGTCTGATGCACACTTAGGGCTTATGCACACGACCGTTATGTGCATCCGCGTCCGTTCTGTCATTTTTCACAGTTTAGCGGAGGTCCCAATCATTTCTATGGAGCTGTGAAAAAAAACTGATAGTCCTCAGTTTTTTCTCCGCATCCGTGATCCGTGATTCCAGTCCGTCCAAAAAATATAACCTGTCCTATTCTTGTCAGTGGAAAACGGAGGACGGACCCATTCAAGTCAATGGGTCCGTCAAAAAAAACGGATGCACAACTGGTATGTCATCTGTGTCTGCGTCCGTATCCGTTTTTTTCTACAAGATATTGGTGTAATAAAATTACACTTTTCATTAACCTTCCTTTTTTTCCCCCTGTCAGACAAAAAAAAAGGAAGACACAAGGAAACACAACTGAAGCAAAATCGGACAAGGACCACTGAAGCCAAATCACTGTCGTGTGCATGAGGCCTAAGTCTATGTATAACAGAACAGATCGTCTTAATGGCGCAAAAGATGAACTAGATAAGCATCTATGCATTAGATTGCTCATTGACAATGAGTCTGCCACACAGCAAGTGTATGTATAATAGAAAAGATTCAGTATTAATGGAGCAGTAAGCGAACTAGAAAAACATGCCTATATATTAGACCATCTGTTCACAATGAGTCTGATGTACAGTAAGTCTATGAATAACAGAACAGATTAAGTATTAATGGTGTAGCAGGTGAACGACTGCAGGTAAACTCGCCTATATATGAGACTGGCGGTTGACAATTAGTCTTATGCACCGTAAGTCTATGATGAGCGGCAGGGGTCATATTCAAATTCATGATATTTTGCAAATATTTTGAAGACTAGGTATAGATAATAGAAAATAGCAGCTACACCCACAGATCAGTATTGGATATGAGGTGCTCACCTCCAAAAGGCCTCACCTCAGGCCTAGGTAGACAGAGTATATAAATAAATTTAAGAGGGGCACTCTCTACAGAAGGGAACACACAAAGATCGTGGAATTGGTTATCAATTTATCAATTAATTTAATATCTTCACTGCAAGATAACAATCATGGGCAATCCCTAAAATATTAAAATATAGATACACACAGTAAAATCACATCAATCAATGTAAAATAAATTCCTAAAATCAATATGTGTGAAGGAAAAGAAGTAGGTAAATAGTCCACCATATATATATCTCCTTTTCAGGGATAGTAGGTCCTTAGTTGTAATATAGTATCTTTAAAGAAGAAATTAAAGTGCACTAGTGCCGTTCTTTGATTAAAATGTGCAATTTGAGCAGTCCAATATATCGTTGTCCTGTTTATATTGAAATATTATAGGTCAATTCGACCTCAGTTATCCCTGGGTCCGTAGCTCTGGTGCGCTGTGTATATCAGCCAGCCGGCTGTAAGGTGCGCTAGTTGTATCCAGAGGTAAACATAAGTTTTGCTTACCGGATTCTCAGGTATCCTCCTCGCCCGCCTCCTGATACTCGGCGTCTCTTACCGGCCTCCCGTTCCACGGCGTCCTCCGCTGCCCTGCTTATCATACTTCACGCAGCGTCCCACGTATTTGTCATTACGAATATATAGCACTATATTCTAAATATTTGTGAATTCTCGAAGTGCCGATATTCGCGATTAAAATTCGCTATTCGAATATTCGCGCTCAACTCTATTTATAGCAGAAAAGTTTAAGTGTGAATGGCACACTAGTTCAAGAAGCAGCACAATGTGATTACAATTAGCCTGCAGTGTCCCTGCAGTCTCCCTATGCTCTCCCTATAGTGTCTATAAACTCTCCCTACGATATCCCTACACTGTCTGTATCAAATATTCTAAAATTAAAAGTTTTGTTTACCACTGTCCCTAGCGCTTGGCATGTCTGTCGCTATGCTCAATTAAAAGTAAAATTTCAGAGACCGGGCAGGATCAGGCTTTTATAGGGCTGTGAAATCATAGGGGATGTCTATCTGCTGATTTGCTGTCATATCATGTTTGCTGTCATATCATGTTCCTAGGCTTCTTACTTTCACTTTGTAACACCTATAGCAGACATTTTAGGAAAAGAATTATATATTACCACAAAAGTGCAAGAAAATTCGGATTAGTTGGAAATTAAATTTTTCCTGCAATTCGTATCAAAGTCATTTTTTTTCACTTTAATTCGTTTAACACTAGCCATAACCAAATTAAATCCCTGATTATTATTACAGTGATCTGTTCAGGTAATGCTGACATCCTTGTGCATAATTAGAAATCAGGCTTTAGAACAAAGTCAGGATTGGGCCCTTCACCTTATCAGTGAACTGATCAGCAGGAATGCGTGTATTTGAGGAACAAAGAAAACCACATAGTATAGGTACTACTGTATTTTCCCTTATAAAACAACAGCTAAGTACTTGAATCATTATCTTTCAGCTCTCACCTTATTATTAACAGTATTTATATGCTGCCAACTGTTTCTGTGCAAATGGCTGTGGAATGTAAAATAATACATTTGCATCAATAGGATTAATTTCTGACTGTGTAATATATATTTTGGAAACAGTTAATTTAACCTTCAAAAATATTCAACTAATCTTAACCCCTGTAGATGCTGATAAAGCTCCATAAAAGCAGGTCTCTGCTGTTTGAAGCACCAGAGACCTACAGGCAATGACTTGCGAGCGGGTGCCATGTTTGCCCATCGCTCCAGCGCCATAAATGTACAGCACTAGTAGCAAAAGGGTTAAAAAGGACCTGCCAGTTCTCCTGAAATTTCTGTCTTAGTAAATATATGTACATAAAAAAAAACAATTCTAGAGCATATCAACACTGATTTTAGAGCTTGTAGTGACAAGCCTCTTTAGGAAGGGGAATGACAACACCCACTTGTCAATGTATTCATAAGTTTCCAGGAAATACAGAGAGATGGCACAATGCACAGTTCTAAGAAATGCTGCTCTAACATTATTTTATGGGGAAAACAATAATTTACTATAATAGATATGTCAGGAATGTCAACAAACCTTCTGAAGTGTAACTTGTTTCAAATAATTTTCCAGATAAATGTTATATGTATATCTGAGGAAAAGCACCATATCTAGTTATTATATGATTATTATATGGCCTTTATCTGTTTTTATTTCTGCAGGCTCTGTCTCCAGCCTATAAACCTATCATGTCAATTCAGAAGAAGGCAAAAACCCATGAGGTAGAGGCCAATTGCAGCATGTTAGGTCATCTGCGTTGTAAACTCCAGCACTCTGATCTGCTCACTGTATTCAACATATATGCCAGCCTTCAGGCCGGATAAGAAATACTATATGCAGCATTGTTTGTCTGGTCGAAAGCTGGCATATGTGCCATAATGCTATCGGTTCCCTGGCGTCTCCCATTATAGTGAATAGAAATCCAGCAGTGCACAGTGGTATCTAGCTATCAGCCAGAACAAACTGTCAGAGTTCACAGATCTGAATGCAGCCTTAGAATCCCTACCTATGTTGATGGTGAAACCTTCTCTCCTCCATAGAGTTCTATCTCTTGTCATGGTTACATGTCTAGGTATAAAAATATCATTAAAAAGTTGTACTGTCCATTTACTTATTTGTGCCATTTAATTAGATCTCCCCTGAGTTTTTTTTATTTTTTTAAAGTGAGTTAAGGCGCGTTTACATGTGCCAATTGAACAGGCAATTATCAGGAAGGGACGTTCCTTCCCAATAGCTGCCTGCTCGTCACTGGTGGTGAAGAGCTGCATTCATATGTAGCAATCCCCTCCACTGTGAGGGGACAAGTGGCTAGTCTTCATACACATTTATTTCTCCTGGGCAGCAGAACTTTGTTCACTCAGCACATTTTGCTGTCCAGAGATGATTGTTTAATCTGCTGAAAGATTATTTCACCCAATGAATGAGTTTTGCTCATTCACCGGGTGATCGGCTTGACACAAGGAAGGCACAGTTCTAGCCTGTCTCCTGAATATGTCTGTGGTGGCTCTTGAAGCACTGACTCCAGCTGCAGTCCACTCCTTGTGAAGCTCGACCAAATTCTTGAATGACCTTTTCTTGGTAATCCTTTCAAGGCTGCAGTTATCCCTCTTGCTTATACACTCAACTTTCCATTAATATGCTTGGATACAGCACTCTGAACAACCAACTTCTTTAGCAACGATCTTTTGTGGCTTACCCTTCGTGTGAAGAGTCTTCCCCATTATTTTAGTCTACTGAACTAGACTGAGGGACCATTTAAAGGATTAGGAAACCTTTGCATGTGTTTTGTGTTGATTTGTGTCAATTAGCCGATTACCATGTGACACCATGAGTCAACAATATTGAACCTTTTCACAATATTCTAATTTCAAAATTCTAATTTTTGGGTTTTAATTAGATGTAAGACATAATCATCAACATTAAAAAAAAAAATACAGTAAATGCTCAAAGTAGATCCTTCTATGTGAATTGAATCTAAATAATATATGACTTTCACCCATTACTGAAATACATTTTTTGATAATATTCTAATTTATTGAGATGCATCTTTAATAAATACTTGTACGTTTTCCTACCTCAGCCCAAGGGCCTGAGCTTACACTTATTTCCCCATATTTGCATCTGCAATGTTATATTATCCTCCTCTGTGTTGATTACTTTGCAGAGTTTACAATCAGCTGTAAATATTGCAATTCTACTCTGTAATCTCTTTACAAGATCCTTTATAAATATATTAAAAAGAAGAGGGCAATCTACTGTGCCCTGTGGCACCCACTGGTCATTGTGACCCAATCTAGTACATTACATTATATTACTTAGATGCCCTTTGTTCTTGTGAAATTTTGCCAGAAGTTCCTCTTTAACTGAAATGTAAAGAGAATGTATCAAATATCGACACATTTACATATACTTAAAATAAAGTCATGGATGACAGAATGCAAGGTGGCAAAAATTGACATCTTTCTCTAGTCCTCCATAAAGTACTTTTTCCTCAGGGGCTACAAAAGTATCAGAAAGGGTCCTTTAGACCTTCAGTGCTCATTGTGCTCCAGAAAAGCTCCTAACAGATAAATGAACACATGAAACAGATAACACAATTTAATATACTGTACTTCTTTTACTAGATTTCTCTGCACTGAAGAGTACAGTCTGCAGCACTATTCCTTGCGGTTAAAAATGGAAACCCGCCAGATGCTGACAAACAGGGGCAAAAGAACACTCTTTTGGCATCCGTTGGTGTAAAGCGGGCCTTTGAGTCAATTTAATTGATCTGCCAGGTGACCATAAATGGACACTCAGGATGCAAATACCCTAATATAATTGAAAATATAATTTTATAGAAAACACTGTCTTCTGTGTTTGGAAACTTCCTGTTGTACATTATAATTTTTTTATAGGCGACTGCATGCCAGCAAGCTACACTGTGCGGCAACCAACTAAATGAGTTTTTTGTATAGTTTGGCACATTGCTATTGATTCATGTTGTCTCAAGAGTACATGCTCTTTGTGTCAGAAAGGGACATTCAGCATCCATCAGCAGCACAGAATTATGGCAGTAATGAAAACGGGACAAATACTGAACGCAATACAAATCTATATCAAATTAAATAAACTAAGCTATATGTTACTGACAGGCATCTGATATAAAAGTAAATATAAGACATACTCCTAATAATAGCATGAAATAGTTCCTATTTGTTTTCCATTCAAAAGTCACCAGCTGACACAGTGCAGATTAAGAAATGTAGCTCTCAACTCCAGAAATAATACAGAAGCTCACAAGAATCAATCTTTAAAATAGGAGAAGCAGAGATATGAAAACAGGAGACCAATATATCAACACGGGCATATTAGCCTAAAGCAAGAGATGACAGAAGTGATAAAGGGCTATTCTTTAAAAATAGGAAGACTCAGCCCTTGTTGCCAGAGATTTTGAGAAATGCAGATATGACATCTTTTCAGAAATTATAATGTGCATTTAAAGTATTATATCAATGTATTTGCCTCTGATTGCTGAACCTATAAAATACTTTTGTATTTAAATTGTAATGTTCATGTTATGTGAACTACTTTATTTCATAAAATTATTAATAGTGTCTTTTACCATGATTTGTTGAGTTTATGAAAGTTTTAAACACAATAAAAATGTGAATGTATCCAAACCCCATTTACTATTACTGTTACAGTATTATGTAAATTCGCTATAACCCTTAAAGTATTCTGCACTACATTATGTGACAACATGATATGGTACAGAGAGAGAAATGATATCTGTGGTATATAGGCTTAATTGATTTGGAGCAAAATTTATTCAATTAAATTTTATTGTCATTATTAGAGATAAGCGACATTTTAGAAAATTAGATTTCGCCAAATAAAAAAATAAATAATATTGCTTTGTAACGAATTACTTTGTCACAAAGTGCATTTTTTTGCAAGTAGTGGGTGCAATGACAGGCAGCTGCGATAGTGCCGCTTCCTATCGTTGTACCCCTCAGATGCTGCGTTCATACATGATTGCGGCATCGGAGAGTAAAAACTGTGTAAAATTAACAGAAAAAAAATAATAATAATCATACTTACCACCTCTATTTGCTTGCGAAAGGCTGGCCTTCGCCATCTTGCTTGAAGATCTAGCACAAAATCTCATGTGGCCAGAGATTACATTGTCATGCCGGCGTGGTGATGTCATATGTCACCACGCACAGGATTTTGACCGAGATTTTGAAACAAGATGGCTGCAGCCGGCCTGTCTCGAGCAAATTGAGGTGGTAAGTAGGATTTTTTATAGTTTTTTTACACTATTTCAAATTAAATCGATTCAATACCATGAAATTAGGCTTTGCGGTAAATGAAATTTATCCCGAAAGTTGGATCGAATTACACTTTGTTGGATTTGATTCGCTCAACTCTAGTCATTATATTAGTACAGAGATGTATACAGAATAACAAAACATTATTAGCCTACTAGTAATAAAAAAGAGATAAAATACAAAAAAAAGCACTAGCAGATTATTTTTAATCGGAGTACAGGCTTATAGCATTATGTAGATCAGTACTACTTTGTTTTCTGTATATATAATCCAGTTAGTATTACTCGCGTTACCAATTTAAAAGCTCATGGAAATAAACTATTTCTGAATCTGAAAAAAAAATTGGATGATGTATTGAATAGTGCTCCATGAGATGTTCAGACCTTGGGATATATATATTTTTTTTATAACCTAACCTTACTTTACACTTCACCACAACTTTATCCCTGACCTGTCTGGTGTATTCCTTGGTCATCATGATGCTGTTTGATCACTAATGTTCTCTAACAAACCTCTGAGGCCTTCACAGAACAGCTATAGTTATACTGAGAATAAATTGAGCACAACTGGACTCCATATACTAATTCGGCAACTTCTGAAGGCAATTAGTCACACTGGATTTTATTTAGGGGTTTCAGAGTACAAGGGGCTGAGAACAAATGCATGCCACACTTTTCAGATTTTTATTTATTAAAAGTTTGGAAAACCATATATCATTTTCTATTCACTTCACACATACTTGCTACTTTGTGTTGTTCTATCATATAGAATCCCAATAAAATATGTTTAGGTGTATTAGTGTAATGTGGAAAAATTTGGAAATGTTCAAGGGGTATGAAAAGTTTTTCAAGGCACTATATTTTACAGACAATGCACAATAGTGTATTCTATCCACAGAACCATTCCGAAAATAGCTTTAATGCAGTCTAAAATACAAGTAGAAAAGTAAATTCAATAACGGTTTTCCTTTACTATGTAGGAGTGTTAGAATATTGATGATATTCTGCGTGAATGTGGATAGTTTAATCTGATTTGCCTACTGTACATAGAAGAAAACACTTGCATGAGTCAAATATACTGCCTATTTATATTAACTATTAAATGTATTAAATAACACCTCTCACATCCATTTGTAAGTGTAGAAAATACATTTATGACTTAAGAATGAAGTTTGCTATAAATCTGTGTAACTATTCAATTCATACTAGGTCATTAAATATCTTTCACATTTCATTTTTTGCAGTTTGCAGGAGTTCCATACCTAGTCTTTTACATCTACAACATATCTTTCAGACATTTTTTTGGCATGCTGCTGAAAATCATACACAATAAATAAATGTTACCAGGAAAATATTCAGTTGATCTCTGGCTCGACTCTGTACAGCTAATAAATGAACCCATTTGTTCCTTGTTTTGAAGCCCTGGCATATTTGAAATTTATAGTAGGTGATAAATTATAACTGGTGCCCCATGCAATTTCTGGATAGAGTAGTGGCTTCATACTGTACTATAAAATTCAAAGCCCTTTTAGATGTTGCAGTAATTTGTAAATATTAAAACTATATAATAAATTCCAGTACTGAATAAAAAAATAAATCATGTGGAGGTTTTTGTTTTGTGTGACCACAGACACCTTAAATGATTATAATACTAGTCACAAATGCACAATGTATGGCTTTTGTGTAATGTATTGTTCGCTTATACGTAATATAATAGAGTTGCATGTATATGACAGTGAATCAGAATGCAGCTGACAGTTTAATGATTGGCAACTGTATTGGTAAACTGATTCCATTTCCAGTAAAGTAATATACAGTATGTAATCAAATGGAATACATTTATTTGGGGTTCCTGCTATAACAAGATTATTAAATTGTGGTGAAGATTAATGAAAACCAATCAATATTAGTATATAAAAAGAAAAAAATATATACAATAATGAAAAACGCATTAAATAATAGAGGAAAAGCAAAATGAAGGAAAAATGATAAATAATAGAAAAATATTTTAATTTATAAGTTTCAGTTGAAGTTATTGGGATTTTGTCTTGGTGATTTATGTTTACTGGTAGAGAAGGAAGTAACAAGAAAATCGTAGAAGCATGGTGCAATGGTGACAAAAGGTTTCATATAGTTAAGGTTTATATTAGTTGCATAGATAATTCATTCATAGGGAAAGACTCTATTCTAAAACTGGTGTTTTATTTACTAAGAGACACACGCCTCTTAATGAATTTGTAGCAACTTCTGGCTGTCCATGTGCTGGACATTCAATCTATGGCAGCTATTGGTGTAGATTTGAGATATAATTTACGTTAGATTCCAATGTAAATTATAGTGAACCTGGTGGTATGTGAGAGGCCATGCCTCAGCCACATTGAAATGTGGCTAGGAGTGGAAAAAATCACAAATTATAGAATAAATATGGCTTTCAAAAGCACATTAGTGGCTCAATAAAAGCCTAGAAGAAGTCATAAACTAACCAGCATCTGTCAAGTAGAAAAAAATACTTCCTGATTACATACTGGTAATCTTACAGATCACTAGACTGACACTCTGCACTGATAACAGTAATTCTAAATAATGGGAACAAAGTTTTTTTTCTGCCACAACCACATCAATCTTCAGAATCTGGTAATAGTCCCATTATTATTTTTAGTATATATTTACTAATCAAAATTTCAGAATTTTGTCAAAATGTCATAACATTTTGTATCAAACTTAATTAAATAGGAATATATAGCATTCAATTACAATATCTGTATCTAGTGCCAAAGAGCTATACAAAACTAAATTACCCACAATTTTACTATACACCTGTTGCATAATATAAATTATTCTTCAACTGAAAGTAAAAGGGATTATAGACATAATCAGTAGTCTATTTAAATCTTATCTGCCAGTTAAAATCAGATAGCAGCAGATCTCTTTTTTTTCTAATCTGTTTTTATTTTCTGATTGCAGATTTATTTCTTCTAATTCCTGAACATGATTATGGGGCCACTATCTTGCCTGAGCTGCTCTTAACAGCATTTAGAAAGTATTAAGAAAATTGCTTTATGGCAGCCACATGGGAAATAGACACAATGATCAGGACGAAACCTCATTGACTTCTATGGGAGACTTATCTAGGCATGCTCTGTGACCTGTGCAGAGGTCAGGATAGAGCAGATAAGCATTGACAATCACCTATTGTGAATGTTGGTTCTTGTCTTATCTATACACTGAGGCAATATCATTACAGGCTGGATTAGAATGACAGATAAGCAGGTAACCGCAGTAAAGGGATCTGTATAGACAAGGAGTGGTGCCTATTATTAGCCTTAGTGAACAGTGTGAAAACTGCACGATTATATATATATATATATATATATATATATATATATTGTGACACAGTGAGGAGTTGTGTCTGGCAAGGCAGGTATTTTCCTCCCAGCATGTGCGGCTGGGCTGGTTTCCAGCCAGGTGAGGTCAAATACTGGACCGGAGTTTAAGTGCCAGTCCGGGTTTTGGCAGCTCAGCAGAGAGGTCTCTGTTTTTGGGATCTAAGGCTTTGTGCCGAGCTGGTGGGCTGAGAGCTGCATGCTGGGGAAACACTGGACTACTGGAGGCAGTATTGCCAGCAAGGTGACTTGTGTTAAATGAACTTTACATTGTGTGTGAATTAACATCAAGACTGCAAAGTTCCGTGCTGTTTTGTGCAATTGCCTCAAGTGTGAATAAACACTGAGTTAACTTTTTAGTTAAGATCTAGTATTTTACCTCTGTACTGCGCCCGCTTACCCTATCTACCAGAGCAAAACCCCACAATTGGTGGAGGATGCGGGCGAAAGCAGTGAGGCTGCGTGAATGCCGATATTTTTGGTTTCTGCATTTTTAGGGACGGTTGCATGTCGTACATTAAACCAGCTGTATTAGAACCAGTGCCCCACGATAAAATGGAGGTTGTTGTGAAGGCCCACATGGAGGCTAATCTGCGGCAGTGAGAGACAAACCTGCAGCAACAAGAGGCTAATAAGCAGCAGCAGGAGACTAACCAGTTGCTGCTACAACACGTGATGGCTTTGCAGACAGCAGAAGCAATCCTGAGCTTCCACGATGCCCAGAAAGCAGTCCATGCTGCGATTCCTAAGATGACCCCCGCAGACAACATCGAAACCTACCTGGCAATGTACAAGAAAGTGGCCATCAGGGAAAAGCTACCCCTTGACCAGTGGGCTGAGGTCATCTCTCCATTCGTGGCATCCGATTCCCGGCGGGTGTATTTAGACTTGCCAGACGATCAAGCGGACGACTACCAAAAAGTAAAGGGTGAGATTTTGGCAAGACTGGGGGTGAATCTGTTGGTCTGGGGCCAGCGGGTACATCAGTAGGGGTGTAAGCCGGGTCAGTCTGCGAGGACTCAGTATTATGACTTACTCCACCTCTTGTAAAAATGGCTACAGCCTGATGTGCTGAGTCTCACGGCTATGCAGGATAGACTATTGGCTGATATGTTCTGGACGGCTCTGCCACCCCTTCTCCAGCACTGGACCAGCCAGGTGTCTCCTGGCAATGCCCTAGAAATGGTGGACCTGAGCGCTACGAGGCTACTAAGCCTGTCCAGAGTTTTTTTTTTGGGAGGGGGGTAGTTAAACCCCGTAAATCTCCATCCCAGACTAGGCAACTTGTACCAACCAAACCCACCTGGGGTGTACCCACTGTGGACCTGGCTCCGATAGTCTTCTGGCGGTGTCAGGAGCTGAGCCATGTAAGAGCTGACTGTCCCCATCAGGTGGAACCCATAAATACTAACTATGGCTACCGTCAGTCACTATATGCCAGGAAGCTGTGTGCAGCAGGTACCCCAAAAACTATAAACCACCTGTGCCAAGTGGAGGTAGGAGACGCTCCAGCGGAGGCTCTGCTGGACTCAGGGAGTCTGGTGTTCCTAGTAAGGGCTCCCCTGGTACGGTCAGTGGAGTATACTAGCTGGAAAGTTGGGGTCATGTGCATCCATGGAGACTTAAAAGACTATCCCACTGCCCTGGTGTCTCTAACCACAGGGGCTGTCAGATGGACTCATGAAGTGGTAGTTGCCACAAATTAACATTACAAACTTATAATAGGGAGAGACTTCCCAGGCTTCCCGGCACTGTGGCCTGCTATGAGATTGACTGATACCCATAAGACTGGGGTAACCCTAGCAGAGTTGCCCAGTTCAGGGGGAGACCAGGACCCTGGGAACCTGAGACCGAAGTGCCAGCGGTAGGGGTGACCGCCACTTTGGTGGAAGATGGGGAGACATGTGATGGTGGGAGACGTGGAGGACTTGTCACTGGGTTCTGAATTGGCAGACCTCAATGTCTCCAGGAATAATTTTAGTACCGCCCAACTTTGGGACCCAACCATATCCCCCGCCTGGGAAAATGTGTTAATAGTAGATGGTGAACCACAACAACCTGGGGCAGAGTCAGTGTTTCCCCATTTTGTGGTTCATCAGAATATGTTGTATCGGGTAAACCAACTACGGGGTGAGCCTATTGAACAATTGATGGTCCCCAAGGCTTATCACAAGCTCTTGTTAGATCTAGCCCACCAACACATTCTCAGAGGTCACCTGGGGCAGAAGAAAACTCAGGATCGTATTCTACAGCGGTTTTACTGGCCCAGCATATTCAAAAAAGTGGAAGAGTTTTGTAAGTCTTGCCCGGCCTTCCAGATATCTAGCCCCCAGTCACATTTCCGTAGTCCCCTAGTACCTCTTCTGATTATCGAAGTACCGTTTGACCGAATAGCTATGGACCTCATAAGCCCAGTACCGAAGTCCGCCAGAGGGCATCAACACATCTTAGTAATTCTAGACTACTAGGTACCCGTAGGCGGTGCCACTGTGACATACCTCCGCCAAACTCATAGCTAAGTAGTTAATGGAGATGTTTTCCTGAGTAGGACTACCTAAAGAGGTTCTGACCGACCAAGGGATCCCTATAATGTCCAAAGGATGAGGGAAATCTGTAAGTTGCTGCACATAAAACAACTACAGACGTCCATTTACCATCCGCAAATGGACGGTCTGGTAGAATGGTTTAACCAAACATTAAAAAAATATGTTGAAAAAGGTAGTGTCTAAAGATGGGAAGGATTGGAACCTCCTTCTGCCCTATCTTATGTTCGCAGTGCGAGAGGTACCCCAGGCCTCTACTGGATTCTCGCCCTTTGAACTACTATATGGCAGACACCCTTGCAGTCTCTTGAACGTGGCCAAAGAGGCGTGGGAACAACAACCCACTCCACATAAAAGTGTCATTGAGTACGTTACACAGATGCAAGATCGGATAGAGACAGTGTTGCCTCTTGTTAGGGAGCATATGGAGGCAGCTCAGTGAGCCCAGAGTCGGGTATATAATTGAAAGGCTCGGGTCCGGATCATTAACCTAGGTGATTGGGTTTTGGTTCTTGTGCCGACCGTGAACAGTAAGTTCCTGGCTAGGTGGCAGGGGCCCTACGAGGTACTCGAGAAAATTGGAGATGTAAACTACAAGGTACACCAGCCAGGGCAGCGAAAGCCAGAGCAGGTTTGCCATGTGAATTTACTCAAACCGGGGAAAGATAGGGAAACCTGTACAGAAGATAGCCTGCGGCCGGGTTTTCTAGGAGAAGAGGTTCCGGCCCCTCTGTCTGATGCATGAGAAGCGTCTGCCACAGAAAAAATTGCTGACAGCCTCTCCTCTAAAGAGATTCAGGAGGCTAGGGAGTTCGTTAGTTGGAACATGGATGTGTTCTCAGACCTCCCTGGACGCCCTTCCATAATCCAGCATGACATTGTCACTGAGCCTCAAGCAAAAGTCAGATTAAAACCATACCGGGTACCCGAGGCTTGGCGAGAAGCCATATTGGAGGAGGTGCAGATAATGTTGCAGCTAGACATCATTGAGGAGTCAAAAAGTGAGTGGGCCAGTCCTATATTATTGATACACAAGCCGGACGTGACGTTGCGGTTTTGCAACGACTTTTGAAAACTTAACGAGGTTTCCAAATTTGATGCGTATCCCATGTCCCGAGTGGATGAGCTCATCGAGAGGTTAGGGACAAGCCCGGTATTTTTCTGTTTTGGACCTCACGAAAGGGTACTGGCAGGTGCCCTTAACGAGGCTGCCAAAGAGAAAACTACCTTCATCACGCCTGAGTGGCTGTATCAATGTATCAAAGTTCTTACCCTTTGGTCTGCATGGCACCCCTGCCAATTTTCAAAGACTAATGGACATTGTGCTTCCTCTACATCATCGGTACGCTTCGACTTAGCTGGACAATATTGTCATCCACAGTAACGACTGGGAAAGTCACCTACCCAAAGTGCAGGCTGTAGTGGACTCCCTTCGGAAAGCTGGCCTAACCGCAAACCCCAAAAAATGTGCGATTAGGGTTAGAAGAGACTAAGTACCTGAGGTATGTAATTGGGCACGGAGTTATCAAACCCCAAGTTACCAAAATAGATTGGCCCCGACCTGTCACCACTAGGCAAATAAAGTCATTCCTGGGAATGGTGGGCTATTACATGAGGATTGTTCCCCACTTTGCAACTGTAGCCATGCCCTTGACATGGCTCTTGAAGAGAAGAAAATCAGTGATGGTTCGCTGGGATGATCGGGGGGAAGAGGCTTTTGCCTCTTTGAAGTCGGCCCTGTGTGGGTCACCCGTTTTGGTGACGCCCGACTTCAAGAGAGCCTCCGAAGTAGGCCTCGGTGCTGTACTGTCTCAGAAAGTCAACGAGGAAGAGCATCCCATTGTCTTCCTAAGTAGAGTTGAGCAGACACCTGGATGTTCGGGTTCGACGGGTTCGGCCGAACTTCGGAAAAAAGTTCGAGTTCGGAACCCGTACTTGACCCCCAAGTCAATGGGGACCCGAACTTTTGAGCACTAAAATGGCTGTAAAAATGTCATGGAAAGGGCTAGAGGGCTGCAAATGGCTGCAAAATGTGGTTAAGACCATGGCAAGTGCTCTGCAAACAAATGTGGATAGGGAAATGACTTTAAATAACATAAAATACGTAAAAATAAAAAATAATAATCTTGAACTAGGAGGACCAGGTCCAAATGGAGTAGGAGGTTGAAGAGGCGGTGGATGTGGCGGTGTAGGTGAAAGCGGTGGTGGAGGAGGAGGTAGCCTACACTGGTTTTGGTTTTAAATTTTATTTTTAAAATTAGGGTACACCCCAAAACATTGGGAAATAAAACCTGTGATAACCCACTCCAGTCATGCTAAACACACGTTCAGACAATACACTGGCTGCAGGGCAGGCCAGCACCTCCAAGGGGTAAAGGGCAAGCTCAGGCCATGTGCCCAATTTGGAGACCCAGAAGTTGCAGGGGTTGACCCCTGTCTGTCAGTTTGTGTAGGTGTGTGCACACTTACTGCCCCACCAAGTCGCACGTCCCCGTGATGTTCAGGATCCAATTTGATATCTGCTCTATCAACTTTCGATGTTCTTTTATGAGCCTACCATGGTGATCACGGGTGGCAGGGAATCAGGGTTCCAGGCCAGAGAGGGAGCGTGAGAAAGAGAGACCACATCCAAGGGAGGATTCATTTTTTTAAATTTAAAATTAGAGTTGAAATATGGGAGAAATTATTAAAGCATAAAAGTGTGACAACTTTTCAAAGTTTAAGCATTGAATGAAAGGATGTGGTGCTCATTAATTACGGAATAATTTATTAAATTGTATTCCCTGTCACCTGCATAGCAGGTATTTATTCACGTCTAAAATTGTATAATGTCAACCCAAGAATGTAACAGAAAAATTATTGAAATTTATTAAGCTGTCAACTAGGTAGAGGAGGGGTATATTCCACCCAAAAATTGATGAATTTTACCAAAAAATGTAACTGACAATTTACTTATTTTTTCGGTCTACTAGGTATAGGAGTGGTACATCACACCCAAAAATTGGTGAATTTCACCAAATATATAACTGACAATTTTATTTTTTAACCTGTCTACTAGGTATAGCAGTGGTACTATACACCCAAAAATTTGTTTATTTCGCCTGAAAATGTAACTTACAATTTTTTTATTTTTTTTTACCTTTCCACTAGGTATAGCAGTGGTACTATACACACCAAAATTAGTAAATTTCACCCTAAAATGTAAATGACAATTTATTTATTTTTTAACCAGCCTACTAGGTATAGCAATTGTACTATACACCCAAAAATTGGTTAATTTCACCCAAAAAAGTAAATGACAATTTTTTTTTTTTGCTTAACCTGTCTACTAGGTATAGCAGTGGTACTATACTCCCAAAAAAAATAAAAAATTCACCATAAAATGTAACTGACAATTTTTTTATTTTTTTTACCGGTCCACTAGGTATAGCAGTGGTACTACAGGGAGTGCAGAATTATTAGGCAAGTTGTATTTTTTAAAGATTCATTTTATTATTGAACAACAACCATGTTCTCAATGAACCCAAAAAACTCATTAATATCAAAGCTGAATATTTTTGGAAGTAGTTTTTAGTTTGTTTTTAGTTTTAGCTATTTTAGGGGGATATCTGTGTGTAGAGGTGACTATCACTGTGCATAATTATTAGGCAACTTAACAAAAAACAAATATATACCCATTTCAATTATTTATTTTTACCAGTGAAACCAATATAACATCTCAACATTCACAAATATACATTTCTGACATTCAAAAACAAAACAAAAACAAATCAGTGACCAATATAGCCACCTTTCTTTGCAAGGACACTCAAAAGCCTGCCATCCATGGATTCTGTCAGTGTTTTGATCTGTTCACCATCAACATTGCGTGCAGCAGCAACCACAGCCTCCCAGACACTGTTCAGAGAGGTGTACTGTTTTCCCTCCTTGTAAATCTCACATTTGATGATGGACCACAGGTTCTCAATGGGGTTCAGATCAGGTGAACAAGGAGCTCGTGTCTTCCAGAAACTGGCAGTAGGATTGGGAGTTGAGCTTGACTCCATCCTCAACCCGAAAAGGCCCCACAAGCTCATCTTTGATGATACCAGCCCAAACCAGTACTCCACCTCCACCTTGCTGGCGTCTGAGTCGGACTGGAGCTCTCTGCCCTTTACCAATCCAGCCACGGGCCCATCCATCTGGCCCATCAAGACTCACTCTCATTTCATCAGTCCATAAAACCTTAGAAAAATCAGTCTTGAGATATTTCTTGGCCCAGTCTTGACATTTCAGCTTGTGTGTCTTGTTCAGTGGTGGTCGTCTTTCAGCCTTTCTTACCTTGGCCATGTCTCTGAGTATTGCACACCTTGTGCTTTTGGGCACTCCAGTGATGTTGCAGCTCTGAAATATGGCCAAACTGGTGGCAAGTGGCATCTTGGCAGCTGCACGCTTGACATTTCTCAGTTCATGGGCAGTTATTTTGCGCCTTGGTTTTTCCACACGCTTCTTGCGACCCTGTTGACTATTTTGAATGAAACGCTTGATTGTTCGATGATCACGCTTCAGAAGCTTTGCAATTTTAAGAGTGCTGCATCCCTCTGCAAGATATCTCACTATTTTTGACTTTTCTGAGCCTGTCAAGTCCTTCTTTTGACCCATTTTGCCAAAGGAAAGGAAGTTGCCTAATAATTATGCCCCCCTTGATATAGGGTGTTGATGTCATTAGACCACACCCCTTCTCATTACAGAGATGCACATCACCTAATATGCTTAATTGGTAGTAGGCTATACAGCTTGGAGTAAGACAACATGCATAAAGAGGATGATGTGGTCAAAATACTAATTTGCCTAATAATTCTGCAAGCAGTGTATATATATATATATATATATATATATATATATATATATATATATACACAGGAAAAAAAGGATGGGCAGCACTCCAAGAAGTAAAAAATTTCAAAAATACTTTATTTAATTTGCCTAATAATTCTGCACTCCCTGTATACACACCAAAATTGGTGAATTTCACCCTAAAATGTAAATGACAAAGAAGTAAAATGATATAAAATAAAACAAGTACAAAAGAAAAATAAATTTATGAGGTGGAGTTCCATATGGAGTAGGAGTTTGAGGAGGCGGTAGACGTAGCGGAGTAGGTGGAAGCGGCGGTGGAGGAGGATGAGATAGCTAACACAGGTTTTTGGTTTTAATTTAATTTAGTAAAAATAAGGTACACTCCAAAAGAGTGTGAAATATTCAAAATACAAACATGAGCAATTGCGCTGCAGTATAACAATGGCTGCTTAGTGCCGGAATACATGTCTATTCTGCACAAGGTACGGACAAGTCCTGAGAGATCCATGCCTGGTTTATTTTAATGAACGTGAGCTTGTTCACATTGGCTTTGGACAGGCGGCTGTGCTTGTCTGTGATGACGCCCCCTGCCGTGCTAAACACACGTTCAGATAATACACTGGCTGCAGGGCAGGCCAGCACCTCCAAGGCGTAAAGGGCAAGCTCAGGCCATGTGCTCAATTTGGAGACCCAGTAGTTGAAGGGGGCAAACCCGTCATTCAGTACGTGTAGGCGTGTTAACACATACTGCTCCACCATGTTGGTGAAATGCTGCCTCCTGCTAAGACATTCCATATCAGCTGGTGGTGCTGGTTGTTGTGGCGTGCCGACAAAGCTTTTCCACATTTCGGCCATGCTAACCCTGCCTTCTGAGATGCTGGCGGTGCCCCAGCTGCGTTGGCGACCTCTTCCTCTGCCTTCGCCTTGTGCTTCCACTGTGCCCCGCTGTCAGGTGGGAATGCCACCAGCAGCACGTCTACCAGCGTGCGCTTGTACTCGCGCATCTTACGATCACGCTCTAGTGACGGAATTAAGGATGGTATGTTGTCCTTGTAACGGGTATCCAGCAGCGTGGCCACCCAGTAATCAGCACAAGTTAGAATGTGGGCAATTCGCCGGTCGTTGCAGAGACACTGCAGCATGTAATCGCTCATATGTGCCAGGCTGCCCAGAGGCAACGAAAAGCTGTACTCTGTGGGAGGTGTATCATCTGTGTCCTCTGTATCCCCCCATCCACACACTAGTGATGGCCATGAGCTGGTCTGGGTGCCACCCTGCTGTGAACATTGTTCCTCCTCCTCCATCTCCTCCTCCTCACCCTCCACCTCCTCATCCTCCTGAACTGTGCCCTGGCTGGACAATTGTGTACCTTGGGTTTGTGGGTGCAGGAACCCACCCTCGGAGCCACTTGGGAATGACTGGCCGAAAACCCTACAAAATGATCCCTCTTCCTCCTCCTCGTCCTGTGCCACATCCTCTTCCATCATCGTCAGGAGCGTTTGTTCAAGGAGGCATAGAAGTGGGATAGTAACACTGAGAATGGCGTTATCGGCATTGGCCATGTTGGTGGAGTACTCGAAACAGCGCAACAAGAAACACAGGTCTTGCATGGAGGCCTAGTCATTGGTGGTGAAGTGGCGCTGTTCCGCCGAGCGACTCACTCGTGTGTGCTTCAGCTGAAACTCCACTATCGCCTGCTGCTGATCGCACAGTTTGGCCAGCTTGTGCAAGGTGGAGTTCCACCTTGTGGGCACGTCGCATATGAGGCGGTGAGCGGGAAGGCCGAAGTTACGCTGCAGCGCTGACAGGCGAGCAGCAGCAGGGTGAGAACGCCGAAAGCGCGCACAGACGGCCCACACTTTATGCAGCAGCTCTGACATGTCGGGGTAATTTTTAAGGAATCTCTGCACTACCAAATTCAGCACATGCGCCAGGCAAGGGATGTGCGTCAAACCGGCAAGTCCCAGAGCTGCTACGAGATTTCGCCCATAATCGCACACCACCAGGCCGGGCTTGAGGCTGACTGGCACAAACCACTCATCGGTTTGTTGTTCAACGCCCGTCCACAGTTTCTGCGCGGTGTGGGGTTTGTCTTCCAAACAGATAAGTTTTAAAACTGCATGCTGTCGTTTACCCCTGGCTGTCCTGAAGTTGGTGGTGAAGGTGTTATGCTGACCGGATAAGGAGCTGGTAGAGGATGAGGAAGCAGAGAAGGAGGAGGAAGCAACAGTAAGCAAACTGAAGCTCCCTGCAATCCTCGGTGGTGGAAGGACATGCGCCAAACTGCTATCCGCCTCAGGCCCAGCCACCATTGCATTTACCCAGTGTGCTGTTATGGAGATATAACGGCCCTGACCGTGCTTACTGGTCCACGTATCCGTAGTCAGGTGCACCTTGCCACAGATGGCGTTGCGCAGTGCACACCTGATTTTGTCCCCTACTTGGTTGTGAAGGAAAGGGATGGCTCGCCTTGAAAAGTAGTGGCGGCTGGGCACGACGTACTGTGGGACAGCCACCGCCATAAGGCCTTTGAAACTATCTGTCTCCACCAGACGGAATGATAGTATTTCAAAGGCAAGTAATTTAGAAATGCTGGCATTCAGGGCTAGGGATCGCGGGTGGGTAGGGGGGTACTTCCAGAGGTGGATGAAGAGGCTGCGACTGCAGCAGAAGAGGAAGCAGGAGGAGCCAGAGACCTTTCTTGGTTTTTGAGGTGTCTACTCCACTGCAGCTCGTGCTTTGCACTTATATGCCTGGTCATGAAGTTTGTGCTCAGGTTGAGAACGTTTATGACTCGCTTCAGGCTCTGATTGCACAGAGTGCAAACCACTCGTGTCTTGTCGTCAGCACATTGTCTGAAGAACTGCCACACCAGGGAACTTCTTGGATCTGGATTTGGTGTGCTCGGTCCCTTGCTGCGGTGAGCAGTAGGAGGCGTACTGTCTAGAGGACGGCCGCTCCGCTTTTGCACCCTGCTCCCTCTTCTGCTGTGCTGGTGGATCTGTGCGACCACCGCCTCTTCCTCTGAACTACATCGGTCACTCGCATGACCTTGATTCCATGTGGGGTCGAGGACCTCATCGTCCTCCACATCATCTTCCACCCAGTCTTCACCCCTGACTTCCTTGTCGGTCTGCACACTTTTGAAAGCCCCAGCAGTTGGCACCTGTGTTTCGTCATCATCCAAGATGTGCTGCGATGGTCCTCCCATGTACTCATCTTGAAAAATAAGTGGTTGGGCATCGGTGCACTCAATCTCTTCCACTTCTGGGGCAGGGCTAGGTGGATGGCCCTGGGAAACCCTGCTAACAGAGTCATCAAAAAGCAGAAGAGACTGCTGCATGACTTGGGGCTCAGACTGCTTGGCTGATTTGCAAAGGGGTGAGGTGAAAGACTGATGGACATCGGCTGCAGGTGCCAACTATGGTCTTTCAGCAGGAGACTGGGTTAGAGACAATGTGAAGGAACTGGATCCACTGTCAGCAACCCAATATACTATGGGCTGTACTTGTTCAGGCCTCACCATTCGTAGAGCAGCATTAGGCCCGACCAAATACCGCTGCAGATTTTGTCGCCTACTCGCATCTGAGGAAGGGGTTTGACTTGTGCGTGTATCTGGCACAGATCGACCACGTCCTCTCCCTGCAACAGGAGTTCCACCAGCAGCACCATGACCTGTGCCACGTGACGTCCCTTATTTGACGCTCTCCTCATATTTTTTGAATTTAGGATCTTGCTCGAAATTGGTGTTTAATTAATTGTAGAAAAGAACGACAGTATATAAAGAGTGTATCTCACACGGCCTGAACCAGACTATGCCTCAATTAAAGATTTCTTTGCACAAAATGGCTGTATTTCAAATGCCTGTATTTCAAATGCCTATTTCAAACCCCTGTATGTAGAGGTAGTATCTCAGAGGGCCTTAACCTCTGTAGGCCTGAAGTAAATATATCTTTGCACAAAATTGCTATATTTCAAATGGCTGTATTTCAAATGCCTAATTCAAACCCCTGTATGTAGGGGGGTATCTCACAGGGTCTGAACCAGTGTAGGCCAGAAGTAAATATATCTTTGCACAAAATGGCTGTATTTCAAATGCCTAATTCAAACCCCTGTATGTAGGGGGGTATCTCACACGGTCTGAACCAGTGTAGGCCTGAAGTAAATATATCTTTGCACAAAATGGCTGTATTTCAAATGGCTGTATTTCAAATGCCTGATTCAAACCCCTGTATGTAGAGGTAGTATCTCAGAGGGCCTGAACCTCTGTAGGCCTGAAGTAAATATATCTTTGCACAAAATTGCTATATTTCAAATGGCTGTATTTCAAATGCCTAATTCAAACCCCTGTATGTAGGGGGGTATCTCACACGGTCTGAACCAGTGTAGGCCAGAAGTAAATATATCTTTGCACAAAATGGCTGTATTTCAAATGCCTAATTCAAACCCCTGTATGTAGGGGGGTATCTCACACGGTCTGAACCAGTGTAGGCCTGAAGTAAATATATCTTTGCACAAAATGGCTGTATTTCAAATGGCTGTATTTCAAATGCCTGATTCAAACCCCTGTATGTAGAGGTAGTATCTCAGAGGGCCTGAACCTCTGTAGGCCTGAACTAAATATTTCTTTGCCCAAAAAGGCTGTATTTCAAATGACTGTATTTCAAATGCCTGATTCAAACCCCTGTATGTAGGGGGGTATCTCACACGGTCTGAACCAGTGTAGGCCTGAAGTAAATATATCTTTGTATTTCAAATGTCTGTATTTCAAATGCCTGATTCAAATCCCTGTATGTAGAGGTAGTATCTCAGAGGGCTTGAACCTCTGTAGGCCTAAACTAAATATTTCTTTGCCCAAAATGGCTGTATTTCAAATGGCTGTATTTCAAATTCCTGATTCAAACCCCTGTATGTAGTGGGGGTATCTCACACGGTCTGAACCAGTGTAGGCCTGAAGTAAGTATATCTTTGTACAAAATGGCTGTATTTCAAATGCCTGATTCAAACCCCTGTATGTAGGAGGGTATCTCACACGGTCTGAACCAGTGTAGGCCTGAAGTAAATATATCTTTGCACAAAATGGCTGTATTTCAAATGGCTGTATTTCAAATGCCTGATTCAAACACCTGTATTTAGGGGGGTATCTCACACAGTCTGAACCATTGTAGGCCTAAAGTAAATATATCTTTGCACAAAATGGCTGTATTTCAAATGGCTGTATTTCAAATTCCTAATTCAAACCCCTGTATGTAGAGGTAGTATCTCACAGGGCCTGAACCTCTGTAGGCCTGAAGTAAATATATCTTTGCACAAAATGGCTGTATTTCAAATGGCTGTATTTCAAATCCCTGATTCAAACCCCTGTATGTAGGGGGTATCTCACACGGTCTGAACCAGTGTAGGCCTGAAGTAAATCTATCTTTGCACAAAATGGCTGTATTTTAAATGGCTGTATTTCAAATGCCAAATTCAAACGCCTGTATGTAGGGGGGTATCTCACACGGTCTGAACCAGTGTAGGCCTGAAGTAAATATATCTTTGCACAAAATGGCTGTATTTCAAATGGCTGAATTTCAAATGCCTGATTCAAACCCCTGTATGTAGAGGTAGTATCTCAGAGGGCCTAAACCTCTGTAGGCCTGAACTAAATATTTCTTTGCCCAAAATGGCTGTATTTCAAATGGCTGTATTTCAAATGTCTGATTCAAACCCCTGTATGTAGGGGGTTATCTCACACGGTCTCAACCAGTGTAGGCCAGAAGTAATTATATCTTTGCACAAAATGGCTGTATTTCAAATGCCTGATTCAAACCCCTGTATGTAGGGGGGTATCTCACACGGTCTGAACCAATGTAGGCCTGAAGTAAATATATCTTTGCACAAAATGACTGTATTTCAAATGGCTGTATTTCAAATGACTGATTCAAACCCCTGTATTTAGGGGGGTATCTCACACGGTCTGAACCAGTGTAGGCCTGAAGTAAATATATCTTTGCACAAAATGGTTGTATTTCAAATGGCTGAATTTCAAATGCCTGATTCAAACCCCTGTATGTAGAGGTAGTATCTCAGAGGGCCTAAACCTCTGTAGGCCTGAACTAAATATTTCTTTGCCCAAAATGGCTGTATTTCAAATGGCTGTATTTCAAATGCCTGATTCAAACCCCTGTATGTAGGGGGTTATCTCACACGGTCTCAACCAGTGTAGGCCAGAAGTAATTATATCTTTGCACAAAATGGCTGTATTTCAAATGGCTGTATTTTAACCACCTCAGCCCCCATAGCTTAAACACCCTGAAAGACCAGGCCACTTTTTACACTTCTGACCTACACTATTTCACCGTTTATTGCTCGGTCATACAACTTACCACCCAAATGAATTTTACCTCCTTTTCTTCTCACTAATAGAGCTTTCATTTGGTGGTATTTCATTGCTGCTGACATTTTTACTTTTTTTGTTATTAATCGAAATTTAATGATTTTTTTGCAAAAAAATGACATTTTTCACTTTCAGTTGTAAAATTTTGCAAAAAAAACGACATCCATATATAAATTTTGCTCTAAATTTATTGTTCTACATGTCTTTGATTAAAAAAAAATGTTTGGGTAAAAAAAAAATGGTTTGGGTAAAAGTTATAGCGTTTACAAACTATGGTACAAAAATTAGAATTTCCGCTTTTTGAAGCAGCTCTGACTTTCTGAGCACCTGTCATGTTTCCTGAGGTTCTACAATGCCCAGACAGTACAAACACCCCACAAATGACCCCATTTCGGAAAATAGACACCCTAAGGTATTCGCTGATGGGCATAGTGAGTTCATAGAACTTTTTATTTTTTGTCACAAGTTAGCGGAAAATGATGATTTTTTTTTTTCTTACAAAGTCTCATATTCCACTAACTTGTGACAAAAATAAAAACTTCCATGAACTCACTATGCCCATCAGCGAATACCTTGGGGTGTCTTCTTTCCAAAATGGGGTCACTTGTGGGGTAGTTATACTGCCCTGGCATTCTAGGGGCCAAAATGTGTGGTAAGGAGTTTGAAATCAAGTTCTGTAAAAAATGGCCGGTGAAATCCGAAAGGTGCTCTTTGGAATGTGGGCCCCTTTGCCCACCTAGGCTGCAAAAAAGTGTCACACATCTGGTATCTCCGTATTCAGGAGAAGTTGGGGAATGTGTTTTGGGGTGTCATTTTACATATACCCATGCTGGGTGAGAGAAATATCTTCGCAAAAGACAACTTTTCCCATTTTTTTAAACAAAGTTGTCTTTTGCCAAGATATTTCTCTCACCCAGCATAGGTATATGTAAATTGACACCCCAAAACACATTTCCCAACTTCTCCTGAGTACGGCGATACCAGATGTGTGACACTTTTTTGCAGCCTAGATGCGCAAAGGTGCCCAAATTCCTTTTAGGAGGGCATTTTTAGACATTTGGATACCAGACTTCTTCTCACGCTTTGGGGCCCCTAAAATGCCAGGGCAGTATAAATACCCCACATGTGACCCCATTTTGGAAAGAAGACACCCCAAGGTATTCAATGAGGGGCATGGCGAGTTCATAGAATTTATTTTTTTTTGGCACAAGTTAGCGGAAATTGATATATATATTTTTTTTCCTCACAAAGTCTCCCTTTCCGCTAACTTGGGACAAAAATTTCAATCTTTCATGGACTCAATATGCCCCTCACGGAATACCTTGGGGTGTCTTCTTTCCGAAATGGGGTCACATGTGGGGTATTTATACTGCCCTGGCATTCTAGGTGCCCTAAAGCGTGAGAAGAAGTCTGGAATATAAATGTCTAAAAAATTTTACGCATTTGGATTCCGTGAGGGGTATGGTGAGTTCATGTGAGATTTTATTTTTTGACACAAGTTAGTGGAATATGAGACTTTGTAAGAAAAAAAATAATAATTTCCGCTAACTTGGGCCAAAAAAATGTCTGAATGGAGCCTTACAGGGGGGTGATCAATGACAGGGGGGTGATCAATGACAGGGGGGTGATCAATGACAGGGGGCTGATCAGGGAGTCTATATGGGGTGATCACCCCCCTGTCATTGATCACCCCCCTATAAGGCTCCATTCAGATGTCCGTATGTGTTTTGCGGATCCGATCCATGTATCAGTGGATCCGTAAAAATCATACGGACATCTGAATGCAGCCTGACAGGGGGGTGATCAATGACAGGGGGGTGATCAATGACAGGGGGGTGATCAGGGAGTCTATATGGGGTGATCACCCCCCTGTCATTGATCACCCCCCTATAAGGCTCCATTCAGATGTCCGTATGTGTTTTGCGGATCCGATCCATGTATCAGTGGATCCGTAAAAATCATACGGACATCTGAATGCAGCCTGACAGGGGGGTGATCAATGACAGGGGGGTGATCAATAACAGGGGGGTGATCAGGGAGTCTATATGGGGTGATCACCCCCCTGTAAGGCTCCATTCAGATGTCCGTATGTGTTTTGCGGATCCGATCCAAGTATCAGTGGATCCGTAAAAATCATACGGACATCTGAATTCAGCCTTACAGGGGGGTGATCAATGACAGGGGGGTGATCAGGGAGTCTATATGGGGTGATCACCCCCCCGTAAGGCTCCATTCAGATGTCCGTATGTGTTTTGCGGATCCGATCCATGTATCAGTGGATCCGTAAAAATCATACGGACATCTGAATGCAGCCTTACAGGGGGGTGATCAATGACATGGGGGTGATCAGGGAGTCTATATGGGGTGATCACCTCCGTCATTGATCACTCCTCTGTAAGGCTCCATTCAGACGTCCTTATGTGTTTTGCGGATCCGATCCATCTATCAGTGGATCCGTAAAATTCATACGGACGTCTGAATGCAGCCTTACAGGGGGGTGATCAATGACAGGGGTTTGATCAATGACAGGGGGGTGATCAGGGAGTCTATATGGGGTGATCACCTCCGTCATTGATCACTCCCCTGTAAGGCTCCATTCTTACGTCCGTATGTGTTTTGCGGATCCGATCCATCTATCAGTGGATCCGTAAAATTCATACGGACCTCTGAATGGAGCCTTACAGGGGGTTATCAATGACAGGGGGGTGATCAATGACAGGGGGATGATCAGGGAGTCTATATGGGGTGATCTGGGGTGATCAGGGGTGAATAAGGGGTTAATAAGTGACGGAGGGGTGGTGTAGTGTAGTGTAGTGGTGGTTGGTGCTACTTTACTGAGCTACCTGTGTCCTCTGGTGGTCGATCCAAACAAAGGGGACCACCAGAGGACCAGGTAGCAGGTATATTAGACGCTGTTATCATAACAGCATCTAATATACCTGTTAGGGGTTAAAAAAATCACATCTCCAGCCTGCCAGCGAACGATCGCCGCTGGCAGGCTGGAGATCCACTCTCTTACCTTCCGTTCCTGTGAGCGCGCGCGCCTGTGTGCGCGCCTTCACAGGAAATCTCGCGTCTCGCGAGATGATGCACGGATGCGTCCAGGAGGAATGAATCAACCACCTTCCGGACGCATCCGTGCGTTAGGCGGTCGGGAGGTGGTTAAATGCCTAATTCAAACCCCTGTATGTAGGGGGGTATCTCACACAGTCTGAACCAGTGTAGGCCTGAAGTAAATATATCTTTGCACAAAATGGCTGTATTTCAAATGGCTGTATTTCAAATTCCTAATTCAAACCCCTGTATGTAGAGGTAGTATCTCAGAGGGCCTGAACCTCTGTAGGCCTGAAGTAAATATATCTTTGCACAAAATGGCTGTATTTCAAATCCCTGATTCAAACCCTTGTATGTAGGGGGGTATCTCACACGGTCTGAACCAGTGTAGGCCTGAAGTAAATATATCTTTGTACAAAATGGCTGTATTTCAAATGCCTGATTCAAACCCTTGTATTTAGGGGGGTATCTCACACGGTCTGAACCAATGTAGGCCTGAAGTAAATATATCTACACAAAATGGCTGTATTTCAAATGGCTGTATTTCAAATGCCTGATTCAAACCCCTGTATGTAGAGGTAGTATCTCAGAGGGCCTGAACCTCTGTAGGCCTAAACTAAATATTTATTTTCCCAAAATCTCTGTATTTCAAATGGCTATATTTCAAATGCCTGATTCAAACCCCTGTATGTAGGGGGGGGGGTATCTCACACGGTCTGAACCAGTGTAGGCCTGAAGTAAATATATCTTTGCACAAAATGGCTGTATTTCAAATGGCTGTATTTCAAATGCCTGATTCAAACCCTTGTATGTAAGGGGGTATCTCACACAGTCTGAACCAGTGTAGGCCTGAAGTAAATCTATCTTTGCACAAAATGGCTGTATTTCAAATGGCTGTATTTCAAATTCCTAATTCAAACCCCTGTATGTAGAGGTAGTATCTCAGAGGGCCTGAACCTCTGTAGGCCTGAAGTAAATATATCTTTGCACAAAATGGCTGTATTTCATATCCCTGTTTCAAACCCCTGTATGTAGGGGGGGTATCTCACACGGTCTGAACCAGTGTAGGCCTGAAGTAAATATATCTTTGTTCAAAATGGCTGTTTTTCAAATGGCTAATTCAAACCCTTGTATGTAGGGGGGTATCTCACACGGTCTGAACCAATGTAGGCCTGAAGTAAATATATCTGCCCAAAATGGCTGTATTTCAAATGGCTGTATTTCAAATGCCTGATTCAAACCCCTGTATGTAGGGGGGTATCTCACACGGTCTGAACCAATGTAGGCCTGAAGTAAATATATCTTTGCACAAAATGGCTGTATTTCAAATGGCTGTATTTCAAATGACTGATTCAAACCCCTGTATGTAGGGGGGTATCTCACACGGTCTGAACCAGTGTAGGCCTGAAGTAAATATATCTTTGCACAAAATGGCTGTATTTCAAATGGCTGTATTTCAAATGCCTAACTCAAACCCCTGTATGTAAGGGGGTATCTCATGCGGTCTGAACCAGTGTATGCCTGAAGTAAATATATCTTTACACAAAATGGCTGTATTTCAAATGCCTGATTCAAACCCCTGTATGTAGGGTGGTATCTCACACGGTCTGAACCAATGTAGGCCTGAAGTAAATATATCTTTGCACAAAATGGCTGTATTTTATATGGCTGTATTTCTAATTCCTGATTCAAACCCCTGTATGTAGAGGTAGTATCTCAGAGGGCCTGAACCTCTGTAGGCCTGAAGTAAATAGATCTTTGCACATAATGGCTGTATTTCAAATGGCTGTATTTCAAATGCTTGATTCAAACCCCTGTATGTAGGGGGGTATCTCACACTGTCTGAACCAGAGTAGGCCTAAAGTAAATATATCTTTGCACAAAATGGCTATATTTCAAATGGCTGTATTTCAAATTCCTAATTCAAAGCCCTGTATGTAGATGTAGTGTCTCAGAGGGCCTGAACTTCTGTAGGCCTGCAGTAAATATATCTTTGCACAAAAAGGCTTTATTTCAAAATGGCTGCATTTCAAATGCCTAATTCAAACCCCTGTATGTAGAGGTAGTATCTCACAGGGCCTGAACATCTGTAGGCCTGAAGTAAATATATCTTTGCACAAAAAGGCTGTATTTCAAATGGCTGTATTTCAAATGCCTAATTCAAAACCCTTTATGTAGGGGGGTATCTCACACGGTCTGAACCAGTGTAGGCATGAATTAAATATTGGTGCACCAAATGGCGGTATTTAAAATTTCTGAATGTAACCCAAATATTTTAAAGGTGTATCTCACAATGACATCTGCATCAAAGGCTGCCAACTAAATTTTTAGTGCCCAAATGAGTGTTTGCTTAAAAACTGAATTTGACAGCAGTATATAAGCCTGTAATTTCACACGTGCTGATGCTGCAAGGCCTGAAAATAGTGTTTTTTTGTCAAAAGAGTGTGTTTTTTAAACCCCAGAAAATGATGGGTGTATTTCTACCTTAAATTGCACACTGACTAATACAGATGTTTTAGATATGCCAAAAAGTATTTTTTTGCTAACAGAATATGAAAGCTGTATATAATAACCTTGAATTTAACACTTGCAGATCGGGAAAATACTGTTTTTTGAAAAAAAAAATTGTGTTTTTCAAACCCCAGAAAATGATGGGTGTATTTCTACCTAAAATTGCACACTGACTAATACAGATGTTGTAGATTGCCAAAAAAGTCTTTTTTTGCTAACAGAATATGAAAGCTGTATATATTAAACTTGAATTTAACACTTGCAGATCTGGAAAATACATTTTTTTGGGGGGAAAAAGTGTTTTTTTTCAAACCCCAGAAAATGATGGGTGTATTTCTACCTTAAATTGCACACTGACTAATCCAAATGTTGTAGTTTGCCCCAAAAAAATTGTGATTTGCAATGTCCCAAAAGCTCAGATGCAGTGCTGGTGCACTGAGCATGCATAAAATGGCCGCCGACACCCACCTAACTAACAGAATTCTAAAAGTTAGTATTTTTCGGTCAATGAGCTCAGGGCAGGGTAAAACGATAGTGCCCTGCACCCACACAACTATTTGTCTGTAGATCGCTGAGTTAGATTCTCTCCTATGCGCTCCCTGAAATCACAAGTCCAGCAGCATCCTCTTTCTACACTTGTAACAGCAGAGTGACGTGCAGCGCTACGTGACTCAAGCTTATATAGAGCCCAGGTCACATGCTGCTCTGGCCAATCACAGCCATGCCATTAGTAGGCATTGTGAAGGCCTCTTCGGGCAAGTAGTATGCCGCTTGTTGATTGGCTGCTGTGCAGCCTTTCAAAAAGCGTCAAGAAAGCGCCGAACACCGAACCCGAACCCGAACTTTTACAGAAATGTTCGTTTTCGGGTCCGTGGTCCAAAAATCCTAAAGTTTGGCACGAACCCTAACTTTACAGTTGGGGTTCGCTCAACCCTAATCGTGACACATTACTGCAGAAGAAAATACATGACACAAAAAAAAAATATTAAGGATGGAGAAACCATTAAAATCCCTATTACACAATACAGTGAAAAAGAAGGAGTATTTAAAGGAATTGTTAGACAACATTGGGACATTCTCAAACAGGACAAAGTCATAGGGGACAAAATAACATCATACCCCGTCTTTACTTTTAAAAAAGCATGCAATTTGGCCAATTTATTTAGTAGCCCCCTCTATAGGTACTAACCAATTATCAAAAAAATCTATAAATATGACACCGCGCTCTTCCCAGCCTCTGCTAGCCCACTATCATACACTGAAGGTGTCACGACACCCTTGCCAATAGAAAACTCAGGCTAATGTTAATATTAACTACCTGTTCCTTGGCGCTTCCTCTGTGTTTATTCCTTCTTCTTATGTATGAGCAGACGTGGTGCTGGATGTCAGGCTAGGATAACTAGATTACTGCTCAGGCCCCTGCCGGTGGCGCGATGCCGAGTGTATACTTCGTACCTCGCACAGATAGTGACGTCACTATACAGACTACAGTGAGTAGTGGGTACCAAAATTTCTATCTACGCCTTTCAGACAGTACGCTGTCCTTCGCCAGGAAGAGGAATCCGGTGCTGCTGCTTGGTACCTAATATTTATACACCCCTCTTTGTAATCCTAAGCCTTTCACTCCCCTACTCCTCGTCTTTTGGTTTTAGACTCCTAGGTGTACACTCCCCACAGATCCCTGCCTTATTCAAATGCAAACAGCTCTATCTCAGAGTTTAACCCTCCAGGTGTCAATGTATCCATATTGAAGATCCATTTAGTTTCTGCTCTTGACATGCTCTTGATTAAAACCCCCCCTCTAGATCCCAATCTGATCAATTTGATCCCGCAAAAGGTTGAGCCGTCAAATTTCCCCTCGTGTTTCTCCGCATAATGCCTCGAGAGTGGGTGCCCCTCAAATTTTTTCTTGATGTTGTATATGTGTTCCCCCACTCATTTCTTTATTTGTCTCTTAGTCCGGCCAATGTATGTCTTGTTAGAGGGACATGTGATTGCATATATTGCCCCCCCAGCTATTACAGGTAATAAAACCTCTTATATCTTCTTTGTACGTGCCGTTATTATTTGCTATGCTGGCTTGTATTTTGTTATTGGATATCTTACACCCTGCATATCTTCTAAAGGGGAAGAAGCCATTTTGTTGGCCTATACCCCTATAGTGTATTCCTATTGTCTTATGGTTTCTATTTTATTTTTATTTTTGTTCACTACTTGTTTTGTGATGCAGCTATTTGTAGATGCCACAATATTGCCTATGTTTTTAGCTTTCCTATAGATAAACCTGGGATCTTTTGGGATGAGCTCCCCCACCACTTTATCCTCCCTGAGGGCGCTCCAATGTTTATTCACAATTTTGTTTTTAAATATTCACCTGGCCGTTATACGGTAAAATAAGGGAGTGGGGATATTATATCCGATTCTTCTGGTTTTGGTTTTTCCTTTCCCTTTAATAATATTTGTCTATTCATCTGACCGACCTCATCCTTTTGTAACGCCACTTTAGCTACATCATATCCCTTTACCTCAAATTTCTCTTGCATAACTATGGCTTCTCGCTCGTACTGTTCTGGTTTCGTACAGTTCCTCTTAATGTGCAGGAATTGACTTTTCGGGATATTCTCTAACCACCGTGGAAGGTGACAACTGTCTTTAGAGATAAAACTGTTTGCGTCTGTTGGTTTATTAAATGTTTTTTATACATATTTTATTATCCTCAATAAAAATGATTAAATCTAAAAAATGTATTTCAGTTTTACTAAAATCCCATTGTAAATTCCAAATAAAACTCATTTTTATTAATGTCATTAAAAAACTCCTGTAGTTTTTTCCCCTCCCTTCCATACAAAAATCACGTCATCTATAAAATGCTGCCAGAGGACGAGGTTCACCCGGAGTCCACCATTAGGGTGTATGTTTTGATGTTCCCACCACCCCACATATAAATTAGCGAACCCCGGTGCGAACCTCGTCCCCATCGCGGTCCCCCACGTCTGGAGGTAGAATCTCTCATCATAAGTAAAATAATTCCTTTGTAAAATTAACATAATGCAGTCCCCAGGAATTTAATTTGGGCTTCTGGCATATCTCCCTTTCTTTCAAGGAAGAATTTTGCCGCCTCACAACATCTTTGGTTCTTGATAACTGTATACAATGATTTAATATCCAGCGTACCCAGCATATATCCCTCTTCCCACTTGATCTCATTTAAAATATGTAAGATATGTGTGGTGTCCTTCAAATGTGTGGGGAGGGATTGTGCAAGTGGTTGTAGCTGTTCATCCACATACTTGGAGAGGGGGATAACAGATGAAGTAAACACAAGACAATTCACTTATATTAGAAATACCTTGCAGCAGTTAGAATATCTGTTAACCCTAGCATTAAAAGATACTTAGAATGGGACACAATACCGAAAGGATTAAGGGTGGAGAAGATACTATCTGGAGATATAGGAAGTGGTGAAGTGGTTAAGGAATGGAACCAAATGTTCCTTGGCTTTTCTAGGAGGGCAATCATGTTTATCATAAATAAAAGAAAAAACAGACTCATGAATATTATTAAAGACATTTGTGAGTTATTTGAAAAATTAAGGCCCTGGAAAGACGATATTAAAATAAAACCCCTAGTTAACAATATAAGGAGAAGAATACAAATGAAAGGGGATGAAATAAAGGAGAAACAATTTTGCAAATTTAAAAGAGATTCCTTGCCAATGGATAATAGAATTATTGAATCTGAAATATTGTTGGAAACTGATGAGAATGAAATATTGAACAATGGATACTCATTTGAAACTGTAGATGAATGCACTTTTAATGATCAGGAAGGTAAAAGTTCAGTATTTTCCACATACAGTAAACATAATACTATGACAGAATCAAATCCACGAGTCCCACTAACCCCTATAGTTGTAATTCAAAAAACAAGGAAGGAACGGGGTAATGATGGTCTCTCCACTAACAACCGGTATAGCCGGTATAGCCCCCTGAAACAAGATCAGGGGGAAACTGATGAGGAGGAACTAATAAAAAACCCAGTTATTCAAATAAATGAAGAAGGAACAAGAAGAACCATAAATAAAGAAAAATATAAAAGAGAGGAAGAAGTACCAAATATAGATACTAGCAAAAATAAAAATAAAATTTAAACTAAAAGACAGAAACGCGAGCCAGTTAATAAGTGTGGAGGAAACCCATTGCAACATAAAAAGAAAACCAACCATCAAAAAAACAGTAAGACAGGATTTTTTTCAGGTAAGAAAAAAAACGAAAACAAAAAAGGGGGTGTAGAGGGGGGCAATTCACCAAAAAGAAAAAATTTAATAGTAAAAACAATAAAAATACAAAGGAGAGCAATATTTAAAAAAAATATAATTTAAGTCAATATCAACTCACTGAAGTGGAACGCACAATACTGGAAAAAGGGTTAAGAAAGTTTATGAGAAAACTAGCCCTAAAAAATTATAATTTAAAAGCAAATCTCTAAGAGGAGGGTAGAAGAGGATGAGATACAACAAACACATAAAAGTGTGAGAGAGGAATCCCTGATGGAGACCCAATTCACACGCACAAATGTAAGAAGTAAATTAAAATACCATCCTCTACAAGAATATTCAGCAGCATTTAATAAGTTTATGACGTCAGTCACAAAGGAAATAAGGAGAGTAAAGAAACCAAAAAGATCCCAAGTATCTTAGTAACATCACGATGGGGGAAAGAAAAGCTATTCAATCCATGCAAGAGAACAACAATATTGTGATCCGCCCAACGGATAAAGGAGGGGGTATCGTTATAATGTCTAAAGAAGATTACCATAAGGAGTCAAAGAATATCCTAAATGACAGTAAGACATACTAACAACTGATGAGAGACCCAACTGAAGCCTATAAAAAGGAGTTGAAAGAACTAGTACAAAGAGGCAGGAATCAGGGCATTTAAGAAAAGAAGAGGCTATGTTTATTTATTTGCCATACCCTAGAATAGCAGCATTTTACCACAATCCGAAAATTCATAAAGATACAGCAAAACCACCAGGCAGGCCCATTGTGTCAGGCATAGAGTGCCTCACCAGCGCTCTCTCCAAATATGTGGATGAACAGCTACAACCGCTTGCACAATCCCTCCCCACATATTTGAAGGACACCACACATATCTTACATATTTTAAATGAGATCAAGTGGGAAGAGGGATATATGCTGGGTACGCTGGATATTAAATCATTGTATACAGTTATCAAGAACCAAAGATGTTGTGAGGCGGCAAAATTCTTCCTTGAAAGAAAGGGAGATATGCCAGAAGCCCAAATTAAATTCCTGGGGGACTGCATTATGTTAATTTTACAAAGGAATTATTTTACTTATGTTCATTTTACAAAGGAATTATTTTACTTATGATGAGAGATTCTACCTCCAGACGTGGGGGACCACGATGGGGACAATGTTCGCACCGGGGTTCGCTAATTTATATGTGGGGTGGTGGGAACATCAAACCATACACCCTAATGGCGGGCTCCGGGCGAACCTCGTCATCTGGCGGCGTTTTATAGATGAAGTGATTTTTGTATGGAAGGGAGGGGAAAACCAACTACAGGAGTTTTTTTAATGACATTAATAAAAATGAGTTTTATTTGGAATTTATAATGGGATTTTAGTAAAACTGAAATTCATTTTTTAGATTTAATCATTTTTATTGAGGATAATAAAATATGTACAAAAAACGTTTAATAAACCAACAGACGCAAACAGTTTTATATCTAAAGACAGTTGTCACTTTCCACGGTGGTTAGAGAATATCCCGAAGAGTCAATTCCTGTGTATTAAGAGGAACTGTACGAAACCAGAAGAGTACGAGCGAGAAGCCATAGTTATGCAAGAGAAATTTGAGGTAAAGGGATAGGATGTAGCTAAAGTGGCGTTACAAAAGGATGAGGTCGGACAGATGAATAGACAAATATTATTAAAGGGAAAGGAAAAACCAAAACCAGAAGAATCCTATATAATATCCCCCCCCAACCCTTATTTTACCGTATAACAGCCAGGTGAATATAAAAATAAAAAAATTGTGAATAAACATTGGAGCGCCCTCAGGGAGGATAAAGTGGTGGGGTAGCTCATCCCAAAAGATCCCAGATTTATCTATAGGAAAGCTAAACATATAGGCAATTTTGTGGCATCTACAAATAGCTGCATCATAAAACAAGTAGTGAACAAAAATAAAAATAAAAATCATAAAACAATGGGAATACACTGTGGGGGTATAGGCCAACAAAATGGCTTCTTCCCCTTTAGAAGATGCGCAGGGTGCAAGATATCCAATAACAAAATACAAGCCAGCATAGCAAATAATAACGGCACGTACGAAGAAGATATAAGAGGTTTTATTACCTGTAATAGCTGGGGGGCAATATATGCAATCACATGCCCCTCTAATACATAAAGGGAATCAACTCGGTAAAGGAGGAGAGCATATTTAAAAGAAGAAAAACTACCACAAGAGGACACAGTTTTAAATTAGAGGGGCAAAGGTTTAAAAGTAATATAAGGAAGTATTACTTTACTGAGAGAGTAGTGGATGCATGGAATAGCCTTCCTGCAAATACAGTGAAGGGGTTTAAGCATGCATGGGATAGGCATAAGGCCATCCTTCATATAAGATAGGGCCGGGGGCTATCCATAGTATTCAGTATATTGGGCAGACTAGATGGGCCAAATGGTTCTTATCTGCCGACACATTCTATGTTTCTATGTTTCTATGTTTCTAACAAGACATACATTGGCCGGACTAAGAGACAAATAAAGAAAAGAGTGGGGGAACACATATACAACATCAAGAAAAAATTTGAGGGGCACCCACTATCGAGGCATTATGCGGAGAAACACGATGGGAAATTTGACGGCTCAACCTTTTGCGGGATCGAATTGATCAGGTTTGGATCTAGAGGGGGGGATTTAATCAAGAGCATGTCAAGAGCAGAAACTAAATGGATCTTCAATATGGATACATTGATACCTGGAGGGTTAAACTCTGAGATTGAGCTGTTTGCATTTGAATAAGGCAGGGATCTGTGGGGAGTGTCACCTAAGAGTCTAAAACCAAAAGACCAGGAGTAGAAGAGTGAAAGGTTAGAAATTGATGGAAACAGCATTAAGAGCATAGCTGGATCCATCTTAGACTCCTATTATGTATGACATACAATAGACAACCACACAAAGACTATATGCCAAAAGCCAGGTATGTACAAGCCATCCAGATAACAGCTAGCATACATTACCATGACAGCCTTGTGCACTATGAGATATTCCAAACCAGCTCTCATCTGACTGAGAACCAATAAACCTCAAAGTTATTTTGCATCTGTTGGATGGCTTGAGTGGACCTGCACACCTAGATCAATATCATTAGGGTGACAAAAAGTTTTCCGACTGTCCTAACATAATATTCAATAACCTTTCTATACAGTTTTGTCATGTAAAAACTCATTTGCATAAGCATGGGCATATGGGAAAGACATGCAAATGAGCAGAATCTGCCTTGTTTTTCAGCTGTCATAAGACTATGAAAACCAATAGATGGCACTATTGAGTTATGAACAGCTCCCTATATTGGTTTCACAGTCTCATGACAAAACAAATATTCTTGTCAGAAGACTATGAAACAAATAGAGGGCGCTATTGAGTTATGAACAGTGCCCTCTATTAGTTTCACAGTCTTATGACAAGACAAATATTTTTGTCAGAAGACTATGAAACCAATAGAGGGCGCTGTTCATAACTCAATAGCTCCATCTATTGGTTTCATAGTCTTCTGACAAGAATATTAGACTGAGTCTTATGACAAGCTTATTAGTGTAGCCTTTTGCATGGAAAATTCGCTATAAGAGATTGCGATTAGATGATATCTGACACTGTGAAAGCTGGGTAATAATTTTGTGATAATAGTGTATTTCTCTCCTGTCCATACATACATGCTACATACATAGTGCTGTGATGTCACAACAATACTTAGTGCACCAATCATTAATATCTACTCAGACCTGATAAAATGTGAAGTTGCATGTATTGCGCAAAAAATATGCACATCATTAGTGTCAATTTGTGCAATCATGAAAATAATGACTTGAGATCACAAATTCTAGAATTTGCTATTTTATTGTGAATATTATGCGAAAAATTTGCCTAATATTGCAAAAATGAATATTACATATGCCTCTCATCACTATCTGTAAGGTTGGCCACTAGTCCTGACCTATATGCTAGTTTAATTAAATTCAAGTCCCAAAAAATTTAAATTGCAACTGTGTGGAAACTGAATAAATGATAACGGACAATTGAGCATCAACGTTAAATTTATTAATTTATTAATACACACAGGTAGATTGCTGCTACACCTTGGGTATAAACCCCTTAAAGACCAAGCCAGTTGTGACTATAAGGACCATGCAACATTTTGCAAATCTGACATGTTTCACTTTATGTGGTCATAACATTTGAATGTTTTTACTTATTCAAGAGATTCTGAAATTGTTTTCTTATGACATAATGTACTTCATGTTAGTGGTAATTTTGAGTCAATATGTTTTACCTTTATTTATTAAAAAATACCAAATTTATAGAACTTTTTAAAAAATCACTATTTTTTTATTTGAATATGAATAGTGATATCTCATAAAATAGTTATGATGTAATATTCACCATATGTCTACTTTATATTGGCATCATTTTGTAAATGTCATTTTATTTTTAGGACGTTAGAAGGCTTTGAATTTTTGAAGCAATTTTCTAATTTCTAAAACCCACTTTTTTAAGTACTAATTCAGTTATGAAGTCACTTTGTGTGGCTTACATATGAGAAACTAGCCATAAATGACCCTCAAATTATCCAAAACTGATTTTACAAACTTTGTTAATTCTTTGTGTTCCATAAGAATGAAGGGAAAATGAAGGTGAAATGTCTAAATTTCACATTATTTGCAGATTTTCCATTTTATCCATTTTTTTTATCTAACACATCTATGGTTAACAGCCAGGCAAACAAAACTTAATATTTATAAGGGCTCATGCACAAGGGCTCATGCACATAACCATATGTATTTTGAGGTACGCAAAGAACAGATCCGCAAAAAATACAGATGATGTCCCTATGTATTCCGTATTTTGAGGAACGGAGCAGCTGGCCCCTAATAGAACAGTACTATCCTTGTCCATGATGCAGACAATAATAATAGGACATGTTCTTTTAATTTGCGGAATGGACATACTGACATATGGAAACGGAATGCACTTGGAGTAACTTCCAGGTTTTTTTTGCAGACCCATTGAAAAGAATGGTTCCGCGTACAGTCCGCAAAAAAAAAACCGGAACGGAACAGACACGGAAAAAAATAAGTTCATGAGCACGAGCCCTTACTCTGATTCTGCAGTTTACAGAAACACCCCATATATGGCTATAAACTGCTGTATCGATACATTTCTTTTATTTTTCTGCCAATCATGTTTTGCAGGGGCTCTTTTCTTGCAGGAAGAACTGATGTTATTATTGCTGCTGTATTTGGGTATATATGATTTTTTGATCATTTAATATTGCACTTTTCTGGGGCAAGGTGACCAAAAAATGGCTATTTTAGCACAGTTTTTAATATTTTTTTTAGATCATGTGATATATTTTATAGAGCAGGTCATTTACGGATGCAGCAATATCAAATATATCTATTTTTTTATTTATTAGAGTTTTATATAATAAAAGCGTTTTTTTCTGTCAACATTTTCTGAATGCTATATTTTGGGGGAAGGGGGGACTGGATCTCCTGGGCTTCCATAGATGGCAGGCCTCGATGCCTGTGTAAGGCATCACGCCTGCCATAGGAACCATCGGACCCCTGTCACCACAGCTTAGGGGGCTGATAGAGTCAGAGGGAGCCCCTTCCCTCTGTAAACCCTGCACGTGCCGCAATCAGCGCTGAGGCGACATGTGAATGGTTAATCTGGCAGCATCGCTGGATACATGTCAGCGGATGCAGCAGGGACCCGGCTGTCAAGAGACTGCATTATATATGTATATATATGCTGCTTAATTAAATTGAACCCCACAAAAAAAAAAGGATTTCTGTGAAAATGGGGGGGGGGGAGTATTTGCTTGCAGGTAGCTGCTTTTGAGGCCTGCAATGCAGCATCTGCACTTCTGATAGCAGAAACAGCAAGCCACAGCTCCTCTCTTCTCTCTCTCACTGTCTGTTAGCTGTCCTGCTTGTCTACCCTGCTTGTCGCTATTCTAACACTTCTTTGGAATGCTTTCTTTTTTCTTCCTGGCAATAAGCTTTATAGATTTTTGACTGTCCGTAATTGATTCTCCCTGACTCTCTAAGATCGTTTTCCAGACAGACACTATCACACCCACCACCCTCATTCACAGCCCAGCACAGAATGTCATTCTGCTCCTCTGTTAGCACACCTGCTGCACCATTGATTTGCTTATCCAGGCTGTCTGTCAGCCTGGGAGCCAATCAGGACAAGCCCCCCACCACCACCACTTTCTTTCATGTTAAACCCTATATTCCCCCTCCCTAGTTCCTTTTTCCTGTTGACATGTGCTCTAAAATGGCACTATGCTCCATTTTACTGTATTCCTCTGAAACGAACCTCAAAAGATTTGAGTGTGCTGTCCGAAAAATAGCAAAGTTTGATTGGAACTCTGTTCGGTCCGAACTGGTTTGCTCATCCTTACTTTACACATGTGAAAGAAGGACTAGGCGTGTTAACTTTCAATGTCTGTTCCTTTTGTTTTCAGGGGGGATAAGCTGATCCCAGAGGTGTCTAGAAATGTCTAACTACCCTCTCTCCTTTCAGGACACCAGAACACTCATACAAGCAAAATGTGTATATGAATAGAGCAATCAAGAAGAATAGCTGTTGGATGAAAAAGTGTTTCACTGACAGCTATTAAAGGATTATGGGCAGCTGAAAAGCAATTGTAGCTGCTCTGGACAATGCTGATTTCTAAGTTACTTATTATTTCATTCTAAGATGTTATACTGTACCTTTTGCTACTTCCTTTCCTATCTATACTACAGTTTAAATAATATGCTTTGCTTTGTGTTATTTTGATCCCTCTTTGTGCAAATTGTCTTTGTTAGCACTTGTTAAACTAGGAAAGTTCCTTTCTTGGAGTTGTATTTCTCTCATATAAGACAATGATATCACAATTATACAGATATTAATCACCAATAGAGAACCAATAATTTAGTTTGTTGAGATAACATTGAGCAAATGGTAAAGCATTATTGGGGCAGAATATGGCTTATAATACATGAAACAAAAAGTATTTTAAATGTACATATGCTTTAAATATATGCTACAAAAGCTGTTGTATGATCCCTTTCTGGTGCTCTGTGTCCAGAATATGCTTGGTAGGCCAACATCTATTCTTCTGAAACCTTTCCTCAACACAAATGCCTTCTTGGCTTGGTTGAGAGCACATGTGTTTTGAATGGGGAGAATAGAGTAAGTCACTGCCAGACACCTCTGGAAAAGGTATATCTCCTTGAAAACAAAAGAATTGGGCATTTTGAAATCCAACTGTCTAATCCATCTGTCCCCTGATGTTTGCTAGGACACTCCCAAACACATTAGATGGTTTACCATTTCAATTGGGTTCAGCCAACATTAATCTAATGTGTATGGCCAGCTTTCTCAGAGTTTGTGCCAAAAAAGACCACTTTCATCTTGTATTTCTGTGCATACTGGATAAAATGAATCACCTTATCTATATTAACCTGGCCAGAATTAAAGGTCTACCGGTGTCTAAAATAAATGTAGTTTATTAATGTGTAATGTACTGTTATTTTTGTAATGTACATTACTTACCTATGTGGTCGGAACTCCAGTCATATGAACCCATCCAATTATGAAGATGTTCCTTCTGCCAATGTCACATCCACTTTTTCTCTTTTATTTTCTAGTGCAGAGAGCTTAACCTCCAGTAGAGGTTAATATGCCGCAATCATTCCCTCAGACATGGCACATGTGCTCTTTATAGAGGGCTAGTAACTTGGCAAGCAGTTTTAAATCAGAATTTAAAAGTGAAATTGGCCTCTACTTGTTCAAAATAGCTGGATTGTTTTTTTCTCAATCTCAATATGTTCACATGCAGTTTTGGAGGAAAAAGGGGTACCTCTCAGAGCAGCATTAAGCAATCTAGAGAGATATGGGAGAAGTTTTGACTGCAAAGTAAAGTAATAGTGACATGTAATAGCTATCTGGTGTTGGACATTTCTTTTTTTGCATGTTTCTAAGGGCTGTAATAAGTTCCTTATCTGCAAAGGGAGTACAAAGCTTTTTTCTGACTGTTGATCACAAATGGAAGGTAGTGATATTGAGTTTAAAAATTAATCTGCGAGTCCCTTAACATTAAGATTGTAGTGCAACTTGTGAGACTCCTCCGTTATAGACTCTGGGTCAATAAAAACAGAATCACTGGGATTGTGTATTGAACTTAGAAAAGCCTTGGATTTCCTTTGTTTTATAGTTGAGAGATCATTTTGTGGATATATCTCTTTGTATGTAGTGCGTAAATTGTGAAGCTAAATAATGCATATCTTTGCAGAGTTACAATTCAGCAGGTCTTTTAGTCCAGACCTCAAGGCAGATAACTCATTCTGTTGCAGGATACTATCAGCTCTTTTTGCTAAGATTCTTAAGACGTTTGAAATCAGCTACTGTCATCTCACTTGTAACATGTGAGCTTAAAGAAATATATTCTCCTCTGACAAACACTTTATTTGTTATATAATATTATCCTGAACACACCAAGAGAAAAATTTACTTTTTTTTTCTATTGAGACTATGGATATATAGTTTTTGAGTAATAATTTATTTGCGCTACAATTTGGTTCTCTCACCAGTAAACTTAAGAGTTTAACCCCTTCCCGACAGCCTCACATAAATTAACTTTGGTGGTAGGGCATTTAAAAATGGCATCTGCTAGTGAGCAGAGCAGGCGTCATGGCGGCCAGGTGTCTGCTGTTTTAAATGTATGCAATCAATGATAAAGTCGATCACATAAATTTAACTCCTCAGATGCTGTGGTGACCACGGTAACCTCTGGTAGGTTAAAGATCTGGAGTGCGTGCTTCTGGCCGTGTACCGGCTCCCCCCAGGCTAGGATTGGGGAGCTGGATGTAGTGAGAGGCAGCCTCAGTACTCAGGAGTGGTACAGGGTTGCCACACATCAGTTCCTATGGAGAGACTGCCTGTGGCAGGGCTACATAGAAACATGTAATTCTCATAAACTCACATGCTAATGGATTAGAGTCTATGAGAAAAGCAATCTAATGATTGCTTGCTATAGTTCCCTAGGGGATCTATTAAAAAGTCTAAAAAATAAATATAAAAAAAATATTAAAATTCAAATCACCACCTTTCTCCAAAATTAAAATACAAATACATAAATAATTTTAAAAAATAACATAAATTAATTGGGTGTGAAAACGCCCATATTATTAAACTATAAAAATATTTATCCCATATGGCAGACGGCGAAAAGGAAAAAAGCCAAAATGGGTGATTCGCTATTTTGTGGTCGCTTCAACTGTCCCCCAAATTTTTTTTAATAAAAAGTGATCATACACACCACAGAATGGTATCAATGAAAAGTACAGATCACTCTGTAAAAAATTAACCTACACACATAAAAAAAAAAGTTATGGGGGTCAGAATATGGCAATGAAAAGAAAAAAAAATGTTTTTTTTCCAAAGTTTTAGAATTTTTGGGAATTAAAATGGAAGAAAAACTACATATGTGGTAACCTTGTAATCATACTGTCTAGGAGAATAAAATTAACAGGTCAGTTTTACAACATAGGTGTAAATCCCACCTTTCCCCCATTAAACAGTGGTAGTGTTTTTTTTATATAATTCCACCCCATTTGGAATTATTGTCCCGCTTCCCACTAAATTGTATGCAACTATAAATGGTGCCATTAGAAAGTAAATCTTGTCCCACAAAAAGCAAGCTAGGTGAATGAAAAAATAAAAAAGTTATGGCTTTGGAGGGGCTGGGAATAGAGTTGAGCGGACACCTGGATGTTCGGGTTGGACAGGTTCGGCCGAACTTCACAAAAAAGTTTGAGTTCGGGCCCCGAACTTGACCCGAACTTGACCCCGAACCCCATTGAAGTTAATGGGGACCCAAAATTTTGAGCACTAAAATGGCTGTAAAAATGTCATGGAAAAGGCTAGAGGGCTGAAAATGGCATCAAAATATGGTTAAGAGTATGGCAATTGCTCTGCAAACAAATGTGGATAGGGAAATGACTTCAAATAACATAAAATACGTAAAGATAAAAAATTATAATCTATCATTCAGTACATTTAGGCGTGTGCACACATACTGCTCCACCATGTCGCACGTCCCCGTGATGTCCACGATCCAATTGGATATCTTCTCTCTATCAACTTTCGATGTTCTTTTATGCGTCTATCATGGTGATCATGGGTGGCAGGGAATCAGGCTTCAAGGCCGGAGAGGGAGCCTGAGAAAGGGATACCACATCCAAGGGAGGTCAATGGATGAAATTAAATGTAATCGAGCGGAAATGTGGGACAAAGTATTGAAGCATAAGCTTCCAAGTTAAAGAGGGGGCGCGCGGCAATTACCCACTCCCGACTCGGGGAGGTAGTGACGATAAATAACATCCAAGGAAGGTCAATGGCTGCAATGGGATGGAGCGGAAATGTGGGACAAGTTATTAAAGCAGAAGGATCAAATGAAAGGGCCAATTAAAGACGAATTTTAGAAATTTAAGTCCCTGTCACCTATGCAGAGCAGGGGTTTTTCATTGCCAGAAATGGGTTAATGTCACCCACCAATGGAACTGATTATTTTTAAAGAATTTGGTCCCTGTCACCTATGCAGAGCAGGGGTTTATTCATGCAAGAATTGTAAAATGTCACCCAAGAATGTCAAATTTATTAACCTGTCTACTAGGTAGAGCAGGGGTCTATCACAGCCAAAAATTGTTGAATGTCACCCAAAAATGTAACAGAAAAAAATGGTGAAATTTATTAAGCTGTCAACTAGGTAGCGCAGGGGTATATCACAGCCAAAAATTGGTGAATTTCACCTGAAAATGTAACAGACAAATTAGTATTTTTTTTACCTGTCTACTATGTATAGCAGTGGTATATCACACCGAAAAATTGGTGAATTTCAACCAAAAATGTAACAGACAAATTAGTGTTTATTTTTTACCTGTCTAGGAGGTATAGCAGTGGTATATCAAACCCAAAAATTGGTGAATTTCACTCGAAAATGTAACAGACAAATTAGTGATTTTTGTTTACCTGTCTACTAGTCATAGCAGTGGCATATCACACCCAAAAATTAGTGAATTTCAACCGAAAATGTAACAGACTAATTATTGAATTTTTTTGACCTGTCTACTAGGTATAGCAGTGGCATATCACACCCAAAAATTGGTGAATTTCACCCGAAAATGTAACAAAGTAGTAATTTTTTTATACCTGTCTACTATGTATAGCAGTGGTTATATCATACCTAAAAATTGGTGAATTTCAACTGAAAATGTAACAGACAAAATTGTGATTTTTTTTTTACCTGTCTACTAGGTAGAGCATGGGTATATCACACCCAAAAATTGGTGAATTTCAACCGAAAATGTAACAGACAAATTTGTGATTTTTTTTTACCTATCTACTCGGTTTAGCGGTGGTAAATCAAACCCAAAAATTGGTGAATTTCAGCTGAAAATGTAAAAGACAAATTAGTGAAATTTGTTTACCTGTCTACCTTTTAGAGCAGAGGTATATCACACCCAAAAATTGGTGAATTTCAACCGAAAATGTAACAGACAAATTAGTGATTTTTTTTTACCTGTCTATGAGGTATAGCAGTGGTATATCACACCCAAAAATTTGTGAATTTCACCCAAAAATGTAACAGACAAATTAGTGATTTATTTTTACCTGTCTACTAGGTATAGCAGTGGCATATCACACCTAAAAATTGGTGAATTTCACCCGAAATTGTAACAGACAAATTAGGAAATTTTTTTGACCTGTCTACTAGGTATAGTAGTGGTATATCACACCCAAAAATGGGTGAATTTCACCCAAAAATGTAACAGACAAATTAGTGATTTTTTTTTACCTGTCTACTAGGTATAGCAGTGGTATATCACACCCAAAAATTGGTGAATTTCACCCAAAAATGTAACAGACAAATTAGTGATTTTTTTTTTAACTGTCTACCTTTTAGAGCAGAGGTATATCACACCCAAAAATTGGTGAATTTCAACCGAAAATGTAACAGACAAATTAGTGATTTTTTTTACCTGTCTATGAGGTATAGCAGTGGTATATCACACCCAAAAATTTGTGAATTTCACCCAAAAATGTAACAGACAAATTAGTGATTTATTTTTACCTGTCTACTAGGTATAGCAGTGGCATATCACACCTAAAAATTGGTGAATTTCACCCGAAATTGTAACAGACAAATTAGGAAATTTTTTTGACCTGTCTACTAGGTATAGTAGTGGTATATCACACCCAAAAATGGGTGAATTTCACCCAAAAATGTAACAGACAAATTAGTGATTTTTTTTTAACTGTCTACTAGGTATAGCAGTGGTATATCACACCCAAAAATGGGTGAATTTCACCCAAAAATGTAACAGACAAATTAGTGATTTATTTTTACCTGTCTACTAGGTATAGCAGTGGCATATCACACCTAAAAATTGGTGAATTTCACCCGAAATTGTAACAGACAAATTAGGAAATTTTTTTGACCTGTCTACTAGGTATAGTAGTGGTATATCACACCCAAAAATGGGTGAATTTCACCCAAAAATGTAACAGACAAATAAGTGATTTTTTTTTACCTGTCTACTAGGTATAGCAGTGGTATATCATACCTAAAAATTGGTGAATTTCACCTGAAAATGTAACAGACAAAATTGTGATTTTTTTTTTACCTGTCTACTAGGTAGAGCATGGGTATATCACACCCAAAAATTGGTGAATTTCAACCGAAAATGTAACAGACAAATTAGTGATTTTTTTTTACCTATCTACTCGGTTTAGCGGTGGTAAATCAAACCCAAAAATTGGTGAATTTCACCTGAAAATGTAAAAGACAAATTAGTGAATTTTTTTTACCTGTCTACTAGGTAAAGCATGGGTATATCACACACAAAAATAGGTGAATTTCACCCAAAAATTTAACAGACAAATTAGTGATTTTTTTTTTAACTGTCTACCTTTTAGAGCAGAGGTATATCACACCCAAAAATTGGTGAATTTCAACCGAAAATGTAACAGACAAATTAGTGATTTTTTTTTACCTGTCTATGAGGTATAGCAGTGGTATATCACACCCAAAAATTTGTGAATTTCACCCAAAAATGTAACAGACAAATTAGTGATTTATTTTTACCTGTCTACTAGGTATAGCAGTGGCATATCACACCTAAAAATTGGTGAATTTCACCCGAAATTGTAACAGACAAATTAGGAAATTTTTTTGACCTGTCTACTAGGTATAGTAGTGGTATATCACACCCAAAAATGGGTGAATTTCACCCAAAAATGTAACAGACAAATTAGTGATTTTTTTTTACCTGTCTACTAGGTATAGCAGTGGTATATCACACCCAAAAATGGGTGAATTTCACCCAAAAATGTAACAGACAAATTAGTGATTTATTTTTACCTGTCTACTAGGTATAGCAGTGGCATATCACACCTAAAAATTGGTGAATTTCACCCGAAATTGTAACAGACAAATTAGGAAATTTTTTTGACCTGTCTACTAGGTATAGTAGTGGTATATCACACCCAAAAATGGGTGAATTTCACCCAAAAATGTAACAGACAAATAAGTGATTTTTTTTTACCTGTCTACTAGGTATAGCAGTGGTATATCATACCTAAAAATTGGTGAATTTCACCTGAAAATGTAACAGACAAAATTGTGATTTTTTTTTTACCTGTCTACTAGGTAGAGCATGGGTATATCACACCCAAAAATTGGTGAATTTCAACCGAAAATGTAACAGACAAATTAGTGATTTTTTTTACCTATCTACTCGGTTTAGCGGTGGTAAATCAAACCCAAAAATTGGTGAATTTCACCCGAAAATGTAAAAGACAAATTAGTGAAATTTGTTTACCTGTCTACTAGGTAAAGCATGGGTATATCACACACAAAAATTGGTGAATTTCACCCAAAAAATTAACAGACAAATTAGTGATTTTTTTTTTAACTGTCTACCTTTTAGAGCAGAGGTATATCACACCCAAAAATTGGTGAATTTCAACCGAAAATGTAACAGACAAATTAGTGATTTATTTTTACCTGTCTACTAGGTATAGCAGTGGCATATAACACCTAAAAATTGGTGAATTTCACCCGAAATTGTAACAGACAAATTAGGAAAATTTTTTGACCTGTCTACTAGGTATAGTAGTGGTATATCACACCCAAAAATGGGTGAATTTCACCCAAAAATGTAACAGACAAATTAGTGATTTTTTTTTTACCTGTCTACTAGGTATAGCAGTGGTATATCACACCCAAAAATTGGTGATTTTCACCCGAAAGTGTAACAGACAAATTAGTGAACTTTTTTTTACATGTCTACTAGGTAGAGCATGGGTATATCACACCCAAAAATTGGTGAATTTCACCTGAATATTTAACAGACAATTTAGTGAAATGACATAAAAAAAAATAAAAAAAAGTTTATTTGAGGAGGCAGTGGACATAGCGGTGTAGGTGGAAGCAGCGGTGGAGGAGGACGAGGTAGCCAACACTGATTTTTTGTTTTAAGTTTTATATATTTTTTTTATTAGGGTATAAAGAGTGTGAAATATCCAAAATACAATAATGAGCAATTGCGCTGTAGCATAACAATGGCTGGTTAAGGCCGGTATACATGTCTATTCTGCACAAGATATGGACAAGTCCTGTGGGATCCATGCCTGGTTCATTTTAATGAACGTGAGCTTGTCCACATTGGCTGTGGACAGGCGGCTGCGCTTGTCTGTGATAACACCTCCTGCCGTGCTAAACACATGTTCAGATAATACACTGGCTGCAGGGTAGGCCAGAACCTCCAAGGTATAAAGGGCAAGCTCAGGCCATGTGCCCAATTTGGAGACCCAGATTTTGAACGGGGCAGACCCGTCATTCAGTACGTGTAGGCGTGTGCACACATACTGCTCCACCATGTTGGTGAAATGCTGCCTCCTGCTAAGACGTTCTATATCAGCTGGTGGTGCTGGTTGTTGTGGCGTGCTGACAAAGCTTTTCCACATTTCAGCCATGCTAACCCTGCCTTCTGAGGTGCTGGCGGTGCCCCAGCTGCATTGGCGACCTCTTTCTCCTCCTCTGCCTTCGCCTTGTGCTTCCACTGAGCCCCCGCTGTCAGGAGGGAATGCCACCAGCAGCACGTCTACCAGCGTGTGCTTGTACTCGCGCATCTTACGATCACGCTCCAGTGAGGGAATTAAGGATGGTACGTTGTCCTTGTAACGGGGATCCAGCAGTGTGGCCACCCAGTAATCAGCACAAGTTAGAATGTGGGCAACTCGGCGGTCATTGCGGAGACACTGCAGGATGTAATCGCTCATGTGTGCCAGGCTGCCCAGAGGCAACGAAAAGCTGTCCTCTGTGGGAGGTGTATCGTCTGTGTCCTCTGTGTACCCCCAGCCATGCACCAGTGATGGCCTTGAGCTGATCTGGGTGCCACCCTGCTGTGAACATGGTTCCTTCATCTCCTCCTCCTCATTCTCCACCTCGTCATCCTCCAGAACTGTGCCCTGGCTGGACAATTGTGTACCTGGCGTATGTGGGTGCAGGAACTCACCCTCTGAGCCACTTGTGAATGATTGGCCGGAAACCTTATGAAATGATCCCTCTTCCTCCTCCTCCTCCTCTGCCACATCCTCTTCCATCATCGCCAGCAGAGTTTTTTCAAGGAGGCAAAGAAGTAGTATAGTAACGCTGAAAAAGGCGTTATCGGCACTAGCCATGTTGGTGGAGTACTTGAAACAGCGCAACAAGGAACACAGATCTCACATGGAGGCCCAGTCATTGGTGGTGAAGTCGTGCTGTTCCACAGAGCGAGTCACCCGTGCGTGCTGCAGCTTGAACTCCACTATTGCCTGCTGTTGCTCGCACAGTCTGGCCAGCATGTGTAAGGTTGAGTTCCACCTTGTGGGCATGTCGCATATAAGGCGGTGAACGGGAAGGCCGAAGTTACGCTGCAGCGCTGACAGGCGAGCAGCAGCAGGATGAGAACGCTAAAAGCGCGCACAGACGGCCCGCACTTTATGCAGCAGCTCTGACATATCGGGGTCATTTTTAAGGAATCTCTGCACCACCAAATTCAGCACATGCGCCAGGCAAGGGATGTGCGTCAAACCGGCTAGTCCCAGAGCTGCTACGAGATTTCGCCCATAGTCGCACACCACCAGGCCGGGCTTGAGGTTCAATGGCACCAACCACTCATCGGTTTGTTGTTCAAGGCCCGTCCATAGCTCCTGCATGGTGTGGGGTTTGTCCCCCAAACAGATAAGTTTTAAAACTGCCTGCTGTCGTTTACCCCTGGCTGTGCTGAAGTTGGTGGTGAAGGTGTTACACTGACCGGATGAGGAGCCAGTAGAAGATGAGGAAGCGGAGTAGGAGGAGGAAGCAACAGGAGGCAAACTGAAGCGCCCTGCAATCCTCGGTGGTGGAAGGACATGCGGCAAACTGCTATCCACCTCAGGCCCAGCCGCCACTGCATTTACCCAGTGTGCTGTTATGGAGATATAACGTCACTGACCGTGCTTACTGGTCCACGTATCCGTAGTGAGGTGCACCTTGCCACAGATGGCGTTACGCAGTGCACACCTGATTTTGTCCCCCCTGGTTGTGCAGGGAAGGGATGGCACGCCTGGAAAAGTAGTGGTGGCTGGGCACGACGTACTATGGGACAGCCACCACCATAATGCTTCTAAAGCGCTCTGTCTCCACCAGACAGATTCACAGCATTTCAAAGGCCAGTAATTTTTAAATTCTGGCATTCAGGGCCAGGGATCGCAGGTGGGTAGGGGGGTACTTCCTTTTCTGCTCCAGTGTTTTGGAGATGGAGAGCTGAACGCTTCCGTGAGACATTGTGGAGTTGCTTGGTGACCCAGGTGGTGGTGTTGCTGGCAGATCCTCTGTTTGCGGGGTGGCAGGTGCACTGTCACTTCAGAGGTGGATGAAGAGGCTGAGACTGCAGCAGTAGAGGAAGCAGGAGGAGCCAGAGACCTTTCTTGTTTTTTTTAGATGTCTACTCCACTGCAGCTCATGCTTTGCACTTAAATGCCTGGTCATGCAGGTTGTGCTCAGTTTGAGAACGTTTATGCCTCGCTTCAGGCTCTGATTGCACAGCTTGCAAACCACTCGAGTCTTGTCGTCAGCACATTGTCTGAAGAACTGCCACGCCAGGGAACTCCTTGAAGCTGGCTTTGGTGTGCTCGGTCCCTTGGTGCAGTGGGCAGTAGCAGGCGTACTTTCTAGGGGACGGCCGCTCCGCTTTCGCAACCTGCTCCCTCTTCTGTTGTGCTGGTGGCTCTGTGCAACCACCGCATCTTTCTCCGAACTATACAGATTACTCGCATGACCTCGATTCCATGTGGGGTCGAGGACCTCATCGTCCTCCACATCATCTTCCACCCAGTCTTCACCCCTGCCCTCCTTGTCGGTCTGCACACTTTCGAAAGCTCCAGCAGTTGGCACCTGTGTTTCGTCATCATCCGAGACGTGCTGCGATGGTCCTACCATGTACTCATCTTGAAACATAAGTGGTTGGGCATCGGTGTACTCAATCTCTTCCACTTCTGGGGCAGGGCTAGGTGGCTGGCCCTGGGAAACCCTGCTAACAGAGTCATCAAAAAGCAGAAGAGACTGCTGCATGACTTGGGGCTCAGACTGCTTGGCTGATTTGCAAGGGGGAGAGGTGAAAGACTGATGGACAACGGCTGCAGGTGCCAACTCTGATCTTTCAGAAGGAGACTGGGTGGGAGACAATGTGAAGGAACTGGAGGCACTGTTAGCAACCCAATATACTATCGCCTGTACTTGTTCTGGCCTCACCATTCGTAGAGCCGCATTAGTCCCGACCAAATACCGCTGCAGGTTCTGTCACCTACTCGCTCCAGAGAAAGATGTTTCACTTGTGCGTGTAGCTGGCACAGATCGACCACGTCTTCTCCCTGCAACAGGAGCTCCACCAGCAGCCCCACGACTGGGGCCACGTCCCTTATTTCACGCTCTCCTCATATTTCTCAAATTTAGGATCTTGCCCTAAATGGGTGTTTTTTTAATAGCAGAATAGAATAACAGTATCTAAATGGTGTATCTCACACATACAGATGCAGACTAGGCCGCAATTTAAGATTTTTGCCCAAAATGGGTGTTTTCCTAATAGCAGAATAGAACAACAGTATCTAAATGGTGTTATTACGGATGATGTTGCAGATAGCTGGAAGTTATGGATAAAAATCAGACTGGCTTGATCCCAAACTAAGGAGCATAAAGGTGACCCCTATAAAACCCTAAGAGCTCACCCTGACTGCTAAGCACATACAAGGGTCTCAGAGGTAGACGATTGCATGCCCTCGTACCTAGACTGTGTGACACCTGAAAACCCTATAATAGTGAGGGGACACGACCACTGGCTCCCTGCACTTAATACGGAGGGAGTCAGGGTCACCTAGAATCAAGTCAGCAAGGAAACACAATACATGAAAGGACTTATCTGAACAAGCAGTAACAGAAGTCTCCAGCAGTGAACACTTCAATCCAGGAAGTAGTATAAACCGCAAAGTCAGGCAGTATGGGAGGGAATATAAAAGGATGCAATTAGTGTAAATAGGTGACAGCTGGGAGAAGGAAAGGAAATGACAAAGTGAAACCAAAACAAAGAACATCATGCAAGAGGTACAGAAGAACGTCTGCTAGATCTTCTCAGAGAGCTGTCGGTGACAGGTGTATCTCAGAATGACATAAGCAGCAAAGGCTGCAAAATTAAGTTTTTTTGCCCTAAATTGGTGTTTTTTTAATAGCGGAATAGAACAGCACTATCTAAAGGGTGTATCTCACACGTACAGATGCAGACTAGGCCAAATTTTTTTATTTTTGTTAAAAATGGGTGTTTATTTAATACCAGAATAGCACAGCAGTATGTAAAGGGTGTATCTCACAATGACAGATGCAGCAAAGGCTGCAAAATTAGATTTTTCCCATAAATAGGTGTTTTTTCTGATAGCAGAATAGAACCACAGTATCTAAATGGTGTATCTCACACATACAGATGCAGACTAGGCCGAAAATTAAGATTTTTGCCCAAAATGGGTGTTTTTTTAATAGCAGATTAGAACAACAGTATGTAAAGGGTGTATCTCAAAATGACAGATGCAGCAAAGGCTGCAATATTAAGTATTTTGCCCAAAAAGGGTGTTTTTTTTACTAACAGAATATGACAGCAGTATATAACGCTTGAATTTCACACGTGCAGATTCAGCAAGGGCTTTAAAATTGTATATTTTGCCCAAAACACACTGACTAATGCAGCAGAAGCCCAAGATGAAGGTTATTGCCAAAAATGGGTGTTTTTTCAAAGCCAGAAAATTATTTAAGTATTTCAAGCTTGTTTTTAACAATCACAGATGCAGCAAAGGCTGCAATATTAAGAATTTTGCCCAAAAAGGGTGTTTTTTTACTAACAGAATATGACAGCAGTATATAACGCTTGAATTTCACACGTGCAGATTCAGCAAGGGATTTAAAATTGTATATTTTGCCCAAAACACACTGACTAATGCAGCAGAAGCCCAAGATGAAGGTTATTGCCAAAAATGGGTGTTTTTTCAAAGCCAGAAAATTATTTAAGTATTTCAAGCTTGTTTTTAACAATCACAGATGCAGCAAAGGCTGCAATATTAAGTATTTTGCCCAAAAAGGGTGTTTTTTTTAACTAACACAATATCACAGCTGTATATAACGCTTGAATTTCACATGTGCAAATGCAGCGAGGGCTGTGAAATTTTATATTTTGCCCAAAAAGGGTGTTTTTTAAAACCCAGAAAATTATAGCTGTATTTCTAGCTTAAATTGCACACTGACTAATGCGGCAGAGGCCCCAGATGGGGGGTATTTCCAAAAATGGATGTTTTTTCAGAACCAGAAAATTATTGAAGTATTTCAAGCTTGTTTTTAACAATAACAGATGCAGCAAAGGCTGCAATATTACGTATTTTGCCAAAAAAGGGTGTTTTAAAAAAAAACCTGATTATTATTGCAGTATTGCAAGCTTGGATTTGAATGTCACAAAAGCACATATGCAGAGCTGGTGCACTGAGCTTGCATAATATGGCCGCCGCCGCCCACCTAACTAACAGATTGATGAAAGTTATTTTTCTCTGTCACTGGGCTCAGGGCTGGGTAAAAAGATTGTGCACTGCAACCACACAATAAAATCTATGTAGATCGCTGAGTTCAATTGGAGATCTGATTAAAGATTCTGTCCTATTCTCTCCCTCACAGCAGCAGCATCCTATTACTACACTAAGCACAGCAGAGTGACGTGCAGCGCTATGTGACTCCAGCTTAAATAGAGGCTGGGTCACATGCTGCACTGGCCAATCACAGCCATGCCTACTAAGGGCACACAGTTAAACGGTTGTTGATTGGATGCTCTGCAGCCTTTCAAAAAGCGCAACGAAATCGCCGAACACCAAACTTGAACCCGAACTTTTACTGAAATGTTCGGGTTCGGGTCCGGGGTCCAAAAATCCTTTACAGTTCAGGTTCACTCAACCCTAGCTGGGAGTAAAAAAATAAAAATAAAAAGGAAAATCCCCTGATCTTGAAAGGGTTTAAGGCTATGGACATCTTTGGGGCCAATTATTGCATGCTACTCAATACAGGCTAAAATTATGTTTTTTTAGTTTGTCTTTATTATAGTTTTTCAACAGCTTTTCTTGTACAGATTTTAGTGTCCATTTTCAGGGTAACAGTAGCAGGCACTCCCTGTACCATCAATCCCTTTAGACAACAGTTTTGACGTCTGTAATCTTTATTTTTTATCTCCTGACATGACACTAATTTAAGCTCATTTTTATCAAACTTATCCTATGAAAGACCAACTATAAAAAAAGATTTTTAGCACAAAATGAGTAGAAACTAAGCAATAATTGAAGAGAGACTGCAAGAAATTGGCTTAGAATCTGCAACTGGCTCATCTGTGTTGTTTTTTCTGACCATTGCTTGAAAAGAGGTAAGGAATTTGGTCAGGTGTTTGCTATTGTGCGTTTGCTAATGAGCCTAGCTCACTAAGGTGTTACATTTATTGCTGGGGGAGGAGCTTGGGAAGCAGTGTGTGTATATATAGAGACAGACTTATTAGCTGGCCTAATTCATTAGCTGCAAGTACTACCTTCAAGTACTACATTAAGTACAGTAAAGAGATATTGCAGGAGTACTACATTAAGTACAGTAAAGAGATATTGCAGGAGTACTACATTAAGTACAGTAAAGAGATATTGCAGGAGATAGTCAGGAGGTAGGCTGGAAGGTGGAAACAATACAAAAAAAAAAAAAAGGTAAGATTTGTTTGATTTAAACTTACAAATTATTATTATTATTTTTTTCTCCTCTTTAAAATGGCAGACTTGGTTCAGTGCAGGAATTGTTGTGCATTTATTTCATGTTCCACTCTTTGGAGATTCGGATGCTGTCAGATCTGTAGACAGTTCTCCTTACTGCAGCAGGAAATTGCATTTTTGAAATCTGAAATATTTAAATTATCTGTTAAACAAACTCCAGCTAGGACTGCTGCAATGCCACTGCCACAGAGGACCCCCAGAAATGGCAGATGGGTTAATGTAGGTTCTGGAAGACTTAGAGTGGTGGATAGAAGACATGTCCCACAGTCGGTGGTTCTCCATAATTCATTTGCAGCACTCTCAGAATGTAAGGACAACATGGATATGGACTCAAGCACAGAGGGTGAGAAACCATCGACTCCTATGTCTAATGTATGCAACAAAAAAGATAAAGTGAAGTCTCAAAGGAAGCAGCTGTTGCTGGGTGATTCAATCATAAGAAGTGTGGAGCTTAAAGAAAATGGTTTTGTGAGATGTCTCCCTGGGGCTACTGCTAGAAGAGATAGAAGACGTATTATTAATATTGTTAAGAAAGCAAAGCAGGAAGGGGACGTGGATGTTCTTGTCCATCTAGGGACAAATGACCTGGCATGCAATGAAGTGTCAGAGGTGAAAAAATCTTTTATCACACTTGGTAATGACGTACAGGATTTTGCATCCACCATTTCATTTTCTGAAGTTCTGCCTGTGCATAATGTTCAGAATGATAGGCAGAGGCGAATAAAGGAGTTCAACATATGGCTTGGTAAATGGTGTCAAGAGCAAGGATTTGGCTTTGTTTCTCATGATAGCTCTACTTGGAATAGAAAGGAACTGTACAAAAAAGATGGTTTGCATCTTTCTCTCAAAGGAACAAATGTACTTAGTGAACAACTCCAAGAATTTGCGAAAGAGTATTTAAACTAGGAAGGGGGGCAAAAGAGTGAAAATAAAAGAGTCCAATTGCCCCCCGAAACAATGCCAGAACAGGTCAGAAGCACAGAGGTTAAGAAATGATAAGCTCAGAGTCCTGTCTACAAATGCTCGCAGTTTAGGTAAAAAAATCAATGAACTTGGGTCAATAATGGCATCTGAGAATGTAGATTTAGTGGCTGTTACGGAGACATGGTTTAATGAAAGAAATGACTGGGACATAATAATACCAGTTTACTCTTTATACAGAAGAGACAGAGAAGGCAAGAAAGGAGGAGGAGTGGCCCTGTATGTGAAAGATAGCATTAAATCTAACCTAATACAAGTTGGTGAGGCTAACATAGAGTCAGTTTGGGTTACGTTGCAGTTTGCTAACCATGCAGTAACTCGTGTAGGTGTGATATATAGACCACCTGGTCAAGTTAAAGAACTAGATGATCTACTAGTTGAAGAAATAGCTAAAATGACAATGAAAGGAGAAGTTATCATTATGGGAGATTTCAATCTTCCAGATATAAACTGGAAAACCAAAATAGCAAGTTCTACCAGGAGTACAGATATTCTAAATTCCCTACTGGGGTTATCTCTACAACAAGTGGTTGAGGAGCCAACCCGGAGGGAGGCCATTTTGGATTTGGTATTCACAAATGGGGATTCGGTATATGATGTCATTGTAGGCGAAACCTTGGGATCTAGTGATCACCAGTCAGTGTGGTTTAATATAAGAACTGTGAAAGAGTCCCACCACACAAAATCAAAAGTTTTAGATTTTAGAAAAACAGACTTTTCAAAAATGAAATTAGTCATAAATGAGTCCTTATCAGACTGGAACGGATTACATGGAGTCCAGGAGAAATGGGACTACTTAAAAGGTGCATTATTGAAGGCATCAGAAAATTGCATTAGACTTGTAAGTAAAAGCAAAAAAAGGAAGAGACCACTGTGGTACTCAGCAGAAGTGGCCCAAATCATTAAAAATAAAAAGCTAGCATTTTGTAATTATAAAAAAAAACAGAGCAATGAAGATAAGGAAATCTACAAGATTAGGCAGAGAGAGGCCAAGCAAGTTATAAGAACTTCTAAAGCGCAGGCAGAAGAAAAACTAGCTCAGTCTATGAAAAAAGGGGATAAGACATTCTTCAGATATATAAATGAAAAAAGGAAATTAAAACAAGGAATAACTAAATTAAAAACAAAGGACGGAAGGTATGTAGAAGAGAATAAAGGGCTAGCCGACTGCCTTAATGAATACTTCTGTTCAGTTTTTACAAAAGAAAAAGGAGAAGGACCTCCACTAGAAAGGATGACTAACAAATCATTTGATGAATGTATCTTTACAGAGGAAGATGTTCTAAGTTTGCTGTCTAAGGTGAAGACAAATAAGTCACAGGGGCCTGATGAGATACACCCAAAATTATTAAAAGAGCTTAGTGGTGAGCTGGCAAAACAACTAACAGATTTATTTAACGAATCATTAGTAACAGGAGTCGTCCCGGAAGATTGGAAATTGGCAAATGTCGTGCCCATTCACAAGAAAGGTAGTAGGGAGGAATCGAGCAACTATAGACCAGTGAGTCTGACATCAATAGTAGGCAAATTAATGGAAACCCTATTAAAGGATAGGATTGTGGAACATCTAAAATCCCATGGATTGCAAGATGAAAAACAACATGGGTTTACTTCAGGGAGATCATGTCAAACAAATCTTATAGATTTTTTTGACTGGGTGACTAAAATAATAGACGGTGGAGGTGCAGTAGACATCGCATATCTAGATTTTAGTAAGGCTTTTAACACTGTCCCACATAGAAGACTTATCAATAAACTGCAGTCATTGAGCATGGACTCCCATATTGTTGAGTGGATTAGGCAGTGGCTGAGTGACAGACAGCAGAGGGTTGTAGTCAATGGAGAACATTCAAAACAAGGTCATGTTACCAGTGGGGTTCCACAGGGATCTGTACTGGGACCAATTTTGTTTAATATCTTCATAAGTGATATTGCAAAAGGCCTCGATGGTAAGGTTTGTCTTTTTGCTGATGACACAAAGATTTGTAACAGGGTTGATGTTCCTGGAGGGAAACGCCAAATGGAAAAGGATTTAGGAAAACTAGAAGAATGGTCAGAACTCTGGCAACTGAAATTTAATGTGGATAAGTGCAAGATAATGCACCTGGGGCGTAAAAACCCAAGGGCAGAATATAGAATATTTGACACAGTCCTGACCTCAGTATCTGAGGAAAGGGATTTAGGAGTAATTATTTCAGAAGACTTAAAGGTGGGAAGACAATGTAATAGAGCAGCATGAAATGCCAGCAGAAGGCTTGGATGTATAGGGAGAGGTATAAGCAGTAGAAAGAGTGAAGTGCTTATGCTGCTGTACAGAACACTGGTGAGACCTCACTTGGAGTATTGTGCGCAGTACTGGAGGCCATATCTCCAGAAGGATATAGATACTCTAGAGAGAGTTCAGAGATGAGCTACTAAACTAGTACATGGATTGCAGGATAAAACTTACCAGGAAAGGTTAAAGGACCTTAACATGTATAGCTTGGAAGAAAGAAGAGACAGAGGGGATATGATAGAAACTTTTAAATACATAAAGGAAATCAACTCGGTAAAGGAGGAGAGCATATTTAAAAGAAGAAAAATTACAACAAGAGGACACAGTTTTAAATTAGAAGGGCAAAGGTTTAAAAGTAATATAAGGAAGTATTACTTTACTGAGAGAGTAGTGGATGCATGGAATAGCCTTCCTGCAGAAGTGGTAGCTGCAAATACAGTGAAGGGGTTTAAGCATGCATGGGATAGGCATAAGGCTATCCTTCATATAAGATAGGGCCAGGGACTATTAATAGGATTCAGATATATTGGGCAGACTAGATGGGCCAAATGGTTCTTATCTGCCGACACATTCTATGTTTCTATGTTTCTATGTAATAATAATAATAATATAAAAAAAAAATTGCCTCCAAAGGTGTCATAGCCTTTAAGGATAAAGGCCTTGATTTATCAAGACCAGAATTTGCTACATCTAATTTGCATATGTATTCATAGTACCTGCGCCAACAGTGGAAGCACTTAATTAATGACGAGATGCAGACTTCATCATAAATTAAATGTCTCCTCAGGCAGTTCGTTTGCAATGGTGCAATGGTGTCTAAAAAGTCACAAAACTGGGATTTGCAACATTGTAATGCCATAAAACTGGCTTAATTTTCTATTTGGAATTGATGAGAGAAAACATTCAAGCCAATAAAAGGATTATTGCAATGCTGCAGAAACATATGAGAAATTAATAAATTAATATTAGAAACATAGAATGTGTTGGCAGATAAGAACCATTTGGCCCATCTAGTCTGCCCAATATACTGAATACTATGAATAGCCCTTGGCCCTATCTTATATGAAGGATGGCCTTATGCCTATACCATGCATGCTTAAACTCCTTCACTGTATTTGCAGCTACCACTTCTGCATCCACTACTCTCTCAGTAAAGTAATACTTCCTGATATTACTTTTAAACCCTTGACCCTCTAATTTAAAACTATGTCCTCTTGTATCAGTTTTTCTTCTTTTAAATGTTCTCTCCTCTTTTACCTTGTTGATTCCCTTTATGTATTTAAAAGTTTCTATTATATCCCCTTTGTCTCGTCTATTCAATACTCTGATAAAAGTTATGAGGGGGAGAGTGGTGTGTGGTTGCCAAGAACTAACATCACAATAATTGCAGGCTAGGCCTGGAAACTTTTAGCTCATGAGTGACACACCGCTGAAATCAGCATTTCTGTCACTAATTTATGCTGCCCTCAGTCAGGTCAGCATAAAGTTGATGACAAGTTCCCTTTAAGATGGATTGATCAGAACTGGGGGCATTCAAATTCCATATTGTCTCTTTTTGCGTACCAATTTAACTATTTACAAAAAGTATATCTCTCTTCCACATCTTGCCTAGAAATAAAATGGAATATGTTTTGATGAAGCAAATACTGACCCCATTTGATACTTTTTTTCTCTCTCTCTCTTTCTCTTTCTCCTCTTTTGATGGATCAGAAGAATGGAAAGCTAAATGGTGCTGTGAGTGCACCCGAAGAAGTGGCACCACTCCTCAAAGGCCCAGTTGATAGCCAATAGTTCATGGCTGCCAATATCATAATTAGAGATAAGCTAATTTCTCAAAAATTCGATTCGGCTGGTTCTCCGAATTTTTCGAAAAAATGTGGTTCAATCCAAATGTATTCACGGCGAATCACATTAAAAAAAACAGCTATTTCCTGGCTGCAGAGAGCCTTTTTAGTGGTGTAGAACACTGTGCCTTGCAGTAACACGCATAGGGAGTCTGCTATGGTAGTGAAACAATAATGTAAGTCAGTATGACATGCAGATGACAGGCGACGCTCTTAGAATCACTGCACACTTCACTTATTTGGGCAATTACGGGGCCAAAACTGACCAAATGACTTAAGTGTGAAATCAGCCTTACAGGTCAATGTTATCATCAAGAAGAAGCGCACTCCATTTAAACCATTGGCAGCTGAATCCACATAGATGTCTACAGAGCCTGTTCTATTAAACGCTTATACAAGTAGATCCCCCCGGACAGAGTGAAGAGGGTGTCAGCAGCAAGTTTGTGTTGATGCCACAAATATTATTTTGCCCTTCCTCTGATCAGTTAGAACAATAACCCCAAAAAACGGATCCTGTATGTGGAGCATCCGCCTTCACTCGGTCAGCATTTGGTCAGTAATCCATCAGTATTGCTAAAGCAAAACAAAAAACAAAAAACAGGAGTGGATCCAAAACAGAGATGACACGTGAATAGAATATTTGCATGACTTCTGTGTTTTCTACCAACTCCTGCTTTTGGCTACCAAATCATAAGCCAATTCTGATGCAAAATAGGGACCATGTCATGCAGGCCTTACAGCTGTTGCATAGACAGGATCTGTTGTGCGTCTCATTTTTCCTTCTTTCTGACAGATCAGAAGAAGGGTCAAATAAATGATGATGTCAGCCCGGCCGAAAGGCAAAATAGTGGCCCAGTGTTGAAGTAGGGAGGGTGGGAACAGCATGAGAAGTCCAAAGAGTGGCCATATGACAAAATGGTGAGGTGGAAGCAGCATGAGGAGACCACAGAGTGGCCTAATGACAGTGTGGAGGTGGCAACATCGTGAGGAGACCACAGAGTGGCCTAATGACAGTGTGGAGGTGGCAGCATCATCAGGAGGCCACAAAGTGGCACAATGACAGAGTCTGGAAGTGGCAGCAGCAGCATCAGGAGGAGGCCACAGAGTGGCACAATGACAGTGTGGAGGTGGCAGTAGCATCAGGAGACCACAGAGTGGCACAATGATAGAGTGTGGAGGTGCTGGCAGCAGCATCAGGAGGAGGCCACAGGGTGGCACAATGACAGTGTGGAGGTGGCAGCATCAGCATCAGGAGGCCACAGAGTGGCAAGGTGACATAGTGTTGAGGTATAAGCAGCATCAGAAGACCAAAGAGTGGCAAGGTGACATAGTGTGGAGGTGGCAGCAGCAGCATAAGGAGACCACATAGTGGCAAGGTAACACAGTGTGGAGGTTGCAGCAGCATCAGGAGACCACAGAGTGGGGAGGTGGTGGCAATACCAGTAGAGGCTGAAGATGCTCGGTGAAAGAAGGAGCACTTGGCATCACATGTGGGGCATCAGGCGAGGGGCAGCATCAGAATAGTAGCTGAGACAGGTATCCAGAAGAAACCAGTCTCTTTTGTCAAAGTGCTGGTGTGACACCATGGATGATCTAGTCTTATGCATCAGGCATTGGTGGGTGGAAATCCTGACTGATCCATGCCTGATTCATCTTGACAAAGGTCAGTCTCTCCACATTTTGGGTGGACAGGCAAGTTCTTCTTGGGGTAACTATGGCCCCCGCCGCAGTAAACACCTGCTCTGATGCCACACTACTGGCCGGGAAAGTCAGCTTTTCTAAGGCAAACTCTGCCAGTTGCAGCCACAAATCCGGTTCAGCTGCCCAATAGTCCAGCGGATCTTCAATGTGGGGGGCAAGGTTCTGTCCAAGTATGCTACTACCTGCTGTTTCAGGTCCTACTCAAGGTCTAGCTGCTGCTAGTGAGTAGTTTCTTCACTAGGTGGGTGAAAAAAAGCTGCTCATCAGTGACCCTAGAGTCAAGTTGCTGCTGATGGAGCTGCTCCTACCCCCCACTCTGCCACAGCAGCCATGGCAGAGGAACGTGAGCGCAGAGGGTGCCGCAGGTTAATACCTGTGGGAGGATGGACGATGGCAAAGATAGACAGTGGCCAACTGACTACATAGTATGTCTCTACAGTAGTTCAGTTTGTCCTCTCTCTCAGCAGGTGTAAAAAATACCCCCATTTTGGACCGATAGCGTATGTCCAACAAGGTGGAGAGCCAGAAGTCATCCCTCTGTCGAATGGTGACAATTCGGCTGTCACTACGCAAGCAAGTAAGTGACTCTGAGGGACTCCCTGCCTCCATCTCCACTGCATACTGCCACGGTGTGTCTGTGTCCTCTGCCTCGTCATCCTCATCACCCTGTAGCTTCTGTGGCTGCTCCTGCTCTTCCTCTCCTGTCACCTGTGTAGAAAAACCACCCATTTCCCTACACATTGCTTGTGCTCCAATGTCCTCCTCCTCCTCCAGTTCAGCCCCCACAAGTCTCATTTGGCCGAGAGATCTAGGTGCAACGTCTCCAGTCCTCTGACCAGCCAGATTTACCAGCATCTGTTCCAGGACATGAAGCAGTGGAATCACGTTCATACCATAGTCCTGGTGACTGACAAATAACATTGACTCCTCAAAGGGCCTGAGAAAACGGCAGGTGTCACACATGAGCTGCCACTGGCTGACATCAAAGTTACACAGGGGAGTACTCCTGTCCGCTTGGATCATCAATAAATTGTTTATGGCCTTTCTCTGTTTGTATAGTCGGTCCAACATATGGAGGGTGGAATTCCAACTGGTGGAAACGTTGCATATTAGCCTATGTCGGGGGATGCCGTTCTGCCTCTGCAGCTCAAGGAGGGTGTGGTTTGCGGTGTACAAGTGGCTGAAGTGCATGCAAAGTTTCCTGGCCATTTTTAGGATGTCTTGAAGATTGGTGCTAAACTTCGGGAACCGCTTGACAACCAGATTGATCACGTGTGCCATGCAGGGCACATGGCTCAGCCCTCCTTGACGCAGCGCTGACACCATGTTCTTCCCATTGTCAGTCAGTCACCATGGTTCCGATTTTGCCATGATTCGATTTCTTAATGAAGGACACAGAGCAGTTCCTCCGCTGTGTGACTTTGTTCACCCATGCAAACAAGGTGCAGAACAGCGTGGCACCACTGTGCCCTGCACATGTGATATGCTGGAGAGGAACTGTGAATTGTCCCTGCAGTGGAGGCTGAGGACACGGTGGAGGATGAGGAGCTAGAGGCGGACATTGTCGCAGGATCAATGGCGTGAGAACGTGGAGGCGGAAGTGGCGTCACCAAGTTGCTGGTATGGCTGTGCAGAAACAACATTCATCCAGTGGGCCGTAAAGGACATATATCCTCCCTGACCGTAGTTAAAGCTCCACACGTCTGCACTGACGTGCACTTTGGCAGACACAGACAGGCTCAAGGACTGACCCTCCTTCTGTTCTACATACTTATGCAGGACTGGTACTGCCTTTTTGGCAAAGAAATGACGACTTGGGACTCTCCACCTCGGCTCGGCACAAGACATCAGTTGTCTGAAAGGTGCAGAATCCACCTCTTGGAAAGGGAGGGACTGCAGCTCCAGCAACTTGTCCAGGAGCACATTCAACTTCTGCACCTTTAGATGAGTGCACACATACTGTTGTCTCTTGGCAATCGCTTTGGTGAACAATTGCTGACAAAATGACTGACAAGGAGTAGGTGGAAGAGCAGGAAAATCTGGATCAGCAGATGATGAGAAGGACAGACAGCTCCCTTCTTCTGAGGTGGTTAAGCCTTAACTGACTGAAATCGGGTGTGTGCCACTCGGTGATGCAGCAGTTGCGGTTGCGTTTGGCTCCTGACCTCTTACTGCTGCCAATCTGCTGACTCTCGGCCACAATAGCAACTTGCTGGATCCTCCGCTGCCTCACGGGCAAGCTGCCACCCTCTTCTCCCGATGATGATGGAGCCCCTAAGTAACCCGGTTCCCAAGTGCGATCAGCTACATCATCATCATCAAGTACTGTCTGCACGTCACTGATGTCCTCCTCAACAGTTTCTGGGTCAGGAGTCTGACTGCTCGCAACACCAGCTCCCACGCCACTCTCCTCATCACTACTTGCCCGTCTACCAGAGAAAGTGGCGGATGTCTTCTCCAGATCTTGGCTGGCCAGCAGCTATTGACTGTCCTCTAGTATCTCGTCCTCGCTGTATAGTGTAGCTGAGTCCACATCATATAATACTTGTCTGGCTGAGGGAACAGAAAAGGACAGAGGCAGGTTGAGGACAGGTGAGGGCATAGGGCATGCTCCTGGGCCATGCCAACTAAGGGTTGTGTCTGACGAACCCACTGACCGTTGGGTTGCTGGTCCAGACACTAGATGACACCGGGAGCTCAGGCTTCTCGCTGCGACTCCTGCTGCCACGCCCCCTTGCTCTGCTGTGACCTGTGCCTTCTCCAGAAACATTTAGGCCTCTGCTACTCCCCTGTGCAGGGCCTGGCACTTCTCTATCTGACATACTGTTTGATCAAATAAATAAAAAGGAAATTAAAACACCCCCAAAAAGTCTGTAATTTTCTCACTTCACTACAAAAGGCTTTTGAACATAAAACTGCACTGCTGAACGGCAAATAGGCCCTTATTTTTTTCCACTAATACACGCCAAAAAGGGCTGTAAATTTCTCACTTCACCACACAACTTATTTTTCGCCCCATAACACGCACCGGCCCATAAGACACACGTAGGTTTTAGAGGAGTAAAATAAGAAAAAAATATCAGAGCCCAATATAATAAAGACCCCCAAACAGACCTCAGATGAGTCCTCCATGCCTCATATCAGCCCCCAGCCATATGTGATCAGCCCCTATCCATATGTGATCAGCCCCTAGCCATATGTTAATCAGCCCCCAGCCATATGTTAATCAGCCCCAGCCATATGTTAATCAGCCCCAGCCATATGTTAATCAACCCCCAGTCATATATAATCAGCCCCATAATTTAGCCCCCAGTCATATATAATTCAGCCCCCAGCCTTAATTCAGCCTCCAGCCATAATTCAGCCTCCAGCCATAATGCAGCCCAGAGCCATAATCCAGCAGCCCCCAGCTTCAGATCACAAAATAAATAAAGCACTTACCTCTCCTGCTCCTGGACACCGCCGCTCCTCACCACCCGCGATCTTCTTCTTTCTCCTCCGTCGGCTGTGAACTGGTGCGCACAGCGTGAGGTCACAGAGAGCCCTCACGCTGTGCGCAGCCTTCACAGCCGACAGCCGAGGATCAGGAAGCGGTGAGTACAGAGCCTTCACTGCTTCCTGGTCCTCCGGTACTAATAAGCACTTCCATAATGAAAGCACTCATTAATATTCATCCCATAAGACGCAGGGGCATTTCCCCCCCACTTTGGGGGGGGGGGGAAAGTGCGTCTTATGGGGCGAAAAATACGGTTTTGCCTTTTATCGCAAACCACCAGGCCAGGCTAGAGGCTTAGCGGCACCAACCACTCATCAGTCCTCCACAGCATCTGCGCGGTGTCGGGTTTTTCCCCCAAACAGATGAGTTTCAAAACAGCCTGCTGTCATTTCCCCCTGGCTGTGCTGAAGTTGGTGGTGAAGGTGTTACGCTGACCAGATGAGGATGCGGAGTAGGAGTAGGAGGCAACAGGAGGCAACAAGAAATGTCCTGCAATCCTCGGTGGCAGTAGGACATGCACCAAACTGATATCCGCCTCAGGCCCAGCCACCACTGCATTTACCCAGTGTGCAGTTAGGGAGATATAACGTCCCTGCCCGTGCTAACTGTTCCACTTATAGGTAGTTATTTGGACCTTGCCACAGATGTCGTTGCACAGTGCACACCTGATTTTGTCCGCCACTTGGTTGTGTAGGGCAGGGATGGCTCGCCTGAAAAAGTAGTGGCGGCCGGGAACCACGTACTGTGGGGCAGCCACTTCCATAAGTTTTTTTTTAAAGTCTCTGTCTCCACCAGACGGAATGAAAGCATTTCAAAGGCCTGCAATATTGAAATGCTGGCATTCAGGGCCAGAAATCTCGGGTGGGTAGGGGGGTAGTTCCTCTTTCTCTCCAGTGTTTGGGGGATGGACAGCTGAATGCTTCCATGGGACAGTGTGGACATGCTGGGTGACGGTGGTGGGGGTGTTGGTGCTAGTGATGAGCGGCAGGGGTCATATTTTGTGAATATTTTGTAGAATGTTCGGCGAATATTCGCAAATTTGAATATTTGTTATATTCTTCGATTTTTTTTACTCGAGAAATCGACAAGATAATGATCGCGTAATATGCAAATTTTCGTAATGTGAATTTTTATCGCAAATTTTTCAATTGCCAAGCAAAAACATGATTCCTCCCTGCTTCTTGCTTGTGGGCCAATGAGCCATAGCACTATATTGAATATATTTGTTTTTTCAAACATTGGTAATATTCTAAAACAAGAATATATAGCAATACAGCAAATATTCGAAAAAAACGAATGTAGAGCAATTTAGCTAATATAGTGCTATAAACTTATTTTTTTTGATAGTTGTCATTTTTTTCCAATCTGAACTTCAGATGAGAAAAAAATTACAACTATTAGACAAAGAAGATTATAGCACTATATTAGCTAAATTGCTCTATATTTGTTTTTTGAATATTCGTTATATTGCTATATATTTTTGTTTTAGAATATTACGAATTTTCGAAAAAACTAATATATTCGATATAGTGCTATGTATTCATTTTTTTGAATATTCATCATTTTTCCCATTTAAATTAATGATTCCTCCCTGCTTCTTGCTTGTGGGCCAATGAGTCATTGGCCCACAAGCAAGAAGCAGGGAGAAATCATGTTTTTACTCGGCAATTGAAAAATTCTCAATAAAAAAATTAGCATTACAAAAATTTGCAGTACGAAAATTCGCAATAAAAAAAATCTAGAATATTCGAAATTACGAATATATATCACTATATTCTAAAAATTTGCAAATTTTCGAAGTACCTATATTCGCGATAAAAATTCGCAATTCGAACATTCGTGATCAACACTAATTGCTGCCACATCCTCTGTTTGCGTGGTGGCAGGTGCTACTGTCACTTCAGAGGGGGAGGAAGAGGCCAAGACCGCAGCAGAAGAGGGAGCAAGAGGAGCCTGAGATCCTTTGTGGTTTTTCAGGTGTTTACTCCATTGCAGCTCGTGCTTTGCATTTAGATGCCTGGTCATGCAGGTGGTGCTCAGGTTTAGAACATTTATGCCTCGCTTCAGGCTCTGATTGCACAGCATGCAAACCACTCGCGTCTTGTCCTCAGCACATTGTCTGAAGAACTGTCATGCCAGGGAACTCCTTGGAGCTGGCTTTTGTGTGTTCAGTCCCTGGGTGCAGTGGGCAGTAGTAGGCATACTGGCTAGGGGACTGCCACTCTGCTTTTGCACCCTGTTCCCTCTTTTGCAATGCGGCTGGTGCTGTGTGACCACCATTTCTTCCTCTGAACTGCACACTTCACTCGCATGAACTTGATTCCATGTGGCGTCTATGACTTCATCATCCTCCACATCATCTTCCACTCACTCTTCACCCCTGCCTTCCTTGTCGGTATGCACACGGCAGAAAGCCGCAGCAGTTGGCACTTGTGTTTCGTCATCATCATCAGAGATGTGCTGCAGTGGTCCTCCCATGTCCTCCACATCCTGAAACATTAGTGGTCGGGCATCAGTGCACTCAATATCTTCCACTTCTGTGGAAGGGCTAGGTGGATGGCCCACGGAAACCCCACCAGCAGAGTCATCATAAAGCATAAGAGACTGCTACATGACTTGTGGCTCAGACTGCTTGGCTGATTTGCAAGGGGGTGAGGTGAAATACAGATGCCCATGAGCTGCAGGTGCCAACTCTGCGGTTTCAGCAGGGGACGGGGTTGGAGACAATGTGAAGGAACTGTCACTGTCAGCCATCCAATCTACTACTGCCTCTATTTGTTCTGGCCTCACCATTCATACACAGGTATTCGGGCATACAAAACGAAGCTGAACATTCTGTCACCTATGTGCACCTGAGGAAGGTGTTTCATTTGGGTCTGTAGCTGGCACAGATCGACCACGTCCTTTCCCTGCAACAGGAGCTCTACCAGCAACAGCAGCAGCATGACCAGGGCCACGTCCCTTATTTGATGCTCTTCTCATTCTTTGAGGTCACCCACTGAACTAACAGACAGATTAACTATATTAATTTCCCTGTCAGGGATGCAGTGCAGGTGTACCTCACACCAAAAATGGGTATATGTCACCGGCCGAACTAACAGTCAGATTAACTATATTAATTTTCCTGTCACACATGTAGTGCAGGTGTACCTCACACCAAAAATGGGTATATGTCACCAGCCGAACTAACAGTCAGGTTAACTATATTAATTTCCCTGTCACGTATAAAGTGCACGTGTATTTCACACCAAAAATGGGTATATGTCACCCACTGAACTAACAGACGGATTAACTATATTAATTTCCCTGTCACATATGCAGTGCAGGTGTACCTCACACCAAAAATGTGTATATGTCACCCACTGTACAAACAGACAGATTAACTATATTAGTTTCCTAAATTAGTTTCCCTGTCACATATGCAGTGTATCTCACACCAAAAATGGGTATAAGACACCAATCGAACTAACAGACGGATTAAAGAAGTACAAAATGGTGCATTGCACCCACAAAAAATCACTATAGGTCACCCACAGAATTAACAGTCAGATTTATTATTATATTTCTGTGTCAGGGGTGCAAAGCTGGTGTATTGTTTATTTTACAATCTTAGATACCCTGCACATGTAGAGGCACTTTTGCTATATTTACATTTAGTCATATGACTATTGGTTGCCTACTCTTGACATGTGCATTATATTTTAATTTTTATTAGTGTCTGCTTACTAGGTAAAATTTAACTTTTATTAGTTATTTTTAAATATTCAATGAATAATTAATCTTAACCTACTATGTTTAAAACTATCACAGTCGACCTATAGTGTGCTGTACTTGTATTTATTCTTTGATGTTATGTGTTTTCTACTTATATTAAGATGGCAGTTTCTTGCATGGCTACCTGTCTTTTCACTGTATATCTCTATATATGCTCTTTGAGCAGTGACGATAGCACTTAGCTAAATATACTGCCTACTGGCTTACTCTAGGCTTGCTAGCTTGTTGTAACAACGTATCATGCTACTTAGTAGCTGTCAGCTATTGTTGCGCTACACTGGCTGAGGTCTATTTACTTTCATTGCCCTATTCGCCCCGTCTGTTAGATCGCTACTATCAGCACGTTCGTTTGATATTCTGCCTATCAGCCACTCAGTAGCTAGCACACTACTTATATTTAAATGGCAGTTTCTTGCATGGCTACCTGTCTTTTCTCTGTATGTCTCTTTATATATGAACTCTTGGAGTTGTAACGATAGCACTTTGCTGACTATACTGCCTGCTGGCTGACTCTAGGCTTGCCAGCTGGTTGTGACAATGTATCATGCTACTTTGTTGCTGTCGGCTGTTGTTTCACTACACTGGCTGAGGTCTATTTGCTTTCGTTGCCCTATTCACCTTGTCTGTGGATCGCTACTAGCAGCACGTGCGTTTATTGTTCTGCCTATCAGCTACTCAGTAGCTAGCACTCAGTATTAGGGTCGGCTGTGGTCTAAAACCTATTTACTGCCCCCCGACATGTTTCGCCATATACATGGCGTCTTCAGGGGATCGGGCAGTCTGCGCTGAGATCGGCTTCACTGGTTATATTTATTACCTCCGGTTTTGTGACGTCAAAAGTGGTCAGCCTATAGATTTGTCTCTTTTTTCATGTGTGGTTGTTACACATGATTCTATTGGCTGTATTGATTTACTCTGTAGTGGCGTCAGAAATCGCGCGATATTACCATAATCTCGCGCATGTCTTGGCTCTTAGATCTTTTGGCTGACTGCTCTTACAGTCTCTGTCTTGTTGGATCCCGTTTTACTGCGCATGTGTCTGTACTTAGAGTTTGTTGACAGAGACGATCAGTGAGGTGAATTGCAGGTATTTGAAAATGTCAGTGACTTTATTTCAGATGGCTATCTGAAATAAAGTCACTGACATTTTCAAACTCTAAGTACAGACACATGCGCAGTAAAACGGGATCCAACAAGACAGAGACTGTAAGAGCGGTCAGCCAAAAGATCTAAGAGCCAAGACATGCGCGAGATTATGGTAATATCGCGCGATTTCTGACGCCACTACAGAGTAAATCAATACAGCCAATAGAATCATGTGTAACAACCACACATGAAAAAAGAGACAAATCTATAGGCTGACCACTTTTGACGTCACAAAACCGGAGGTAATAAATATAACCAGTGAAGCCGATCTCAGCGCAGACTGCCCGATCCCCTGAAGACGCCATGTATATGGCGAAACATGTCGGGGGGCAGTAAATAGGTTTTAGACCACAGCCGACCCTAATACTGAGTGCTAGCTACTGAGTAGCTGATAGGCAGAACAATAAACGCACGTGCTGCTAGTAGCGACCCACAGACAAGGTGAATAGGGCAACGAAAGCAAATAGACCTCAGCCAGTGTAGTGAAACAACAGCCGACAGCAACAAAGTAGCATGATACATTGTCACAACCAGCTGGCAAGCCTAGAGTCAGCCAGCAGGCAGTATAGTCAGCAAAGTGCTATCGTTACAACTCCAAGAGTTCATATATAAAGAGACATACAGAGAAAAGACAGGTAGCCATGCAAGAAACTGCCATTTAAATATAAGTAGTGTGCTAGCTACTGAGTGGCTGATAGGCAGAATATCAAACGAACGTGCTGATAGTAGCGATCTAACAGACGGGGCGAATAGGGCAATGAAAGTAAATAGACCTCAGCCAGTGTAGCGCAACAATAGCCGACAGCTACTAAGTAGCATGATACGTTGTTACAACAAGCTAGCAAGCCTAGAGTAAGCCAGTAGGCAGTATATTTAGCTAAGTGCTATCGTCACTGCTCAAAGAGCATATATAGAGATATACAGTGAAAAGACAGGTAGCCATGCAAGAAACTGCCATCTTAATATAAGTAGAAAACACATAACATCAAAGAATAAATACAAGTACAGCACACTATAGGTCGACTGTGATAGTTTTAAACATAGTAGGTTAAGATTAATTATTCATTAAATATTTAAAAATAACTAATAAAAGTTAAATTTTACCTAGTAAGCAGACACTAATAAAAATTAAAATATAATGCACATGTCAAGAGTAGGCAACCAATAGTCATCTGACTAAATATAAATAAAGCTGGTGTATTGCACCCATAAAAAATCATTATAGGTCACTCACAAAACAAATAGCCAGATTCCTAACACTCTCCCTCGCTTCCGCTGCCTGCTTCCTGTCCCTGCACTACTCAGATCTGAGGGGCGGTGCTAAATGTGATCTAGCTTGCTTAGAGGCTGGGTCACATGATGCACTGGCCAATCAAAGCCATGCCATTACTAGGCATGGCTGTGATGGCTTCTAAGTGCCCACAGCTGAAAAGCTTGTTGATTGGCTGCCCTGTAGCCTTTTAAAAGCTTTATTAAATGCCCGAACAGCGAACTCGAACCTGAACTTTTCCGGCAAAGTTTGGGTTCGGGCCCGGCTACCCGAACTCACAAAGTTCGGTACGGACCCGAACTTTACAGTTTGGGTTCGCTCAAAACTATCCTTGGAGCATACATCCTAAAAGTCCTTAATGAACCCAGGGGTAGGACCCTCCTCCAGTTCTAGACCAGACGGTTGAACTGATAAGCAATGACTTCAGAACTGGGGACCCCATTTGGTTAATTCCACAGAACTCCAATCAAAGACTGACCAATGTTTTCTCAACCATTGTAAACCCAAAATAACATCAGCAGACAGGTTATTCATGACAAATAATGAACTGTCATAACCAAGTCATTGGTTTAATATTCAATAAAACCACAGGCTAATGGAGTGATATCCACCCTTAAAGGGCTTCTGTCACCCCACTAAAGTCTTTTTTTTTTTGGCTACTTAAATTCATTATACTGCGATATATCAATCTATAATGCTGTTACTCATTTTCGTTCAGTAGTTTAATAAAAAAATGGACTTTAATAATATGTAAATTACCTCTCTACCAGCAAGTAGGGCGGCTACTTGCTGGTAGCAGCCGCATCCTCCTCTCATAAAGACGTCCCCTCCTCATGTTGATTGACAGGGCCAGCGAACGCGCTCGTCCTCTGACTGGCCCTGTCTGCAATTCAAATCCCGCGCCTGTCTTCATTCGGTGCAGGCGCTCTGAGAGAAGGAGGCTCGCCTCCTCAGCACTCCCTCAGTGCGCCTGCGCCGATGACGTCACCGAAAGAGAAGAAGTCATCGGCGCAGGTGCACTGAGGAGGCGAGCGTCCTTCTCTCAGAGCGCCTGCGCCGAATGAAGACAGGCGCGGGATTAGAATTGCAGACCGGGCCAGTCAGAGGACGAGCGCGTTCGCTGGCCCTGTCAGTCAACATGAGGAGGGGGCGTCTTTATGAGAGGAGGATGCGGCTGCTACCAGCAAGTAGCCGCCCTACTTGCTGGTAGAGAGGTAATTTACATATTATAAAAGTCCATTTTTTGATTAAACTACTGAATGAAAATGAGTAACAGCATTATAGATTGATATATCGCAGTATAAGGAATTTAAGTAGCCAAAAAAAATAATAATGACTTTAGTGGGGTGACAGAAGCCCTTTAAAACCAGAATGGGTTCGGGTAATTTACAAACAAAATTAGCAAAGTTTTCAGCAGCCAGAAAAGCCAAACCAGAGACAGACCTTGCCTGTGAAGATAAATTAACAGGCAGGAGTACTCTATCATATCGTTTGGAAAAAACGGTACCTGCACATCTGGGTAACCTCCCCGATCATTACTCAGACTATAAAGTTTTCCGCCTTTGGTCTAGAAGGACAGGACTGCAGTTGGTGAGCAGAGCTGTCGCAGTAAAAGAACAGACCATTCTGCAGGCGATGTTCCTTCCATCCTTCCACTCCTGAGGGGACATGGTACTGACTTGCATGGGCTCCTCAGACTCCTCAAGGGCCATAGACACAGAAGGTTTAGAGGCAGAGAAAAGAGAATAGGGACAGAAATAGACAGATTTTTCCCGCTTATTTTCCCTAAGTCTGTCAAATCAAATAGCAAAAGACATAGCCTTGTCTAGGGAACCTGAGGTAGGATGGCTAACCAGAAGATCTTTCAGGATAAAAGCAAGGCTGAATCAAAATTGTGACCTAAGCTGAATTATTCCAGCCTGAGGCAGTACACCACTCGTGGAATTCCAAATAGTACTCCTCCACAGTTTGTCTGCTCTGATAAAATGATAGAAGTTGGCTCTCCGCATAAGCCACCCTGTCTGGCTCATCATACAGGCGACCTAATGGGAAAAATAAACAATCCACATAAACAATTTAGGTAAACTGGGTGACAGGGAAAATGCTCACTCTTGTGGATACTCTGGAAGCAGAGACATAATGATGTCCACATTTTGAGTTTCCGTCATTGAGGAGTGAGGCTTAAGGTGGAAATAGAGTTTACAGCTCTCCCGAAAAGTTACTAAATGTTTTCAATCACCAGAGAAATTATCAGGGATCTTTACTTTAGGTTCTACCAGTGATGGAGCTAAAATGACTGGGGCATCGGCCTCTTGCTGCCATACCCTCTCTGCCAGGTCCTGAACCAATTGGGCAATACCTTCCATCCGAGAGGGCAATGCTGCCAAGTCATCCATAATAGTGCAGGTACCAGTCATATATTTGAGCCAGTGATAATGCAATGTCAGTAGGTAGAAACAGACATGGACAGTGAGTCCTAACTGGAATCCCGCCCATTTCCCCTGCCTACTTGAAGTCCGCACCTGGTCGTCGTTCTGTAGTCTGCTAGGGTGCAAGACAAACAACACCAAATCCAGAGACAAGACAGAGTTATATAGAAATGGGTCAGAACCAGGAGAGCAACTAAGCACCAAATCGAGAGACAGAGATTAGTCAAAAAGACAAGTAGAGTAATTAGTAACGATTAGAGTTGAGCGGACACCTGGATGTTCGGGTTCGGCAGGTTCGGCCGAACTTAAAAAAAAGGTTCGGGTTCGGGACCCGAACTTGACCCAGAACCCGAACACCATTGAAGTCAATAGGGACCCGAACTTTTGGGCACTAAAATAGCTCTAAAATAGTCCTGGAAAGGGCTAGAGAACTGCAAAAGGCATCAAAATGTGCTTAAGAGCATGGCAACTGTTCTGCAAACAAATGTGGATAGGGAAAAGACTTAAAATAACATAAAATACAGAAAAATTAAAAATAACAATCTGGATCTAGGAGTAGGAGGTTGAGGAGGCTGTGGATGGGTGGATGTGGCGGTGTAGGTTGACGTGACGGTGTAGGCGGTAGCGGCGGTGAAGGAGGAATAGATAGCCAACACTGATTTGTGATTTTTTTTTTATTTTTAAATTGGGTATCCCCCAAAATATTGGGACATATAACAAAATAAAACTAAGAATAAGTGCACTTGAGTACAAGAATGGATGGTTGAGGCTAGTATAAATGTCTATTCTGCACAAGGTACGGACAAGTCCTGTGGGATCCATGCCTGGTTCATTTTAATAAACGTAAGCTTGTCCACATTGGCTGCCACCTGTGATAATGCTCTCTGCCGTGCTAAACACACGTAAACACTATACACTGGCTGCAGGGCAGGTCAGCACCTCCAAGGCTGACAAAGCTTTTCCACAATTTGGCCATGCTAAGCCTGCCTTTTCAGGTGCTGGTGGTGCCCCAGCTGCGTTGGCGACCTCTTCCTCCTCCTCTGCCTTCGCCTTGTGCATCCACAGTGCCCCTGCTGTCAGGTGGGAATGCTATCATCAGCGTGCGCTTGTAGTCGCGCATCTTCCAATCAGAAAAAGATGTTTTCACTAAATTTAGTTCCCTGTCAGCAATGCAGAGCAGGGGTTCATTCACGGCAAAAGGGGGTACATGTCACCCAGCAATAGAACAGAGGATTTTGAGAGATTTAGGCCCCTGTCAGCAATGCAGAGCAGGGGTTCATTCACGGCAAAAGGGGGATCATGTCACCCAGCAATACAACTGAGGATTTTGAGAGATTTAGGCCCCAGTCAGCAATGCAGAGCAGGGGTTCATTCACGGCAAAAGGGGGTTCATGTCACCAAGCAATACAACAGAGGATTTTAAGAGATTTAGGCCCCAGTCACCCAGGCACAGCAGGGGTTCATTCACGGCAAAAGGCGTTCATTTCACCCAGCAATAGAACAAAGGATTTTGAGAGATCTAGGCCCCTGTCAGCAATGCAGAGCAGGGGTTCATTTACGGCAAAAGGGGGTTCATGTCACCCAGCAATACAACAGAGGATTTTGAGAGATTTAGGCCCCTGTCAGCAATGCAGAGCAGGGGTTAATTCACGGCAAAAGGGGGATCATGTCACCCAGCAATACAACAGAGGATTTTGAGAGATTTAGGCCCCAGTCACCCAGGCACAACACGGGTTTATTCACGGCAAAAGGGGGTTCATGTCACCCAGCAATAGAACAGAGGATTTTAGGAGATTAAGGCCCCTGTCAGCAATGCAGAGCAGAGGTTCATTCATGGCAAAAGGGGGTTCATGTCACCCAGCAATAGAACAGAGGATTTTAAGAGATTTAGGCCCTGTCAGCAATGCAGAGCAGGGGTTCATTCACGGCAAACGGGTGTTCATGTCACCCAGCAATAGAACAGAGGATTTTGAGAGATTTATGCCCCAGTCAGAAATGCACAGCAGGGGTTCATTCACGGCAAAAGGGGGTTCATGTCACCCAGCAATACAACAGAGGATTTTGAGAGATTTAGGCCCCTGTCACCCAGGCACAGCAGGGGTTCATTTACGGCAAAAGGGGGTTCATGTCACCCAGCAATAGAACAGAGGATTTTGAGAGATTTAGGCCCCTGTCAGAAATGCACAGCAGGGGTTCATTTATGGCAAAAGGGGGATCATGTCACCCAGCAATACAACAGAGGATTTTGAGACATTTAGGCCCCTGTTACCCAGGCACAGCAGGGGTTCATTCACGGCAAAAGGGGGATCATGTCACCCAGCAATACAACAGAGGATTTTGAGAGATTTAGGCCCCAGTCACCCAGGCACAGCAGGGGTTCATTCACGGCAAAAGGGGGTTCATGTCACCCAGCAATAGAACAGAGGATTTTAAGAGATTTAGGCCCCTGTCAGCAATGCAGAGCAGGGGTTCATTCATGGCAAAAGGGGGTTCATGTCACCCAGCAATAGAACAGAGGATTTTAAGAGATTTAGGCCCTATCAGCAATGCAGAGCAGGGGTTCATTCACGGCAAACGGGGGTTCATGTCACCCAGCAATAGAACAGAGGATTTTGAGAGATTTAGGCCCCTGTCAGAAATGCACAGCAGGGGTTCATTCACGGCAAAAGGGGGTTCATGTCACCCAGCAATACAACAGAGGATTTTGAGAGATTTAGGCCCCTGTCACCCAGGCACAGCAGGGGTTCATTCACGGCAAAAGGGGGTTCATGTCACCCAGCAATACAACAGAGGATTTTGAGAGATTTAGGCCCCTGTCAGCAATGCAGAGCAGGGGTTCATTTATGGCAAAAGGGGGATCATGTCACCCAGCAATACAACAGAGGATTTTGAGAGATTTAGGCCCCTGTCACCCAGGCACAGCAGGGGTTCATTCACGGCAAAAGGGTGTTCATGTCACCCAGAAATAGAACAGAGGATTTTGAGAGATTTAGGCCCCTTTCAGCAATGCAGAGCAGGGGTTCATTCACGGCAAAAGGGGGTTCATGTCACCCAGCAATAGAACAGAGGATTTTGAGAGATTTAGGCCCCTGTCAGCAATGCAGAGCAGGGGTTCATTCATGGCAAAAGGGGGTTCATGTCACCCAGCAATACAACAGAGAATTTTGAGAGATTTAGGCCCCTGTCAGCAATGCAGAGCAGGGGTTCATTCACGGCAAACGGGGGTTCATGTCGACCAGCAATACAACAGAGGATTTTGAGAGATTTAGGCCCCTGTCAGCAATGCAGAGCAGGGGTTCATTCACGGCAAAAGGGGGTACATGTCACCCAGCAATACAACAGAGGAGTTTGAGAGATTTAGGCCCCTGTCACCCAGGCACAGCAGGGGTTCATTCACGGCAAAAGGGGGTTCATGTCACCCAGCAATACAACAGAGGATTTTGAGAGATTTAGGCCCCTGTCACCCAGGCACAGCAGGGGTTTGTATACGCCAAAAATGGTAAAATGTCACCCGACAATTGAAAATAAGAATTTTTTCAATTTAGGGCACTAAAATTGGCACTTTTTTAAAATTAAAATGGCTCTAAAATAGTCCTTGAAAAGGCTAGATGGATGTAAAAGGCAGTAAAATGTGCTTAAGAGCATGGCAACTGCTCTGCAAACAAATGTGGATAGGGAAATAACCTAAAATGAAATAAAATAACTAAAAATTACAAATTATTAACCTGCAACTCAGAGAAGGAGGTGGATATGGAGTCGGAGGTTGAGGAGACTGTGAATGGGGTGTTGTAGGTGGAGGCAGCAATGAAGGAGGAACAGGTAGCCAACAATGTTTTTTTTTTTTTTATTAGGTAGGTAGCTCCCAAAATATTGGGCCAAATAAAAAAAAAGAAAACAAAGAATCATTGCACTTGACTTGAGTACAAAAATGTATGTTTGATGGTGGCATAAATGTCTATTCTGCACAACGTACAGAAAAGTCTTGTGGGATCCAAGCCTGGTTTATTTTAATGAACGTGAGCTTGTCCACGTTGGCTGTGGACAGGTGGCTGCGTCTGTCTGTAATGACGCCTCCTGCCGTGCTAAATACACGTTCAGAGAGTACACTGGCTGCAGGGCAGGCCAGCACCTCCAAGGCATACAGGGCAAGCTCTGGCCATGTGGACAATTTGGAGACCCAGAAGTTGAATGTGGCAGAACCATCAGTCAGTACGTGTAGTTGTGTGCACAGGTACTGTTCCACCATGTTGTTCAAATGCTGCCTCCTGCTAACATGCTACATATCAGCAGTTGGAGCCGGTTGTTGCGGTGAGGTGACAAAGCTTTTCCACATGTCGGCCATGCTAACCCTGCCTTCTGAGGTGCTGGCACTGACACACCTGCGTTGGCGACCTCTTCCTCCTCCCCTGCCTTCGCCTTGAGCTTCCACTTGTCCCCCGGCGTCAGTCGGGAATGCCCTCAGGAGGGCGTCTACCAGCGTGCGCCTGTAGTCGCACATCTTCCGATCACGCTCCAGTGAGGGAATTAAGGACGGCACATTGTCTTTGTAACGGGGATCCAGCAGGGTGGCCACCCAGTAGTCAGCACACGTTAAAATGTGGGCAACTCTGCAGTCGTTGCGCAGGCACTGCAGCATGTAGTCGCTCATGTGTGCCTTGCTGCCCAGAGGTAAGGACAAGCTGTCCTCTGTGGGAGGCGTAGCATCTGCCTTCTCTGTATCCCCCCAGCCACGCACCAGTGATGGGCCTTAGCTGCGTTGGATGCCACCCCGCTGTGAACATGCTTCATCCCCATCCTCCTCCTCCTCCTCATGCTCCTCGTCCTCCAGTAGTGGGCCCTGGCTGGCCAAATTTGTACCTGGCCTCTGCTGTTGCAAAAATCCTCTTTCTGAGCCATTTCTAAAAGACTGGCCTGAAATTGTTAGAGATGACCCCTCTTCCTCCTCCTCGTCCTGGGCCACATCCTCTTCCAACATCGCCCTAAGTGTTTTCTCAAGGAGACATACACTCACCTAAAGAATTATTAGGTACACCTGTTCTATTTCTCATTAATGCAATTATCTAGTCAACCAATCACATGGCAGTTGCTTCAATGCATTTAGGGGTGTGGTCCTAGTCAAGACAATCTCCTGAACTCCAAACTGAATGTCAGAATGGGAAAGAAAGGTGATTTAAAGGGACACTGATAGGCCCGATAAACATATTTAGTTATTCCTATGCAGTCATAGATCTATTAAAGTGTATTACAATCATATAAGAGTACCCCCTGTCCACATTGTACACCATGTAAAGACAACTTTATAATCATCTGTCAATCACCTTCCTTTATGCCCAAGGGGCGGTTTTTCACATCTCTTTATGCCCAAGGGGCGTCTTTACTCGTACCTTTGTGCCCAGCCGCGCCTCAACTGTGGCTTCCTAGCGCCGCCCAGATTATTATTATTCACTGGCTGGGCGGCTATTACAGTCCCCGATCCTCCCGAGCCGATGCAGGCGCAGCAGGAGACCCTGGCATTAAACTCACTTGTACCTTCTGCGCGTGCGCCGGATAACTTGCCCGGCACCCTCACTCGCAGTGCGCCTGCGTCCCTTATTCAATGCCAGCGTCTCCTGCTGCGCCTGCGTCGGCTCGGGAGGATCAGGGACTGTAATAGCCGCCCAGCCAGTGAATAATAATGAGCTGGGCGGCGCTAGGAAGCGACAGTTGAGGCGCGGCTGGGCACAAAGGTACGAGTAAAAACGCCCCTTGGGCATAAAGAGATGTGAAAAACCGCCCCTTGGGCATAAAGGAAGGTTATTGACAGATGATTATAAAGTTGTTTTTACATGGTTTACAATGCGGACAGGGGGTACTCTTATATGATTGTAATACACTTTAATAGATCTATGACTGCATAGGAATAACTAAATATGTTTATCGGGCCTGTCAGTGTCCCTTTAAGCAATTTTGAGCGTGGCATGGTTGTTGGTGCCAGACGGGCCGGTCTGAGTATTTCACAATCTGCTCAGTTACTGGGATTTTCACGCACAACCATTTCTAGGGTTTACAAAGAATGGTGTGAAAAGGTAAAAACATCCAGTATGCGGCAGTCCTGTGGGCAAAAATGCCTTGTGGATGCTAGAGGTCAGAGGAGAATGTGCCGACTGATTCAAGCTGATACAAGAGCAACGTTGACTGAAATAACCACTCGTTACAACCAAGGTATGCAGCAAAGCATTTGTGAAGCCACAACACGCACAACCTTGAGGCGGATGGGCTACAACAGCAGAAGACCCCACCGGGTACCACTCATCTCCACTACAAATAGGAAAAAGAGGCTACAATTTGCACAAGCTCAACAAAATTGGACTGTTGAAGACTGGAAAAATGTTGCCTGGTCTGATGAGTCTCGATTTCTGTTGAGACATTCAAATGGTAGAGTCCGAAATTGGCGTAAACAGAATGAGAACATGTATCCATCATGCCTTGTTACCACTGTGCAGGCTGGTGGTGGTGTAATGGTGTGGGGGATGTTTTCTGGGCACACTTTAGGCCCCTTAGTGCCAATTGGGCATCATTTAAATGCCACGGGCTACCTGAGCATTGTTTCTGACCATGTCCATCCCTTCATGACCACCATGTACCCATCCTCTGATGGCTACTTCCAGCAGGATAATGCACCATGTCACAAAGCTCTAATAATTTCAAATTGGTTTCTTGAACATGACAATGAGTTCACTGTACTAAAATGGCCCCCACAGTCACCAGATCTCAACCCAATAGAGCATCTTTGGGATGTGGTGGAACGGGAGCTTCGTGCCCTGGATGTGCATCCCTAAAATCTCCATCAACTGCAAGATGCTAGCATATCAATATGTGCCAACATTTCTAAAGAATGCTATCAGCACCTTGTTGAATCAATGCCACATAGAATAAAGGCAGTTCTGAAGGCAAAAGGGGGTCCAACACCGTATTAGTATGGTGTTCCTAATAATTCTTTAGGTGAGTGTAGAAGTGGTATTGTAACGCTGATAACGGCGTCATCGCTACTGGCCATGTTGGTGGAGTACTCGAAACAGCGCAACAGGGCACACAGGTCTCGCATGGAGGCCCAGTCATTGGTGGTGAAGTGGTGCTTTTCTGCAGTGCGACTCACCGTGCGTGCTGCAGCTGAAACTCCACTATGGCCTGCTGCTGCTCGCACAGTCTCTCCAGCATGTGCAAGGTGGAGTTCCACCTGGTGGGCACGTCGCATATGAGGCGGAGGGCGGGAAGGCCGAAGTTACGCTGTAGAGCAGACAGCCGATCGGCGGCAGGATGAGAACGCCGGAAGCGTGCACAGACGGCCCGCACTTTACGCAGCATCTCTGACATGTCGGGGTAGTTGTGAATGAATTTCTGCACCACCAAATTCAGCACATGCGCCGGGCAAGGGATGTGCGTCAAATCGGCTAGTCCCAGAGCTGCAACGAGATTTCGCTCATTATCGCACATCAGGCTTGAGGCTCACTGGCAGCAACCACTCGTCAGTCTGTTGTTCTATACCCCACCACAACTCCTGCGCGGTGTGGGGCCTGTCCCCCAAACACATCAGTTTCATAATGGCCTGCTGAAGTTTACCCCTGGCTGTGCTGAAGTTGGTGGTGAAGGTCTGTCGCTGACCGCATGATGAGGTGGTAGAAGAGGAGGAGGAAGCCAAGTAGGAAGAGTAGGCAACAGGAGGCAACAGGAGGAAAAGAATGATGCCCTGCGATCCTTGGCGGCGGAAAGACGTGCGCCAAACAGCTCTCCGCCTGAGGCCAAGCCGCCACTACATTTACCAAGTGTGTAGTTAGGGAGATATAGCGTCCCTGGCCGTTCTTACTAGTCCACGTATCTGTGGTTAGGTGGACCTTGCCATAGATGGCGTTGCGCAGTGCACACTTGATATTATCCGATACTTGGTTGTGCAGGGAGGGCACGGCTCTCCTGGAGAAGTAGTGGCGGCTGGGAACGACGTACTGTGAGACAGCAAGCGACATGAGCTGTTTGAAGCTGTCTGTCTCCACCAGCTTGAATGACAGCATTTCAAAGGCCAGTAGTTTATAAATGCTGGCATTCAGGGCCAGGGATCGAGGGTGGCTAGGTGGGAATTTACGCTTTCTCTCAAAAGTTTGGGAGATGGAGAGCTGAACGCTTCCGTGTGACATGGTGGAGATGCTTGGTGACGGAGGTGGTGTTGTTGGTGGCACATACTCTGTTTGCTGTGCGGCAGTTGCCAACATTCCTCCAGAGGCGGAGGAAGAGGCCGAGGTAGCAGCAGAAGAGGGAGCAGGAGGGGCCTGAGCCCTTTCTTGGTTTTGAAGGTGCTTTCTCCACTGCAGCCCGTGTCTCGCATGTAGATGCCTGGTCATGCAGATTGTGCTAAAGTTCAGAACGTTAATGCCTCGCTTCAGGCTCTACAGCACAGCGTGCAAACCACTCGGGTCTTGTCGTCAGCACATTGTGTGAAGAAGTGCCATGCCAGGGAACTCCTTGATGCTGCCTTTGGTGTGCTCGGTCCCTGGTGGCGGTGGCCAGTAGCAGGCGAACTGTTTCGGCGATGGCTGCTCTGCTTTTGCACCCTGCTCCCACTTTTGCTATGCTGTTGGCTCGGTCTCACCATTGCCTCTTCCTCCGAAATCTGAAAGCCAGTGGCATGACCTTCACTCCATGTGGGGTCTAGGACCTCATCGTCCCCTGCATCGTCTTCCACCCAGTCTTCCTCCCTGACTTCCTTTTCGGTCTGCACACTGCAGAAAGACGACGCAGTTGGCACCTGTGTTTCGTCATCATCAGAGACATGCTGAGGTGGTATTCCCATGTCCTCATCAGGAAACATAAGTAGTTGTGCGTCAGTGCATTCTATTTCTTCCAGCCCTGAGCAAGGGCTAGGTGGATGCCCTTGGGAAACCCTGCCAGCAGAGTCTTCAAACAGCATGAGAGACTGCTGCATGACTTGAGGCTCAGACAGGTTCCCCGTTATGCACGCGGGTGATGTGACAGACTGATGGGCATGGGTTTCAGGCACCACCAGTGCGCTTTCTGCAGAAGACTGGGTGGGAGATTATGTGAACGTGCTGGATCCACTGTCGGCCACCCAATTGACTAGCGCCTGTACTTGCTCAGGCCTTACCATCCTTAGAACGGAAATAGGCCCGACCAAATATCGCTGTAGATTCAGGTGGCTACTGGGACCTGAGGTAGTAGGTTCAGTAGGACATGTAGCTGTGGCAGAACGGCCACGTTCTCTACCTGCACCAGAGGCTCCACCAACACCACCACCGCAACCATGACCGCGTCCCTTATTAGATGTTGGACTCATAGTTAGCATTCACAAAGCAAAGTAAAAATTGTATGAAAAAAAAGTATGTTAAAAATAATTAACCGCCAATATAAACCCTGATGTAGGGTATTGCACAATTTTTTTTTTTTAAACTCTATATGACAGCGGTATTTGTGGCCTAAATGTGACTGTATTAGATGTACGTTAAATCCAAAATGATCACTATATGAACACACGGTTTATTTCAACCGCAGTAAACGAATGGCCATATTTGTGGCCAAAATGTGACTGTATTCTATGTACATTAAATTCAAAATGAGCAGTATATGAACACACGGTTCATTTCAACCGCAGTAAATTAATTGCCGTATTTTTGGCCTAAATGTGACTGTCACCTATGCACGTGTAATCAAAGATGACCAGTATATGAACACACGGTTTATTTAAACCGCAGTAAACGAATGGCCGTATTTGTGGGCTAAATCTGACTGTATTCTATGTACGTTAAATTCAAAATGAGCAGTATATGAACACACAGTTTATTTCAACCGCAGTAAACTAATGGCCGCATTTGTGGCCTAAATGTGACTGTATTCTAACAACGTTAAATTTAAAATGAGCAGTATATGAACACACGGTTTATTTCAAACGCAGTAAACGAATGGCCGTATTTGTGACCAAAATGTGACTGTCACCTATGCACGTGTAATCAAAGATGACCAGTATATGAACACACGGTTTATTTCAACCACAGTAAACGAATGGCCGTATTTGTGGCCTAAATGTGACTGTATTCTATGTACGTTAAATTCAAAATGAGCAGTACATGAACACACGGTTTATTTCAACCGCAGTAAACTAATGGCCGCATTTGTGGCCTAAATGTGACTGTATTCTATGTACGTTAAATTTAAAATGAGCAGTATATGAACACACGGTTTATTTCAACCGCAGTAAACGAATGGCCGTATTTGTGACCAAAATTTGACTGCATTCTATGTATTTTAAATCCAAAATGAGCAGTATATGAACACACGGTTTATTTCAACAGCAGTAAACGAATGGCCGTATTTGTGGCCTAAATGTGACTGTATTCTATGTACGTTAAATTCAAAATGAGCAGTATATGAACACACGGTTTATTTCAACCGCAGTAAACAAATGGCCGTATTTGTGGCCTAAATGTGACTGTATTCTATGTACATTAAATTCAAAATGAGCAGTATATGAACACACGGTTCAACAGCAGTAAACGAACGGCCGTATTTGTGGCCTAAATGTGACTGTATTCTATGTACGTTAAATTCAAAATGAGCAGTATATGAACACACGGTTTATTTCAACCGCAGTAAACGAATGGCCGTATTTGTGGCCTTAATGTGACTGGCACCTATGCACGTGTAATCAAAGATGACCAGTATATGAACACATGGTTTATTTCAACCGCAGTAAACGAATGGCCATATTTGTGGCCTAAATGTGACTGTATTCTATGTACGTTAAATTCAAAATGAGCAGTATATGAACACACGGTTTATTTGAACCGCAGTAAATGAATGGCCGTATTTGTGGCCTAAATGTGACTGTCACCTATGCACGTGTAATCAAAGATGACCCGTATATGAACACACGGTTTATTTCAACCGCAGTAAACTAATGGCCGCATTTGTGGCCTAAATGTGACTGTATTCTATGTACGTTAAATTTAAAATGAGCAGTATATGAACACACGGTTTATTTCAACCGCAGTAAATGAATGGCCGTATTTGTGGCCTAAATGTGACTGTCACCTATGCACGTGTAATCAAAGATGACCAGTATAAGAACACACGGTTTATTTCAACCGCAGTAAACTATTGGCCGCATTTGTGGCCTAAATGTGACTGTATTCTATGTACATTAAATTTAAAATGAGCAGTATATGAACACACGTTTTTTTTTCAACCGCAGTAAATGAATGGCCGTATTTGTGGCCTAAATGTGACTGTCACCTATGCACGTGTAATCAAAGATGACCAGTATAAGAACACACGGTTTATTTCAACCGCAGTAAACTAATGGCCGCATTTGTGGCCTAAATGTGACTGTATTCTATGTACGTTAAATTTAAAATGAGCAGTATATGAACACACGGTTTATTTCAACCGCAGTAAACGAATGGCCGTATTTGTGACCAAAATGTGACTGTATTCTATGTATTTTAAATCCAAAATGAGCAGTATATGAACACACGGTTTATTTCAACAGCAGTAAACGAATGGCCGTATTTGTGGTCTAAATGTGACTGTATTCTATGTACGTTAAATTCAAAATGAGCAGTATATGAACACACGGTTTATTTCAACCGCAGTAAACAAATGGCCGTATTTGTGGCCTAAATGTCACTGTATTCTATGTACATTAAATTCAAAATGAGCAGTATATGAACACACGGTTTATTTCAACCACAGTGAACGAATGGCCGTATTTGTGGCCTAAATGTGACTGTCACCTATGCACGTGTAATCAAAGATGACCAGTATATGAACACACGGTTTATTTCAACCACAGTAAACGAATGGCCGTATTTGTGGCCTAAATGTGACTGTATTCTATGTACGTTAAATTCAAAATGAGCAGTATATGAACACACGGTTTATTTCAACCGCAGTAAACGAATGGTCGTATTTGTGGCCTAAATGTGACTGGCACCTATGCACGTGTAATCAAAGATGACCAGTATATGAACACACGGTTTATTTCAACCGCAGTAAACAAATGGCCATATTTGTGTCCTAAATGTGACTGTATTCTATGTACGTTAAATTCAAAATGAGCAGTATATGAACACACGGTTTATTTCAACCGCAGTAAACGAATGGCCGTATTTGTGGCCTAAATGTGACTGTCACCTATGCACGTGTAATCAAAGATGACCAGTATATGAACACACGGTTTATTTCAACCGCAGTAAACAAATGGCCGTATTTGTGGCCTAAATGTGACTGTATTCTATGTACAAAGAAAAAGACACAAATGCAATAGCACTCTGCAACCAGCATTCTGCCCTGCCTCTATGCTGGATGAGGCATTGGTGTACATTTTGGCCAAAGCGTAATAAGCCACTCACCACGTCAAGGTCGCCTCTATGGAGTGGTCCCTAACATTAGTTCCTACCTGTTTATGGGCCATGACAGCCACACAAAGTCCAGGGAATGCAGGCGCAGCATGCACGCCAAGCACACTCTGCTTTTAACCCCGTCCGGTGCCATTACAGCTTTCATCGGATCCAGGGATGCTTGTACCAACATGCATTCTGAGCCCACTATATACTTCTCCTGGAGCCAAATGGCTACTGGTAGGTGCTATATAAGCAGACTCAGTTTTATACTGACTTTAAAACGAGCCTCCAGGACAGATTGACTGGTCAGGTGTGCATGACTGCATGGAGATCGCCACGCCTCCAATATATACTACAAAGAAAAAATGTGGGGGATTCAATCAGCACAACCCTATATGCAGGTGCACATCGCTATGGCGAAATACATATACAAAGAAAAAGACACAAATGCAATAGCACTCTGCAACCAGCATTCTTCCCTGCCTCTATGCTGGATGAGGCATTGGTATACATTTTGGCCAAAGCGTAATAAGCCACTCACAAGTTCTATGACAAGCTGTATTTCTGGACTAGCAGACATGCAGATAGATAGTGCTGGTGCACTATATGAAAAAAAAAATGTAAACACAATCAGCAAAAAAGCTGTATTTCTGCACTAGCAGACATGCAGATAGATAGTGCTGCTCCAGCATGTCTGCATAAAATGGCTGCCGATTAGGTATTCATAGTGACAAACTGAAGTAAAAAAAAAATGTGTTTTCAACAGAAGTTGGATCAGTGCAGGCTTAAAAAAACTGTGCACTGCACCCACAAAACACATTGGATTGAGATCGCTGAGTTATAAGGCAGTTCTTCTTAGTATTTATCCCTGATCTGTCCCTGACAGCAGCAGCATCCTCTCCCTACACTAAGAATAGCAGAGTGACGTGCAGCGCTATGTGACTCAGCCTTATATAGAGGCTGGGTGTCACGGCCTATGGTCGTGACTCTTTGTGTCGCATGCAGTTGTCAGCGGTCTGCTTGTTGTCTACCGCAGGTTAGGACAGTTTGTATGTTTGTCTCACGTGTGGTTGCCGCTGGCAACATAATTATGTTTGGCAGTGTAGCAGCCTGAGTTAGTTGCTAGGCGGCTTGCTGTCAAGGCATGCGGTTGCTTTTAGCAACATTTGCTGTATGTGTTCACTGTCTATGTTTGGTGAGCACGGGATTCATGTTATGTGTACATTTCCCTTTTAAGTGACACTTACCTTGTCTGGTGTTGGAAGGGTTAACTCCTTTCCTAGTTTGTGTGTGGGGGTGTGGCTACTTGGGCTATTTAGCCTCTGCTGGATCCCTGTAGCTGAGGGGATCTCCAGCCATGCCTTATGCTGGAGTCATCCTCCTGGTCTTATACCATCTGTCCAGTGAGGGCCACCCTTGTGGTCATAAAACATGTACTGATGTTAAGCTTATGTTTGTGTGGTGTTCTACCTTATTGCAGCTATGGATCTGGTTCCTGTGTGTTTAATGTTTGTGTGCTGTCTCCCTTTGTGTTTGGTGTAGACTTCAGCATTTGAGCACAGGTTCCAGTCTGTGTGTCTGTGGCAGGTAGGTGTGGAAGTGGTTTCACTCACCTGCCATATCCATATGTTGTATATGTTTCCCTTTCCTTGCAGCTTGGTCAGTTTAGACTCCTGTTCATCCGTGTCTAGGAGGAACAGGTCGTCTTACCTTGCTCCTAGTTCAGGGATATCCTGAGGGCTAGTAGGGACCCGAGGTTCCTGAGTATGAGCCCTCCTACCATCTGGGTTGGCTCATACGGTTAGGAGTCAGGGTCAGAGTTAGGGACGCTTTAGGAAGTGACGAGCTCCCTGATTCTGTCCTGGCCTAGCGGCTTCCCTTTCCCTTTAACATCGCACGGCGGGGGGTTTCCCCCAATCTCCGCCGTGACACTGGGTCACATGCTGCAGTTGGCCAATCACAGCCATGCCAATAGTAGGCATGGCTGTGATGGCTTCTAAGGGCACACAGTTAAACGCTTGTTGATTGGCTGCTTTGCAGCCTTTCAAAAAGCGCCATAAAAATCGCCGAACACCGAACACAAACCCAAACTTTTACGTAAATGTTCGCGTTCGGGTCCAAAAAAAGCTATAGTTCGGTACGAACCCGAACTTTACAGTTCGGGTTCGCTCAACTCTATTAATGATAAATAAGTGTAATGCAAAGAAGTCATAAACACAAGTGTTTAGAATTCACTTCAGGAGGATAGAGAGCTTGGGATCTTGCTTTGGTTGAAGATTTAAGGTTTTCTTCAAATCATGCAAATATCTGTCTTTTATAGAGCAGTATAGGGCAGATTATGTGCAGCAGTCAGTGGCCTACCTCTAATTCGTTTTGCAAATAACTTGATAATGTGCTTTGCAGCAGCAATCCATTATCCAACTCCAGTTCAGGTTATCATTTCCTATCTGCTGCAAGCTTAACTCCTCCAGTACTACAAGGTGTAATAGGCTGGTGTTCAGGGTCTACAGGCACTGTGTATCTGTTGCTATGCTAATCAAGTGCTCTGTTGCATGTCCCACCATGTGAGTCCGAATGCCAATCTAACTAGTGAAACTTTGGAATGCAAGGGAAAGGGCAACATTAATTGGTCACAGGAAATTGGCAGCTCCTGGAAACTGATGTTGCCCTTACTGCGACCCAGCGGTAGACTGAAACCCCATAAAAAAAAGACTAAAAACTGGTTAGTAGCTATGTAGAAGGGAAGAACATATTCAGTCACTCTGTTACAGTTACAGCTGGTTACAGCTCTTTATTGCTTATCAGGGTACAGGAAGGGTAGAGAAGGGGGTTATGGCTATGCTAGGTACAGGTTAAAGGCAAGATGACTCTGGACCTTTGAAACCTAGATTTTCCTATGGCAACATATATAAAAATAAGCATGTAAGCATAAGTAGTTAAAGACTCTAGTTAGACTTGGCAACTCTACAACTTAATTTTTTTTCCCTTTGAAGACATTCAGATGTGGGTTTTTCCTTGGAAACAATGTCTAGCTATGGCAAGTACTTTTTCACAACACTGTACAGTACTAGCACCTTCGTTTTAATAACAAGTATAAATACTTCAAACATTTACTTATCATTTGTGCTCCTTTGTTATTTAATATGTTCCACACAAACCAAAAATAAAAAAATCTGAAGAGAAAATATATTTCACCTCAACAGAACTTCACTTACAGTAGCTGCATCTGTTTTTAATGACAGCTTGGCCTCATTCTACTCAATATGTCTGCATTCTGGTGACTCATTTAAATTTTAAAGGACAATCTCAAGAACTAAGGAATGCCCTAAATCTAGGCCTTGGGTTTGTTTCATTGGTAAACAGTTCAGTTTATATGATTCATCTTGATTGACAAGCCCTTATTGCAATAACACGAGAGGAGGTCATATTATAAACGTCAAAGAATATCTATCATGAAATTCAAATTCCAACGAACATGCATTTTTCATGTGTCACCTAAGCAGAAATTTGCTAATTTGCCTTTTCAATTACATTCACAAAAGAACAAAACAGCAGATAACATATTTCCCTTGATTGCTTTTATTGTTTTATTTCAAGGACTTCCTAAATAAAGAGAGTATTGGCAGTTTTTGTACACCCCCGCTTTTCACACAGGGAAAGCATCTGCGATCTGCAAATTAATTAAATATAATACATTCTTTTATTTTTGTTCCCTTTAGAGCTGCTGTATTGTCACTCCTTGATCATTACTGTTTGTTACAATATATGGTGTATTAGGTGTACGGGTTGTCGACTGTAACTGAAAATAAAGAAAAAAAAATCCAGGGATCATTACATTACAGAGTACATTAGTACTGATTTATTACAACCCAAGAATAGTATCCACTACTGTTAAAATGATTGGCAACAAGAAATCTGGAAATTGATCAAGTCTCACACCACTGTTGACCAAAAATGATCAAATCACTATACATGAAAGGTCTGGTAAAGAGCTGTTGATGAAAATTGTGTGTGTGTGTGTGTGTGTGTGTAGGAAGGGGGGGGGGAATAATGCAGATAGATGATCACATGACCATAGGAGAGAGTGGGGCTTGACCTGAGCTCAGAGTCTGACAGGTAGGCTATGAGCCAATCAGGGGACATGTTTTTGGCATTCAGTCTCTGGGCTTGTTCCCAATCCAGAGATGCCACTTTAAGCTTAGCTTGTGATCTGAAAGCAGCAGTTAAGGATATATTTACAATAGTTAGGTGGATTGAATCAATAAGTAGAAAAGTTTTCATTTTTTCAGAGAAAGAATAAGGTGGTCACTCAGGTTTCTGTGTGTGTGCTTTATACTGAGGGTAGCTGCTGGCGGAGAATGGAAAGTTTCTGAATGAGCTCCAAATTCTGCAGTCACCAAAATCCTACACCAACCTCTTTTTTTCTGTACAAGAACAGCCAGCCTTATTTTTTTAATCCTCAAGTTACTACAGTTCATACATGTCTTATAGGCTTTTTCTAGCATCTTCAGCACCAGCGGCATACATTGTGCTGCAAACACTGCACAATCTGCCCTTTTTTTTCGAAAAATTTATTTACATTTTGCTACTGTTTATAATTAAGCACTTCAGCACATTTCAGTGCATTTGCCTTACACAACTACTCAAAATGTTGTACAATTGCGCCTCTTTTAATTACCAAAAAAACAGCTACAATTTTTTATTGTGCATTATTAAGCAGTTTATAGCATTTTACCAGTGTGTTCATAGGAGCTCAGTAAACTTTCAAACACAGGATAAAAAACAAAATTCTCGGATGTCTAGCCACTAACTACATAGCAGTTTCCCTCACTAGCAGAACCTAACTCTACCACCCTATTTATTTTACTAACTTATATAGCATTCACATATCACGCAGCATTTTATAGATATTATTATAGCTTGGCGTCTCCAATGAAACTCAATCTGAGAAAGATCTGAGCCCACATTTCACTGAGCTACTCAGCTGGCTGCAAATTATCCCTGATTAACAATTACTCCTGATTTCCCCAGACTTTCTCTCTCTCACCCAGCGTTCTCTGGGTCAGATGCCCCATTTTGATGGATGGTCCAAATATGCCAGGCTGGCACCTCCACTGTTACATATCCTTCTCACTGATAGAGACCATAGGACCTATCACATTACATAAGCCCATACGTTGGGGAACATTTGGGGTCACCTCTGCAGTATGCATACCATGTATACCATCACAACATTCCAACTCTCTGAAATTCAACATTACATATGCTGGAATTAGAGATGAGCGAATCAAAGTTGACAAAGTGGAATTCGATTAAAATTTCAGGAAAAATTTGATTCCAAATTTCCTCACGCTTCGTGGTAACGAATCACATGTTTTCCTAAAATGGCTGCTGCAAATGTTAGGACATGGAGCAAAGAACTCTGGGAACGAGGGATCACCCACAATGCCATGCGTGCAGCCAATCAGCAGCCAGTCCTATAAATAGCCTCAGTCATCTTGGATTTAGTCATTTTTCAGTATACTTAGTGCAGGGAGAGACATCAGCAGGCGCTAGGGAAAGTGCTAGGAAAGACTTGAAAACGTATATTTTGCTGAATAGAAGATCAGGGAAAGAGCATTAGAAGTGTAGGGAAAGGATAGGGAGGAATTATTCCACAGTATTAAAGCAAAACTGGGTCCAATAGGGGAGTGTACAGCCTGGGTAATAGGAACAATCCTATTACACCTTGCTGCACTGACTGGCGTTCCAAATTGCCATTATACTGCTGCTTTCAGGTTTGCAATAGATGATACCTCTGTAATTCCTGTAAACCGTCCTCTTTATTGGGGTGCAAGTGCTGTGTGATAGAGCCATTAACCGAGTGGATTACTAGGAAATATTTGTACGTCTTATTAGCCCTTGTGGGGTGCAGTTATATGTTCTAAAGCTTTTTTTGTTGCGTATTAGTGGCAAAAGAAAGTATTATTTGTCGTTCAGCGGTGCATTTATATGTTCTAAAGCCTTTTTTGGCATGTATTAGTGGCAAAAAAAAAGTATTATTTTCTGTTTAGTGGTGCAATTATATGTTGTTAAGCCTTTTTTGGTGTGTAAAAGTGGGGAAAAAATAGCTTATTAGCCTTTGTGCGGTGAAGTGAGAAAATTACAGCCCTTTTTGTTGCGTATTAGTGGCAAAAAAAGTATTATTTGCCGATCAGCGGTGCAGTTATATGTTCTAAAGCCTTTTTTTGTTGTGTATTAGTGGCAAAAAAAGTATTATTTGCAGTTTAGCAGTGCAGTTATATGTTCTAAAGCCTTTTTTTATCGTGTATTAGTGGCAAAAAAAAGTATTATTTGCCGTTCAGTGGTGCAGTTATATGCTCTAAAGACTTTTTGGTGAAAATTACAGCCATTTTTGGCATGTATCAGTGGCAAAAAAATTAAATAAAGTATCATTTGATGTTCAGCGGTGCAGTTACATGTTCTAAAGCTTTTTTGGAATGTGTTAGTGCCAAAAAAAGTATTATTTGCCGTTGTGTGGTGAAGTGAGAAAATTACAGCCCTTTTGGCGTGTATTAGTGGCAAAAAAAGTATTATTTGCCGTTCAGTGGTGCAGTTATATGTTCTAAAGCCTTTTTTGGTGTGTATAAGTGGCAAAAAAGGGCTTATTAGCCCTTGTGTGGTGAAATGAGAAAATTACAGCCCTTTTTGGAGTGTATTTGTGGCCCAAAAAAATATTATTTGCTGTTTTGTGGTGAAGTGACAAAATTACAGCTTTTTTTGGCGTGTAATAATTTCCTTTTTATTTACTTATTTGATCTAACATTATGAAGTGACAGGCCCTGCACAATGTTTTAGGTGCAGGCACAGTTCGCAGCAGAGTAAGGGGGCGTGGCAGCAGGGGTCACTTCGAGAGGCCTGAGCTCCCGGTGTCATCTAGAGATCGTCTCTTGACCAGCAACCCAGCAGTTCTTGAATTGTTGATTCGGTCATCCACTTTGTCCCAAGTGACATCAGACACCCCCAGCCAAGAGTCGGTGGGTTTGTCAGACACAATCCTTAATTGGCATGGCCCGGGAGCAGGTCCTGTGCCCTCACCTGTCCTCAACCTGCCTCTGTCCTTTTCTGTTCCCTCAGCCAGAAAAGTACTTTATGCTGTGTGCTCAGCTCCACTATACAGCGAGGATGAGCTACTAGAGGACAGTAATCAGCTACTGCCCAGCCAAGATCTGGAGGAGATATCTGCCATTTCCTCTGGTAGGTTGGCAAGTAGTGATGAGGAGAGTGGCATGGGAGCTGGTGTTGAGAGCGGTCAGACTCCTGGCTCAGAGACCATTGAGGAGGACATCAGTGACATGCAGACAGTACTCAATAATGATGTAGCCGATCGCAATTGGGAGCTGGGTAATGAAGGGGCTTCATCATCATCGGGAGAAGAGGGTGGAGCCAGCAAGACGGTAGCATGGCCGGGAGTCAGCAGGGTGGCAGCAGTGGGAGGTTGGGAGCCAAATGTGCCCGGGGTAGCCACCTGCTTCTCAAAAGCCTACCGGCCCGGAAAGTAGTGGTGCAGGGGTTTATGGAGGCAGCGGCAGTAGCAGTCAGTCAGTGCAGAGTGTTCGGGGTAAAATCACCTACTCAGCGGTGTGGCAGTTTTTTTGTTAAGCAGCCGGCGAAGGTGAACATGGCCATTTGCCAAATCTGTGGGCAGAAAGTGAAGCGTGGCCAGGGTACCAATGTTGGCACCACGACCCTGCGTCAACATATGCAGCGTCACCATAAAGTGGCCTATGAGAACCATGGCTCCGATGTGGTAGTCCAGCCTGCCGCAGCAATCTCTGCATCACCAAGTGGCATGCACCCAATATCATGCAGTCAAGGCTCCACCACCTCAGCCGAAGGGGGCTGTCTGTCCTTCCTATCATCTGCTGGTCCTGATGCTCCTGCTCCTCCTACTTCTCGTCAGTCATCTGTCATCGCCAGATGGGAAGAAAATACTGAAGCAGGAATGAATCTCAGGTAGGAAACTAGCTGTCTGCCACCTCCCTCTATCATGCTGTTGTTACCTATTATATTCCTTCTGGCCCCCACAGAACCTCTCTTGTATGCCCCTATACTACTCTCTCCACAGAATAGCTGCAACCATCTGTGGCCTTCAGCCACTATCATCTTTTATGTTTCCTGAAGTCCCCAGAAACTCCTTGCCACCTTCTGTGACCAAAAGAACCTGTACCACTTTCTGTGGCCCCTTCTCATAACAGAGCCCTTGCCGCCTTTTGTATTCCTTGTCACTACTAGCCACTCACAAAGCCCATGTAAAACTCTGTCCTCCTCCAATCTGTTTCTGTCCATCCATCAGTAACTGAGCCTCTATCACCTATTGGACTTGATGTGCCCAATCCCTTCGCACAAAGCCCTTGTCAACTTCTGCTCCTGATCTAACAGAGTCCATGCCACCTGCTTCTTTCCCCTTTCACATAAAAGAGCCCATGCCAGCTACTGTTATCCTCCCTCTAGTAACAGATCTCCATCACCTTTTGTCTTTTATATTCACTCCCCTCATAGACCCTATAGCAGCATCTAATCTCCCACCCACTGCAGTGTCCCTGACATCTGCCTCCTCTAACAGTGCCTAGTGGCAATGACTCTGTGGCAATAATGGGACAAAAAATTGCTAATAGCTGCCCTGCCCCACTGTGTACAGGATATCGTGGCTTTATATGTGTATGTTGTATAAGCAGGATTATTTATTTGTATAGCATATTATGTTATTATTTGTGCATAGTGTATGGGAGAAGCACTATATGGTGGAGTAACTGGTGTGTGCAAGGTTTAACAACATTATTGGTGTGTAACGTGTAATAGATCATATTTTTTGTATATAACGTATGATGTTCACGCTCTTATTTCTTGCACGTTATGACAGCAATATCAACTTATACTCTAAAGTCATTATTCATGATAAATGGTTATTTATTCTCATGGGAAACTAAGCATCAGCAGCAAGGAGTTAAAGAGGTTATCCAATTCCTATAATGACCCCCAAAAAGCCAGGACACCTCATACAGGTAATACTTAGCCTGCTCCCGACACCCGCATCACTGATGCCCACACTGCCTCCCCTGCATCCCCCCGTCTCATGAATGAAAACATCCGGAGAAGTGGGGGAGACCCCGGTCTCGGCTGGGGTGAGTTTGCGGCTCAGGAAAACAACGGGATGTTCCTCCCCATTGATTTCCTCAGAGAGTACAGCTCCGAGGCCTACTTCAGAGGCATCGGTCTGTATCACAAACTCCCTCTTGAAGTCGGACATCACCAAAACTGGGGACCCGCACAGGAGCAACATCAACGTGGAAAAAGCCTCTTCCGCCTGGTCATTCCGGCGGACCATCACGAACTTCCGTCCCTTCAAGAGCCCTGTCAAAGGAGCTGCTAAAGTGGCAAAATGGGGAACGAACCTCATATAATAGCCCGCCATTCCCAGGAACGACTTTACTTGCCTAGTGGTGACAGGTCGGGGCCAATTCCGAATTGCCTCTATTTTATTCATTTGGGGTTTGATAACTCCAAGTTTAATGATGTACCCCAGTTACTTAGTCTCCACTAACCCTATTGAGCATTTCTTTGGGTTAGCGGTCAGTCCAGCCTTCCTAAGGGAGTCCACTACAGCCTGCACATTGGATAGATGACTTTCCCAGTTGGTACTGTGGATGACAATATCATCCAGGTAAGCTGAAGCGTACCGACGATGTGGACACAGCACAATGTCCTTGAGCCGTTGAAAAGTGGCAGGGGCACCATGCAGACCAAAGGGTAACACCTAATATTGGTACAGCCCCTCTGGTGTGATAAAAGCAGTTTTCTCTTTGGCAGCCTCCATCAAGGGTCCCTGCTAGAGTTGAGCAGAGACCTTGAAGTTTAGGTTCAACGGGTTCAGCCAAACTTCACAAAAAAGTTCGAGTTCGGGACCCGAACTTAACCCGAACTTGACCGCAAACCCGAACCCCATTGAAGTCAATGGGGACCCGAACTTTGGAGCACTAAAATGGCTCAAAAAAAAGTCATGAAAAGGGCTAGAGGGCTGCAAAAGGCAGCAAAATGTGGTTAAAAGCATGGCAAGTGCTCTGCAAACAAATGTGGATAGGGAAATGACTTAAAATAACATAAATCTGCAAAAAAAGGGGGTTAGTCAGCACCTCCCAGTGCACAGGTGCATGCTGCCATGGTTTTGTACAAAATGCATTGTCCAAGCATCTCGCTTTTATAAATAAGCATAGTATTAGCACCCTAATTTTTGTAAGCATTGTTGTACTTTCTCTGATTTGTCTGATTTGCAGAGTGCTGCTGCATTGTCTCTTTTTTTCCTCTAGGTCTTTGCCATGGCAGTGTGCACCTGCGCACTGGGAGGTGCTGACTAACCCCCTTTTTTTGCAGATTTACAATGCTGGAGATGTGGCACTCCAGCAAGTTGTGCACTCCTGATTAGCCTGTCTGCCCCATAGGCTGATTTTAATTACTTTCAGTATAAATCTGTAGCCTGCTCTCACTACATTCATTGGATGCTGTCTAGCACCAGGAAGGGTATAGAGTGGGCTCAGCATGCATGTTGGTACCTGCATCCCTTGTAATGGAGGCCATTTTGGCACAAAAAAATTGAAAAAGGCAGAGTGGATCCAACATGCATGTGGGTCCAACACTCCCTGAATTTTATGGCGGTCATTATGGCGCATAACAGGTAGTATTTAGTGTTAGGACCCGTCTAACAGAGATCGCCTTGACGTTCGGCAGACGGGCTTAGATGGTTTTGTACAAAATGCATTGTCCAAGCATCTCGCTTTTATAAATAAGCGTAGTATTAGCACCCTAATTTTTGTAAGCATTGTTGTACTTTGATTTGCAGAGTGCTGCTGCATTGTCTCTTTTTTTCCTTAAAATAACATAAAATATGAGGTCCATATGGAGTAGGAGGTTGAGGAGGCGGTGGATGTGGCGGTGTAGGTGGAAGCGGCGGTGGAGGAGGAGGAGGTAGACAACACTGGTTTTTGTTTTTTATTTGATTATTATTTTTTTTTGGGGTTAAATTTGGTTATATCCCAAAACTTTGGGAAATATGAAAAATAAAACAAAGAGAATGTGCGCTGGAGTACAACAATGGCTGGGTGAGGCAGGTAAACATGCTAATGAAGCCTATTTAGATTAAATAGATTATTGCTGAAAACTTTAATCTGACACTTTACACAAAAAACCTGGTTGGCTAAAGGGCCTGTGTATTGGAGCCTTCTGACCCTACCTTGGCTCCCCTCTCTTCCTACAAAGAGAATAATCAGGAGTTATATGTTTTAACTGAACATGTGTTTGGATGATATTAGAGATGAGCAACATTTTCAAAAATTTGATTTGGACTCTTCACCAAATTTCCCCCCAAAATATGCTTAGGTCTGAATTCATTGATCACAAAGCATGTTAAATCAGCTATATCCCAGCGTGCCGGGAGAGTGTCTAATCACTGTGCATTGTAACAACATACATAGCTAGTCCTTTCTGGTAGTGAAACAGTTACTGTGACAGGCAGGAGGGCATACCAATATCAGTTACATTACAGAGCTTATTCACTCCAATTTGAGAATCAAGGCATAATAAAATTGACTATCTATTAAAGAAGGTGGGACACCTTAATAAAACTAAAACTAGACATCTTATTCACCTAAATTTGAGAATCAATGTGTAATAGAATTGATTATCTATTAAACAATGAGGGCACCCCAATAACAGTAAAATTTGCTTATTCAACCGAATTTTAGAATCAAGGTGTAATAGAATTGTTTACTAACAAGGTGAACACTTTTTAAATAGCTAGCTCTGTGCCCTACACAGGGATTGATGCAAAGTGAGCTGTCTCCTATGGATCCCTTCAGCTTCAGATTACAGAGCCTGCTCTGTCTCTGCACTGTACCTCCAGTCTCCCTATGCTCTCCCTACAGTGTGTAAAACACACAAAATTTACACTGTTATACAAGCTGTACACTGATTTTACATTATATCAAAGTGTCATATCTTCAGTGCTGTCCCATGAAAAGATATAACAAAACATTTACAAAAATGTGACGGGTGTACTCACTTTTTTGAGATACTATACACAGATATTCACTGTTACTGCATCTACTGGTCATTATATTGGCTACATACGGTATGTTTATCCACCATCTTAAAGGTTCAAGTGAACTACACATTAGATATACAGTGGGGGAGATTTATTATAGACTAGAGTTTTTTTTTACCAGTCTATAATTTCCCCTGTGATACACAGGTCTCATTATAAATTAGACGCATCTCCGGTAGTCTGTGCGCCTAAAAAGTCTATTTAAATTTCTGTCTTCATTTATGCCGGAAAACTGGGGTATATGAAGATTAATGTGAGGGGCGAGCTAGCCTCGCCTCTCTCTACCCTCACCAAGGTCATTTTCAGGAAAGTGGCTAGGGTAGTGCAGAAAGGCCACTTGCAAGAAAATGTATTTTATAAAGTTTTATAAACACAAAGTTTGCAATTATAAATTCCCCCTAGTATCTTTAAAGTCTAAAATTGTCATAAAATGTTATTATCACCTACTCTATACCATAAACAAATATATTATTATATAATATATTATAAAATAATATTATAAAAGTAAAAATAAATAAATCCAAAGATTGTAAAATATTGAGTTTTTTTTTATGTAACATTATTATTAATAATAATAATAATAATAATAATAATATAGACTAGAATTTCAACTAAATGGATGGTATAGAAAGCAGTTTTATCTGTACTGAAAGCTTTTAAGTGGAGAGGTTAAAAAAAAAAAAGAAAGATAAGAGCCGTCAGCAGTGCTCAGCAATTTCCTCCCAAGCCCAGACTTTTGTCTACATGATGAATATTTTAGATGTACCGTATCTGGCGATCCTTACATTTTTCAATGACAAGGAGACAAGATGCATTTTACATCCGTTAAAGACCACTGATTGGCATGCATACAGAAGCAGTGTTTTAAGACTGAAAGGCGTAATGTTCCTCAAAAGCTACGGGCATAAAATATTCATTCTCCTTTCCTTCTTACTTTCAAAGAAAACTGTTTGATGTTTATGACACAAAGTGCTATTAATAGCCTTGAGAATGATCCTAGCTGAAAAAATATATAATAATAATAATATATATATATATATATATATATATATAAATAATATTTTATTTTATTTTTTTTCCTTTTTAAATACAGTACTTAATGGATGGTTGTGATATGGAAAGCTTTATCATACTGATAGTGTTTAAATGGGCTATCCCACAAATTTTATAATTTAACACAGGCTGACGCAAGACATGTGTGCTGGTCAGCAGACGCTAAATGTGTTAGTCTCATAATCATATGTGCACGTTTTTAGAGAAAAATTAAGTTTTAATATATTCAAATGTATCTCTAGGAGCAATGGGGGGAGTACTATTACACCTAGAGGCTCAGTTCTCTCTGCAACTGCCACTCCCTCTGCACTTTAATAAGCTTAGATAGTGAAAACATATTTACTGTCTGTCCCTGTCAAAGTGGAGAGAGCACAGAGGTTCCAGAGAGAGCTGAGCCTTTAGGTATAACAGCAACACCCCCATTGCTCCTTGAAGCTCATTTGCATCTACTAAAACAACATTTTTCTCTGAAATGGGGGCACAGATGAGAATGGGACCAACGCAGATAGTTTCTGCTGACCAGCGCACAAGTTTCAGGTCAGCCTGTTTTATTGCAATAAATGTGGTTACAAAAGCCCTTAAACTATATAATTGCAAACACTCTGCTTTTCGGGTGTAAGTTTTCCTTTTTTTTTTTTACATTTTAATCCTATTATCTGGGGGACTTCTGTCTTGCCTTTCTGTAGGTAGCAGTAGCTCGCCATATGGGTCAGTGAAGTACCTAAATTTCCCAGGATGCACTATAATCAGCTCTTGTTAAATCTTTCCTACTCTGTATAGAAAATAGTCCCTCACATACAGTATAGCCCCAAAGATACAAATGATACAATTATTTCAGACAATCTTCAGACTCTTTCACATTTTTTCACATTTTTTATGTTGTGGTCTTGTGCTAAATTTAAAAGAAAAAAAAAAAAAAAAAACATTTCCCCCCATCATTCTGCAGTCATTACCCCATAGTGACAAAGAGTAAACAAAATTTTCAAAATCTTTGTTAATTTATTGAAAAGTACAAATGTTATATATTGCATTTGACATAAGTATTCAAACTCTTTAGTTGAAGTATATGTGGCAATTACAGACTCCAGTCTTCCTGGGTATGATGCCACAAGTTTTGCATACCTGGATTTTAGGATTTTATACCATTCTTCTCTGTAGATCCTCTCAAACTCTGTCGGGTTGTACAGGGACCGTCAGTGGACAGCCATTTTCAAGTCTCTCCGGAACACTGGCTGGGCCACTCAAGTACATTAACAAAGTTTCCCTTAAGCCACTCCTATATTGTCTTGGTTAAGTGTTTAGTGTCACGGGGTTCCGAAGGTGCACTCGGTCCCCCATTGCCCGCAGACCTGTTGCTTAGCTTTGGGAATGAGGATCTGTGTTTGACCTCATTCCCAGGGCGGCTTTACTAGCTGGGTGGCTCCCTGCTCCTAGTCTGCCTTGAGCGCCGAGCTGATCACTCGGTGCTCAACTGGTTGGTCTGTCGGTCATGTGACGCTGGCCACGTCACATGACCCTCACTCCCCACTATAAATACAGGCAGCCTGCTGGCTACAGGTTGCCTGTTAATTTCTAGGTTCCTGGCTATTTGTTGGACTGCTGAATACTTACCTGATCCTGTTCCCTGACCATCCTTTTGCCTGCTCCTCCTGTACTGCGCATCCGTCCTGGTATTGTGACCTCGGCTCCCACCTGACTACTCTCTTAGGACTCCTCTTGTACTTCTCTGCTCTCCTGGTATTTGACCCCGGCTTCTCCTGACCATTCTTTGCTTAATCCTTTGTACTGCGTAGCTCTCTTGGTTCTGACCCGGTCCGTTCATGTTCCGTATTTTGTCTTGTCTGTCTTCCCTGCACATATCCTAAGTTAGGGACTGTCGTCCAGTTGTCCCCTGTCATCAGGACTCGTGAGGCAAGTAGGCAGGGCCAGGGGTGAGGGTGGAGCGCAGTGGTCACTATCCTTTCCCCTGTGTGTGTGTGGACGTGACCATTACATTTAGGGTCATTATCTTATTGGAAGGTAAACCTTCAGTTCAGACCAGTCTAAAGCATTCTAAATCATGTTTTCAATAAGAATACCTCTGTACTTTGCTCCATTTAGCTTTCCCTCAAACCTGACCAGTCTCTTTGTCCCAGCTGCTGAAAAACACCCCTATAGCATGATGCTGCCACCATGCCTCACTGTAGGGATGGTATTGGAGGTGATGAGCAGTGCACTTACAATTAAAGCCAAAAAGTTCAATTTTGTTTTAATCAGACCTGTGGATATTGATCCTCACAATCTAATAATCCTTTAGGTGCATTATTGCAAAGGCTTTCAAATGTATTTTACAGAGGAGAGGCTTCTTTCTGGCCACTCTACCACAATGCCCGATTAGTGGAGTATTGCAGTGATAGCTATACTTCTGGAAGTTTCTCCCATCTGTAAAGAGGATCTTTGTCTCTCAGCAAGAGTGATCATTGAGTTGTTTGCCTCCCTTACCAAGGCCCTTCTCCCCCAATTTCTTAATTTGGTGGGGAGGTGAGCTCTAGAAAGATAGTTTCAAACGTCTATTTAATAATTATGGACATCACTGTGCACTTGGAAACCATCAGTGCAGCAGAATTTTTTGTACCCTTCTCCAAATCCGTGCCTTCACCCAATTTTTTTCTCTAAGCCAGTTCTTTCCTCCACTTGGCTTAGTTTTTGCTCTGATATGCATTGTCAGCTGTGAGACCTTATGTAGACAGATGTATGTCTTTGGAATTCATCCCCAATCAACAGAATTTACCAAATGGGGACTGCAATCATGGTGTAGAAACCTCTCAAAGATGATCAAGAGAAATGGGAGGCTAAATCTCAAGTCTCATAGCAAAGGGTCTGAATACTGATGTCCTTGCAAAATGTTGTTTTTTTAATTTTAGTAAATTTGCTAGCATTTCTAAAAATTCAGTTTTCATATTGTCATTATAGGTTTCTGAGTGCAGACTGATTGGAGAATATATATATACAGGAATTACAGGCACTTGAACAGTTAATCCATGACCACTCCCTCACCATCAAGTCTGCTGATAAGGGTGGTGCGGTAGTGGTCATGGATACTGCTATGTATTTGACAGAGGCAGTCAGCCAACTATCTGACTCTGCAGTTTATGTAAAACTCCAAAGGGATCCCAGATTTGACATACAACGTGAATTCAAGTCACTTGTTAACACCTATGCACAAATCGGTCTTATTGATGAGCAATTAAGTGAGTTTTTACAGATTGAACACCCTGTCACCCCTTTATTTTATTTATTGCCAAAAATCCATAAAAATTTACAGTGTCCGCCCGGCCGACCTATCGTTTCTGGCCGTGGCGCTTTACTCAGTAATGCCTCCATCTTTTTAGATAAGATTTTGCAGACCTATGTGGTTAACTCAAAATCCTATTTGAGTGACACCACTGACTTTTTGTCTAAGTTAGCAGACGTGACGATGCCGGAGGACGCCATATTGGCCTCCTTCGACATCGTCAGTCTGTATACTTCTATACAGCATGATATAGGGTTGGCAACTGTGGAATCAGCCTTAGCTAAGTCTGATTACACCACTGAGGCACGTACTTTTTTTCTGGCTCTATTGCGCATGATTTTATATAATAACTACTTCCTCTTTGGGGATGACTATTATATGCAAATCAGAGGGACGGCCATGGGGACGAATGTGGCCCCAACTTACGCCAACATGGTCGTTTCCCATTTGGAGGAACAGCATGTCTATGTGTCCCACCACTTCAGCCATGTGCTGAGGTGGTGGAGATACATAGACAATATTTTTGTTATTTGGACGGGTACTGCCTCTGAGTTACATCTGTTCCACAATTATTTAAACAGCCTGATTCCAGACATACAATTTACCTTGGAATTTTCTACCAATATGCTTCATTTTTTGGATGTGAACGTACGCAGCACTAGAGGGGTATTGAGCACAGAGGTTTATACTAAACCCACTGACCGCAACACCATCTTGAGGTTTGACAGCGCCCATCCTCGGATGATGGTGCGGTCATTACCTTATAGCCAGTTCATCAGGGCTAAACGTATAGTCAGTGATACCTCTGTGCTCGATGCTACTCTTGAGACCATGACACAAAGCTTTAGACAGAGACAATACCCAGCTTCTATACTGCAGCAACAACGCAAACTTAGTAATCTAAAAGAGAGAAGTGAATTGCTTCAAGGCACTCAACGTGAGTATTCTCAAAGAATACCCTTTGTTTCTACCTTTTGTGAAGCAAGTCCACACGTCAATAAAATAATTAACAAACACTGGTCAATTCTCAAAACTGAGCATAAAAACATTCCTGAATTCTGCAATAGACCACTCACTTCTTACAAGAGAGCTCGTAACATAAAAGACAGATTAGTCAAAAATGATATAGGCTCACAAAAAAGTACACGCCAACTACTTTTGGCCCCCAAAAAAACTGGTAGTTACCCATGCCTTCACTGTGTAAACTGTAAATACATGGTGAAGGGACGGGAATTTATCCACCCACAAACTGGGATCTCTTACCCCCTCAGATTTTATTTGACTTGTGACTCTTGTTTTGTGATTTATGTTTTATGGTTTTATGTTAAGTCCCGGTTCAATCAACATCGATTTTCCATACGGAAAAAACGTAAAGACCTGCCTGTCTCACACCACTTCGCGGCCATGGATCATGCTGAAGGAGATCTCAAGTACATGATCCTGGATCATGTTCCGTTACCGCGGACTGGTGGTGACCGTATTAAAATGCTCAAAAAACGCGAGTCCGAATGGATTTTTAAGCTACAATCCATTCGTCCGATGGGCTTGAATGTAGAATACAGGCCATGGCTTTTCATATGATTCCCTTTGGCTTTGTCCTTGCCGGCTCAAGTGTTGAAAAAATTGTTTTCTTGTTTTTAATGAATATATTTGGATAATATATTTCTTTTATTGTTTCACTTTTCAGGACCTATTGCTGGAAGGGCTTAGCTCAGCGGGAGGCGTGATGCTTACTTTAAACATGTGCGGCTTATCCCTGGATTACTGCTGTTTACTACTGCTATATTTACTACTGTCACCTGTATACTTAGAAAGTTACTGTGCAGGATTCCCACCCGATAAGGGGTTAACTGTGACGAGCATAGTGGGAGGGTGATGGCTGCCGCTGTTTCACCTTCCCCCTTTTCTGTGCCCGTTGACGCCGGACGACAGCGCATCGCAAGATGGCATGTCGCCCGACCACATACCCTGGGTGTTCTATCCGTGTATTGTCACAGAATTTCTTGTTTTGATGTTGGTTTTTACCTTTACATACGGCATTGATATGTTATGTTGCCGTGTCACGTGACGTTTCACTGGGTGATCATGTGTTTGACTTACAGTGACGTCACGGACATGCGCAGTAGCAGTTCCGGGACGCCACTTCCATGCGGCGCATCACGCAACAGTTCATCCTCCCATCATCGAGCACGCCCAACTCCACGTTCGGTCCTGTCCACTTCACATATTCACAGGTGATAATGATTCACTATTAATTGTCACTTTTGTATTTTTACTGTATTATTGACTAATATGTATACCTGGAAGCTTCATGTATGCCGATCACGGCTTTGATTTTATCTACCTTCCGGGCCTGTCACATTTGTATTCTTTTGATATTTACTATACCTTTTGTATTTTGTATATTTTATCGATTGCCACTTGTGTATGTTAATTGACTATGACTGCATAAAATGTTCACAGTTCCCACAATGCTGTATTGCTTGAAAATGGTCCCAGTAAGCGGACCGAAACGTCGCACAGGTGAATAAAGGGTCCCACTTTCTTCACCAAACGGACGTGCTGTGGTGTCTTTCTTTATTTTATATTGTACACCTTGGAAAGGTGCTTTTCGCCGCTGGCACCCATACCCGACTACCAGGAGTGCTGCCTTGATTTCTTTTCCTATATATATATATATATATATATATATATATTAATTTAGCATAAGGCATGACAACATAAAACAATGTGAAACAGTGAAATGGCTTAAAGACTTTTTGAATGCAATGTATCTAATGCTCCACCCCTAAATCTCATTCTCCGCTATTTAGAGAGCACTAGGGATACATATTGCTATGAATTTAAAAATGGGGATGAATAAATGAATGCATAAATAAAACAATGAAATATGTCCTTCTTTGCTTCTCTAAGAGATCACTATGCTGGCACTAAGGGGAGGGGAAGGAAGCAGAGAAGCTACTGAGTATGTTGGTCCACCTCTGAATGCAGGGCAGGGTGAACCAGAATGTCATTGCTTAGTAATAATTTTTGTGGGATATCCCATTTCAAATTATCATAAAAATTTGGAAAACGTTAAAGAAATGAAATGACACATCCTGAAGCTGTGTATTATACAGCTTAGTTTAAACTCAAGTCATCTAAAACTATAAATGCTTTCCCTTTCCAGAACATGTTGCAGTATTTGGAAACTTCAGCTAGTAAAATGACTTCTGTCATAATAGAAGTATATGGCCTGCAAAACAGATCCGTCCCGTTTCCGTTATGCAGGGGAGTCCTCTCCTGCATAACGGAAACAGGACGGATCCGTTTTGCAGCCCATAGACTTCTATTATGACGGAATGAATAATGGAATGCCTCTAAAGGCATTCCGTTATGCATTCTATTATAGAATTGCGTTATGGTCCGTGGTAACGGAATCAATAACGCAATTCACCTTTTACCACCAAACAAAGTGTGAACAAATTTCATAAGCGGAAATTCGCTCATCTCTAACATTTGCTATGATAATTTGTGTGGTTAACTCACACTGCCAAAAGACATTATGTGATGTTTTGTAACATCTAAAGAGGTTGACATCGAAAACTGTCAAGACATGCTCAGCTGCAAGAACACAACAATGACTTGCAACTACTGAGTAGGACTTTCAGAGCACAATCAATGGTGAAAATCAACTATAAAATGCTGAATTGAAACCTACCGTATTTTTGCCCCATAAGACACACTTTTCCCCCCCCAAAAGTGGGGGGGAAATGCCCCTGCGTCTTATGGGGTGAATGCTTCCATTTTACATCGCAGTCTGTGATGCTGCAGCATCGCAGCCTGCGATGTATGAGCGGAGAGAGAGGAGGGGCTGGAGTCCGGAACTTGCGGCGGGCCCGGTTCAGTCACTGTACTCTTACACCGGACCCCGCCGCTCACCAAAGTATTTCTAGACGGTAATCCTTAACCTGTTATTAAGTTTAACTAACGCTGCGCTCTCCCCTGTTCCCACGTATCCGTACAGCACTTACTAACAAGCTTCCATAGCAGGCAGAGCGGACGGCAGCAGTAACGTCACTCACTGACGTCGCACGCCTGCTCCTCCCACTTTATGAATGAAGCAGGCGGGGCAGACGTGCAACATCAGTGAGTGATTTAACGTTGCCAGCCGCTCTGCCTGCTATGAAAGCTTCTTAGTAAGTGCTGTACTGATACAGGGGATAAAGGGGAACAGGGGAGAGCGCAGCTTTAGTTAAACTTATTAACAGGTTAAGGATTACGGTCTAGAAATACTTCGGTGAGCAGAGGGCCGGTGTATTGGGGGACCTGTTATGAGGGGGATCTGTGGATGACACATATATAGCAGTGTTATCCACAGATCCCCCTCATAACAGTGCCATCAACAGATCCCCCACCCCATAACAATGTCATCCACAGATCCCCCACCCCATAGCAGTGCCATCCACAGATGCCCCTCCCTATAACAGTGCCATCCACAGATCCTCCATAACAGTGCCATCCATGGATCCCCCATAACAGTGCCATCCACAGATCCCCCATAACAGTGCCATCCACAGATCCCCCATAACAGTGCCATCCACAGATCCCCCATAACAGTGCCATCCACAGATCCCCCATAACAGTGCCATCCACAGATCCCCAACATGACAGTGCGTCATCCACAGATCCCCCATAATAGTGTCATGCACAGACCACCATTAGTTCAAAACCCACCAAAAGCACACCTTTTGATTAAAAATATATTTTTTCTTATTTTCCTCCTCAAAAACCTAGGTGCGTCTTATAGGCCAGTGCGTCTTATAGGGCGAAAAATGCGGTATGTGCTAAAGTAACACTCACATTTAGAATCGTTAATTTCTAACGATAATTTGCTTTCACTTAGTCCTAACAGCAGCACAGATGGGGTTAACTACCCCCCATGGACTGGTAGGACCGGCAAAATTTTTATGAGCCCAAGAACCAATAACAAAGCTTTACACCCCTACAAAAGGAGGGGACACCCCCCCCAGCCCACTGTGTCTATAGCAAGAATAACTTACTAGGGTGGGAAATTTGTGTTCTGCTGTTAGGACTAAGGGAAAGCAAATTATCGTTAGAAATTAACGATTCCCTTACGTCCTACCAGCAGCACAGATGGGGAGATGGCAAGAAGAACCCCTAGGGAGGGCCCTCATGCCTGGCAGAGCTAAGGATAGCCTGCCCAAAGGCCAAAAACTCTGCTTCCCTGGCATCTAGTCTGTAGTGGGAGATGAAAGTGGATTCAGAGCTCCAGGAGGCAGCTTTACAAATCATCTCCAGAGGAAGGAGACTTCTTTCTGCAAAGGAAGTAGAGATGGCCCTTGTGGAATGGGCCTTCACAAACTCTGGAGGATCCAAAGCCTGAGAAACAAAATATTCTCTGATGGCCTCCTTATTCCAGCGACTAATCAAAGCCTTGGACGCCTTGTGGCCTTTAGACTTACCGGCAAACAGGATAAAGAGATTCTCATCTATCCTGAACTCCTTGGATCTATCCACATAGATCTGGAGTCATCTCGAGATATCCAACGGATGCTTGACAGGATCCCTGGAGGAGGTAGAAGGAGAAAGTAAAACTGGTAAAGAAATCACCTGATTAATGTTCTGAAATGAAGGGACCTTAGGCCTGAAATATGGAAGGAATCTCAGGAGAACCCGGTCTTGAAGAAAGATGGTATAGGGTTCTGAGGCCGAGAAGGCTTGAAGCTCTGAGATTCTCTTGGCCGAGGTTACCGCCATGAAGAAGACTAACTTCAGAGTCACAAACTTTAAATCCACCTCCTCCAAAGGCTCAAAGGGGGGAGATGCTAGACCACTGAGCACGACTGATAAGTCCCACTGAGGGATAGGCCTCAGTACTGTAGGCTTCAATCTTTCGGCTCCTTTAAGGAAGCGTTTGATGAGAGGGTCACGAGAATAGGGTTGATACAGGCCGAGATGGCAGAAATCTGGACCCTCAGAGTAGATGGAGCAAGGCCTCTGTCTAGGCCGTCCTGTAGGAATTGAAGTATCGTAGAGAGGGGCGGATCTGCAGACGCCACCTGGTTTGAAGCACACCATGACGAGAAGATTCTCATGATTCTGGAGTTGGCTTTCTTAGTAGATTCTGCTCTTGAATGTGACAACGTTCTCAGGACCGACTACGAAAGCCCTTCTATTTTGGGAAGAGACTGATCAACCTCCAGTCTTTCAGGTTGAACCTGTGCAGATCTGGACAGAGGTGAGTGTCCCATGACACCAGGGTCTGCCGTGGGGGGAGCCTCCAATAATGTCCCCAACTCATCTGAATGAGCTGGGTAAACCAGGATCTCTTGGGCCAAAATGGTATGATGGCTAACACCAAGGCCTGATCCTGACGAATTTTCATCAATACCCTCGGTATCATGGAAAAGTGAGGGAAGATGTAAGCCAGCCTGAACCTCCACGGTATAAACAGAGCATCTATCGCCAGGGGGTTGTCCTCCCTGTAAAGGGAGCAGAACCTCTCCACCTTGGCATTGAACCTCGTTGCCATGAGATCTACCTCTGGCAAACCCCACTTGAGGATTATCTGCCTGAATATCTCCGGATGCAGGGTCCATTCCATTGTCGGCAGACCACGACTCAGACGATCCGCGATTATATTGCAGGAACCAAGGATGTGGATGGCAGACAGGTGGGAAACGTTCAACTCTGTCCACCGAAGAATTACCCTGATCTCTGAAAGGAGGGGTAGAGATCTTGTGCCTCCCTGCTTGTTGATGTACAGGACCGCAGTCATGTTCTCTGACTGTACTCTTACTGCCAAAGGGGCCGACGTCACTTGCGGTGATGGTTGCGCCCATCGGAGACACGGCGAAAACGCAGCGCTGGTCGACAGCCCGGAGAAGAGGGGAGGTAAGAAAGGGAGAAGCCCCGAAACTTAATAAAGAGGGGCTAAGAGAAAAAAATACTAAATATCCAAAGTAGGTGGAAAGAAACCGCCAAACACAAAAAAACACTTCCCCAAAAAAACAGAGGGGAACCGCCAGTCCACCTGTCCGGAGGACAGAAAAGAACACAGTGGGCTGGGGGGTGTCCCCTCCTTTTGTAGGGGTGTAAAGCTTTGTTATTAGTTCTTGGGCTCATTAAAATTCTGCCGGTCCTACCAGTCCACGGGGGGTAGTTAACCCCATCTGTGCTGCTGGTAGGACGTAAGTGAACTCTTGTTATGCAAAGACAGGTTTGGCTAACAGACTTTATAACATGCCTCAGTAGGCTTGAAGTTTCTATTATAATGTACTTAGCAAAGGGCTGTCAAGCTATTCATTATAAACTTTCAATTTATCTTGTTGGAGGCAGTTGAAAAGGAAACAAAAAAAATTATTGCTCTGCAAATTGCAAATCATTAAGTAATTGACCACATGTCATCAGACAATTACATTATTTAAATCACGTTTTTATGTTTAATCCCTAGAGGACCCTGCAATTTGCCATTTTCATTTTTCAGTCACTGCCTTCCCAGAGCCATAACTTTTTTATTTTTCTGTTTACATAGCCGTAGACTTGTTGTACTTTCTAATGGCACCATTTAATAATGCATATCATGTAGTGAGGAGCTGGAAAAAAAATCCAAATGGGGTGAAAGTAGAAAAAGAAATGCAATTTTTACAACAGTTTTATGGATATTTTTTTTTTTTAGGGCATTCCCTCTGCAGTAAAATTAGCTTGTTACCTTCATTCTCCAGGTCAGCATGATTGCATAATGATTTTATTTGTGTTTTAATACTGCAAAAAATAAAAACTTTGAAGAATATTATATTTTTTCTATTTATTGCCATTAATGATGAGCGAGCATGCTCGGCCAAATATCTGTTCGGCTCGAGCATTGTTATGCTCGGCACATGGCGGTACTCAACCAAGTACCGCATGTGCTTGAGCGCAATGCTCGAGTCTCCTTCCCGCACGTTTTGCGGGTTTTAAGCAGCCAATAAAGGTGCAGGTAAGTACTGCCCTCACTGTAATGCCAGTAGCCATGTTGGCTGCTGGCATTACAGTGATTGGCTGGCCGGAACGCTTCTTCGGGTGCTATATAGCACCTGATGACGCATGTTCGGTTCAGACATAGACAGGGAGAGCAGAGTGTAGGAAGGGAAAGAGAGTAGGGAGTGAATTTCACTGTTTTTATTCTGAGAAAGCTTTTCCAAGACCCAAAAGTCCTTTTAAGGAATACTGTGTGTGTGAGCGTGTCTGTGTGTTTTAGAGCAGCAATCTATTTACCTGCAGTCTCAGGGGCAGTGCTGAGGAAGGGACATAAAATGCAGGGAGAGAAATTTGCTGTTTTTACTACCAAAAGCTTTTCAAAGATCCCAAATTCCTTTTAAGGAATACTGTGTGTGTTTGACAACAGCAAGATATTTTTATTTTATACCTATTAGTGACATATACTGTACATCATCCGCAGACTGTGTCTTTAATAATTTGGGCCACATCTAGTGTCCATAGTGTGTGGCATTGTGTAAAATATACTGAACTACATCTGCAAACAGTTTCTGTATTGCAGATTCCAATAATCTGGGCCAAATATAGTGCCCATAATCTGTTGTGTTCTATAACCAATACTGTACTACATCAGAAAACAGTGTCTGTGTTACAAATTCCAATAATCTGGGCCTAATATACTGTCTATAATCTGTGGTGTTCTGTAACCAATACTGTACTACATCAGAAAACAGTGTCTGTATTGCAAATTCATATAATAATCTGGGCCTAATATAGTGTCCATATTCTGTGGGTTTCTGTGACATATACTGTCATGCATCCAAAAACTGTGTCTGTATTACAAATTCCAATAGTCTGGGCCTAATATAGTGTGCATAATCTGTGGTGTTCTGTAACCAATACTGTACAACATGAGAAAACAGTGTCTGTAATGCAAATTCCAATCATCTTGGCCTAATACTGTATAGTGTCCATAGTCTATGGGTTTCTGTGACATACTGTTCTGCATCCGAAAACTGTGTCTGTATTGCAAATTCCAATAATCTGTGCCTAATATAGTGTCCATATTCTGTGGGTTTCTGTGACATATACTGTCCTGCATCCGAAAAACGGTGTATTTAGCGGACAGTAAAACAATCTGCGCCACAGCTAGTGACAAAACCATTAATATGAAGAATGCGAGCACTAAATGAGGGGGGAGTGGTTGTGATGCTGATGTTGCACACAGAGGCCGTGGCCCTGCTCGCAATAAAACTGTGCCTGCTGCCAGTGCACCAGAAAAAACATCCACCATACCCAGCTTCATATTCAACTTATCTGGGCGGCGCAGGACAACACTGTCCAAGTCGGACCAGTGCGAACAGTTGGTCGGTTGGATTGCTTAAGATAATGCTTCCAGTTGGTTAAGCACCATCCTCTCTTCCACCAAATCCAGTCTCTGTAGTCAAGAGTCTGGTCCACCAAATCCTCACTCTGATCATCCTTCCTACCACCATGGAGAGGCTTGCCAAACGAGTGATTCCACACTCAGATATTCCGAGGAGCTCTTTCCAGCGCCTCTATTAGATTTGGCCCTTGCACTCAGCATGATTAAGAGGGTCCTGAGATATTGTGCCCTGATTCCCAACCTCTTGAGCCTTCACAGTCTCAAGAAGATGACTGTGGTGAACGACAATCATTAGTTCACGAGGTGGATGATGATGAGACACAGTTGTCAATCACTGAGGTTGTGGTTAGGTCAAGTCAGGAGGATGAGCAGAGTAAGGAAGTGGAAGAGGAGGTGGTGGATGAAGAAGTCACTCACCCAACATTGGCAGGTGAAAAGCCCAAGTGAGGACAGCAGTACAGAGGGGGAGGGATTTGCAGCATTGCAACAGGCTGGAAGAGGCAGTGGGGTTGCAAAAGAGAGAAGTCGGCCCACACTAAATGAGCCCGCAACTCTTACACCGCCATGCATAAATCTACCTTGCCAAGGGGTAGGTGTTCCGCAGTATGGCACTATTTTGAGGAACGTGCAGACGACAAAAGAGTGGTAGTTTGCAACCTGTGCCGTACCAAAATGAATCGGGGCATGAACACTAGCAACCTCACCACCACCAGCATGATCCACCACATGGCATCCAAGCACCCTAATAAGTGTCCGGAACGCCTTGGTCCACAATCTGTGTTGGCGGGTCACATCACTGGCTCCTCTTCCCCTGTGTTACGCACTGCTGGCCAATCCCCTGTCGAAGACGCAGGCCCGGATGCCCCTTGCTCTGCACCTGGAGCTTCGCATGAACCATAAGCAACAACATCCACTTCCCTGTCCCAGCGCAGCGTGCAAATGTCCATAACACATTCATTTGAACGCAAGCGCAAATACCCACCCACATGCCATAGCACTAAATGCGCAACTTTCGAAATTACTGGCCCTTGAAATGTTGACATTCAGGCTTGTGGACACTGAGGCCTTCCGCAGCCTGATGTTGGCGGCCGTCCCTCGGTATGCAGTCCCCAGCCGCCACTATTTTTCACGGTGGGCCGTGCCCGCCTTACACCAGCATGTCTCCCAGAACATCTCCCGTGCCCTGAACAATGCTCTTACAGGGAAGGTCCACTTCACCACAGACACATGGACAAGAGCTGGTGGCCAGGGACGCTACATTTCCCTGACCGTACACTGGGTGAATGTTGTGGAGGCCGGGAGTGAGTCGTACCCTGAGATGGCACAGGTGCTATCCACGCCCAGGATTGCGGGCCCTACGTCCACCAGGGTCTCTGCCAGCAACTATGTTACTGGCTACAACCCCCACTTCTCCTCCTCCACCACCTCCTCCTCGACTTCCACCTCCAGCAGCAGTCAGCCATCAGTCGCTAGCTGGAAGCAGTCAACAGGCCGTGGAGAAGCTGATCTGCTTAAGGGACAAACAGCATACCACCGCACATCTGTGGCAGGGTATAAGGGACCAGACTGAGCTGTGACTCTCGCCACCCAACCTACAACCAGGCATGGTTGTGTCTGACAATGGCCTTAACTTGGTGGCGGCTTTGGAGCTCGGCAACCTGACACACATCCCATGCCTAGCCCACGTCTTAAACTTAGTGGTTCAGCGGTTTATTAAAACCTACCCCAATTTTCCAGAGCTACTAGTGAAGGCACGCCGTGTTTGTGACCCTTTTGCGCAAGTCGTCCACAGCTTCAGCCAGTCTGTCAACGCTGCAGCAGCACTTGCGGCTTTGTGAGCAGCAGAGGGCAGTTGTTGAATACCAGCTGCAACATGGTCGTTGTCTTTCGAATAAACTGCCACTATTCACAAGCGAAGAGAGGGCATTGATGTCAGACCTCTGTGAGATTTTAAAAAACTTTGATGAATCCACACAGATGGTTAGTGGCGATAACGCTATTATCAGAGTAACCATCCCACTGCTGTGTCTACTCAAAAGATTGCTGCTCGCAAAACGCTCTGAATGTGGCAGACAAGGAAATGGGGAAGGACATTACACAGAGTGATAGCCAGACCACACACAGTTTGTCTTTTCAGCGTGAATTGGACCATGAAGAGGAGGAGGAGCTGGATACAGTTGCCTCTGCTACAGATGGTAGTACCCATGGAATTTTAATTCCATCTGTTCAGTGTGGATGGGCAGAAGAGGAGGAGGAGGAGATGGAGAGTCATCCTGATGTCGACATCGACGTCTTGCCTGTTGGTACTCTGGCACACATGGCTGACTTCATGTTGGACTGCCTTTCCCGTGACCCTGCCACCAGCGTATATTTAGTGCTGCTGGTGGCATTATAACAGATAAGCGTATCCGCTTGTCCACCGGCAATGCTGACAGGTTGACTCAAATAAAAATAAACAAGGCCTGGATTGCCCCTAGAGTTGAGCAGACACCTGGATGTTCGGGTTCGACGGGTTCGGCTGAACTTCGCAAAAAAGTTTGAGTTCGGGACCCGAACTTGACCCAAACTTGACCCCGAACCCGATTGAAGTCAATATGAACCCGAACTTTGGAGTACTAAAATGGCTCTAAAAAAGTCATGGAAAGGGCTAGAGGGCTGCAAAAGGCAGAAAAATGTGGTTAAGAGCATGGCAAGTGCTCTACAAACAAATGTGGATAGGGAACTGACTTAAAATAACATAAAATACGTAAAAAAAAAAAAAAAAAATTTGATCTAGGAGGTGGAGGTCCATATGGAGTAGGAGGTTCAGGAGGCGGTGGACATGGCGGTGTAGATGGAAGCGGTGGAGGAGGAGGAGATAGCCAACCCTGGTATTTTTATTTTTATTTTTTTGTTTAAATTAGGGTTCACCCAAAACATTGGGAAATACAAAAAATAAAACAATGATAAAGTGCACTAGAGTATAACAATGGCTGGGTGAGGCTGGTATACATGTCTATTCTGCACAAGGTACGGACAAGTCCTGTGTGATCCATGCCTGATTCATTTTAATAAACGTGAGCTTGTCCACATTTGCTGTGGACAGACGGCTGCAATTGTCTGTGATAACGGCCCCTGCCGTGCTAAACACACATTCAGACAATACACTGGCTGCAGGGCAGGCCAGCACCTCTAAGGCGTAAAGGGCAAGCTCAGACAAGGTGCCCAATTTGGAGACCCAGAAGTTGAAGGGGCAGACCCGTCATTCAGTACGTGTAGAAGTGTACACATATACTGATCCACCATTTTGCTGAAATGCTGCCTCCTGCTAAGACTATTTCATATTAGCTGATGGTGCTGGTTGTTGTGCTATGTTGACAAAACTTTTCCACATTTCGGCCATGCTAACCCTGCCTTCTGAGGTGCTGGCGGTGCCCCAGCTGCTTTGGTGACCTCTTCCTCCTCCTCCTCCTCTGCCTTCGCCTTGTGCTTCCACTGAGCCCCCGCTGTCAGGTGGGAATGCCATCAGCACCACGTCTACCAGCGTGCGCTTGTACTCGCGCATCTTCCGATCACACTCCAGTGACGGAAGTAAGGATAGTACGTTGTCCTTGTAAAGGGGATACAGCAGCGTGGCAACCCAGTATTCAGCACAAGTTAATATGTGGTCAACTCGTCAGTGGTTGTGGAGACACTGCAGCATGTAATCGCTCACTGAGGCTCACTGGCACTAACCACTCATCGGTCTGTTGTTTCATGCCAGTCCACAGCTCCTGTGCGGTGTGGGGTTTGTCCCCCAAACAGATACGTTTTAAAACTGCCTGCTGTTGTTTACCCCTGGCTGTGCTGAAGTTGGTGGTGAAGGTGTTACGCTGACCAGATGAGGAGGCAGTAGAAGATGAGGAAGCGGAGTAGGAGGAGGAAGCAACAGGAGGCAAAGAGAAACGCCCTGCAATCCTCGGTGGTGGAAGGACATGCGCCAAACTGCTATCCGCCTCAGGCCCAGCCGCCACTGCATTTACCCAGTGTGCTGTTAGGGAGATATAACGTCCCTGACCGTGCTTACTGGTCCATGTATCCGTAGTTAGGTGGACCTTGCCACAGATGGCGTTGCGCAGTACACACCTGACTTTGTCCCCCACTTTGTTGTGCAGGAAAGGGATGGCTCACCTGGAAAAGTAGCGGTGGCTGGGCACAAGGTACTGTGCGACAGCCACCGCCATAAAACTGTCCGTGTCCACCAGATGGAATGACAGCGTTTCAAAGTCCAGTAATTTTGAAATGCTGGCATTCAGCGCCAGGGATCGCAGGTGGGTAGGTGGGTACTTCCTCTTTCGCTCCAGTGTTTGGGAGATAGACAGCTGAACGCTTCCATGGAACATTGTGGAGATGCTTGGTGACCGAGGTGGTGTGGTTGCTGGCACATCCTCTGTTTGCAGGGTGGCAGGTGCCACTGTCACTCCAGAGGGGGATGAAGAGGCAGAGACTGCAGCAGAAGAGGAAACAGGAGGAGCAAGAGACCTTTCTTTGTTTTTGAGGTGTCTACTCCACTGCAGCTCATGCTGTGCACTTAGATGCCTGGTCATGCAGGTTGTGCTCAGGTTTAGAACGTTTATGCCTCGCTTCAGGCTCTGATTGCACAGCATGATAACCACTCGTGTATTGTCGTAAGCACATTGTCTGAAGAACTGCCACGCCAGGGAACTCCTTGGAGCTGGCTTTGGTGTGCTCGGTCCCGTGGTGCGGTGGGCAGTAGCAGGCATACTGTCTAGGGATGGTTGCTCCGCTTTTGCACTCTGCTCCCTCTTCTGCTGTGCTGGTAGCTCTGTGCGACCACCGCCTCTTCCTCCGAACTAGACAGGTCTCTCGCATTTGGATCAGCAGCAAGCCCTCACCTCTCATGTTTTGGATATTCAGATCAGCAAGCCCTTGCTCCAAATGTTTTTGAGGGTCACCAGCAGGCCACCAATCATAATTTTTCAAGGGTGTGTATGATGCCCGCCTTTATGTGTAACAAAGGGTGTTTTGGAGTGCCGATTCCTTGTAATTTTTGGCAGCCCTTTCACTTAGTACATAGGCTTTATGAGTGTAGGAGTCTCACTACCTGACCAATTGTACCACAATGTGAATGAGGCCATCCTTTATGTGATATGCAAGCTGTTTCGGAGTGCCTCTTTCTTGTATTTTTTTGCAGCACTTGCACTTTATATACAATTGAATGTACAGGAAAGAATGTTTACTAACAATTTTTCCTGTAAAATAGATTTTTTTTTTTGGGGGGGGGGGGGTTGTGTGCATTTTTGTCAGTCTGTAAAAGTGCCGTACAACTAAGACAACATGATTCCCGGCAGCGACCTGGGAGTCCAAGAGGCATCCAGACATCGTCCCATTGCTGTTCCCGATCCATTTAGGTGGTGTTTCTGTCAATTTCTGACTTTTTACAATGGACCAGGCACCCTCCCGTCTTCAGAGCAGGGGGGTCTGGTTGTCTCCCATTGACTTCCATTATACTCGGGTGTTCGGTCGAGCACACGAATATAGCAATGTGTTCGGGCCAAACACCCGAATACTTTGCCGCTCGATCATCACTACAATATTTTAACCCATATATCTTTTTTATATTTATGCCTCTGGACCTGTGTGAGGATGATATGTATTTTTCAGTGGTACCATTTTGGACTGTGTGTGACTTTTTGTAGAGGCCTAAGGAAAATAATAGTGCTGATGGGAACTAGCCTTAACTTGTTATTTTACAGAACAATATATTCACCTCCGTTTAGGTTGCTTTTTATTGTCTATATGATTGTGCCACTGTAATGAAGAACATAAAAACATGCAATAAATAATAAAAAGTCAGGTATGGACTCTATGGTGGTGGTGATTTTTCAAGACTTTTCCTATATCAGTTTTGATCTCCAGTGCCCTGAAGTGAGTTGTGCCTACTTTATGAAGCTCATTTCTGTCCTTCTGTGTATCAAAATCAACCAGCTAGGGGATGGTGTAGACTTAAGCTATAACATGCCAGTTTCTAATGTATATTATAGTAAATCTAGTTGGCCATGGAAGCTCTGGCTCTCCAGCTAGGCCCCACCCCTTTTAGGGGCTTTAGCAAAGTAGCAAGAAACGCAAAAGTCACAAATTATGGAGCAAATATGGTGTGTGCTGTAATTTGTGACTTTTTTTTAACACCACTTCACCACTTTTGTGTATAAAACGATTAGTAAAGCTCCCCCTATATTTCTACTTTTTTTTATTTTTTTATTTTTATTGTTTCATCTGATTTCCCAAATAGTAAATAATAAAGACATTCATGATTATCTTAAAAGGAAAAATCCACTAGGTGCCAGAAGCCAATATGCAAAAAAAATAAAATAATGTATTCATGATGTTGTCTTCATATTGGCATGACAATAGATGATTGTTCAATCATTGTAGATGAAACATCACTGTGTCCTCCAGTTACAGGACAATGTAAAATGCAGTGATTTATCATTTGATGCTGAAAAAAGAATTTGACAACATATCCTGGATCTGGCTTCATAGGGTAATAAATAAGATGGGTTTGATAGGAAACTTGGAGCAATTAATTAATAATATGAATAGAGATCCAGAAGCTTTAGCAAAGGCAGTGGGTGCCCTGTCTGACCCTTCAAGTTAAGGAGGGGGACCAGGCAGGGTTGCCCACTATCACCACTGTTATTTAATATGTCTATAGAGCCACAGGCTCTATGTCTAGAAGGGAAATTCATTTCTGTATCTCAAATTTTAAACTCTTCTATTTTTAAAGTATATTTGATGGAGATGATCTGTTACTGTATGTTAAAGATATAGGAAAAGGTATAGCAGAAATAATTAATACCATAAAAAAATGTAAAGTAATATCAAGACTCCTATGTAAAACTGAGACAGGACATTTTCTTTGTCCAACAAAATGTGTGGGGTACACCATTAGATGCCTTATCACAGAGGTATTGGGCCAAGCATTGTCTCACGGGGAGAGTATCTCCCACCAGGTAGATCACACAGTGACACATGAAATCTATGTGTGTCGTCAAACAGCCCTCAACAACCTTTTGTCATTTATATAAATAATACATAGCCACCATAGGTTTATAAACAAGCTTATGCTATCCCAATTTGTCTTGTCAGATGACACACAAATTTTGCTGACTCTTATTACACATGAGTGGGACAGAACAGGAAAGATTAGATTTGCTGGCCTAGCAGGTGGCATAAAGAGATGAAATGAGACATAAAGAGGAAGAGATAAATGTACTGCTTTCAAGTGAAAAATGAGAATGTTTTACAAGGTATTACATATCACTTGTTAAAAGATAGATTTCAATAGCACTGAGATAAGAAATACAATGATGTGCTCAGCTGCTTTAGGGTTATACCATAATGTATGAGGAAGTGACACATGACAGATAGTAAAAATAGATTTTTATTTTTTTTTAAGAATAATTTGGATGTATGAATGTCCTTTCAAAATCAAATTTAATTCACGGTACAGTTATTTCTTACAGGCTTGTCAGAAAAACTTCTGACTCTGCTAATAATTCTTCTAATTAACTTCTTTTGAGTGCCTATGGCATGTCTTTCTTTTCACTTCCATTATATGTACTGTTCCTGGCCTAATTATATTTATCTATTTTTTAGGAATTATATCAGTGGCCAGATCACAATATCTGATATATATGTTATTTGTACACATAGACACTAAATATTTAAAAGTATAAGGATCTTATTTAAAATCTGATAACTATACACAGTGTAAATCAAGTAGAGTAATTACAGTATGTGTCAGAATTGGGATATATCTAAATAGAGAACCATAAATAAGAAAGCATGCTTACCAACATCTCAAATTGATATTTTATGCTCTCTGCATTAATATTACCTGCTAACATAGAAAGTAGTGTGTGCGGTTCAGCTGCGATACCGCAGGTATATAGAAGGACAAGCGCTATTAGAACAACTATTTGCAATGGGTGTGATATACCTGTTTCCCCCCAAAAAAACTGATTGAGGGGTGCAATATGCCTGCTTCTGCAAAATACTGATTAAGGGGTTTGATATACCTGCTTCCACAAAATACTGATTAGGGGAATGATATACCTGCTTCCACAAAATACAGATTGAGGGGTGCAATATACCTTCTTCCACAAAATACTGATTAGGGGTATGATATACCTGCTTCCGCAAAATACAGATTGAGGGGTGCAATATACCTTCTTCCACAAAATACTGATTAGGGGTTTGATATACCTGCTTCCGCAAAATACAGATTGAGGAGTGCAATATACCTGATTCCACAAAATACTGATTAAGGGGTTCGATATACCTGTTTCCACAAAATACTGATGGAGGGGTGCAATATACCTACTTCCACCAAATATTGATTGAGGCCTGCAATATACCTGATTCCACAAAATACTTATTAAGGGGATTGATATATCTGCATCAACAAATATTGATTGAGACCTACGATACACCTGCTTCCACAAAATACTGATTAAGGGGATTGATATACTTGCTTTCACCAAATATTAATGGAGGCCTGTGATACACATCCATCCTTTATTCCAATGAGATGGTTTTTACTGCATTAGGGTTAAGCTGGTCTTTTTTTTATGCTAGAAATATAATGCTGTAGCTCAGAGCAGGGATCAAGGACCTTTGAAAAACTGCGGTCATGTGATACATCACATGACCAAGCTCCGATTATATGACCCTGTGATGTCATCAGCCGGCGGCTATTTCAAAGCGCCCGACATGACTGACCGACGGTCTGTAATGTTGCAGACGCCGGGAGGCCATCAGACGCCGCATGCTGACAGAAAACACTGCTTTAAAGGTGAACTGGCTAAGACACAATATCATTGCTGATGTATTATGGACCAAAACCTCTGCCCCTGCATTAGTGATTTTACTTAGCTGGGATGACTATTTGGCCAAGAGACAATATATCTTAACCTATTGTTATGATTCTGATATAGACAGCAGTGTTACTGGTTCAGAGTTATCACACATGGACTGGGACCCGTAGATTTACCATCTAAAAGGTCGGCGGAGACACCACTGAAGTACTATTATGTCCTTCTGATTACTGGAACCCTGCAATTGGTCAGTACTACACACGGCAATACAGACTTATTACATATTTCTGCATGTTATAACTCATAAAGCCAACCATAACCAGGTGGCTGCTACTACATGGAGATATCAGGTATAACGCCCTCATCCGTGATATGCAAGTAGACAATCATTTATCAATGTCATAACTACCAATTAAAATATCATTTAGATATTAAGGCACTATTTATACCCCTGTTTCTGAATGCAATCTGGTCCCCTGATGAACCCGAGTACAGTAAGGATGAAACATGTCGGGACAATGGTGTCATCAACTTGGATAGCATCTTAATATCCATGAAATAAAGGGATATTGATACCACCAACTCTGGGTGATGTAAAAAATTATGTTTAACTAGAATATGGGATTATGTACTATCTGATAACTAATAGTATGTATCTATAAGTATAAGTAGGAGATAGACTAATCATTTCATGATCTGTCTTTAAACTTTCATTACTTTTTATGGTATATTTGTTTTTTGTTTTTTTGTACCTTTAGTCGTTAGCTATTACAATAACGTCTAACAATCAGGTTAGCATACAATAGCTACCAGGGACATCCCGACTCAGGGGCATTCAGGAGGTTCCCGATACGGAATCACCCCTATCGGGGCGGCCATTCCTTTATAGGCAGGGCATAAATAGCGAGAGGGTCAGATATAGGAAGAGAGCATATAGCTATATATTAGGCCCAATCTCTGCCATTCCTAGCCCCATAGCTAAGTATCAACCTAATGATATCTTCCATCTTATTTTCTTATTACTGATTAAGGGGTTCGATATACCTGTTTCCACAAAATACTGATGGAGGTTTGCAATATACCTACTTCCATGAAATATTGATTTAGGCATGCAATATACCTGCTTCCACAAAATATAGATTGAGGGGTGCGATATACCTGCCTCCACTCGCAATTCGAGCTAGGCAAATGCGCTTATTGTTCACGATCCCCCCTGCTGCGCTGAATGTCCTTTTGGACAGGACACTCGACAAGGTGCAAGCCAAGAGTTCCATGGCAAATTGTGCCAGCTCTGGCCACAGGTCAAGCCTGCACACCCAGTAGTCTAGGGGTTCCTCGCTTCTCAGAGCGTCCCCATCAGCGGTTAACCCGATGTAGTCAGCACAGGCTGTATAAGTTAATTGTCTAATGTAATAACACAAAGAACAGAGCACAGCAATGACACTACTGTCTCATTCATAACTGCAATAAATGTTAGAAAATAGCTGCTGGGGAGGTTCTTGAATAGTAAGGGGTAGGCAACTTTTCTTATGGTTGCTAGGGATGTTGCTAAGCTGTGACAAAGCCTACTTATTGGCCCATAAGCTAGAAGAAGAGAGGGATGAACACCTGATGTGTACTGTGTTAAAAAAAAAAAACACAAAAAAAAGAATATTTGTCATTACGAATATATAGCACTATATTCTAAATATTCGCAAATTCTCGAAGTGCCGATAATCGCAATAAAAATTTGCTTTTTTAATAACCGCGCTTATCACTACTAGGGGCGACCGCCTTAAGAACCCACCATCAGCTACACTCCTGGCAATCCACGTCCTACCTCTTTTCCTTCTCCTTCTACTCTCTCCTCCCATTTGTCCTCTACACCACCTTCCACCGTGCCGTCGTCGCGTTCATCTGGCAAAAGGCAGGCTTCCGTGGCCCAAATGTTCGAAAGTAAAAAGTCGATGACGCCGGATAACCCTCTTGCCCAACGGCTGACCGCCGGCTTGTCGGATCTGCTATCCTGCCAACTACTACCATAAAAACTGCTGGACTCGGAGGCCTTTAGAAAATTTGTGGACATTGGCACACCGCAATGTAAGATCCCCGGATGAAAATATTTCTCCCAGAAGGGCATCCCAGAGCTATATGTTCAGCGGCAAGTGAATGTATCTCTGACACACAGTGTCGTGTCAAGATACATCTGACCATAGACACGTGGTCTAGCAAACACGGGCAGGGAAGGTGCATAACTTTTACTGCCCACTGGGTGAACCTTCTGATGGCTGTCAAGCATGTAACCCGTGGCACCCGTGTGGATTTGGTGCTACCGCCACGGATTGCATGCAAGCCTGCCTCTTCTTCTCCTCCTCCTCCTACTCCATCCTCCATCTCCACTTCGGCTGACTCCTCCTTTTCCACTGCTATCGCCTCTTCCGCTACACCCCCCAAACTCCCCAGAACCTATTTGACGTGGTGCCAGGTGAGATGTTGCCAAGCTGTGCTGCACGGTGACAATCTGCTAAATGCGCTGAAAATGAAACACGTGCGGTACATGGCACACGTCCTGAACTTAGTCGTGCAGCGATTCGTTACCAAATACCCCGGGGTCCAGGACGTCTTGCGGCCGGCCAGGAAAATCTCTGGCCATTTTAAAAGATCTTACATGGCCATGGCTCGCTTTGCTCACGTTCAGCGGTGGCACCACCTGCCCGTCAGACATCTGATTTGTCACAGCCCGACGCACTGAAACTCCACCTTGCATATGCTTGCTAGGCTGCTACAGCAGCAACTTTCCGTTGACGACTACCTGTACAAACACTGTAGCAGGACAGGTTCTGGGGAGCTTGGTTTCTTTTCACCACGCCAGTAGCTGCTCATGCGCGACGCATGCAGACTTTTGCGGCCATTTGATGAGATCACCAAAGTGGTCAGTCGCAGCCAGGGCACCATCAGTGACATTGTACCTTATGCCTTCTTTCTGGAGCGTGCATTGCAAAGTGTCATTGATCAAGCCATCGAGGAGCAGGAGCTGGAAGATGAGGAAGTTGCAATGCTGAATGAATTCCCAGGGGGGGCTACTCCCTGAGACAAGTCAGCAGGAGTCTGAAGAGGAGGAGGAGGATGGTGGCTGGGGGAGGAGGAGGAGGAGGAGGAGCAAGAAGACCAGGCTTTGAGGGGGACTTTAAACTTTTAGGGGATCCTTGGTGTTGTCCGTGGCTGGGGGGAGAAGACCAAGGACGACATTCTTCTGGGCGATGAGCAGGAGCCAGGGCGCTCCACCACTTCCAATTTAGTGCAAATGGGGGCCTTCATGCTCCACTGTTTCAAGAGGGACCCCCATATAAAAAGCATAAAAGGCAAAGACCAGTACTGGGAGCAAACGTACTTAAACCCCCGGTACAAACACAAAATGGCAGACATGTTACCAGCATCATAACAGAGGGCTGCAAGAGATGGTGCATTCTGTTGTTGCGGGCATAACAAGAAGAATTTCCACCCACAGAGAAACAGGTGCAGGTACCAATCCTACCGAACCTGCAAGAAGAGGGTGGTTTGAAGATATGTTGGTCACTTTGGATATGAGATCATCTGGATCTAGCCTCAGGGAACGCCTAGACCGACAGGTGTCCGACTAAATTGGGTTAACGGCCGATGTTTATGCTCTGAGAAGCGAGGAACCCCTAAACTGCTGGCCGTGCAGGCTTGACCTGTGGCCAGAGCTGTCACAATTTGCCATGGAACACTTGGCTTGCCCCTCGTCGAGTGTCCTATCTGAAAGGACGTTCAGCCCAGCAGGGGGGATTGTGACCGATAAGCGCAGTCTCCTAGCTCACGACAGTGTGGACTTACTCACATTTCTAAAAATTAATGAGGCATGGAACTCTGAGGAATTCAACACCTGTGACAACCACGTGTAATTGAATTTCCTCATGCCAGCCCACACATATCTGCCACCACAAAGAACAAAGAATGGCCCTTGTCTTATGTATATACAGCGGCATAAAAGGCCTTTTCTGTCAGGTGAATGCTAAATTTTTGGGGCCCATACTGGCCTACAGTAAAATTGTTATCCAGTGACCGTCTAATATACCTCCAGCCACATAATCAGTTGTTCTTTTCCGTCAGGTGAATGCCACAATTTTTTGGGGTCTGTACTCCCCTGGCCGGAAATAACATGTTTCTAGGCTCCAGCAGGGCACAATTTTTAGAGTTTCCCTTTAAAGGATAACTGTCATGTTTAGTCCCTAATTTCAATTTTCATATATGAAGTTACTAATAACATGATATTCCAGAATCAGTTACTATTAGACTGACTTACCCCATATTTAATAAGATTCAGCCCTTAGCAACCAGTCTGCATAAAACTGCAATTTCACTATTTAGTTAAGATGGCCGCCACTGCCCTCACCCTGAGGCTAATCCCGCCTGCCCTCACCACCCACAATGCATTGAGCTCCTCACATGCCCTAGCCAGTAACAATAGCCCCCCAAAAGTGTCAGTAACCAGAGCCCTCCCCCCTAAAGGGTTAATCTCCGGCAGCACAAATGGGTCCTCTTACCACATGTTGATTTCATTTATACACTGAGCAGATGGCAGATCTCCCTTCCCTGGTCTGCGCTGCTCCAACTCTGCATTCTCCAGCTCTGCTGAGTGAGGGAGCATCTGCCAAGCGCAGGGACAGGGAGAGGTGCAGCCTCTTGTGAGCCTGCACGCTGCGTGCTCCGTCTATCAACAGATAGACGGACCATGCCTAGCAACCCTATTTTAAGCACAGGTAAAAATAGGCAGTACAGGGAACAAAAATGTGTAATTAAGGGGTAATTGAATACACAGTGAAAAGTTGAAATAGGGCCACCAAGGTGATATTAATCACCACAATCCAATACTCCAAAAAAATAGATAAAACAGTTATCCTATATATATATATATATATATATATAATCATAATTATACAGAGGGCATTATACTTATGGGCACTATGGGGGAGGGGAGGTCTGTTATCTGAGGGTGATAGTAAAATGAGGAATCTAAAAAAAATTCTGTGAAACTCTGCAGAGACGCGGCTGAAAGAAGGTATCATGGCGGTCTAATCTTCGAATGAAGATGCTGAGGAAAGTCTACATCACAGGAGATGTCACTGGATGTAACAGGTAAGGTGCTGTATTCCCCTGTATATTTCATAGCAACGTAGGTTGTCCATCCAAATATCTGTTTTGGGGGTGAAGGGGGGGTGGATATAGAATTTGGCCCACAATGCCGCAGACTGGCCCCAGACTTCAGGTCACACTGTGCGTGTTCTGAATTCTGGGGCCTCACATCCATCTACTGCATTATCTCTACTACATTATCTGTACTCAGAGAGTTATCACTGTGTTATCTGTGGTGTTACATAGGACTGCAGGTGACATCTACTGCATTGTCGGGGGGGGGGGGTGGTCCCAATACTTGGCTTGCCCCGGGTGCTGGCAACACATGCTACGCCACTGAATCCAACTCCTTCTTCAGTGGCCATATAAGCCCAGGAGATCCAACCCACTTATATACCCATAGTTCAGGCCTCATTTAAAAACAAAAATGGACTTTCCATTTCCACCATTACTCTATATAGTTCTCTTTTCATCTTTGTGGCCATATATATATATATATATATATATATATATATATATATATATCCTGTTTATCATATAACTTCAAATCCTCACATAATTGTCTTTTCTTCTTATCTATTGTTCACATATTGCCATATATCTTCCAAAAAAACACATTGCTTTTTCAATGTGTTTCCAATACGTTTTTTCTGCTATTAGTGCGTTTTTTGGGCATGATTGCTTCTCATTTCAATTGATGGGGTATATAGTATAGTATTTTCCTGATATAAGGTGTGTAACATACAATAATCATATGAAACTGATTAACCACTTACGGACCACAGGTTTATACCAACACTAGGAGATGTCGCGCTCATCCACAGGAAGCCAGGAGCCCGGACCTCGCCCTGAACCTTAGGCGCACAACGGATCCCAATAAAAAGAAAGACGGTCCAGCTTCACTGAAAAATACTTGAGGCTTTATTTAATCCCGTGCAGATAAAAACCAACATACAGCAATGCAGAAAATCGACCGGTTTCGGATCACTATAGATGTGGATCCTTAGTCATGATGTGCATCAGTGGGAGGTGAAGTCGAGACTAAATAGTGAACCACTGAGAACAGGTGATCACAATCAGGTACAGGACACACCTCCTGATGACATCCTCCACAGAAAAAATGCATAACAATTACAACATGCCAAAAAAGACATAGAAAGTAAGATAAAATTTACAAAGTGCAATAAAAAAGAAATAAAAATATTAGTAATGTAGAATAGTATCATGACGCCTGTTCAATCCTGACGGTATCCGTGAGCCTAATTTGAAAATCCAAAAGCACTCACGATTGAGCAACTTTTTCTTGTGATCACCGCCTCTGCTTGGTCTGTTAACCCTCTCCACTCCTTGTACTGACATGCTATCTGTATTACCATTATGAACCGCAGCGAAATGCAGGCTTGCGGCGGAAACATTTTTTACTTTAGCATGGGGTACATCAGAGATATGACGGCAAATTCGAACTTTTAAGCAGTTTGATGTGCACCCGACGTACTGTAGATTACACAGAGAACATGTGATGCAATATACCACGTATGTGGTGTTGCAATTAATGTATTGCTGAATAGTGTGAGTAGTGTGATTGCTTGTAGACAGAATATGCGGGCCCATTCTCATATGTGAGCAACATGTGCATTTTTTATGTCCACATTTAAAATTACCTATGTGTCTCAGCCAGGTAGGCTGGGACCCAGGTTTATCCTGGTAAAGAGAGGGGCTCACCATATTGGCTAAAGTAGCAGCACGTCGGGCAACACATTTTACACCGCTTTTTACAACATCACCCCAAACTTGGTCATATTTGAGAAGATGAAAATGTCTTTTGACAATGTTACATATTTGTGAATATTCACAGCTATAACTCGTGGAAAAAATCACTTGCTTCTCTTTATGACCAAGTTTGGGCTTATTGTTTGGGAAAATTAGATTGTCCCGAGACATAGTGGAGACCATATTTTTGGATCGGTTTAAAAGTCTGCTGGGATAATTCCTCGCTAGGAGACGGGTGGTAACAGTATTCATTTCTTCAATACGGGTTTCACTAGAGGAGCAATTGCGCAAAGCGCGAATATATTCACCCCTGGGGATGTTGTGGACAGTATGTGCAGGATGACAGGATCCCGCATGCAGGATGGTATTTCCTGCGGTTACTTTTCTATACGTGCGACTCTGTACACGGCCAACCCCCACGTCCCCCACCAAACACAAATCCAAAAAGGATATTAGGGTCTTGTGCGAATTAAGAGAAAAACGTAAGTTGCAATTATTGGCATTGAGAAAGGATCCAAATGATGGTACGGCCGCCTCATCGCCCGACCAAACAAAGAGCAGGTCATCGATGTAGCGACCGTACCATCGGATGGATCCACTCCATGGGTTGGAATCAGAGAAAAGAAAATGGTGTTCCCACCATGCCATATAAATGTTTGCAAGCGATGGTGAGAAACGGGCCCCCATAGAGACTCCTCTGCATTGGAGAAAAAACCTCCCATTAAACATAAAATAATTGTGCTGCATAAGAAATAATACAACTTTGCAGAGGAAATCTCTAAAGGGTAATGAGAAATTGGAATAAAGACTCAAAAACCAACCCAAGGAGATAATGGCGAGATCCTGGGGGATAGCCGTGTACAGAGAAGCGACATCAGCAGAGATCCAAGAAAGATCAGAGGACCACTGGAAGGAATGGAAGGCCTGTAAGACTGAAGCAGTGTCCCGCAGAAAACCAGGAATACACTGTACCAGTGGCTGCAGCATACTGTCCACCCAAGATGACAGATTCTCTGAAAAAGACCCAATACCCGAAACTATAGGGCGCATAGGAGGGGGGAATCCCTCTTTATGTATCTTGGGGAGGGAATGGAAGATGGGGACCACTGGATAAGAGACAAAAATATAGTCAAATTGTTTTTGGTCCAAGTATCCACTATCCAGTCCCTCCTTCAAGATACTCCTCAAAAGGGTTTGAAAAGAAGCGGTGGGATCCTGTTTCAACTCGGTATAAGTGGCGGAATCATACTGCTTAAAAGTTCGAATTTGCCGTCATATCTCTGATGTACCCCATGCTAAAGTAAAAAATGTTTCCGCCGCAAGCCTGCATTTCGCTGCGGTTCATAATGGTAATACAGATAGCATGTCAGTACAAGGAGTGGAGAGGGTTAACAGACCAAGCAGAGGCGGTGATCACAAGAAAAAGTTGCTCAATCGTGAGTGCTTTTGGATTTTCAAATTAGGCTCACGGATACTGTCAGGATTGAACAGGCGTCATGATACTATTCTACATTACTAATATTTTTATTTCTTTTTTATTGCACTTTGTAAATTTTATCTTACTTTCTATGTCTTTTTTGGCATGTTGTAATTGTTATGCATTTTTTCTGTGGAGGATGTCATCAGGAGGTGTGTCCTGTACCTGATTGTGATCACCTGTTCTCAGTGGTTCACTATTTAGTCTCGACTTCACCTCCCACTGATGCACATCATGACTAAGGATCCACATCTATAGTGATCCGAAACCGGTCGTTTTTCTGCATTGCTGTATGTTGGTTTTTATCTGCACGGGATTAAATAAAGCCTCAAGTATTTTTCAGTGAAGCTGGACCGTCTTTCTTTTTATTGGGATCCGTTGTGCGCCTAAGGTTCAGGGCGAGGTCCGGGCTCCTGGCTTCCTGTGGATGAGCGCGACATCTCCTAGTGTTGCTCCAAAGTCTGTCTGAACCAGGTCAGTGCTCCCAAGGAGATTTACTAGGCAAATTATATCCCTCTATGTGCAGTAGGATTTCATAATACCAACTAAGCTAAAATGCAGCATTCTTCACTTAAAGCTATTGACGATTGCCAAGATAGATTGCTAAAAATGAATACTATATTTGATGTGGATAACAAAGATACGCAGGATACTTTGAATCTGAAGATCCAAATGCTATCCTTGGAAATACTGCTCACCAAGGAGATGAGAACCTGGTGGGATCTTACAAGCCTAACCAAATATTTGGACAAACAGATGATACCGCGCGGCTTGCGCCTACGAAAAATACCTACTACCGTCTACTCTGATGACTTCACTAACAAGTGGCAACTCATTTTATCTGACTGTTCATTTAAACTTATGGAACTTATTATTTCTTATGAGGAACAATCACTATCCACTTTGCGTGAGGAAATTAAGGTTACACAGGAATTGATAACCCCTCTGGCTAATACCGAGACATTCATAGAACTGGATCAGAAACTCCAAAAGAGTTTAAATACAATGGAGGACAGTTTGACTCACATCAAACAAGAAAAATACAACCGTGACTTGCAGGATTATAGGTCTAATAATGTGTACAATTGGACTGATATGCGTACCTATACACCTCGCTCTATTATGAAACGACGTCAGTACCATAAAAAGAATAGAGGTAACAAAGTGGCTTTTAGTTCCACTGACGCTGAATCCTCTGATTCCGCCCCAGAATCATCTGTGTTATCCTCTGCTAATCATTTGGGCACTGCACATGACACCAATCCCAATACAAATGCTATTATAAGGCCGGCAAAAAACGCCGTGCAGGGCGGAAGCATGCAAGGAGGAGGTCGCTATCCGTCACGCCACAGAAAGACTTAAACAACATTCAAGTTATTAACCTATCAGCTAAGGTCTTCTCACAATTGCAAATTAATGTACTTGCCAAAGGTTTATCTTTTTCTCCCACAGTGCACTTTGATGTATATCGCACCTTACTTGATGTCAACCGTCTTGCACGCAATCTTACCATTAAAAAGCACTTTTCTGATATAGATAATGTTGGTATAGGTTCTGCAGAGGTTGATACAACTCAGTCAAATTTTTCTGTTGATCAGATGTCTTCTTTTTCCTTCCAGGAATTATCACACATTGCCTCTATGCAGACTATGCGTTTTCTCTCTGGGATTGATCCAGAGCCGCAGGTGCATAGTGACTTTGCGAATAATTTTCGCACCTATAACAGAGATTTTTATCCCATTCAGTCACGCACCCCCGCTCTTGATCAATTCCAGGATAATGTAGAACGTGATTTGGTTGAACTTGATAGGGTGTTTCAGAGCAGGGATACAAATGACAGTAAAAATAATCTTATGGCCAGTGAACGCAGAGCGTTAAAAGAATTGAAAAGTATGTCTGACATAATTGTGAGAAAGGCTGATAAGGGGGGAGCGGTGGTTATCCTGGATAGACCCGTGTATGCTGCACAAAATGAGCTTATGCTCTCTGATTCCGCCACTTATACCGAGTTGAAACAGGATCCCACCGCTTCTTTTCAAACCCTTTTGAGGAGTATCTTGAAGGAGGGACTGGATAGTGGATACTTGGACCAAAAACAATTTGACTATATTTTTGTCTCTTATCCAGTGGTCCCCATCTTCCATTCCCTCCCCAAGATACATAAAGAGGGATTCCCCCCTCCTATGCGCCCTATAGTTTCGGGTATTGGGTCTTTTTCAGAGAATCTGTCATCTTGGGTGGACAGTATGCTGCAGCCACTGGTACAGTGTATTCCTGGTTTTCTGCGGGACACTGCTTCAGTCTTACAGGCCTTCCATTCCTTCCAGTGGTCCTCTGATCTTTCTTGGATCTCTGCTGATGTCGCTTCTCTGTACACGGCTATCCCCCAGGATCTCGCCATTATCTCCTTGGGTTGGTTTTTGAGTCTTTATTCCAATTTCTCATTACCCTTTAGAGATTTCCTCTGCAAAGTTGTATTATTTCTTATGCAGCACAATTATTTTATGTTTAATGGGAGGTTTTTTCTCCAATGCAGAGGAGTCTCTATGGGGGCCCGTTTCTCACCATCGCTTGCAAACATTTATATGGCATGGTGGGAACACCATTTTCTTTTCTCTGATTCCAACCCATGGAGTGGATCCATCCGATGGTACGGTCGCTACATCGATGACCTGCTCTTTGTTTGGTCGGGCGATGTGGCGGCCGTACCATCATTTGGATCCTTTCTCAATGCCAATAATTGCAACTTACGTTTTTCTCTTAATTCGCACAAGACCCTAATATCCTTTTTGGATTTGTGTTTGGTGGGGGACGTGGGGGTTGGCCGTGTACAGAGTCGCACGTATAGAAAAGTAACCGCAGGAAATACCATCCTGCATGCGGGATCCTGTCATCCTGCACATACTGTCCACAACATCCCCAGGGGTGAATATATTCGCGCTTTGCGCAATTGCTCCTCTAGTGAAACCCGTATTGAAGAAATGAATACTGTTACCACCCGTCTCCTAGCGAGGAATTATCCCAGCAGACTTTTAAACCGATCCAAAAATATGGTCTCCACTATGTCTCGGGACAATCTAATTTTCCCAAACAATAAGCCCAAACTTGGTCATAAAGAGAAGCAAGTGATTTTTTCCACGAGTTATAGCTGTGAATATTCACAAATATGTAACATTGTCAAAAGACATTTTCATCTTCTCAAATATGACCAAGTTTGGGGTGATGTTGTAAAAAGCGGTGTAAAATGTGTTGCCCGACGTGCTGCTACTTTAGCCAATATGGTGAGCCCCTCTCTTTACCAGGATAAACCTGGGTCCCAGCCTACCTGGCTGAGACACATAGGTAATTTTAAATGTGGACATAAAAAATGCACATGTTGCTCACATATGAGAATGGGCCCGCATATTCTGTCTACAAGCAATCACACTACTCACACTATTCAGCAATACATTAATTGCAACACCACATACGTGGTATATTGCATCACATGTTCTCTGTGTAATCTACAGTACGTCGGGTGCACATCAAACTGCTTAAAAGTTCGAATTTGCCGTCATATCTCTGATGTACCCCATGCTAAAGTAAAAAATGTTTCCGCCGCAAGCCTGCATTTCGCTGCGGTTCATAATGGTAATACAGATAGCATGTCAGTACAAGGAGTGGAGAGGGTTAACAGACCAAGCAGAGGCGGTGATCACAAGAAAAAGTTGCTCAATCGTGAGTGCTTTTGGATTTTCAAATTAGGCTCACGGATACCGTCAGGATTGAACAGGCGTCATGATACTATTCTACATTACTAATATTTTTATTTCTTTTTTATTGCACTTTGTAAATTTTATCTTACTTTCTATGTCTTTTTTGGCATGTTGTAATTGTTATGCATTTTTTCTGTGGAGGATGTCATCAGGAGGTGTGTCCTGTACCTGATTGTGATCACCTGTTCTCAGTGGTTCACTATTTAGTCTCGACTTCACCTCCCACTGATGCACATCATGACTAAGGATCCACATCTATAGTGATCCGAAACCGGTCGATTTTCTGCATTGCTGTATGTTGGTTTTTATCTGCACGGGATTAAATAAAGCCTCAAGTATTTTTCAGTGAAGCTGGACCGTCTTTCTTTTTATTGGGACAGGTTTATACCCCCCTAGTGACCAGGCCCTTTTTTCCAAATCGGCACTCCACAACTTTAGCAGTTTATTGCTCGGTCATGCAACTTACCACCCAAATTAATTTTACCTCCTTTTCTTCTCACTAATAGAGCTTTCATTTGGTGGTATTTCATTGCTGCTGACATTTTTACTTTTTTTGTTATTAATCGAAATTTAACAATTTTTTTGCAAAAAAATGAAATTTTTCACTTTCAGTTGTAAAATTTTGCAAAAAAAACGACATCCATATATAAATTTTTCTCTAAATTTATTGTTCTACATGTCTTTGATAAAAAAAAATATGTTTGGTTAAAAAAAATATGGTTTGGGTAAAAGTTATAGCATTTACAAACTATGGTACAAAAATGTGAATTTCCGCTTTTTGAAGCAGCTCTGACTTTCTGAGCACCTGTCATGTTTCCTGAGGTTCTACAATGGCCAGACAGTACAAACACCCCCCAAATGACCCCATTTCGGAAAGTAGACACCCTAAGGTATTCGCTGATGGGCATAGTGAGTTCATAGAACTTTTTGTTTTTTGTCACAAGTTAGCGGAAAATGATTTTTTTTTTTTTCCTTACAAAGTCTCATATTCCACTAACTTGTGACAAAAAATAAAAACTTCCATGAACTCACTATGCCCATCACGAAATACCTTGGGGTGTCTTCTTTCCAAAATGGGGTCACTTGTGGGGTAGTTATACTGCCCTGGCATTTTAGGGGCCCAAATGCGTGCGAAGTAGTTTGAAATCAAAATCTGTAAAAAATGGCCGGTGAAATCCGAAAGGTGCTCTTTGGAATGTGGGCCCCTTTGCCCACCTAGGCTGCAAAAAAGTGTCACACATGTGGTATTGCCGTACTCAGGAGAAGTTGGGCAATGTGTTTTGGGGTGTCATTTTACATATACCCATGCTGGGTGAGATAAATATCTTGGTCAAATGCCAACTTTGTATAAAAAAATGGGAAAAGTTGTCTTTTGCCAAGATATTTCTCTCACCCAGCATGGGTATATGTAAAATGACACCCCAAAACACATTGCCCAACTTCTCCTGAGTACGGTGATACCAGATGTGTGACACTTTTTTGTAGCCTAGGTGGGCAAAGGGGGGAACTCGCCATGCCCCTCACGGAATACCTTGGGGTGTCTTCTTTTCAAAATGTGGTCTCTTGTGGGGTAGTTATACTGCCCTGGCATTCTAGGGGCCCTAATGTGTGGTAAGTAGGTAAATGACCTGTGAAATCCTAAAGGTGCTTTTTGGAATGTGGTCCCCTTTGCCCAGCTGCAAAAAAGTGTCACACATGTGGTATCGCCGTATTCAGGAGAAGTTGGGCAATGTGTTTTGGGGTGTCTTTTTACATATACTCATGCTGGGTGAGAGAAATATCTCGGCAAAAGACAACTTTTCCCATTTTTTATACAAAGTTGGCATTTGACCAAGATATTTATCTCACCCAGCATGGGTATATGTAAAATAACACCCCAAAACACATTGCCCAACTTCTCCTGAGTACGGCGATACCAGATGTGTGACACTTTTTTGCAGCCTAGATTCGCAAAGGGGCCCACATTCCTTTTATGAGGGCATTTTTAGACATTTGGATCCCAGACTTCTTCTCACGCTTTAGGGCCCCTAAAATGCCAGGGCAGTATAAATACCCCACATGTGACCCCATTTTGGAAAGAAGACACCCCAAGGTATTCAATGAGGGGCATGGAGAGTTCATAGAATTTTTTTTTTTTGGCACAAGTTAGCGGAAATTGATATATATATTTTTTTCTCACAAAGTCTCCATTTCCGCTAACTTGGGACAAAAATTTCAATCTTTCATGGACTCAATATGCCCCTCACAGAATACCTTGGGGTGTCTTCTTTCCGAAATGGGGTCACATGTGGGGTATTTATACTGCCCTGGCATTCTAGGGGCCCTAAAGCGTGAGAAGAAGTCTGGAATATGAATGTCTAAAAATTTTTACGCATTTGGATTCCGTGAGGGGTATAGTGAGTTCATGTGAGATTTTATTTTTTGACACAAGTTAGTGGAATATGAGACTTTGTAAGAAAAAAAAAAATAATTTCCGCTAACTTGGGCCAAAAAAATGTGTGAATGGAGACTTACAGGGGGGTGATCAATGACAGGGGGGTGATCAGAGAACCTATATGGGGTGATCACCCCCCTGTCATTGATCACATCCCTATAAGGCTCCATTCAGATGTCCGTATGTGTTTTGCGGATCTGATCCATGTATCCGTGGCTCCGTAAAAAACATACGGACATCTGAATGGAGCCTTACAGGGGGGTGATCAATGACAGGGGGGTGATCAGGGAGTCTATATGGGGTGATCACCCCCCTGTCATTGATCACCCCCCTATAAGGCTCGATTCAGATGTCCGTATGTGTTTTGCGGATGCGATCCATGTATCCGTGGATCCGTAAAAAACATACGGACATCTGAATGCAGCCTTACAGGGGGGTGATCAATGACAGGGGGGTGATCAATGACAGGGGGGTGATCAGGGAGTCTATATGGGGTGATCACCCCCCTGTAAGGCTCCATTCAGACGTCTGTATGTGTTTTGCGGATCCGATCCATGTATCCGTGGATCCGTAAAAAAAATACGGACATCTGAATGCAGCTTTACAGAGGAGTGATCAATGACAGGGGGGTGATCAGGGAGTCTATATGGGGTGATCACCCCCCTGTTATTGATCACCCCCCTATTAGTGTCCATTCAGATGTCCGTATGTGTTTTGCGGATCCGATCCATGTATCCGTGGATCCGTAAAAAACATACGGACATCTGAATGGAGCCTTACAGGGGGGTGATCAATGACAGGGGGGTTATCAGGGAGTCTATATGGGGTGATCACCCCCCTGTAAGGCTCCATTCAGACGTCTGTATGTGTTTTGCGGATCCGATCCATGTATCCGTGGATCCGTAAAAAACATGCGGACATCTGAATGCAGCCTTACAGGGGAGTGATCAATGACAGGGGGGTGATCAGGGAGTCTATATGGGGTGATCACCCCCGTCATTGATCACCCTCCTGTAAGGCTCCATTCAGACGTCCGTATGTGTTTTGCGGATCCGATCCATGTATCAGTGGATCCGTAAAAATCATGCGGACGTCTGAATGGAGCCTTACAAGGGGGTGATCAATGACAGGGGGGTGATCAATTACAGGGGGGTGATCAGGGAGTCTATATGGGGTGATCAGGGGTGATCAGGGGTGAATAAGGGGTTAATAAGTGACAGGGGGGTGTAGTGTAGTGTAGTGGTGTTTGGTGCTACATATTGCTGAGCTACCTGTGTCCTCTGGTGGTCGATCCAAACAAAAGGGACCACCAGAGGACCAGGTAGCAGGTATATTAGACGAAAAAAATCACATCTCCAGCCTGCCAGCGAATGATCGCCGCTGGCAGGCTGGAGATCCACTCGCTTACCTTCCGATCCTGTGAACGCGCGCGCCTGTGTGAGCGCGTTCACAGGAAATCTCGGCTCACGCGAGATGACGCCAATCGGCGTTAGTGTGACCTGGGAGCGCCGCAGAGATGACGTCTTTCGCCTTTAGCGTGGCGGCAAGTGGTTAAAAAGGTGTAAAAATTTATACAACTATAAATAAAAATAAAATAGAGACACAAATATCAAACTGTTTAGATATCAATGTATTATCATCATCCACTAACTTCTATACACATCCCATAATTCATCCTGAGTCATTTTCTTGTGCAATACTTTCTTCCTTTCCCTCAGTCTATATTTCCATAATCCTTTTATATATATATTTTTATATATAGTCACAAAGATGAAAAGAGAACTATATGGAGTAATGGTGGAAATGGAAAGTCCATTTTGGGTTTTAAATGAGACCTGAACTATAGGTATATAAGTGGCTTGGATCTCCTGGGCTTATATGGCCACTGAAGACTGAGTTGGATTAACTCCGAAAAGCATTTTGTTTTAATTAGGATATCTTTTAAAATTCAAGACACACTTAAAAAGATCGATTGCTTATGCTGGAAAAATAAGGATATTTGTGAAGCGCTCCACGGACAATACTGGTACAACCTTGAGAATACTCCAGCAATGTATGTGCTATATGCTGCAGCACATGGGACGCCGAGCCAGAGCGGCGATCCCGTGAGTCATCGCGATCCATTAAGTGCTACTACAGTACAGACAGCACTCGTACACAGCTGAAGGAAGATGGAGTAAAGGATAAGCTGTACATTACCACGTGGGACGCTACTGCAGACCCCTCTCCTTACCTAAAGCAGCCAAACTCGCAGATGAGTATGCCAATACCCGCAAGACGGCATGTACAACGCCTCGGATATAACCCCTTTGGACCGAGACACCACCACCACTGGTGGCAGCAACCAGGTATCAATATCCCAGCATACCGATACTCTCCAACCCACAACACCCAGCTGGCAACGAGCCCCGTTGTTTTCGATGCAATCAGGTGGGACACATGCGACACAACTGCCCCCGAAATCACCCGCGATCTCCACATTGGAACCGAGCTACAGCGGGACCCCGGAGGAGGCCTCCTCTACCTGAAGCTCGACCAGTCAGGAGACCCTTTCAGGTGGTTATACCTCGTCCCCCAGTAACAACAAACTGTCCACCGCCTTTGTACCCTCCTCCTCTTGCAGCGCCTGCACCCCTTCTCCGATCGGATGGGGGAAGGTGCTATACATGCAATCAGGTGGGACACATGTGGAGCAACTGCCCCCAAAATCGCCCACGGTCTCTGCAGTGGAACCGAGCTACAGCAGGACCCCAGAGAGCAGCAGCCCATTTTGTAGAGGTGTCCCTCGTAATAATGGTAGGAAGATGGGACGAGGAGGAGTTTGAGGTTCTCCACAAAGTGGACCCTGTGCAGGCAGCCGCTCTAGATAACCGCCAACACCATAGGCAGCCGGTGAAAGTGAATGGACACCCCACTCAAGAGCTCCGGGACAGTGAAGCAACCATCACACTAGTACAGCTGTGAATGGTGAGATACAGGACGGGCCATTGCAGTACGAGTGGCAGGGGGAAATATTGTCCGAATTCCGACTGCCCGAGTATACCTGAACTGGGGAGCCGATAACCGTGAACTGGAGGTTGGGGTGATGAAGAATCTGCCTGCAGACATCCTGCTCGGAAAAGATCTGGGGAATTTGGCTTCATCTTTCGTAGCATACCCGGTGACCACCCTGCAGCAGTTCAGCCAGACAAGCTCTAAATTCGATGGTCGGACCCAGATGCCTCTACTTTAGGGTTGGGAGCAGTGCTGAGCCAGGTGGGCGCCGACGGCGGTGAGCACCATGTAGCCTACCTCAGCTGCAAGACTACCCCGGGAGGTGGGGTGCGCGGCTATTGAAAAGGAGTGCCTAGCGCTGGTATGGGCTCTGAAGAAACTACACCCGTATTTGTATGGACGATCGTTCACGGTGCCCACCGACCATAACCCAATGATTTGGCTCAACAGAGTCTCCAGAGACAACGGACGTCTGTTGCGGTGGAGTCTGGCCCCACAGCCCTACGACTTTACTATTCACTATCGCCCAGGCAAGTTAAATGGGAACGCAGATGGACTGTCCCGACAAACAGGATTGTTATCCGAATAGTCGCTGGACATCCCGCCAGCCCCACTGGACCCGGAAAGGTCCAACTGTGTCTGCCGGAGCAGGGAGAAAAAGGGGGGGCCATTGTAAAGAACTCCCCAGTAACCGTTCAGTTATTTTACCTCCCTGTTACTTAATCCCCATGGATACCTACTCCTAACAATGGACGTAGACATCTTTATGTATCAAGGACATGTGTACACACACTTCCAGACACTCCGTCTGCTTCTAACCACAAGACTGATCTACTTAATGAAAATACATGAGATAACACTTTGGCCATTGTCTTGGAAAAGAAACAGTGATTGCTTGTAAGCCATGTGACCAAGCCCCTGTTTTGTAAATTGAGTTTCCAAAACTCCATTGTCTCGCTGGCTCAGAGGAGGAGTTTGATGCTGTTTAAATTGAATGCCCTTGTTTTCCATTAAACGTGTTTTTTTCCAGCATGAAGCTTTGGCTCCTGTGTGGATTATTATGCGACACCAGCAATATTTTACTCTGTGGATTCTTGGCAATATTATTTCATGGGAATAAGGGAATGACAGACTGTAACTCATATTCAGACCGTCACAATCACTTTCTGTCTATTTGTGACCAATGTGTAAGTAAGATGACGGTATGGTACTTACTAATATATTCTTTGTTGATAATCTGAGCTGCTTGCTGTATTTTACAAATCATGCCCCCTTGTTAGGCAAATCTTCTGTGCTGTCCGCATAGAGGTCCTGACCACAAGGTGGCCGCTGATGGTGGGTCATGTGAAACATCACTAAAGGGCTCTTTCACATAAGCCAGTTTTCTCTCCAAATGTTATGCGTGTACTAAACATGTAGCATCCAGACTAAATCCTGACTGAATCCTGAACCATTAATTTCAATGATTCTGTCTTTTATGCATCATCTCTGTATTATGGAAAAATTGCAGCATGTTTTATAGTGTGCATTTTTCACACAGCTTTGCCTCCAAAGAAGTGAATGGGACTTGTCTGAAAGATGGAAGGCATTGAGATGCAGTGCTTTATTCCCTTGGTTACTAAGAGATGTAGATTGTTATTCTTCAGTTTTTCTTCATGCGTGTGAAAAACGCATGCAATCTGGATACAATTCAGTTGAAAAAAAAACATGCACATTGAACGCAATTGCAGAAAAAACTGATTCAACTTGAGGGACAAACCATCAGTTTTTTCCTGAAGAGATCACGACACAATCTTGTGTTCAAGAGGCCTTATTCTCCTCTATTCAAACACACTGCTCTAAACTCCCAACAGTGATATGCAGAGTGCAGGTGCAGTTTATCTGAATGGAGGAGACATCACATGGAGATGTCCGGTCACATGACTCTCCATCAGCAGCCCTTTTATAGACAGGACCTCAGTGTGGACAGCACAAAAAAACTTTGTAAACAAGGGAGCATAGGTTATGATGAAATGAAAATGAATCATATGTGTTGTGATTGGGCCCCACAGACTTCAGGGAGTACTAAACAAAATCCAAAGTATTTCTGTTTAAAAACGATATATTTAAAAGCGATACATTAAAAATGATGTATATATTAATTTATTGTACAGAGTAGAAGTTGGCCATAGCTTTTACCGTTTTATTGATACTCATAATTAAAAGAGTTTCCCAAGATTCTGATATTGATAATCTATCCTCAGGACACCCAAGAACCCCACCAATCAGCTGTTTGAGGAGGCTGCGTGAGTTCCACAGCCTCCTCACAGCTTAACAAGCCATTGGATAGCATCTGTGGTTAGACCATATGACTAATGAACATGATGTCACTGGCCTAGGAGATGGTAGTGGCACTAACATAGCACTGCAATTTCTTCAAACTAGTGATCGGTGTGGCTGTCGAGAGCCAAACCCACGCCAATCTGATATTGATTTTCTATCCAGAGGATACGGCAGGGGCAATATTCGAATTTGTGATATTTCACAAATATTTTGTATAATATTTGTGAATTCAAATATTTGTTATATTCTACATTCTTTTACTTTTACTTGAAAATCGGCAATGTATAGATCGCGCAATATGCAAATCTTTTACGCAATCAATACAGGCGTGGGTCAAAAACTAATATATAGCACTATAGAATATATTATTCCATCTAAACACGATTGGCCCACAAGCAATTTAAGCAGGGAGGAATCATGACTTCAGATGGAAAAAAATGACAAATATTCTAGAAAACTAATATATAGCACTATATTCAATATAGTGCTATATATTCGTTTTTTAGAATATTCGTCATTTTATTCCATCTGAAGTCATGATTCCTCCCTGCTTAAGTTGCTTGTGGGCCAATGACTCATTGGCCCACAAGCAAGAGGCACGAGGAATCATGACTTCAGATGGGAAAAAAATTACAAATATACGGAAAACAAATCTATAGCACTATATTCAAAATATTAGCAAATTCTCGAAGTTGCGATATTCAAGATAAAAATTAGCATTTCGAATATTCGCGCTCAACACTAATCCCCAGCATCTAAATCCAGAAACTGTTGGACTGTGACATGTTAATGTCTGGAGGTGCTAGCAAGTTTTGTATTCACCATTCATTGTGAATAATTTAAAAGATACAATAAAGTAGTGCAAAGTCCACAGCAAATCCTTTGATTTGTCACCTCCTTGACCCCCCATTCCATTTTCTAGCAGCTGACCTTCCTAATCCTAGTTAACACCTTCCGGCACCAACTCAGAAAGTCAGGAAGCCTCATGCCTAAACAGCATAGTGCTAACCAGAACTCTGAGCTGAATATGCAAAGAAAATCATTTTTATCCTAAAACTAAAATATGAACTTAGGATGAAAAACAAATGAAGTTAAATTGTAAAAGTCCTTACACTGTATCAATTTATTTTACAGGAAAGCAAACCTTTTGAAAATAAGTAAGGAAACAAAATTACATATAAAATATTGTGTTTGCCCAGTGAACCAATGCATTTCCCTTATGGTTTGTCTACTGTAGGTTAAGAGCTATTTCCAGCTGGGGCTAGACAACAGTCATAAACCATACGGCTGCTGAACCTAGAGTTTTGCAAATTTATGTTGCTATAGCCATAAACCACTTGCTGCTAATCAATCTGCCTAGGAGTTCTCACCATGCAGACTGGATTTGGCATTGAAACATTAACAAAGATTCACAAATTTACATAAAAATTATGTCAGTGTGTAATACAATAAAACAGTATGATATGATAAAACAAGCTGTGTTCCAGATGTTTTTAAGCCGTGGCTGATAATAATGATTATAATAATTTATGCACTCCTCACACTGATTTGCAAAGTTAAATGCAAGAGCTTACAGATTCGATTTTAACAGTCCCATAAGTGCCCTTTAGGAAATCACAGTATGAAAAAATAAAAGCTATAGTCTGTAGCTCTCTGGTATTAATCTGGCAAAATGACAAATGAGCTAAATTCCCTTATGAAGAAGGGAATATGCATGTTCTAACTCATGGGTAGCCAATTTCAGTCTTTGATTGACTGTACTCTAGCAGTGATGTCTTAAAATCTTAAAAGTAAAGTAGTTAACTATTTGCTGTCAAGTAATTCATTTTCTTATTAGTTCCAATTAATTTGCTAAAAATACACCAGGATGTAGGTCATACATGTAAAATCCATAAATCAACTCTAATTCAGAAACAAATGAATATTGTCTTAACAATCAAAAGCTAGTCAAATATGATTTATAAATGTTAGCTCAAAAGTATATGGATGACATTTTAATCAATCTTAGCACTATCTAATATGTTGATATGACTCCCACAATAATTGAAAGGTTAGGTCACATACTAAAGGTACCTTTACACAGTCTGATTATCGTGTAGTTTATCATTAAATAGAGAGAAGCTGCATGATTATTGAGCAATGTAAAAGCAATGAATGATAGAATGACAACTGTTAGTCGGTAGATTTCTCATTGTGGGCACAAAAATCATAATTGGACCTTAATGATTTCATATGTGTAAACAGGAATCGTTCAATGAGCACCACTCAAATTTTGCTTTGTGTAAATGCAACAGTCTGCTTTACAAATGATGGACTATGCGATCGAAATTACGATTTTGTGAACCATAATCTGCGCATCTAAAGGGTCATTTTTGAAATGTTCCCTACCCCAAGAAATGACTCATTGCTCAATTGTACCGATCATCGCCTCGTGCAAAAGTACCTTAAAAGATAACTGTCACATTTAGACCCTAATTTCAATTTTCATATATGTAGTTACTAATAACATGATATTCCAGAATCAGTTACTATTAGACTGATTTACCCAATATTTAATAAGATTCAGCCCTTAGCAACCAGTCTGCATAAAACTGCAATTTCACTATTCAGTTAGGATGGCCGCCACTGCCTCACCCTGAGGCTAATACCGCCTGCCCTCACTAGCCAGTAACAATAGCCCCCTAAAAGTGTCAGTAACCAGAGCCCTCCCCCCTAAAGGGTTAATCTCCTGCAGCACAAAGGGGTCCTCTTACCACATGTTGCTTTCATTTATACATAGTAACATAGTACATAAGGCCGAAAAAAGACATTTGTCCATCCAGTTCGGCCTGTTATCCTGCAAGTTGATCCAGAGGAAGGCAAAAAAAAAAACTGTGAGGTAGAAGCCAATTTTCCCCACTTTAGGGGAATAAAAAATTCCTTCCCGACTCCAATCAGGCAATCAGAATATCTCCCTGGATCATCTCTCTAGTAGCTATAGCCTGTAATATTATTACGCTCCAGAAATACACTGAGCAGATGGCAGATCTCCCTTCCCTGGTCTGCGCTGCTTCCACTCTGCATTCTCCAGCTCTGCTGAGTGAGGGACCGTCTGCCAAGCGCAGGGACAGGAAGAAGTGCACACAGCCCAGGCACTGTTATCAGCTGCTGGGGAGGACCTGGCTTTAATTATTTACTTACAGTCCCTGGCTGTCAGTAATTTGAGCCTGCACGCAGCCTGCTCCGTCCTTCAACAGATAGACAGACCATGCCTAGCAACCCTATTTTAAGCACAGGTAAAAGTAGGCAGTACAGGGAACAAAAATGTAGAATTAAGGGGTAATTGAATACACAGTGAAAGTTGAAATAGGGCCACCAAGGTGATATTAATCACCACAATCCAATACTCCAAAAAAATAAAAAATACAACAGTTATCCTTTAAGGAACTAAGAAGAAATGGTGAAACTACTGATGTCACCTAGGATTGTTTTAGATCAAATGAGGAGCATGGTCACAGATATTACCTCAAGGAGCATTTACAAGAAGAAATGGACTTCATGAAGCTTCAGTTTCTAAGGCAAACTCCTGACAATTTGTGCAAAATAGAGGATGGGAGTTTACTAATGCTGGAATGACATATGATGATGATGATGTATAGTCTTGTGTACACGCAGTCTTACCCTTAGGGCCTCGATGCGCTTAGCTTGCTGAAGATGAAGGCATGACACTTTACCATGGGCCGCAAAGGCCTAGAGGATAAGGCACCTATTCCAGAGACCAATATCCTAGCACTTATCAAATAGAGAATCAAGAAAAATGGAGGGAAGGTAGAGGGATCTCAAGGTTTAAAGGGTTCGGGCAAGATATAGAGAATGTGAAGAGAACAAAATTAATAAACGTGAGGAAAAAGTATCTTAAAAAAGAAGGGACATTACCAACCGTGAATTTATAGACTAAGATTTAGGAAAACCCCAAAAATTATATGAACAAAAAATAAGTGTTATATAGGAAGATCAAACGCCTCTTTTAAAAGTAAGATTTTCAGTGCACGTCTGAATGAGATGTCCATGATATCCAACTTAGTTATCAGCAGCACAAAAGTAGCACAACTGGTCAGATGCATTGGATGAAGCCAAAGTTCAGAAAAATTTAAATTATGAATTTAAAGTGTACCATAGAGTAAACATTTAGATTCAACATGATCAAGACATACTGCACATTGCACCAATAATTTACAGTATTATTACTGTATATGGGCCTAAGAAGAAGAAGAAAACTGACTGGCTAAAGAGAAGATAGAGGGGAGCTGTGCAGGGGTCTAGGACAGACAAGAGTACCAGACCTAGGTAGGTAGCTGAGTTTAAAAAATTCATTTTTGTGGGTTGATGAAATGAAGAAGGCTAACAAGCAGTTTCTATTCTATAATGTAGGACAGCGTTATCTAAACTTACTCTATAGTAAAGCCAGAAGCTGGTTTACAGTTCTCATTTTTCATACATTCACAGTACTGCTACTATTGCTAATGTGTCTACGACTGCTACAACTTCTACAATGGCAACATATTCTTTTGTAATCATTAGTACTGCTACTAATATCAGCAATGGTAATATTATCCCCATTTTTATCTAGGCTTCCAAAATACTATATTTAATAATTGATTTAAAAAAATTGATTGATGTATAATAATGTAAAGTTAGTATAGATTCAGTGACAATAGTGTACCCTTTAATGTCACCACTACCTATAATAGACTGCATATTGACCCACATAGGGGTCTTTTTCCTGTACAATTGAAAATCATTGTGTCAATTGATATGTTTTGATGCTGGTGAACTTTCCATTCTTGTGGATATCACATTAAGCTCCGAGGGAATACTGGACAATATTGCTTATTTATCCAGCAGTTTCCATAAAATCCTGTGATGTTCACAATTTATTCTAAAATAATATTACTGAACTGCATGACTTTAAATGTATTCACTGTACTCCACTTAGTACAAATATTTTTGCACATCATAGGAATTGGCAACATGAATTAAAACTTACACTTGACTGCTGCCATTTGTGGCTACATACTTGTTATTAGTCATGCCTGAGACTCACTAAACTCCATACCTAGAGCATGAGGATTTTTTAGCGACACTTCAATACCCTGAAGAAATAGAAAAACTGCTAAAGTTAGTGTTATAGATATGTCTATTAACATCCAGTTTTATGTTATGCCAAACCCTAGGCAGCGACCAGACTGCTACCTTCTGGGGTGGACCTGGTGTACTTGGCAGCTGCCCTACTGGGGTCAGAGACACTTGTGAAAACACCAGAGACACATGCATGACACAATTCAGAACCAGGTAGAATACAGACAAATCCAAGGTAAACACATAATACAGGCAAAAGAAAAAACACAGAGTACTGGTGGACAAACAGACTAGGAGTTAAATGCAGACAGACACAGGAACCAGTTCACACTCAGTAGGTGCTGGAGGAATCCAATCACACTCAGTAAGAGCTCTAGATACCTGTTCACGCTCAGTAAGAGCTGCTGGAACCTGACCACGCTCGTAAAGCTGCAGGAACCCGTTCACACTATGTAAGAGCTAGGTATACTGATGAGCAGACACAGAATGCACAAGAGTGATCAAGACGTCGCTCTGGAAGGAAGCACAAAATGTTCACACTGTCACAACAGGACACAGTTCAGACAAGGCGGTTATAGAAATACAGACCAAAACCACCACCACACAGAAAGACAAATAAGCTTTATCCAATGCATGGAATCATTGACAAGGTCAAGCAAACAGAGAATATAGAATGCATAGAATAGACATGAAACCCATGATTACACAACCATGGCAGGTCATAACTCTCAAGAGACATTCCAAAACGGACCCAGAACTCAGGAACATACTGTATATAGCAGACTTAACAAAGTAAACAGATGCAGACCCACACAAAAGAACGCTTAACCTCGCAGTACAGGAATTATAAGGAGTACAAGCACATTTCACACCATAAGTAACCGGAACATGGAGCAGTATCATCAGCGAAAAGTCATACCAAAAAACGGCCCTAAATCACTCCCACAAGCAGCTGGCACTAACTCTTATGGTACAAGAGAGAGTGAAGGATAATCAAGCCCTACAAATAATTTCCACCTTTCAAGTGCCAAACCATCAGCACTGTTCTAAATTTTTGTAGATATGCACTTTTCAAAGTGATGGCTAGTGCTGCCCAAATTAACCACCTCAGCCCCCAGTGCTTAAACACCCTGAAAGACCAGGCCACTTTTTACACTTCTGACCTACACTACTTTCACCGTTTATTGCTCGGTCATGCAACTTACCACCCAAATGAATTTTACCTCCTTTTCTTCTCACTAATAGAGCTTTCATTTGGTGGTATTTCATTGCTGCTGACATTTTTACTTTTTTTGTTATTAATCGAAATTTAACGATTTTTTTGCAAAAAAATGACATTTTTCACTTTCAGTTGTAAAATGTTGCAAAAAAAACGAGATCCATATATAAATTTTGCTCTAAATTTATTGTTCTACATGTCTTTGATAAAAAAAAAATGTTTGGGTAAAAAAAAAAATGGTTTGGGTAAAAGTTATAGCGTTTACAAACTATGGTAAAAAATGTGAATTTCCGCTTTTTGAAGCAGCTCTGACTTTCTGAGCACCTGTCATGTTTCCTGAGGTTCTACAATGCCCAGACAGTACAAACACCCCACAAATGACCCCATTTCGGAAAGTACACACCCTAAGGTATTCGCTGATGGGCATAGTGAGTTCATAGAACTTTTTATTTTTTGTCACAAGTTAGCGGAAAATGATGATTTTTTTTTTGATTTTTTTTTTCTTACAAAGTCTCATATTCCACTAACTTGTGACAAAAAATAAAAAGTTCTATGAACTCACTATGCCCATCACGAAATACCTTGGGGTCTCTTCTTTCCAAAATGGGGTCACTTGTGGGGTAGTTATACTGCCCTGGCATTCTAGGGGCCCAAATGTGTGGTAAGGAGTTTGAAATCAAATTCTGTAAAAAATGACCTGTGAAATCCGAAAGGTGCTCTTTGGAATATGGGCCCCTTTGCCCACCTAGGCTGCAAAAAAGTGTCACACATCTGGTATCTCTGTATTCAGGAGAAGTTGAGGAATGTGTTTTGGGGTGTCTTTTTACATATACCCATGCTGGGTGAGATAAATATCTTGGTCAAATGCCAACTTTGTATAAAAAATAAGAAAAGTTGTCTTTTGCCAAGATATTTCTCTCACCCAGCATGGGTATATGTAAAATGACACCCCAAAACACATTCCCCAACTTCTCCTGAGTACGGAGATACCAGATGTGTGACACTTTTTTGCAGCCTAGGTGGGCAAAGGGGCCCATTTTCCAAAGAGCACCTTTCGGATTTCACTGGTCATTTTTTACAGAATTTGATTTCAAACTCCTTACCACACATTTGGGCCCCTAGAATGCCAGGGCAGTATAACTACCCCACAAGTGACCCCATTTTGGAAAGAAGAGACCCCAAGGTATTTGCTGATGGGCATAGTGAGTTCATAGAACTTTTTATTTTTTGTCACAAGTTAGTGGAATATGAGACTTTGTATGAAAAAATAAATAAATATATAAATCATCATTTTCCACTAACTTGTGACAAAAAATAAAAAATTCTAGGAACTCGCCATGCCCCTCACGAAATACCTTGGGGTGTCTTCTTTCCAAAATGGGGTCACTTGTGGGGTAGTTATACTGCCCTGGCATTTTCCAGGGGCCCTAATCTGTGGTAAGTAGGTAAATGACCTGTGAAATCCGAAAGGTGCTCTTTGGAATATGGGCCCCTTTGCCAACCTAGGCTGCAAAAAAGTGTCACACATCTGGTATCTCCGTACTCAGGAGAAGTTGGGGAATGTGTTTTGGGGTGTCATTTTACATATACCCATGCTGGGTGAGAGAAATATCTTGGCAAAAGACAACTTTTCCCATTTTTTTATACAAAGTTGGCATTTGACCAAGATATTTCTCTCACCCAGCATGGGTATATGTAAAATGACACCCCAAAACACATTCCCCAACTTCTCCTGAGTACGGCGATACCAGATGTGTGACACTTTTTTGCAGCCTAGATGCGCAAAGGTGCCCAAATTCCTTTTAGGAGGGCATTTTTAGACATTTGGATACCAGACTTCTTCTCACGCTTTGGGGCCCCTAGAATGCCAGGGCAGTATAAATACCCCACATGTGACCCCATTTTGGAAAGAAGACACCCCAAGGTATTCAATGAGGGGCATGGCGAGTTCATAGAAATTTTTTTTTTTTGGCACAAGTTAGCGGAAATTGCTATTTTTTATTTTTTTCTCACAAAGTCTCCCTTTCCGCTAACTTTAAACAAAAATTTCAATCTTTCATGGACTCAATATGCCCCTCACGGAATACCTGGGGGTGTCTTCTTTCCGAAATGGGGTCACATGTGGGGTATTTATACTGCCCTGGCATTCTAGGGGCCCTAAAGCGTGAGAAGAAGTCTGGAATATAAATGTCTAAAAAATTTTACGCATTTGGATTCCGTGAGGGGTATGGTGAGTTCATGTGAGATTTTATTTTTTGACACAAGTTAGTGGAATATGAGACTTTGTAAGAAAAAAAAATAATAATTCCGCTAACTTGGGCCAAAAAAATGTCTGAATGGAGCCTTACAGAGGGTGATCAATGACAGGGGGGTGATCAATGACAGGGGGGGTGATCAATGACAGGGGTGGTGATCAATGACAGGGGGGTGATCAGGGAGTCTATATGGGGTGATAACCACAGTCATTGATCATGCCCTTGTAAGGCTTCATTCAGACGTCCGGATGCGTTTTGCGGATCCGATCCATCTATCAGTGCATCCGTAAAAATCATGCGGACATCTGAATGGAGCTTTACAGGGGTGTGATCAATGACAGGGGTGTAATCAATGACAGGGGGGTGATCAGGGAGTCTATATGGGGTGATAACCACAGTCATTGATCATGCCCCTGTAAGGCTTCATTCAGACGTCCGGATGCGTTTTGCGGATCCGATCCATCTATCAGTGCATCCGTAAAAATCATGCGGACATCTGAATGGAGCTTTACAGGGGGGTGATCAGAGAGTCTATATGGGGTGATCACCCCCCTGTCATTGATCACGCCCCCTGTAAGGCTCCATTCAGATGTCCGTATGTGTTTTGCGGATCCGATCCATGTATCCGTGGATCCGTAAAAATCATACGGACATCTGAATGCAGCATGACGGGGGGGGGGTGATCAATGACAGGGGGGGGGTGATCAATGACAGGGGGGTGATCAGGGAGTCTATATGTGGTGATCACCCCCCCTGGAAAGCTCCAGGGAGACGCCTGTATGTGTTTTGCGGATCCGATCCATCTATCAGTGGATCCGTAAAAATCATGCGGACATCTGAATGGAGCTTTACAGGGGGTTGATAAATGACAGGGGTGTAATCAATGACAGGGGGGTGATCAGGGAGTCTATATGGGGTGATAACCACAGTCATTGATCACGCCCCTGTAAGGCTTCATTCAGACGTCCGTATGCGTTTTGCGGATCCGATCCATCTATCAGTGGATCCGTAAAAATCATGCGGACATCTGAATGGAGCTTTACAGGGGGTTGATCAATGACAGGGGGGTAATCAATGACAGGGGGGTGATCAGGGAGTCTATATGGGGTGATCAGGGGCTAATAAGGGGTTAATAAGTGACGGGGGGGGTGTAGTGTAGTGTAGTGGTGCTTGGTGCTACTTTACTGAGCTAACTGTGTCCTCTGGTGGTCGATCCAAACAAAGGGGACCACCAGAGGACCAGGTAGCAGGTATATTAGACGCTGTTATCAAAACAGCGTCTAATATACCTGTTAGGGGTTAAAAAAAACACATCTCCAGCCTGCCAGCGAACGATCGCCGCTGGCAGGCTGGAGATCAACTCTCTTACCTTCCGTTCCTGTGAGCGCGCGCGCCTGCGAGATGACGCGTATATGCGTGACTGTGCGCAGCGCTGCCACCTCTGGAACGCGATCCTGCGTTAGGCGGTCCGGAGGTGGTTAATTTATGGTGGTTAATAGTTTTGAGTGAATCAGGGAAAATTTGATTTGAGGCAAAATTCGAATTTCCTCGTGCTTTATGCTAGCAAATCGATTTTCCCTGAAATAGTTAATACTTCCCTTATCCATTTGCTCGCAATGGGCCAGTCGCTGCCACCTCGATTGAAGAACTTGCATGAAATCCCACGCGCGGTGATGTATGATTTCACTATGCCGGCCAACGTGATGACGCCATCAGGGACTGCAAAAGATTTTTTGCTAGTTCTTCAAACAAAATGCCAGTTTGATTTTTTTTATTTTTATTTAATTTTACACTTTTATTGCTATCAGCTATGAAAGTGGCATCTGAGGGGTAAAATGACAGGGGGAGGCAGCACAATCACTGCTCCCTGTAATTGCACCCACTACTTAGAAAGAAATGTCCTTCGTCACAAATAAATTCGTCACAAAGCAAAGTTTTTGGTAAAATTTGGTGAAGCAGCCAGAAGGAATTTTGCAATACTTTGCTCATCTCTGGTGTTTAAATATCATTGCTGGTCTCTTTAATATGGTTTGAATGTATTATATCATTGATATAACATTGCATAAAAATTCATGTAATGTACCTTCAAAGTATCACAAGGTGGAACACAAAGTACTGTATTTAGCACAGTTTACCCAATACTGCAACATTTATAGTTAAAAAAGGATAGTGATCCCGATTATGATCTCTGCATTTGTCAATTATAAATCATTATCTAATAAAAATCTGTATTACTGTACATAGCCAATGCACAAAAAGATTATTTATTAAAATCATTGTGTTTAACTCTGACATTTTAAAACCATGTGACGTGTGAAAACAACAGCATTTTTTTTTTTTGTAGAAACAAAATATGACAGCATGTCACGTTGTATTGATTCGCGTCTCACTGTTTAGGTGAGAAATATTGCAAGCACAAGAAATATTGCAAGCACAGATACTGTTCTGGAAGCAGTCTAGAAACACCACCATGTGGACAGAATCTACATTGAGGCTCTTTACAATCATGCTAGGAATGTCAGTTATTTGTTTGATAATGTTCTTAACTTAACAGTGCTGCTTTTTTTGATACAATGTAAAATCAGACAGTGAGCTTTACAGTGACCATAGAGGTTCTATAGTATGGTACGATAGAGATAAGTAAAGTAAAGTAAAGAGCACTAGAGTACATTAAGTGCTCAGGCACACTGGAAATATTTGTCTCTATTTACCTTTTGTTCTGTATTTTATTATTTTTATTTATTTATTGTGATCTAGTGGTGACCTGTCTAATATATGAAGAAAGGTATACAGTTGCAAGAAAAAATATGTGAACCCTTTGGAATGATATGGATTTCTGCACAAATTGGTCATAAAATGTGATCTGATCTTCATCTAAGTCACAACAATAGACAATCACAGTCTGCTTAAACTAATAACACACAAAGAATTAAATGTTACCGTGTTTTTATTGAACACACCATGTAAACATTCACAGTGCAGGTGGAAAAAGTATGTGAACCCCTAGACTAATGACATCTGCAAGAGCTAATTGGAGTGAGGTGTCAGCCTACTGGAGTCCAATCAATGAGATGAGATTGGGGGTGTTGGTTACAGCTGCCCTATAAAAAACACACACCAGTTCTGGGTTTGCTTTTCACAAGTAGCATTGCCTGATGTGAATTATGCCTCACACAAAAGAGCTCTCAGATGACCTACGGTTAAGAATTGTTGACTTGCATAAAGCTGGAAAGGGTTATAAAAGTATCTCCAAAAGCCTTGCTGTTCATCAGTCCACGGTAAGACAAATTGTCTATAAATGGAGAAAGTTCAGCACTGCTGCTACTCTCCCTAGGAGTGGCCGTCCTGTAAAGATGACTGCAAGAGCACAGCGTAGACTGCAAAATGAGGTGAAGAAGAATCCTAGAATGTCAGCTAAAGACTTACAAAAGTCTCTGGCATATGCTAACATCCCTGTTGGCGAATCTACGATACGTAAAACACTAAACAAGAATGGATTTCATGGGAGGATATCACAGAGGAAGCCACTGCTGTCCAAAAAAAAAAAACATTGCTGCATGTTTACAGTTTGCACAAGAGCACCTGGATGTTCCACAGCAGTACTGGCAAAATATTCTGTGGACAGATGAAACCAAAGTTGAGTTGTTTGGAAGAAACACACATCACTATGTGTGGAGAAAAAGAGGCACAGCACACCAACATCAAAACCTCATCCCAACTGTGAAGTTTGGTGGTGGGGGCATCATGGTTTGGGGCTGCTTTGCTGCGTCAGGGCGTGGACGGATTGCTATCATCAAAGGAAAAATGAATTCCCAAGTTTATCAAGACATTTTGCAGGAGAACTTAAGGCCATCTGTCCACCAGCTGAAGCTCAACAGAAGATGGGTGTTGCAACAGGACAACGACACAAAGCATAGGAGTAAATCAACAACAGAACGGCTTAAACAAAAGAAAATACGCCTTCTGGAGTGGCCCAGTCAGAGTCCTGACCTCAACCTGATTGAGATGCTGTGGCATGACCTCAAGAAAGCGATTCACACCAGACATCCCAAGAATATTGCTGAACTGAAACAGTTCTGTAAAGAGGAATGGTCAAGAATTACTCCTGATCGTTGTACACGTCTGATCTGCAACTACAGGAAACGTTTGGTTGAAGTTATTGCTGCTAAAGGAGGTTCAACCAGTTATTAAATCCAAGGGTTCACATACTTTTTCCACCTGCACTGTGAATATTTACATGGTGTGTTTAATAAAAACATGGTAACATTTAATTATTTGTGTGTTATTAGTTTAAGCAGACTGTGATTGTCTATTGTTGTGACTTAGATGAAGATCAGATCACATTTTATGACCAATTTGTGAAGAAATCCATATAATTCCAAAGGGTTCACATACTTTTTCTTGCAACTGTATGTCTCCTAGAAGGGTGCAGGAAACTTATTAGAGGAGATGCATATCATGGTTTGCCGTGTTTCACCTGAGACGTGTCACCAAGGTGCCCAGCCTTGGTGGATTAAAAGCCAGTAGCTAGTGTGTCCACTAGGATAGATAGCTGGTTTCAGCTAATCCGGGTCTGGCTTTTTTGGGAATAAGCATAGAGCTGGGTGGGTGCTTAGTCCCCACGATCCACTCCGGGTTTTCACAGGTGGCCCATGCCCATGATTATCATTTAAAAGTCAGCAGCAATCCTCAGTGTGGGGGGAAGTCTGGGGAAAGATCTCCCCCAGAGAACAGACCTGCATGATTAAAAGTTTGGCAACTGGCAGACGGAGAGGCTGAGAAAAGCCAGATCAATCCACAGGTGTGAACAGGGACTTAGAGGTTAGATAGAGACCTATGTGTTAGTTAGAGCCCAGGTGTTTATTTTGTATTTATGTTTGCTGTTGCTGGAACCTCACCCAGTGATGTTATAACTGAAAGATCATCTGTACTGCTTAAAGTGACACAATAATGCACTGTTCGGGCTTGGAAACTCCTTGTTTGATGAGAACTCTGTCATTTCCGATGCCCTGTGAGAGAGCGATCCCATACATTTTTTCTTTATTCATTTTTATTCTGCTTTATTTTTATTCTGCTAGAACAATTACCAAAAGAGAGATAAAAAGAAAACCTATTTTAAACCTTTGCTGTCCCATGATATAATATTAATGACACCATGACTAGGGATGAGCGAACCCGGACTGGGCACCCGAACATGGTTCGGTGTTCAGATGATAAATAAAGCTTGTTGAAAGTGAGGGAAAGTGTTAGGCTTGTAATTTGGCTGATAACTCTGCAGGTGACCTGTAGGCTTTTTTTTATGGGTGCAATACAACACCTTTGCACCAGTGACACAGAAATACTTAATCTGGCTGTTAATTCTGTGGGTGACCTATAGCCATTTTCTGAGGTGCAATACAACTGCTTTGCACCAATGACAAAGAAATACTGTCTTCCATTTCAACCCCTTGCACATCAGCCAAGCAGTCTGAGCCCCAAGTCATGCAGCAGTCGCTTATGCTTTCTTGATGACTCTGCTTGTGGGGGTTCTATGTGCCATCCACCTAGCCCTGCCCCAGAAGTGGAAGAGATTGAGTGCACAGATTCCCAACCACTTACGTTTGAGGATGAGGACATGGGAGGACCACCACAGCGCGTCTCTGATTATGATGATAACCAACCACAGGTGTCAACTGCTGAGGCTTTCTGCAGTGTGCAGACCGGCAAGGAGGGCAGGGGTGAGTAGTTGGTGGAAGATGATGTGGAGGATGATGAGGTCCTAGACCCCACATGGACTCAAGGACATTCAAATGACGTGTGCAAAGGTCAAAATGACATGTGCAGTTCAGGAAGAGGTGGTGGTCACACAGTGCGAGCCACACAACAAAAGAAGGAGCAGGGTGCAAAGGCACAGTAGCTGGCCCCTAGCTAGTATGTCTGCTACTGCCCAACGCACCGAGGGACAGAGCACACCAAAGCCAGCTCAAAGGAGTTCCCTGGTTCCCTGGTGTGGCAGTTCGTCAAGAAATATGCTGACGACAAGACACTGGTGGTTTGCACGCTGTGCAGTTAGAGCCTGAAGTGAGGCATAAATGTTCAAAACATGAGCACCAACTGCATGACCAGGCATCTTAATATAATGCACGAGTTACAGTTGAGTAGACACCAACAGCCACTACTTTTCCAGGCAGGCCATTCCTGCCCTGCATGAACAAGTGGCAGAAAAAATCTGTGGACCAGAAAGCACGTGTAACATCCCAGAGTGGGGTTACTAAACGCTTTTACCCCGCTACATACTGCTAAGAGCATTAATATTGTCATCTGATGTGATTTCCCTCATGTCATTCACAACTGTGCAGATGTCACGAGGGTGTCAAGAACCACGCCTAAGACCATTGGTTGCCTGCTCTTGACGTGCACTTGTTTATTTTTAATTTTAATGTAGTCTTATTTGTGGTAAAAATTAAATTTTATTTAATTAAATTTAATAAATAATGACAACTAATAACTAGCCTACTCAAATTCTAAATTTAAAACTATCACCAGTGGGCCTGACGGTGCTGCACTAGGTATATTAGTCTGCTGACTGCCGTTTGGCAATGACACTGTAGCTACATTCAGCTGGCTGTTTGCCTCATTGTGTGCTGAAATGAATACCAGTGTCCACTATTTTGCTACAGTTGTTGCACATTGTCAGCAGGCTGTACGGTATTAGTGCTAATCTGCACTGTATTAGGACGTCGATAGTGATGCAAGTGCTGCTGTAGCTGCCTGCTGCCTGTCCTGTTAATGAAATTCGTTCAGTGGCGTTCAATTTGCAGCACAGTCCCTCACTGTGCTGTCCTGGCAGCGCAGTCACTTGCTAAGCTATGATCTACTATTATGTAGCTGGCACCTTCATAATAGGCCCTCTGTGGTCTAAAATCTTAAGCACTGCCTCCCGACATGTTTCGCCATAGATATGGCGTCTTCAGGGGACGCCACTGCCCGATCCCCTGAAGACGCCATATCTATGGCGAAACATGTCGGTAGGCAGTGCTTAAGATTTTAGACCACAGAGGGCCTATTATGAAGGTGCCAGCTACATAATAGTAGATCATAGCTTAGCAAGTGACTGCGCTGCCAGGACAGCACAGTGAGGGACTGTGCTGCAAATTGAACGCCACTGAACGAATTTCATTAACAGGACAGGCAGCAGGCAGCTACAGCAGCACTTGCATCACTATCGACGTCCTAATACAGTGCAGATTAGCACTAATACCGTACAGCCTGCTGACAATGTGCAACAACTGTAGCAAAATAGTGGACACTGGTATTCATTTCAGCACACAATGAGGCAAACAGCCAGCTGAATGTAGCTACAGTGTCGTTGCCAAACGGCAGTCAGCAGACTAATATACCTAGTGCAGCACCGTCAGGCCCACTGGTGATAGTTTTAAATTTAGAATTTAAGTAGGCTAGTTATTAGTTGTCATTATTTATTAAATTTAATTAAATTAAAGTTAATTTTTACCACAAATAAGACTACATTAAAATTAAAAATAAACAAGTGCACGTCAAGAGAAGGCAACCAATGGTCTTAGGACCAAATGTAAAATACAATTATAAATGCCTCTACGTGCACCGGGTATACACTAATGTAAAATTGAAGAACCACGCCTGACTCCGTTATACCCGGGGTCAGGAAGTCGCAGCGGTTGGCTGCACGCTCTATGTAAGATAGGGCTGTTTCCTTATGGTAGCTTTCTGGGTTTGCTTTGCAAACCCTTTTGGCTCACTCAGGGATCCGTAGCTCCTTCTCCTCAGCTGTTCCTTGTCCAGCACTCCCAAACCTCCTTATATTCCCCTCTCACACTTCTCTGGTTGCCAGATATAGAGCTTCCTGCCTGGACATCTATTCTGACCTTCTGGAGCTGTGTTGCTGCGTTCTCTGGTAGTTGGTCCAGAACGCTACCCTCCGGATCCCTGTTGGACCTTTGTGGTCTATTGTGGTCGCCCACCTGGGTGTATGTGTTTGTCTGTTTTGTCTGTCCTCTCCCTGGTGTTTCCCTCTTAGTGACAGTGGTGCGGACTAGCGATCCCTATCTAGGGCTCATTTTAGGGAAAGCCAGGGTTTAGGCACGTGATCGCCGCACGGGTGAGGAACCCATCTAGGGACGTCAGGGCAGTCAGGTGCCAGCCGCAAGGTGAGTTAGGGGTCACCACCTTTCCCTCTCCCTTGGGCAGGGCTTTCCCTTTTTCCTCCCTGTTCGTGACGCCGGTCATTACAGCAGATGAAACCATTTTAAATGTTATATATTTCCTTTGTAGTGTTACAGGTTTACCAGCAGGTGGCAGCATCATTGGTAGGCATAGTTTTAATGTTATGGCCATTCCAAATGGAACATTCCAGTTCTGTTCTGTCCCCCCTGCTTAAGGGAAGTGGAGTTTCCCTGCGGCAATGGAGGGAAAAAACAGTTAGATCCGGTGTGTTCCAGCTCTCCCTGCAAGGGGAAGGCTGTGCAAGTAGGAGCTCCCAGAAATAGGGATCCCAAACCAGGATCTCGTCTCGGTTGAGACCAAAGATCACTCTTCCCAGTCTGAGCCCTTCAGCCTCAACTGGTGACAAGCAAGCAGCCATCTCCAGATCTCCAGGACGAACCATTCCCTGTGAGCATAACTGTGAGTACTATCCAGAGACCAGGAGAAGCCAAATTCCTCCTCAGCTAGTCAGTCCCATACAGCAGAAGATAGACAGAGCAGGAGATATAGATTCTTGCCATATTCTCCAGGCACATGATAGAAGCAGAAGAGATAGTAATCTCTGCCACATATTGCCAATACCTGCTGAGACCCAAGACTATTGCTGTAACTCATATGGATTGCCTCCAGTAAAGACAAGTTGAATTAAATTTCAAGTCTGGATCTCATTCATTGCTACTAAGTTCCTCAATTACTCCTACTAGCAACACTCATTTATTGCAAGTGAGCCAGGATCCAGGAGTCCAGCCGTACCAAGGTAGGAGACACTGTTGACACCATTACCACTACCATACAGAGACATTACACCACTCTGGCATTCCTAACCTGGTACATGAGTTGCAACACCTTAAAGGTCCCTGAGACTGTACCCTGCGCACGCTGCAATTGGCGTCACAAACAAAAACTATAGACTTCTATACCCATATCCTGACCAACTGCATAATTCCGCCTAACCATACCACGGTCCTGCTCATTGCATAAGTGGCGTCACTGGAACAGGATCGAGCTGTGTGCCAACAGAACCAGATCCAATTGTGTGCTACAAGAGAATCGGATCCAATTGTGTGCCTAACCGGATCAAATTGCATGTTTTACAGTACTGAAAGCTTTACAGATTGTGCAAAAACCCTGAAAATTGACTTTATTGCCTTGTTGCTGTGCCATAAAGCACCATGCGGTGCCCACGAGTACTCAAAGGGTTAATTCGCAATATTCGCAAAATTGCTCCGCCTCTCCATGCTTGTCGGAAGTGGGAAAAGTCAAGAATGCCCTCTCAAGAGTGCGAAAATACAGAATATGCCCCCCAGAAGCGGGAAAACTCAGGAACGCCCTCTCAAGAGCGCGAAGATGCTGAATACGCCCCCCTTGAAGCGGGAAAACTAAAGACTGCCCACCACGAACTTTACATTGTGAGCCAAGGGAGTGAAGACTCCTCCCTCTGGCCTCTACCCTCACTTCCTGAATGCACCCCGACAGAGGAGCCAAGGAAGATGGCGTTCCCGGTGCCTAAATGGAACCAAAGGGTTATCGGAGGAGAGCCGACCAGAGATTCAAGTCTCTCAGCTAGTGAGGAAAAGTGGTCCCTCCGTCTTTGCCACAAGCCCGGAGGCAGTGGATCCCTCCGCGGCTACGGAGTCTGTAACCCCTATCCTTACCAGCGCCGAAGAAGAGAAGGTCGCTGTTGCCACTCCCGCGGAAGAAGACAAGACTCTGGTTAAGTCCTCAAAGGCTGTGGATCCCTCCGCTTCCATTACTGTCAGCGCGGAAGGCGAGACATCACGTAAGATGGCTGCCGACGCTGAACCAGTCCCCGCAGAGAACGCCGCTGATGTTGCTGCCCAGGCGTCCGACCAGCCTGCACCACGGATCATGATCGTACCCCACGACAACTACCAGGAGGCACCGGAACCGGCCGCCCAGCACCACTTCCCGTGGCTCCTGATACCGCCAACAGGCCTAGGCCTGCTCTGCTAAAGACACCTACTGGTGCGGAGGAGGCGGCTGGTGTTTCCACTCCGCTGCCCTGTACCCCTACCCCTACTACAAAACCGAGATGCCTAAACCCCAAAGTGCCGTCGGAAATCACTGCCTACGCCCAGATGGCGTGGGAGTACAAGTTCGCCATTGAGGAATGGGTCAAGCAGGTAGTGGACGACCCCCAGCCCCTAAATTCACCAGGCGCACTGGGACTGTGCTCTGGTTCTCAGTTGAAAGGGGAGTAGGGTTCTTGCAGGATAGCCGCTCCGGGTCGGAGATCTTTGTGGGCCGCCGCTCAGTAAAGCGCCACTATCTTGCTGCAGGCCCGTCACAACCTGTACGCGGGGATCAGGTGGAATATACCCCCATGCGTTCAGTACAGGGTCCCTTCGCTGCTGGTGTGACTCTGCTAGCTAAGCCATTAACCCCTGCAGTCACCCCAGAGACCTGGCAGGAAGACCCAGGCTCTGCAGGGAAGGTGAGATGCCTTCAAGAAACCCCAAATGGCAGGTTGCTTTTTAGGGAACAACCCCAGCCAGAACCTGCACCACTTATTCCGTACCTGGCCGCACCAACAACACTACGGGTGGGGCAGATAAACAATTCGGTGGTGACATTTAATCCCAAGGTGCGGCCTTATGTACTGCCCTGGAAGCAGCCCCAGGTACTCTCTGTTTGCCTACCAAAGCCCCTTCAGCCCGAGGTTTTGTCCACCTCTGCACCGGCTAGGGATCCCAGCTTGCAGCATGTCACAGCTGCATTCACCAGGCTTACTGCTCAGCCAATTCCAAAAGACACCACAAGAGGACAGTGGTGCACCACTACAGCTGCTGAGAGCACCCAGGTTAAGAAAGAACTTTTGCGTCTTCAAATATGGGATCCAGGAGGAAGATTTCCAGACTTTCCTGTGAGGAAAACTACCCACTGTGGAAATCACCCACTACCTTGTTTGGATTACAATGAACTTTTATTGTTTCCGTGGATTACAAGTGACTTATGGATGTTTTGTTCCTGTCCACAGTCAAGCACTTCAAGAAAAAGGACTCAAGTCATATTTGAGCATATTATTACACTGATATTTGCATAATATTTTTGCACTAATTTTCCAGTTTACATTTTATGCAACGTTTAAGATAACATGCCCATTGTGTGTAATCTTTTCCTAGGTGCCGCAATGTGAATTTATGCACTATTTGTGATGATTGCACTTACCATTGCACTTAACCAAAAATGTAGCAACTAACTTCAGTATGCCTCAGTTTACAGCTCTTGTTCTCTCCTTCCTTTATATGGACTGCCTTTATGCGGACGCTTAGAACTAATGGCCTACACCTGGATTTATATATCCCAGGTACCCAGGGTAGGACCAAGTGGTAAGTCCTGGCAGGTTCAGTAACTACACGGGTAACCCCGCTGCTTCGGGAATCATTAGAAGTCCTAGACCGCTCCTTCCCGCTTGTTTCATGTTCAGGATTGCTCCCATCCTGAGGTGTCTTATTTCCAGGAGATCCATGGGATTGTAATACCCTCCTCCTGTGACATTGCCAGAAGAGCATGGAGACGATAAATACCTCCCCTTCTGAGCCTTTTTGCCTAAGGTAAGGCACCTCAAACCTTAGAGCCATATTTTAGCTACCCCTTAGTCACCATAGTGATCGTGCTTTAAGCCAAATTTCTCGGACTTTGGTGCAGGAGAGGGAATACAGGATAAAGCCACCCTTCCATTTGCCAGTATTTCATTACACCATGGTGGGACTACAGAGTAAAGACACCCCCATGCTTTCTTTGGTGTTTACAGAGCTCAAAACACTTCAAATGCGGTTTTAACTCCTACCTTAACCACCACATGTGAACAATTCCTTATAGTGCATGCAGTGTCCCACTACCCTCGTGGGTACTGCAAAGTTGTTGTGTTATTGCTTTGTATAGTCTGTTTTGTACTGCAATGCATCGTTATGTATAATTCCTGCTTACAGGTGTATTTAGATTGCATTACTCTGAGCCTACCACTAGGGGGAGATAATACCTCCCATATATATATATATATATATATATATATATATATATTAACTGCCCACGTGGTTGAATAAAAGGTGACTGTTTTTTTCATTTATCCTTGGAGTGCTGCCTTTTTCTGATATTTTGTATACAAGGACTGCTTATCCTCTAGGCCGTGCACCCTTCTACTGACTGAACCCTTTGTGCTGCCTCATTTTTAATATATATATATATATATATATATATATATATATATATAGTCCAGCTCAGGCCTAGTCTGGGTGTGTCAGTCTCTAGTAGAGACCAGTTGAGTCCAGTCTGGAGTCTTGAGCCCAGAGCTGAAGTGGGCCACATACTTAGAAGTATATTAACTCAGAAAATACTAAAGAAGGAGACCCCCAAAGGGTTACGGCCATCTCTACAAGCGCCTTAGGACCTTTGGATTTAAAAGTGAAGGATTTACCAGCCTCTGGCAGCCTCACTAACCTGCACTGGGATAACAAGGACCAGCATAAAAGTCCTCTACCAGTAAACATAAAAATCTATATCATGTAATAGCTAGAGGGAAAGACATTACACCTGTCAGCAGTGGACCTGTTGCAGCTTTACCTCTGTCCATCTTAAAGAGACTGTTTAATACTTGGATGTTACTGTTACTAGGAGCAACGTTCAGTAAAACTTATAGGTTGGATTGCACCATCCTCGTCTCAGTCTTCAGTTCCTCAATTAACACTACAGTAAATGGTTGTGCCACCACAAAAGGTACTGGCGTCACGACTACAAGGGACCTTGCCATAGGCACATTAATACAGACCATTAAGGGCACCTCAAACCACCATCTGGCCTGTGTCCCTCACACCAGAGTGTGCCACAAGAGAATTATTGTGCTGTTCTCCTCTTCACTTGTGCAGCCTGTCCAGGGACGACGTAACCCCGAGTAACCAGAACCGTATTTACCTCGGCCCACCTATTGCTCACATCGTGACCTCGCATATAATTCCCCTGTCGGTCTGGCATACTGCATGCATGCCTGCAGGAAGCCATAAATAGATGGAGATAATTGCACTACTAACTTATGAAATGTATGTAACCTTGAAGACTTAATATATAGTGAATAGGAGCTACTGAAAAAAATGCTAGTACATTTGAAATCAAAATTATTTGCAAAGTTGCATTAATGAATATTCTAGATGCACTGAATTTTTAAAAACTATGTGGCAAAGATAGTCATAATCTTTAATGCAGTTGTTTAACAACTAAATATTACATTTCTCAGGGTATGCCATTTAATAATGGGCTTCTATGTCTAGCTCTTACTGTCACAAACTTGTCACGGTGCCCCTTGGTGTTCTTTTAACTCTTTGTCAGAGTGTTCACCTAATGTGTGCAGTGGTGTAACTGAGGACCAAACATATGTTTTCACTGGTACTGGACATTCTAAAAAGGAATGAAAAGAACACCAAAGAGATCAATAAAAAGTATGTAACAGCAATACACAGGAATTATTTTTTTTAAAGATTCCATTTTTTTTCTGTTTTGTGCCTAACAGAGAGATGTAATATCTATCCATGTGATAACCCCTTTAGCAGGAAGTTATTATGCAAAAATTAAATACTGGTTAATTCAGCAACTGTACAATTTTTAAAAAGTTCATAAACATCACTTCAACTTGACAAAAGCAAGTAAAAGATAAAATATGTGATCTCCCAGTAAACGATCACATATAATCTATTCAGCTAAGGGAAAAAAAGAAAAAGAAAACAATCACCTAATCTGCAAGCAGTCAAAGCACAAAAATGCTTTAATACTTTGTGGATCATAATCACTCCATGTACTACAGCAAGAATTCTTATCTACATAAAACTTTATTCAAAGAACAAAACTGAAAACATTGATTGGATGCAAATTGTGATTGATGATAAGTCAATGTTGATTTCCATAGTCATTATTCCATCCGCAATTCATCACAGTAATGTTATTGTCAAATATATCACTTTCACTGTGTCAGGGAGGAGGCTTGAAAACATCAAAGCTCTTAATAAAACATCTTAGTAATCTACAAAAAGTTATACTAAAAAAAAGTGAATGGAAGTTAGAGAAAAATAACTGTCCAAACCGAGGTGACTAAATTTATATCATGTTATATTACAAAATTAGAGAAAAGACACAACGTTGTATGTATATTTAAATTGCCCTTGGATAATGGTCTGTAGTATATTAAAGAGAGGTATTTTTAATTAAATAAACTATATGTCCACGATTTAGTAGGCATATCTAGCACCAGCACTAATTAATGCAATTAATTAAAACATAGGGGCAGCTTTATCAAAGGTTTCATACTTTAATTCACACACCATATTTATATTATATATGGTTTGCGACTATTCACATTTCTTTCCACTTTTCTAAAGTGGCAAGAAGTGCAGGCAGGTGGGAGGCACAGAGTCTGTTGTGGCACAATTGCCATAATTTATGCCAAATTATAAGCAAATTTGTGCCCATAGCTGGTGTAGATTTAATTTTCTGGTGCACAAACTACCTGAATGGACAAACCACCAAATGTATTAAGAAGTGTGAATATTTTTTATAAATTTGGTACATCTTACTACAGTGTATTTTAGACCTTAGATTATGATTATGATTTTAGACCTTAGATACTATTTTAAATCAGTTTTTTTGGAGCGTCAACTTTTTTAAAGGGAATCTATAAGCTGCACTCTACTGATCTCATTGCAGGCAGCATAGTGTAGTTACAGACCTGCTAGTTTCAGTGGTCTATTTCTGTGTTGACAGCCAGTACCTTTAGAGTACTGACCCACTGAACCCTGTAGAGCATGCCAGCGCTGCACGGGAGATTAGCCAGATGCTGCTTGTTGTTGTGCAACAAGAAACCTGACAATCATCACCAAGAGGAGAGGGGGGGGGGGCTGGGGAAGCGAGCCTCGTCGGACTCATCTCTCTTAAAGCATTAGTGTGTGCTATGGGGTTCAGTCGGTTAGTACTGTAAAAGTACTTACTGCCATCACAGAAGTGACAAACCACTGAAATAAGCTGGTGTGCGACTACACTATTGTATTCTGCCCTCTGTGAGAGCATTAAAGTACATCTGACAGGTTCACATTAAGCCTTTTTTTTTTTTACAAATTTATGAAACATCATGTTAAATTTATTGCACAATCACCTATTAATTTTCCAGTCTAAAGTCAAATGATATTTATAAAAAGGTGCCATCAACTTTTACTCCACTAGGGGACAGGAGTACACTTGTAACTTTTTTGTGAACTTTTACAATGCATTTCGGCCTCCCATTTTGTAGATATTTTTACACCTTGGAGTCCACCTGTGGTAAATTCAGTTGATTGGACATGATTTGGAAAGACTCTTGTTTGCATAATGTCTCACAGTTGACACTGCATATCAGAGCAAAAACCAATTCATGAGGAGGAAAGAACTGTTTGTAGAGCTCAGAGACAGGAAAGTGTGGAGGCACAGATCTGGAGAGAGTGTAAAAATATTTCTGCTGCACTAAAAGTTCCCAAGAGCACAGCGAGTTCCGTAATTCTTAAATGAAAGAAGTTAGGAACAAACAGGACTCTTCCTAAAGCTTGCCTCCCCACCAAACTATGTAATCGTGGGAAAAAGACTTTGGTAAGAGAACTGACCAAGGACCCAATGCCCACTCTGGCTGAGCTCCAAAGATCCCCGTATGCAGATGGGAGAAAGTTCCAGACGGTCAACCATCAGTGGAATGCTACATCAGTTAGGCAGAGTTGAAGAAAAAAAGTCTCTCCTCAGCAAAAGACTGCCTGTAGGTTAAAAAAAAAGCACTTAAAGGACTCTCAGACTGAGGCCTCATGCACACGACCGTTGTGTGCATCCGTGGCCGTTGTTCCGTCTTCCGTGATTTTCTGCGGACCCATTGACTTTCAATGGGTCCGTTGAAAACTCGGAAAATGCACCGTTGTTCATCAGCGGCCGTGATCCATGTTTCCTGTCCGTCAAAAAAATAGGACCGGTCCTATTTTTTTGACCGACAACGGTTCACGGACCCATTCAAGTCAAGGGGTCCGTGAAAGAACACGGATGCACACAAGATTGTCATCCACGTCCGTGATCCGTGTCCGTAGGTTACTTTCATACAGACGGATCTGAAGATCCGTCTGCATAAAAGCTTTTTCAGAGCTGAGTTTTCACTTCGTGAAAACTCAGATCCGACAGTATATTCTAACATAGAGGCGTTCCCATAGTGATGGGGACGCTTCTAGTTAGAATATACTGAGAACTGTGTACATGACTGCCCCCTGCTGCCTGGCAGCACCCGATCTCTTACAGGGGGCTGTGATCCGCACAATTAACCCCTCAGGTGCTGCACCTGAAGGGCTTAATTGTGCGTATCATAGCCCCCTGTAAGAGATCAGGGGCTGCCAGGCAGCAGGGGGCAGACCCCCCTACCTCCCAGTTTTAATTTCATTGGTGGCCAGTGCGGCCCCCCCTTCCCTCTATTGTATTAACTCATTGGTGGCCAGTGTGCGGCCTCCCCCCGGCCCCCCCTCCCTCCCTCTATTGTATTAACTCATTGGTGGCCAGTGTGCGGCCTTTTCCCGGCCCCCCCTCCCTCCCTCTATTGTATTAACTCATTGGTGGCCAGTGTGCGGCCTCCCCCCGCCCCCCCCCCCCGATCATTGGTGGCAGCGGAGAGTTCCGATCGGAGTCCCAGTTTAATCGCTAGGGCTCTGATCGGTAACCATGGATACCAGGATGCTACTGCAGTCCTGGTTGCCATGGTTACTTAGCAATATTAGAAGCATCATATTTACCTGCTGCGCTGTCTGTGACCGGCCGGGAGCTCCTCCTTCTGGTAAGTAACAGATCATTAAGCAATGCGCCGCACAGACCTGTCACTTACCAGTAGGAGGAGCTCCCGGCCGGTCACAGACAGCGCAGCAGGTAAGTATGATGCTTCTAATATTGCTAAGTAACCATGGCAGTAGCATCCTGGTTGCCATGGTTACCGATCAGAGCCCCAGCGATTAAACTGGGACTCCGATCAGAACTCTCCGCTGCCACCAATGATGGGGGGCTGGGGGGGCCGCACACTGGCCACCAATGAGTTAATTCAATAGAGGGAGGGAGGGGGGGCCGCACACTGGCCACCAATGATAATACAATAGAGGGAGGGAGGGGGGGCCGGGGTGGGCGCACACTGGCCACCAATGATATTCAAACTGGGGAGGGAGGGGGGTCTGCCCCCTGCTGCCTGGCAGCCCCTGATCTCTTACAGGGGACTATGATACGCACAATTAACCCCTTCAGGTGCAGCACCTGAGGGGTTAATTGTGCTGATCACAGCCCCCTGTAAGAGATCGGGTGCTGCCAGGCAGCAGGGGGCAGTCTTGTACACAGTTCTTAGTATATTCTAACTTGAAGCGTCCTCATCACTATGGGAACGCCTCTGTGTTAGAATATACTGTCGGATATGAGTTTTCTCGATGTAACTCAAATCCGATGATATATTCTAACATAGGGGCGTTCCCATGGTGATGGGGACGCTTCAAGTTAAAATATACCATCGGATTGGAGAAAACTCTGATCAGATGGTATAATAGGGACTCCTGACTTTACATTGAAAGTCAATGGGGGACAGATCCATTTGCAATTGCACCATATTGTGTCAACGTCAAACGGATCCGTCCCCATTGACTTGCATTGTAGGTCAGGACGGATCCGTTTGGGTCCACACGGCCAGACGGACATTTTTCTTCATATCTGTGGATCCTTCAAAAATCAAAGAAGACCGACGGAAGAAAAAACGGACACGGATCACGGACCTACGGACCCCGTTTTTGCGGACCTTAAAAAAAACGGTCGTGTGCATGAGGCCTGAGAGAAACAAAAATATTTGGTCTGATGATACCAGGATTGAACTTTTTGGCCTCATGTCTAAGCATCATGTCAGAAGGAAGCCTGGTACTGCCCAATACCATTGGCACCAGCATCATGCTCTGGGAGTGTTTTAAGATTCTAGGACAGGAAGACTGGTCAGGGTTGAGGGAAAGCTGAACACAGTAAGGCACAGAGATATTCTAAATAAAAATCTGATCTAGAGTGCTGTGCACCTCAGACTGGGACAAAGGTTCACCTTAAAACTAGACAATGACCCTAAGCCCACAGTCAATACAACACAGGGGTATCTTAGGGACATCTATGTGAAAGCCTTTGAGTGGTCTAACCAGAGTCCTGGCTTAAATCCAACCGAGTATCTCTGGAGAAACCAGCAAATGGCTGTCCACCAACAGTCCCATCCTAACAGAGCTTCAGATGATCTAAAGAGTTGAATGATAGAAAATTACCAAATCCAGGTGCAAACCTTGTGGCTAGAGTTGAGCGGACACCTGGATGTTCAGGTTCGACGGGTTCGGCCGAACTTTCAACTTTCGATGTTCTTTTCTGCGCCTACCATGGTGATCACGGGTGGAGGGGAATCAGGGTTCAACGCTGGAGAGGGAGAGTGAGAAAGAGAGACCACATCCAAGGGAGGATACATTTTTTCAAATTTTAAATATTTCTGGGCGTGAACAACCTGACCTTTCCCTCACCCTGCTCTGCACTTTGCATAAAAAAAAACACACACGATCATCTCCTAGCTCACACTGGCAGAAGATCTAACTGTCACATTGCAGCTGGAGCTTCCTGCCGGATCCGCTGATCAGTGTGACAACTGACACCATTTGTAGACGGATCCGGGTGCGGACCCGTCTACAAATGCATTGCAAGAACGGGTCCATCTACCAATGCATTGCAAGAACGGATCCATCTACCAATGCATTGCAAGAACGGGTCCATCTACCAATGCATTGCAAGAACGGATCCGTCTATCCACTTGTCATGCGGATGGACGGATCCGTCTGGCAGTCTTTTTCACACTTTTCATGGTCTGAGCATGCGCAGACCGGAAAGACGGATCCGTCCTTCAGTTGTTTTTCAATGCCGGATCCGGCAGGCAGTTCCGTCGTCGGAGCTGCCTGCCGGATCCGCCGATCAGTGTGACAACTGACAGCATTTGTAGATGGATCCGGGTGCGGATCCGTCTACAAATGCATTGCAAGAACGGATCCATCTACCTATGCAGTGCAAGAAAGGATCCATCTACTAATGCAGTGCAAGAACGGATCCGTCTACCAATGCATTGCAAGAACAGATCCATCTACCAATGCATTGCAAAAACGGATCCATCTACCAATGCATTGCAAGAACGGATCCGTCTATCCTCTTGTCATGCGGATGGACGGATCCGTCTGGCAGTCTTTTTCACACTTTTCATGGTCTGCGCATGCGCAGACCAGAAGGACGGATCCGTCCTTCAGTTGTTTTGCAATGCCGGATCCGGCAGGCAGTTCCGTCGTCGGAGCTGCCTGCCGGATCCGCCGATCAGTGTGACAACTGACAGCATTTGTAGATGGATCCGGGTGCGGATCCGTCTACAAATGCATTGCAAGAACGGATCCATCTACCTATGCAGTGCAAGAAAGGATCCGTCTACTAATGCAGTGCATGAACGGATCCGTCTACCAATGCATTGCAAGAACAGATCCATCTACCAATGCATTGCAAAAACGGATCCATCTACCAATGCATTGCAAGAACGGATCCGTCTATCCTCTTGTCATGCGGATGGACGGATCCGTCTGGCAGTCTTTTTCACACTTTTCATGGTCTGCGCATGCGCAGACCAGAAGGACGGATCCGTCCTTCAGTTGTTGTGCAATGCCAGTTCCGGCAGGCAGTTCTGTCGTCGGAGCTGCCTGCTGGATCCGCCGATCAGTGTGACAACTGACAGCATTTGTAGACGGATCCGGGTGCGGATCCGTCTACAAATGCATTGCAAGAACGGATCCGTCTACAGATGCAGTGGAAGAACGGATCCATCTACAAATACATTGCAAGAACGGATCCATCTACAAATGCAGTGCAAGAACGGATCCGTCTACAGATGCAGTGGAAGAACGGATCCATCTACAAATGCATTGCAAGAACGGATCCATCTACAGATGCAGTGGAAGAACGGATCCATCTACAAATGCATTGCAAGAACGGATCCATCTACAAATGCAGTGCAAGAACGGATCCGTCTACAGATGCAGTGGAAGAACGGATCCATCTACAAATGCATTGCAAGAACGGATCCATCTACAGATGCAGTGGAAGAACGGATCCATCTACAAATGCATTGCAAGAACGGATCCGTCTACAGATGCAGTGGAAGAACGGATCCATCTACAAATGCATTGCAAGAACGGATCCATCTACAAATGCAGTGCAAGAACGGATCCGTCTACAGATGCAGTGGAAGAACGGATCCATCTACAAATGCATTGCAAGAACGGATCCATCTACAAATGCAGTGCAAGAACGGATCCGTCTACAAATGCATTGCAAGAACGGATCCGTCTATCCGCTTGTCATGCGGATGGACAGATCCATCTGGCAGTCTTTTTCACACTTTTCATGGTCTGCACATGTGCAGACCAGAAGGACGGATCCGTCCTTCAGTTGTTTTGCAATGCCGGATCCAGCAGGCAGTTCCGACGACGGAACTGCCTGCTGGATCCGGCATTGCAAAACAACTGAAGGACCGATCCGTCCTTCTGGTGAACAGCCTGTCGGATACGTCCTGCCGCTAGTGTGAAAATACCCTTACACTAGTGTGAAAGTACCATTATCAGTATCTGTATCTAAGCAATATCTATATTATTCTAATATACAGTACAGACCAAAAGTTTGGACACACCTTCTCATTCAAAGAGTTTTCTTTATTTTCATGACTATGAAAATTGTAGATTCACACTGAAGGCATCAAAACTATGAATTAACACATGTGGAATTATATACATAACAAACAAGTGTGAAACAACTAAAAATATGTCATATTCTAGGTTCTTCAAAGTAGCCACCTTTTGCTTTGATTACTGCTTTGCACACTCTTGGCATTCTCTTGATGAGCTTCAAGAGGTAGTCCCCTGAAATGGTTTTCACTTCATAGGTGTGCCCTGTCAGGTTTTATAAGTGGGATTTCTTGCCTTATAAATGGGGTTGGGACCATCAGTTGCGTTGAGGAGAAGTCAGGTGGATACACAGCTGATAGTCCTACGGAATAGATTGTTAGAATTTGTATTATGGCAAGAAAAAAGCAGCTAAGTAAAGAAAAACTAGTGGCCATCATTACTTTAAGAAATGAAGGTCAGTCAGTCAGCCGAAAAATTGGGAAAACTTTGAAAGTAAGGGCTATTTGACCACGAAGGAGAGTGATGCGGTGCTGCGCCAGATGACCTGGCCTCCACAGTCACCGGACCTGAACCCAATCGAGATGGTTTGGGGTGAGCTGGACCGCAGAGTGAAGGCAAAAGGGCCAACAAGTTCTAAGCATCTCTGGGAACTCCTTCAAGACTGTTGGAAGACCATTTCAGGGGACTACCTCTTGAAGCTCATCAAGAGAATGCCAAGAGTGTGCAAAGCAGTAATCAAAGCAAAAGGTGGCTACTTTGAAGAACCTAGAATATGACATATTTTCAGTTGTTTCACACTTGTTTGTTATGTATATAATTCCACATGTGTTAATTCATAGTTTTGATGCATTCATAGTCATGAAAATAAAGAAAACTCTTTGAATGAGAAGGTGTGTCCAAACTTTTGGTCTGTACTGTATATTCAATATGCTTAGATAAATATATATATTGGTGACAGATATGGATTATATATAGCTATAGCAATAAATATGATGGACAATTATATATTTATTTTTCCCAGGGGGTGGTAACTGTACAATGTGTAGTTGTGGAGGGTACCATGGCTGTAAGTACGATCCCCAGACACAGAGGGGATCACACTAACTCTAGCCCCAGTGAGAGCAGGAGGGAGAAACATACCCTGCTGCCCGAGAAGAGATCGCCTCGGCTCTGGTACGTACCGCGCATGAGCGATCGCCTACAATCGCCGAGGCAGTGTTAGAAGAGCTGGTGAGGGGCAGGCACCAGAGGCTCTGATGTCTCATTTACAGAGCTGGGCCACTCCCTCAAGCAGGGAGAAGCCTGTAAACGAGACGTCATCACCAGAGACGGCTTGATGACGTTGGGGGTCACATGACATAAGGAATTCACATAAGTGAACTGGCCAAACGGAGAAAGATAGATAATGTAAGTGATTTAAAGAATGGTTTAATAGAATATAATAACAATAATTAGAATAAATATATTTAAGTCGGATAACCCCTTTAAGCATTGAATAAAAGGATGTGGCGCGCATTAATTACTGAAGAATTTATTAAATTTGATTCCCTGTCAACTATGCAGAGCAGGGGTTTCTATCCGGCAAAATTTGAAAAATGTCACCTGACAATGTAATTGACGATTTTTTTAAATTTATGTTCGTGTCACCTATGTAGAGGTGCCCCAGTGACATCCACCATCCATTTGGATATCTTCTCTATCAACTTTCGATGTTCTCTTCTGAGCCTACCATGTTGATCAAGGTTATCGGCAAATCAGGGTTCCACGCCGGAGAGGGGAGCGTGAGAAAAAGAGACCAAATTTAAGGGAGATAAACTTATAAAAAAAAATTGGGATCGAGCGGAAATGTGGTCAAATCTGTTAAATTGCAAATGTGGGACAAATTACAGAAGCCCAAATGTGGGCCAGAAGAGTAAAGCGGAATTATGGGAAAAATTATTGAGGTCAACATTTTTGACAAATTACAGAAGCCCAAATGTGGGCCAGAAGAGTAAAGCGGAATTATGGGAAAAATTATTGTGGCAAAACTTTTGGACAAATTACAGATGCCCAAATGTGGGCCAGAAGAGTAAAGCGGAATTATGGAAAAATTATTGAGGTAAAATTTTTTGCCAAATTACAGAAGCCCAAATGTGGGTCAGAAGAGTAAAGCAGAATAATGGGAAAAATTATTGAGGGAAAAATTTTGGACAAATTACAGAAGCCCAAATGTGGGCCAGAAGAGTAAAGCGGAAATGTGGGAAAAGCTGTTAAAGTGCAAATGTGGTACAAATTACAGAAGCCCAAATGTGGTCTAAAAGAGTAAAGCGGAAATGTGGGGACAAAGTATTGAAGCGCAAATGTTGGCCAAAAGAGTAAAGTGGAAATGTGGGACAAATTATTGAAGCGCAAATGTGGTGCAACTTGTTAAAGTTTGAGCATTGAATCAAAGGAGGTGGCGCGCATCAATTAAAGAAGAATTTCAGAAATTTTATTCCCTGTCAACTATGCAGAGCAGGGGTTAATTCACGTCTAAGGCCTCATGCACATGACCGTTGTGTGCATCCGTGTCCGTTGTTCCGTTTTCCGTGATTTTCTGCGGACCCATTGACTTTCAATGGGTCAGTTGAAAACTCGGAAAATGCACCGTTGTTCATCCTCGTCCGTGATCCGTGTTTCCTGTCCGTCAAAAAAATATGACATGTCCTATTTTTTTGGATTAGTAGAACTACAGGTAACAGCACTCTGCTAGTCAATTGCAGATATAAGCAAACACTGAAAAAATAACGAAAGGTAGCGTGCACCTGCGTTCTCATATTTACTTATTATAGAGGTGCTGGTTCGTTTGTTTTTCTTCCCTATTGTCACTGCCACTGGGGGGTGGCTCCCCCTGGTGGTGAGTTTGAACCGCGCACCACCGCCCATTTACCATGTGCTTTTATTTAGATAGCTTGTACAGCTGTATTCTACTTTGCCCATACTGCAGACTCATAGCCTGAGAGAGGCATGTGTAGGATATAGCTGGGTGCTACTTTGCCCAGATTGTAGGCTGTAAGCCCAGGAGAGGCATGTTAGAGTAGGCCCCATCTGATTAGAAGCCACCTTGTGGTCTGGTAGATGGGCCCGAAATATTTTTGATCAATTATATGCGCAAAGAGCTTCTAGCTGCATTTGCAGTAAGTATGGCCACCAAGCATTAAAATGAACCAGGCATGGTGCCCTCAGGACTTGTCCGTACCTTGTGCAGAATAGACATGTATACCGGCACTAACCAGCCATTGTTATACTGCATCGCAATTGCTCATTCTTGTATTTTGGATATTTCACACTCTTTTGGAGTGTACCCTAATTTAAAAAAATAAAATTAAAACCAAAAACCTGTGTTGGCTACCTCGTCCTCCTCCACCGCCGCTTCCACCTACACCGCTACGTCCACCGCCTCCTGAAACTCCTACTCCATATGGAACTCCACCTCCTAAATCAAATATTTTTTTTATAATTGTACGTATTTTATTTTATATCATTTCACTACTTTGTCAGTTAAATTTTCTGGAGAAATCATTTACATTTTCGGGTAAAATTCACCAATTTTTGGGTGGGATGTACCACTGCTATACCTAGTAGGCCGGGCAAGGGATGTGCGTCAAACCGGCTAGACCCAGAGCTGCTACGAGATTTCGCCCATTATTGCACACCACCAGGCCAGGCTTGAGGCTGACTGGCACAAACCACTCATCGGTCTGTTGTTCAAGGCCCGTCCACAGCTCCTGCGCGGTGTGGGTTTGTCCCCCAAACAGATATGTTTTAAAACTGCCTGCTGTCGTTTACCCCTGGCTGTGCTGAAGTTGGTGGTGAAGGTGTAACGCTGACCGGATGAGGAGCTGGTAGAGGATGAGTAAGCAGAGTAGGAGGAGGAAGCAACAGTAGGCAAACTGAAGCGCCCTGCAATCCTCGGTGGTGGAAGAACATGCGCCAAACTGCTATCCGCCTCAGGCCCAGCTGCCATTGCATTTACCCAGTGTGCTGTTATGGAGATATAACGGCCCTGACCGTTCTTACTGGTCCACATATCCATAGTGAGGTGCAACTTGCCACAGATGGCATTGCGCAGTGCTCACCTGATTTTGTCCCCTACTTGGTTGTGCAGGGAAGGGATGGCTCTCCTGGAAAAGTAGTGGCGGCTGGGCACGACGTCTCCACCAGACGGAATGACATCATTTCAAAGGCCAGTAATTTATAAATGCTGGCATTCAGGGCTAGGGATCACAGGTGGGTAGGGGGGTAATTCCTCTTCCTCTCCAGCGTTTGGGAGATGGAGAACTGAACGCTTCCTTGGGACATTGTGGAGATGCTTGGTGACCCAGGTGTTGGTGTTGCTGGCAGATCCTCTGTTTGCGGGGTGCCAGGTGGCACTGTCACTCCAAAGGTGCATGGAGAGGCCACGACTGCAGCAGAAGAGGAAGCAGGAGGAGCCAGAGACATTTCTTGGTTTTTGAGGTGTCTACTCCACCGCAGCTTGTGCTTTGCACTTAAATGCCTGGTCATGCAGGTTGTGCTCAGGTAGAGAACGTTTATGCCTCGCTTCAGGCTCTGATTGCACAGTGTGCAAACCACTCGTGTCTTGTCGTCAGCACATTGTCTATCCTTGGAGCTGGCTTTGGTGTGTTCGGTCCCTTGCTGCTGTGGGAAGTAGCAGGCGTACTGTCTAGAGGACGGACGCTCCGCTTTTGCACCCTGCTCCCTCTTCTGCTGTGCTGGTGGCTTTGTGCGACCACCGCCTCTTCCTCAGAACTACATAGGTCACTCGCTTGACCTTGATTCCATGTGGGGTCGAGGACCTCATCGTCCTCCACATCATCTTCCACCTAGTCTTCACCCCTGCCTTCCTTGTCTGTCTGCACACTTTTGAGACCCCCAGAAGTTGGCACCTGTGTTTCTTCATCATCCGAGACGTGCTGCGATGGTCCTCCCATGTACTCATCTTGAAAGATAAGTGGTTGGGCATCGGTGCACTCAATCTCTTCCACTTCTGGGGCAGGGCTAGGTGGATGCCCCTGGGAAACCCTGCTAACAGAGTCATCAAAAAGCAGAAGAGACTGCTGCATGACTTGGAGTTCAGACTGCTTGGCTGATTTGAAAGGGGGTGAGGTGAAAGATTGATGGACATGGGCTGCAGGTGCCAACTGTGGTCTTTCAGCAGGAGACTGGGTGGGAGACAATGTGAAGGAACTGGATCCACTGTCAGCAACCCAATCTACTATCGCCTGTACTTGTTCAGGCCTCACCATTCATAGAGCCACATTAGGCCCGACCAAATACCGCTGCAGGTTCTGTCGCCTACTCGCACCTGAGGAAGGGTTTTCACTTGTGCTTGTAGCTGGCATAGATCGACGACGTCCTCTCCCTACAACAGGAGCTCCACCAGCAGCACCACGACCTGGGCCACGTCCCTTATTTGACGCTCTCCTCATATTTCTCGAATTTAGGATCTTCCCCTAAATGGGTGTTTAATTAATAGTAGAATAGAACGACAGTATGTAAAGGGTGTATCTTACACTGCCTGAACCAGACTAGACCTGAATTAAAGATATTTACCCAAATTGGCTGTATTTCAAATGCCTGAATCAAACCCCTGTATGTAAAGGGTGTATCTCACACGGCCTGACCCAAAGTAGGCCTCAATTAAATATATGTTTGCCCAAAATAGCTGTATTTCAAATGCCTGAATCAAACCCCTGTATTTAAAGGGTATATCTCACACGGCCTGACCCACAGTAGGCCTGAATTAAAGATTTGTGCAGCAAATGGCGGTATTTCAAATCTCTGAATCTAACCCAAATGTATTAAGGGTGTATCTCACAATGACATACAGTACAGACCAAAAGTTTGGACACACCTTCTCATTCAAAGAGTTTTCTTTATTTTCATGACTATGAAGGCATCAAAACTATGAATTAACACATGTGGAATTATATACATATCAAACAAGTGTGAAACAACTGAAAATATGTCATGTTCTAGGTTCTTCAAAGTAGCCACCTTTTGCTTTGATTACTGCTTTGCACACTCTTGGCATTCTCTTGATGAGCTTCAAGAGGTAGTCCCCTGAAATGGTCTTCCACCAGTCTTGAAGGAGTTCCCAGAGATGCTTAGCACTTGTTGGCCCTTTTGCCTTCACTCTGCGGTCCAGCTCACTCCAAACCATCTCGATTGGGTTCAGGTCCGGTGACTGTGGAGGCCAGGTCATCTGGCGCAGCACCCCATCACTCTCCTTCATGGTCAAATAGCCCTTACTTTCAAAGTTTTCCCAATTTTTTGGCGGACTGATTGACCTTCATTTCTTAAAGTAATGATGGCCGCTCGTTTTTCTTTACTTAGCTGCTTTTGTCTTGCCATAATACAAATTCTAACAGTCTATTCAGTAGGACTATCAGCTGTGTATCCACCTGACTTCTCCTCAACGCAACTGATGGTCCCAACCCCATTTATAAGGCAAGAAATCCCACTTATTAAACCTGACAGCGCACACCTGTGAAGTGAAAACCATTTCAGGGGACTACCTCTTGTGGCTCATCAAGAGAATGCCAAGAGTGTGCAAAGCAGTAATCAAAGCAAAAGGTGGCTACTTTGAAGAACCTAGAATATGACATATTTTCAGTTGTTTCACACTTGTTTGTTATGTATATAATTCCACATGTGTTAATTCATAGTTTTGATGCCTTCAGTGTAAATCTACAATTTTCATAGTCATGAAAATAAAGAAAACTCTTTGAATGAGAAGGTGTGTCCAAACTTTTGGTCTGTACTGTATGCAGCAAAGGCTGCCAAATAAACTTTTTTTGCTCAAACGGGTGTTTGTTTAATAACTCAATATGGCAGCAGTGTATAACCCAGGAATTTCAAACGTCAAGATGCTGCAAGGCCTGAAATATTATGTATTTTGCCCCAAAAAAGGGTGTTTTATTAATGAAAGAATATAAGCCCTTTATATACAGGGTGTATCTCACACGGCCTGACCCACAGTAGGCCTGAATTAAAGATTTGTGCACCAAATGGCGATATTTCAAATATCTGAATCTAACCCAAATGTATTAAGGGTGTATCTCACAATGACATATGCAGCAAAGGCTGCCAAATAAACATTTTTTGCCCAAACGAGTGTTTGTTTAAAAACTGAATTTGATAGCAGTATATAAGCCTCTCATTTCACACGTGCTGATGCTGCAAGGCTTGAAAATAGTGTTTTTTTGGCAAAAAATTGTGTTTTTAAAACCCCAGAGAATGATGGGTGTATTTCTAGCTTAAATTCCACACTGACTAATCCAGATGTTATATATTGCCAAAAAAGTGTTTTTTTGGTAACAGAATATGAAAGCTGTGTATATTAAACTTGAATTTAACACTTGCAGATCTGGAAAATAGTGTTTTTTGGCAACAAAGTGTGTTTTTAAAACCCCAGGAAATAATGGCTGTATTTCTAGCTTAAATTGCACACTGACTAATCCAGATGTTGTAAATTGACCAAAAAATTTTGATTTTCAATGTCCCAAAAGCTCAGATGCAGTGCCTGTGCACTGAGCTTGCATAAAATGGCCGCCGCTGCCGCCCACCTGACTGACTTATTAAAGTAATTTTTTTTCGGTCACTGGGCTCAGGGCAAGATAAAAAAAATTGTGCCCTGCACCCACAAAACACAATGTATGTAGATCGCTGAGTTAGATTCAGATTTTGAGCAAAGACTCTCTCCTATTCTTTCCCTGAAATCACCAGCAGCATCCTCTCCCTACACTAAGCACAGCAGAGTGACGTGCAGCGCTACGTGACTCCAGCTTATATAAAGGCTGGGTCACATGCTACACTGGCCAATCACAGCCATGCCATTAGTAGGCATGGCTGTGATGGCTTCTAAGGTCAGACAGTTAACCGCTTGTTGATTGGCTCCTCTGCAGCCTTTCAAAAAGCACCAAGAAGGCGCCGAACACCGAACCCAAACTTTTACTGAAATGTTCGGGGTCCAAAAATCCTAAAGTTCAGTACGATCCCGAACTTTACAGTTCGGGTTTGCTCAACCCTACTTGTGGCATCATACCCAAAAAGACCGGAGGCTGTAATCTCTGCTTAAGGAGCTTCTACTAATTACTGATTAAAGTATCTGAATACAGTACTTATGTCAATACTGGGGTTGAGCGAACCCGAACTGTAAAGTTCGGGTTCGTACCGAACTTTAGGTGTTCGGCGCTTTCTTGACTGCACAGCAGCCAATCAACAAGCGTCATACTACTTGCTCCAAGAGGCCATCACAGCCATGCCTACTAATGGCATGGCTGTGATTGGCCAGAGCAGCATGTGACCCAGGCCCTATATAAGCTTGAGTCACGTAGCGCTGCACGTCACTCTGCTGTTCTAAGTGTAGGGAGAGGATGCTGCTGGACTTGTGATTTCAGGGAGAGAATAGGAGAGAACCTAACTCAGCGATCTACCTAGAAATTGTTGTGTGGGTGCAGGTCACAATCGTTTTACCCTGCCCTGAGGCCATTGACCAAAAAAAAAAAAAACTTTTATAATTCTGTTAGTTAGGTGGGTGGCGGCGGCGGCGGCGGTGGCCATTTTATGCAAGCTCAGTGCACCAGCACTGCATCTGAGCTTTTGGGACATTGCAAATCACCATTAGTTTGGCAAACTACAACATCTGGATTAGTCAGTGTGCAATTTAAGGTAGAAATACACCCATCATTTTCTGGGGTTTGAAAAACACACTTTAAAAAAAAAAAATGTATTTTCCATATCTGCAAGTGTTAAATTCAAGTTTTATATATACAGCTTTCATATTCTGTTACCAAAAAAATACATTTTGGGCAATCTACAACATCTGGACTAGTCAGTGTGCAATTTAAGCTAGAAATACACACATCATTTTCTGAGGTTTGAAAAACACAATTTTTTTTTCAAAAAACAGTATTTTCCAGATCTGCAAGTGTTAAATTCAAGTTTAATATATGCAGCTTTCATATTCTGTTACCAAAAAAGTACTTTTTTGGCAATCTACAACATCTGGATTAGTCAGTGTGCAATTTAAGGTAGAAATACACCCATAATTTTCTGTAGTTTGAAAAACACACTTTATTTTTTTTCAAAAAACAGTATTTTCCAGATCTGCAAGTGTTAAATTCAAGTTTAATACATACAGCTTTCATATTCTAAATAAATCGTAGTGGGGCACTCTCTATAGTGAAGGATCTTTATTGGTAATCAGATAAAATATTTAACAGTAATTAACATTCCATAGGTCAGAGATATAGTACTAAAATATCGACAATAAGTGGCAATAATAATCAACTGGATATAATCATTAAAACCTAAAAAAGAATGAAATCTTATACATAAATATACAAATCACAATAATCAATATATTCTAAAAAGGCAACACTGTAGGGCCTCCAATAATAAAAATAATCGTTAGAAATAGTCGACCATAAATATTCGATAATAATATTCGATATTAAATATTCGATGATGAAATTGGCTGGTAAAATTCGAAGGTAAGAAAATCACAAAAGAATGAACCATCAAGTTCTTCTGAATATTCTGGTTATGTGCCAGCTACTGACCGATTTTTAGCACACTTAAAGTCAGTCGCCAAGATTCGGAACACAAATGGAAGTCAATAGTGTATGGAGCGGCGTTCCACTCGCTACAAACAGACAGCGGCTTCCCGCTGTATTTTAGACTGAAAAGCTATCACTTGATTCTGAATGGAATTTGCACAGTCTTACCGGGAGGACTTTTAAATGGACTTCAGGCCCTCGACACGGTCTACTTTCTTTGAGGATTAGGATTCCGGTCTCAAGGGCTGTTTGGTTAAGTTTGAATTCCGTGCCAAAACCTCTAAATACACGTGGTCTTGTATTAGAGCCGGATATCTTTCGTGCAGTAGTGGTTTCTTTCTTTGGCGGTTCGATATTTCATACGATGATATCCATGCTTCCTCAGTCTGGCAATGTGCGTTTCCAAATGGGGGTAATACCAGACGCGTTTCGGGGTTTTAGCGCAGTGACTCCTTCATCAGTGGTTAACATCCCCCTATTCATGCCCCACCTTTATAGTGGGCAAAGTGTGTATGAAAACCTGGTTTGGAATACGATTTTTTGAATGTCCCTGGGTCTCAAATTTTCCCAAAAGAACCTCCCATATATCTGCATATAAAACTATCAACATTCTTACTGGTCGACTAATAGTATAAAAATTTATATATATAAATTTACCACAATATAACATAGAACAAGCACCAAATACATCTGAAAATCCGCCAAGAAGTCTTTCTGTATATAACGAGAATAGAGTGACATTTTGCATGCAGTTGGTGGTAGTTTGTAATTTTTTTTTTTAATATATCTTACCTTTTTATATATATATATATCTTACCTTTTTAGACTATTATAAATTAGATGAGATTATGAGAACTGCTTTCTCTTCTTAAATTTTAACTTTTTAGAAAAAACGCACTGGAACCGCATTGAAAACGCATGCGATACTGGTGCGTTTTTTATACTATATGATGCAGAAGCAGATGTAGAGTAACTACATAAAAGGTTTTTTGTCTAGCAAATTGCAAACAGTGGGTTTTCACGTTTTTATGTACTTGTGCTTTTATATATATTTTTTATGTCCCATTTAAGAAATATATTCTATGATATATTGTGGTAAATTTATATATATACATTTTTATACTATTAGTCGACCAGTATGACTGTAAGAATGTTGATAGTTTTATATGCAGATATATGTGAGGTTCTTTTGGGAAAATTTGAGACCCAGGGACATTCAAAAAATCGTATTCCAAACCAGGTATTTATACACACTTTGCCCACTATAAAGGTGGGGCATGAATAGGGGGATGTTAACCACTGATGAAGGGGTCACTGCTCTAAAACCCCGAAACGCGTCTGGTATTACCCCCATTTGGAAAAGCACATTGCCAGGCTGCGGAGGCATGGACATCATAGTATGAAATATCGAACCGCCAAAGAAAGAAACCACTACTGCACGAAAGATATCCGGCTCTAATACAAGACCACGTGTATTTAGAGGTTTTGGCGCGGAATTCAAACTTAACCAAACAGCCCTTGAGACCGGAATCCTAATCCTCAAAGAAGGTAGACCGTGTCGAGGGCCTGAAGTCTAAAATACAGCACAACGCCGCTGTCTGTTTGTAGCGAGTGGAACGCCGCTCCATACACTATTGACTTCCATTTGTGTTCCGAAACTTGGCGACTGACTTTATGTGTGCTAAAAATCGGTCAGTAGCTGGCACATAACCCGAATATTCGGAAGAACTTGATGTCACGAGGGTGTCAAGAGCCACGCCCGACTCCGTTATACCCGGGGTCAGGAAGTCGCAGCGGGTGGCTGCGCGCTCTATATAGACAGATTGTGCTGTTTCTTTATGGTAGCTTTCTGGGTTTGCCTTGCAACCCTTTTTGGCTCACTCAGGGATCCGTAGCTCCTTCTCCTCAGCTGTTTCTTGTCCAGCACTCCCAACCTCCTTATATTCCCCTCTCACACTTCTCTGGTTGCCAGATATAGAGCTTCCTGCCTGGACTTCTATACTGACCCACTGGAGCTGTGTAACTGTGTTCCCTGGTTGTTGTTCCAGTACGTTACCCTCCGGATCCCTGTTGGGCCTTCGTGGTCTGCTGTTGTCGCCCACCTGGGATTATATGTTTGTCTGTATTGTCTGTCCTCTCCTTGGTGTATTCCTCTTAGTGTCAGTGGTGCGGACTAGTGATCCCACTAGGGACGTCAGGGCAGTCTAGGGACGTCAGGGCAGTCAGGTGCCAGCCGCAAGGTGAGTCAGGGGTCACCACCTTTCCCTCTCCCTTGGACAGGGCCTTCCCATTTCCCTCCCTTTGTGTGACGCCGGTCATTACATTATATCTGGCCCTTATTTTGTGTAGGTAAAAAAATAAAAAATAAAAAAAAATAATTTTTTTCTTTCTACCTACTTAGAATCCAGTATGGATCCAATTGCTGCTTTGTCAAAGCAACTTCAAGACCTGTCTTTGGAGGTGGCAGGATTGAAGGCGTCGGTCCTCCAGCAACAGCAGCAATTACAACAGACCGCAAGCCCAGCGGTTGCTACAGGTAACCAGGTTGTTGCGGAACCCAAGGTTGCTCTTCCTGACAGATTTTCTGGGGGAAGGGACAAATTTGTGACGTTCCGTGAGGCCTGTAAATTATATTTTAAGTTGCGCCCTTACTCCTCTGGTAATGAAGAACAGCGGGTGGGGGTTGTTATTTCCCTGCTGCAGGGTGACCCGCAATCCTGGGCGTTCTCTTTACCCGCTGATTCCCAGGCTCTCCGGTCAGTGGATGAATTTTTTGGGGCCTTGGGTCTCATATATGACGACCCTGACCGAGTCGCACAGGCTGAATCAAAATTACGGAGACTCCTACAGGGAGAGCGGCCAGTAGAGGAGTATTGCTCAGAGTTCCGTAGGTGGGCTACGGATACCCAGTGGAACGACCCGGCTCTCAGGAGTCAGTTCTGCTCTGGGTTTATCCGAAAGGATTAAGGATGCGCTTGCGCTGTATGAGACTCCCTTTTCCCTTGATGCGGTTATGTCCCTTGCTATCAGAATAGATAGATGTCTTAGGGACAGATTGAAAAAAACGGAGCAATTGGTAACCCCTCCCAAGCAGCAGTTAGTCTGTACGGACTTAGACGAGCCTATGCAGCTAGGAGGAACTACTCGTCAGGTCCATCCTCCTGAGGCTCGCGGTTAGTTTTTTCTGTGGGGAGAGGGGTCATTTTATTAATGTCTGTCCTTCCTTCCTCAAAAACAAAAGACCGTCGGAAAACTACTAACCCCAGGCTGTGTGGAGGATGTCAGCCGGGGGGTATACGTTTCCTCCATACGAACATCGCAATTTGTGTTGCCAGCGGTTGTTGTTTTTGGCGTTAAGATGGAGACTATTTCTTTTTTTCTAGACAGTGGAGCATGAGTAAATTTGATAGATGCCCAATTTGCCCACACTATGGGTTTGTCTCTCTGTACGCTACAGAGACCTATTCCCATATTCGCTATTGATTCTGCTCCTCTGTCTCAGAGAAACCTCACTCACATTGTCCATAACTTACACCTTCGGGTAGGGGACCACCATAACGAGTTGCTTTCATGTTATGTTCTGGAGGGGCTTCCCACTCCGGTGGTGTTGGGTCTTCCCTGGTTGGTAGCGCACAATCCAGTGGTGGATTGGCAGGCCAGGGAGATATTGGAGTGGAGTGAGCATTGCAGAGAAAATTGCTTAAATAGCAATTGCTTAGTCGCCTCCATAGCTACCCTACCTACATTTGTTTCGGACTTTGAGGACGTTTTTTCTGAAAAGGGTTGTCAGAAGTTACCACCTCACCGTCCTTATGATTGCCCGGTTAACCTGATTCCCGGTGCAAAATTACCCAAGACCAGGTTATATAATCTTTCGGGTCCGGAGAGACAAGCCATGAAAGATTATATCTCCGAGAGCTTGGCTAAGGGACACATCAGACCCTCTTCTTCACCCGTGGCTGCAGGGTTTTTCTTCGTTAAAAAGAAAGATGGGGGCCTGCGTCCTTGCCTAGATTTTCGCGAATTAAACCGGATAACCATCCGAGACCCATACCCTCTTCCTCTCATTCCTGACCTGTTTAATCAGATTGCGGGTGCTAGGTGGTTCTCCAAACTTGATCTTAGGGGGGCCTACAATCTGATTCGTATTAAGGAAGGGGATGAGTAGAAGACATCTTTTAACACCCCTGAGGGGCATTATGAAAATCTAGTCATGCCTTTCGGTCTGACCAATGCCCCTTCTGTCTTCCAACATTTCGTTAATGACATTTTTAGTCATCTTATCGGCAGGTTTGTGGTGATATACCTAGATGATATTTTAATTTATTCGTCTGATCTGAAAACACATGAGGTGCATGTCAGACAGGTACTGCAGGTCCTACGGATGAATAAATTATATGCTAAAATTGAAAAGTGTGTCTTCGCCATTCAGGAAATACAGTTCCTAGGTTATTTATTATCTGCTTCAGGTTTCCGTATGGATCCTAGGAAGGTCCAGGCAATTTTAGATTGGGATCTTCCTGAGAACCTCAAAGCACTGCAACGGTTCTTGGGCTTCGCAAATTTCTATAGAAAATTCATTAAAAATTATTCGGTGATTGTAAAACCCCTTACTGACATGACTAGGAAGGGGACTGATTTTTCTAAATGGTCTGACGCCGCTAAAATTGCTTTTTCCTCTCTAAGAGAGAGGTTCACCTCGGCACCTGTACTAATCCAACCTGATGTCTCCCAGCCTTTTATTGTTGAAGTCGATGCATCAGAGGTGGGAGTGGGGGCTGTGCTGTCTCAGGGTCCGTCTCCTGGCAAATGGCGTCCTTGTGCTTTCTTTTTAAAAAAACTATCTGCAGCAGAAAAGAACTATGATATTGGCAATAGGGAACTATTAGTGATTAAACTAGCGTTTGAAGAATGGTGTCACTTTTTAGAGGGGGCAATCCACCCCGTCACTGTGATTACGGACCACAAAAACCTTCTGTACCTCGAATCAGCTAAGCGTCTCACCCCTAGACAAGCTAGGTGGTCACTATTTTTTACCAGGTTTAACTTTGTTATTACCTATCGTCCTGGGGCAAAAAATACCAAGGCAGATGCATTATCTCGTTGTTTCCCTGGAGGGGGTAATGTGAGTGATCCGGTACCCATTCTACAAAGAGGAGTGGTTGTCTCTGCGGTACACTCTGTTCTGGAGGGGAAGGTGTTAGAGGCCCAGGGGGACGCCCCGGTCTCTTGCCCCTCAGAGAAATTGTTTGTACAGTTGAACCTGCGTCTCGAATTATTAAAGGAACATCATAATTCGGCACTTGCTGGGCACCTGGGTAGTAAAGCAACCTTGGAGCTATTGTCTTGTCGTTTTTGGTGGCCAAGGTTGCGTCAGGATGTAATGGATTTTGCGTCTTCTTGTTCTACTTGTGCGCGCGCGAAAGTCTCTCATACACGTCCTGCAGGGTCTTTATTGCCAATTGTCATTCCCAATAGGCCATGGACACATCTGTCAATGGATTTTATCACTGACTTACCTTTGTCTGCGGGTAAAACAGTTATCTTGGTAGTAGTGGACAGGTTTAGCAAAATGGTGCACTTCATTGCGTTACCCGCACTACCTAATGCTAAGACTCTTGCTCAGGTATTCATCAGTGAAATCGTGAAGCTTCACGGGGTCCCTTCCGATGTTGTTTCGGATCGGGGAACCCAGTTTATTTCTAAGTTTTGGAAAGCTTTTTGTTCCCGTTTGGGGGTACACTTGTCCTTTTCCTCAGCTTTCCATCCTCAGTCGAATGGACAGACTGAGCGTACCAACCAAAACCTTGAGACATATCTAAGATGTTTTGTGTCTGAAAACCAAGAGGTGTGGTCATCATATTTACAATTAGCCAAGTTTGCCATAAATAATCGCCGTCAGGAATCTACTGGTAAGTCACCATTTCTTGGTGCATATGGTTTTCATCCCCAATTCTGTACTTTCAAAGAGGGGGGGGTCTTCTGGGGTTCCCGAAGAGGAACGTTTTTCATCATCTCTTTCATCGGTATGGCAGAAGGTGCAAGCTAACTTGAAAAATATGGGAGGTAAATATAAATGCATGGCTGATAAGAGACGGTCGCCAGGTCCGGACCTAGGAGTGAATGACTATGTGTGGTTGTCTACTAGGAATATTAAATTAAAGGTTCCCTCTTGGAAACTGGGTCCTAGGTTCATTGGCCCTTACAAAATAGTAGCCATCATTAACCCCGTGGCTTTTCGCCTGGAGCTACCTCAGACTTTTAAAATCCATAACGTCTTCCATAAGTCGTTACTCAAGAAATATGTTCCACCTCTAGAACCGTCACCGCTGCCACCCCCTCCTGTTGTTGTGGATGGTAATCTACAGTTTCAAATATCCAAAATTGTTGATTCTCGTCGGGTCCGCCGCTCTCTTCAATATCTGGTGCATTGGAGGGGTTACGGTCCCAAGGAAAGAATGTGGGTTCCAGCGTCTGAGGTAAACGCCGACAGGTTAGTTCGGGCTTTTCATGCCTCTCATCCTGAGAGACCTAGTCCTGAGTGTCCGGAGGCCCCTCGTAGAGAGGGGGGTACTGTCACGAGGGTGTCAAGAGCCACGCCTGACTCCGTTATACCCGGGGTCAGGAAGTCACAGCGGGTGGCTGCGCGCTCTATGTAGAAAGATTGTGCTGTTTCTTTATGGTAGCTTTCTGGGTTTGCCTTGCAACCCTTTTTGGCTCACTCAGGGATCCGTAGCTCCTTCTCCTCAGCTGTTTCTTGTCCAGCACTCCCAACCTCCTTATATTCCCCTCTCACACTTCTCTGGTTGCCAGATATAGAGCTTCCTGCCTGGACTTCTATACTGACCCACTGGAGCTGTGTAACTGTGTTCCCTGGTTGTTGTTCCAGTACGTTACCCTCCGGATCCCTGTTGGGCCTTTGTGGTCTGCTGTTGTCGCCCACCTGGGATTATATGTTTGTCTGTATTGTCTGTCCTCTCCTTGGTGTTTTCCTCTTAGTGTCAGTGGTGCGGACTAGTGATCCCACCGCCCCGTTCACTACATAGGGCTTATCTTAGGGAAAGCCAGGGTTTAGGCACATGATCGGCGTACGGGTGAGGAACCCGTCTAGGGACGTCAGGGCAGTCAGGTGCCAGCCGCAAGGTGAGTCAGGGGTCACCACCTTTCCCTCTCCCTTGGACAGGGTCTTCCCATTTCCCTCCCTTTGTGTGACGCCGGTCATTACACTTGATGGTTCATTCTTTTGTGATTTTCTTACCTTCGAATTTTACCAGCCAATTTCATCATCGAATATTTATCATCGAATATTATTATCGAATATTTATGGTCGACTATTTCTCACAATTATTTTTATTATTGGAGGCCCTACAGTGTTGCCTTTTTAGAATATATTGATTATTGGGATTTGTATATTTATGTATACGATTTCATTCTTTTTTAGGTTTGAATGATTATATCCAGTTGATTATTATTGCCACTTATTGTCAATATTTTAGTACTATATCTCTGACCTATGGAATGTTAATTACTGTTAAATATTTTATCTGATTACCAATAAAGATCCCTTTACTATAGAGAGTGCCCCACTACTATTTATTTATTTATTCACATTTTGTCAGACTTGGTGTTGTCTGTCAGTGAGAGCACCTCTGCGAGATCCCCCCCTCACTCTAGTGTGACATTTCCTTGTATTTATAGCTTTCATATTCTGTTACCAAAAAAAGACTTTTTTGGCAATCTACAACATCTGTATTAGTCAGTGTGCAATTTAAGCTAGAAATACACCCATCATTTTCTGTGGTTTGAAAAACACACTTTTTTGACAAAAAACACTATTTTCAGGCCTTGCAGCATCAGCACGTGTGAAATTACAGGCTTATATACTGCTGTCAAATTCAGTTGTTAAACAAACACTCGTTTGGGCACAAAAAAATTAGTTGCCAGCCTATGATGCAAATGTCATTGTGAGATACACCCTTAATACATTTGGGTTACATTCAGAGATTTTAAATACCGCCATTTGGTGCACCAATATTGAATTCAGGCCTACACTGGTTCAGGCCGTGTGAGATACCCCCTTTACATACAGGGGTTTGAATCATGCATTAGAAATACAGCCATTTGAAATACAGCCATTTTTGGCAAAGAAACATTGAATTCAGGCCTACAGTGGTTCAGACCGTGTGAGATACCCCCTCTACATACAGGGGTTTGAATCAGGGATTTGAAATACAGCCGTTTGAAATACAGCCATTTTGTGAAAATATATATTTACTTCAGGCCTATACTGGTTCAGACCGTGTGAGATACCCCCTCTACATACAGGGGTTTGAATCTGGGATTTGAAATACAGCCGTTTGAAATACAGCCATTTTGTGCAAAGATATATTTACTTCAGGCCTACACTGGTTCAGGTCCTGTGAGATACTCCCTCTACATACAGAGGTTTGAATCTGGGATTTGAAAAACAGCCATTTTGTGCAATGATATATGTAAGATACACCCTTTACATACTGTCGTTCTATTGTACTATTAACTAAACACCCATTTAGGGCAAGATTCTAAATTCGCAAAAATATGAGGAGAGCGTCAAATAAGGGACGTGGCCCAGGTCGTGATGCAGCTGGTGGAGCTCCTGTTGCAGGGAGAGGACGTGGTCGATCTTTGCCAGCTACACGCACAAGTGAAACCCCTTCCTCAGGTGCGAGTAGGCGACAAAACCTGCAGCGGTATTTGGTCGGACTTAATGCTGCTCTACGAATGGTGAGCCCTGAACAAGTACAGGCGATAGTAGATTGGGTTGCTGACAGTAGATCCAGTTCCTTTACATTGTCTCCCACCCAGTCTCCTGCTGAAAGACCACAGTTGGCACCTGCAGCCGATGTCCATCAGTCTTTCACCTCACCCCCTTTCAAATCAGCCAAGCAGTCTGAGCCCCAAGTCATGCAGCAGTCTCTTCTGCTTTTTGATAACTCTGTTAGCAGGGTTTCCCAGGGCCATCCACCTTGCCCTTCCCCAGAAGTGGAAGAGTTTGAGTGCACTGATGCCCAAGCACTTATTTTTCAAGATGAGTACATGGAAGGACCATCGCAGCACGTCTCGGATGATAACGAAACACAGGTGCCAACTGCTGGGGGTTTCGAAAGTGTGCAGACCGACAAGGAAGTCAGGGGTGAAGACTGGGTGGAAAATGATGTGGAGGACGATGAGGTCCTCGACCCCACATGGAATCAAGGTCACGCGAGTGACCGATGTAGTTCGGAGGAAGAGGCGATGGTCGCACAGAGACACCAGCACAGCAGAAGAGGGAGCAGAGTACAAAAGCTAAGCGGCCGTTCTCTAGACAGTACGCCTCCTACTGCCCACTGCAGCAAGAAACCGAGCACACCAAAGCCAGTTCCAAGGAGTTCCCTGGCGTGGCAGTTCTTCAGACAATGTGCTGACGACAAGACACAAGTAGAGTTGACCGGATACCTGGATGTTCGGGTTCGGAAGGTTCGGTCGAACTTGAAAAAAAAGTTCGGGTTCTGGACCCGAACTTGACCCGAACTTGACCCCGAACACCATTGAAGTCAATGGGGACCCGAACTTCTGGCCACTAAAATGGCTCTAAAATAGCCCTGGAAAGAGCTAGAGGGCTGCAAAAGGCAGCAAAATGTGTTTAAGAGCATGGCAAATGCTCTGCAAACAAATGTGGATAGGGAAATAAATTAAAAAAACATAAAAGACCTTAAATAAATAAAGAATAGGAATGATGTAGGAGGAAGAGGTTGAGGACGCGGTGAATGGGTGGATGTGGCCGTGTAGGCTCACGTGGCGGTCTAGGTGGAAGCGGCGGCGAAGGAGCAATCGGTAACAGATGTGTGTTATTTTGCATTTTTTCATAGGAGTATCCCCCAAAATATTTGGACATATAAAAAAAAAAGGAATAAATGCACTTGAGTACAAGGATGGATGATTGAGGCTGTTAGAACTGTCTATTCTGCACAAGGTACAGACAAGTCTTGTAGTATCCAGGCCTGGTTCATTTTAATGAATGTGAGCTTGTCCACGTTGGCTGTGCTAAATACACGTTCAGAGAGTACACTGGCTGCAGGGCAGGCCAGCACCTCCAAGGCATACAGGGCAAGCTCTGGCCATGTGGACAATTTGGAGACCCAGAAGTTGAATGGGGCAGAACCATCAGTCAGTACGTGTAGGCATGTGCACAGGTACTGTTCCACCATGTTGTTTAAATGCTGTCTCCTGCTAACACGCTCCATATCAGCAGTTGGGGCCGGTTGTTGCGGCGAGGTGACAAAGCTTTTCCACATGTCGCCATGCTAACCCTGCCTTCTGAGGTGCTGGCACTGACACAGCTGCGTTGGCGACCTCTTCCTCCTCCCCTGCCTTCGCCTTGTGCTTCCACTTGTACCCCAGCGTCAGTCGGGAATGCTCTCAGGAGCGCGTCTACCAGCGTGCGCCTGTAGTCGCGCATCTTCCGATCACGCTCCAGTGAGAGAATTAAGGATGGCACATTGTCTATGTAATGGGCATCCAGCAGGGTGGCCACCCAGTAGTCAGCACACGTTAAAATGTGGGCAACTCTGCTGTCGCTGCGCAGGCACTGCAGCATGTAGTCGCTCATGTGTTCCAGGCTGCCCAGAGGTAAGGACAAGCTGTCCTCTGTGGGAGGCGTATCGTCTGCGTCCTCCGTATCCCCTCAGCCACGCACCAGTGATGGGCCTGAGCTGTGTTGGGTGCGACCCCGCTGTGAACATGCTTCATCCTCCTCCTCCTCGTCCTCCAGTAGTGGGCCCTGGCTGGCCAAATTTGTATCTGGACTCTGCTGTTGCAAAAAACCTCCCTCTGAGCCACTTCTAAAAGACTGGCCTGAAAGTGTTAGAGATGACCCCTCTTCCTCGTCCTGGGCCACATCCTCTTCCATCATCGCCCTAAGTGTTTCCTCAAGGAGACATAGAAGTGGTATTTTAACGCTGATAACGGCGTCATCGCCACTGGCCATGTTGGTGGAGTACTCGAAACAGCGCAACAGGGCTCACAGGTCTCGCATGGAGGCCCAGTCATTTGTGGTGAAGTGGTGCTGTTCCACATTGCGACTCACCCGTGCGTGCTGCAGCTGAAACTCCACTATGGCCTGCTGCTGCTCGCACAGTCTCTCCAGCATGTGCAAGGTGGAGTTTCACCAGGTGGGCACATCGCATATGAGGCGGTGAGCGGGAAGGCCGAAGTTACACTGTAGAGCAGACAGCCGAGCGGCGGTAGGATGAGAACGCTGGAAGCGCGCACAGACGGCCCGCACTTTACGCAGCAGCTCTGACATGTCGGGGTAGTTGTGAATGAATTTCTGCACCACCAAATTCAGCACATGCGCCAGGCAAGGGATGTGCGTCAAACCGGCTAGTCCCAGAGCTGCAACGAGATTTCGCCCATTATCGCACACCACCAGGCTGAGCTTGAGGCTAGATGGCAGCAACCACTCGTCGGTCTGTTGTTCTATACCCCGCCACAACTCCTGCGCGGTGTGGGGCCTGTCCCCCAAACACATCAGTTTCAGAACGGCCTGCTGACGTTTACCCCTGGCTGTGCTGAAGTTGGTGGTGAAGGTCTGTCGCTGACCGGATGAGGAGGTGGTAGAAGAGGAGGAGGAAGCCGAGTAGGAAGAGGAGGCAACAGGAGGCAAAGAATGATGCCCTGCGATCCTTGGCGGCGGAAGGACGTGCGCCAAACAGCTCTCCGCCTGGGCCCCAGCCGCCATTGCATTTACCCAGTGTGCAGTTAGGAAGATATAGCGTCCCTGGCCGTGCTTACTGGTCCACGTATCTGTGGTTAGGTGGAACTTGCCACAGATGGCATTGCTCAGTGCACACTTAATTTTATCCGATACTTGGTTGTGCAGGGAGGGCACGGCTCTCCTGGAGAAGTAGTGGCGGCTGGGAACGACGTACTGTGGGACAGCAAGCGACATGAGCTGTTTGAAGCTGTCCGTCTCCACCAGCCTGAATGACAGCATTTCAAAGGCCAGTAATTTAGAAATGCTGGCATTCAGGGCCAGGGATCGAGGGTGGCTAGGTGGGAATTTAAGCTTTCTCTCAAAGGTTTGTGAGATGGAGAGCTGAACGCTTCCGTGTGACATGGTGGAGATGCTTGGTGACGGAGGTGGTGTTGTTGGTGGCACATCCTCTGTTTGCTGGGCAGCAGGTGCCAACGTTCCTCCAGAGGCGGAGGAAGAGGCCGAGGCAGCAGCAGAAGAGGGAGCAGGAGGGGCCTGAGCTCTTTCTTGGTTTTAAAGGTGCTTACGCTACTGCAGCCCGTGTCTTGCATGTAGATGCCTGGTCATGCAGGATGTGCTAAGGTTCAGAACGTTAATGCCTTACTTCAGGCTCTGATAGCACAGCGTGCAAACCACTCGGGTCTTGTCGTCAGCACTTTGTGTGAAGAAGTGCCATGCCAGGGAACTCCTTGAAGTGTGCTCGGTCCCTGGTGACGGTGGCCAGTAGCAGGCGAACTGTTTTGGCGACGGCTGCTCTGCTTTTGCACCCTGCTTCCTCTTTTGCTACGCTGTTGGCTCGGTCTCACCACTGCCTCTTCCTCCGAACTCTGAAAGTCACTGGCACGACCTTCATTCCATGTGGGGTCTAGGACCTCATCGTCCCCTGCATAGTCTTCCACCCAGTCTTCCTCCCTGACCTCCTTTTCGGTCTGCAAACTGCAGAAAGACGCAGCAGTTGGCACCTGTGTTTCGTCATCATCAGAGACGTGCTGAGGTGGTATTCCCATGTCCTCATCAGGAAACATAAGTGGTTGTGCGTCAGTGCATTCTATGTCTTCCACACCTGGGGAAGGGCTAGGTGGATGGTCTTGGGAAACCCTGCCAGCAGAGTCTTCAAACAGCATAAGAGACTGCTGCATGACTTAAAGCTCAGACAGGTTCCCGGATATGAACGGTGGTGATGTGACAGATTGATGGGCATGGGTTTCAGGGGCCACCTGTGCACTTTCTGCAGAAGACTGGGTGGGAGATAATGTGAACGTGCTGGATCCACTGTCGGCCACCCAATTGACTAGTGCCTGTACTTGCTCAGGCCTTACCATCCTTAGAACGGCATTAGGCCCGAACAAATATCGCTGTAGATTCTGGCGGCTACTGGGACCTGAGGTAGTAGGTTTAGGAGGACGTGTAGCTGTGTCAGAACGGCCACGTCCTCTCCCTACACCAGAGGCTCCACCAACACCACCACCCCGACCATGTCCGCGTCCCTTATTAGATGTTTGCCTCATAGTTAGCGTTCACCAAGCAAAGTCAAAAGTCTGTTAAAAATAATTAACCGCCAATAAAAACACTGATGTAGGGTATTGCACACAATTATTATTTTTTTAACTCTATATGACAGCGGTATTTGTTGCCTAAATTTCTCAGTAATTTATGCACGTCTAATCCCAGATATGCAGTTTATCACAGTTTTTTTTTTAACCACAGTAAGCAAAAAGCCGTATTTGTGGCCTAAATGTGACACTCACTTATGCACGTCTAATCCCAGATGTGCAGTATATCAGAGGGTTTTTTAACCCCAGTAAGAAAAAAGCCGTATTTGTGGCCTAAATGTGACACTCACTTATGCACGTCTAATCCCAGATGTGCAGTATATCTGAGTTTTTTTTTAACCCCAATAAGAAAAAGCCGTATTTGTGGCCTAAATGTGACACTCACTTATGCACCTATAAACCTAGATGTGCACTATATGAAACAGATGTTTTTTTTTCACCCCAGTATGCCCCAATATGAGAAGGCCGTATTTGTGGCCTAAATTTCACAGTCACTTATGCACGTCTAATCCCAGATGTGCACTATATCAGAGGGTTTTTTAACCCCAGTAAGCAAAAAGTTGTATTTGTGGCCTAAATTTCACAGTCACTTATGCACGTCTAATCCCAGATGTGCAGCATATCAGAGGGTTTTTTAACCTTGTAAGCAAAAAGCTGTATTTCTGGCCTAAATGTGACACTCACTTATGCACCTATAATCCTAGATGTGAACTATATGAAACAAATGTTTTTTTTTTTTCGCCCCAGTATGAGAAAGCCATATTTCTGGCCTAAATTTCACAGTCACTTATGCAGTGATAATCCTAGATGTACACTATATAAAAAAAAAAGGTTATTTTTTTAACCCCAGTGTCTCAAAGCAGTATTTCTTGACTTGCAGACATGCGGATATCCTGTGCTGGTGCACTATCGTTGCATTAAATGGCTGCCGATTATGTATTGATATTGACTAACTAAAGGAAAAAAAGTTTGTTTTCAGTAGTAGTTGGCTCAGGGCAGGCTTAAAACAATTGTGCACTGCACCCACAAAACACATTTGCAGTAGATCGCTGAGTAAAGAAGCAGTTCTTCATAAGATTTCTCCCTGATCTCTCCCTCACAGCAGCTGCAGCCTATCCCTACACTAATCCGAGCAGAGTGATGGGCAGCGCTACGTGACTCCAGCTTAACCACCTCAGCTCCCCTAGCTTAAACACCCTTAATGACCAGGTCACTTTTTACAATTCTGCACTACACTACTTTCACCGTTTATTGCTCGGTCATGCAACTTACCACCCAAATGAATTTTACCTCCTTTTCTTCTCACTAATAGAGCTTTCATTTGGTGGTATTTCATTGCTGCTGACATTTTAACTTTTTTTGTTATTAATCGAAATTTAACGAAATTTTTTCCAAAAAATTACATTTTTCACTTTCGACATCCATATATAAATTTTTCTTTAAATTTATTGTTCTACATGTCTTTGATAAAAAAAAAATGTTTGGGTAAAAAAAAATGGTTTGGGTAAAAGTTATAGCGTTTACAAACTATGGTACAAAAATGTGAATTTCCGCTTTTTGAAGCAGCTCTGACTTTCTGAGCACCTGTCATGTTTCCTGAGGTTCTACAATGCCCAGACAGTATAAAAAACCCACAAATAACCCCATTTCGGAAAGTAGACACCCTAAGGTATTCGCTGATGGGCATAGTGAGTTCATAGAACTTTTTATTTTTTGTAACAAGTTAGCGGAAAATGATGATTTTTTTATTTTTTTTTGCATACAAAGTCTCATATTCCACTAACTTGTGACAAAAAATTAAAACTTCCATGAACTCACTATGCCCATCACAAAATACCTTGGGGTGTCTTCTTTCCAAAATGGGGTCACTTGTGGGGTAGTTATACTGCCCTGGCATTTTAGGGGCCCTAATGCGTGAGAAGTAGTTTGAAATCAAAATCTGTAAAAAATGGCCGGTGAAATCCGAAAGGTGCTCTTTGGAATGTGGGCCCATTTGCCCACCTAGGCTGCAAAAAAGTGTCACACATGTGGTATCGCCGTACTCAGAAGAAGTAGGGCAATGTGTTTTGGGGTGTCTTTTTACATATACCCATGCTGGGTGAGAGAAATATCTCGGCAAAATACAACTTTTCCCATTTTTTTATACAAAGTTGGCATTTGACCAAGATATTTATCTCACCCAGCATGGGTATATGTAAAATGACACCCCAAAACACATTGCCCAACTTCTCCTGAGTACGGAGATACCACATGTGTGACACTTTTTTGCAGCCTAGATGCGCAAAGGGGCCCAAATTCCTTTTATGACGGCATTTTTAGACATTTGGATTCCAGACTTCTTCTCACGCTTTAGGGCCCCTAAAATGCCAGGGCAGTATAAATACCCCACATGTGACCCTATTTTGGAAAGAAGACACCCCAAGGTATTCAATGAGGGGCATGGCGAGTTCATAGAAAAAAAAAAAATTTGGCACAAGTTAGCGGAAATTAATATATATTGAAGTCTCCCTTTCCGATAACTTGGGACAAAAATTTCAATCTTTCATGGACTCAATATGCCCCTCACGGAATACCTTGGGGTGTCTTCTTTCCGAAATGGGGTCACATGTGGGGTATTTATACTGCCTTGGCATTTTAGGGGCCCTAAAGCGTGAGAAGTCTGGAATATAAATGTCTAAAAAATTTTACGCATTTGGATTCCGTGAGGGGTATGGTGAGTTCATGTGAGATTTTATTTTTTGACACAAGTTAGTGGAATATGAGACTTTGTAAGAAAAGAAAATAATAATAATAATTTCCGCTAACTTGGGCCAAAAAAATGTCTGAATGGAGCATTACAGGGGGGTGATCAATGACAGGGGGGTGATCACCCCATATAGACTCCCTGATCACCCCCCTGTCATTGATCACCCCCCTGTAAGGCTCCATTCAGACATCTGTATGTGTTTTGCGGATCCGATCCATGTATCCGTGGATCCGTAAAAAAACATACGGACGTCTGAATGGAGCTTTACAGGGGGGTGATCAATGACAGGGGGGTGATCAGGGAGTCTATATGGGGTGATCAGGGGGTTAATAAGGGGTTAATAAGTGACAGGGGGGGTGTAGTGTAGTGGTGTTTGGTGCTACTTATTACTGAGCTGCCTGTGTCCTCTGGTGGTCGTTTCAAGCAAAAGGGACCACCAGAGAACCATGTAGCAGGTATATTAGACGCTGTTATCAAAACAGCGTCTAATATACCTGTTAGGGGTTAAAAATCCGCTGGCAGGCTGTAGATCCACTCGCTCAACTTCCAATCCTGTGAACGTGCGCGCCTGTGTGCGCGTGTTCACAGGAAATCTCGCGTCTCGCGAGATGACACATAGATGCGTGACTCTGCCTGGAGCTGCCCTCTCCGGAACGCGATCCTGCGTTAGGCGGTCCGTAGGCGGTTAAATAGAGGCTGGGTCACATGCTGCAGTTGGCCAATCACAGCCATGCCAATAGGAGGCATGGCTGTGATGGCCTTTTGGGGCAAGTAGTATTACGCTTGTTGATTGGCTGCTTTGCAGCCTTTCAAAAAGCGCCATAAAAATCGCCGAACACCGAACCCGAACTTTTACGTAAATGTTCGGGTCTGGGTGCCGAAAAACCTAAAGTTCGGTACGAACCCGAACTTTACAGTTCGGGTTCTCTCAACTCTAGACACGAGTGGTTTGCATGCTGTGCAATCAGAGCCTGAAGCAAGGCATAAACGCTCTCAACCTGAGCACAACCTGCATAACCAGGCATTTGAGTGCAAAGCACGAGCTGCAGTGGAGTAGACACCTCAAAAACCAAGAAAGGTCTCCTCCTGCTTCCTCTTCTGCTGCAGTTGCGGCCTCTTCATCCACCTCTGGAGTGACAGTGCCATCTGGCACCCCGCAAACAGAGGATCTGCCAGCAACACCAACACCTGGGTCACCAAGCATCTCCACAATGTCCCTCGGAAGCGTTCAGCTCTCCATATCCCAAACGCTGGAGAGGAAGAGGAAGTACCCCCCTACCCACCCGCGATCCCTAGCCCTGAATGCCAGCATTTCTAAATTACTGGCGTTTGAAATGCTGTCATTCCGTCTGGTGGAGACGGATAGTTTTAAAGGCCTTATGGCGGTGGCTGTCCCACAGTACGTCGTGCCCAGCCACCACTACTTTTCAAGGCGAGCCATCCCTTCCCTGCACAACCAAGTAGGGGACAAATTCAGGTGTGCACTGCGCAACGCCATCTGTGGCAAGGTGCACCTGACTACGGATACGTGGACCAGTAAGCACGGTCAGGGCCGTTATATCTCCATAACAGCACACTGGGTAAATGCAATGGCGGCTGGGCCTGAGGCGGATAACAGTTTGGCGCATGTTCTTCCACCACCGAGGATTGCAGGGCGCTTCAGTTGGCCTCCTGTTGCTTCCTCCTCCTACTCTGCTTCCTCATCCTCTACCAGCTCCTCATCCGGTCAGCGTAACTCCTTCACCACCAACTTCAGCACAGCCAGGGGTAAATGACAGCAGGCAGTTTTAAAACGTTTCTGTTTGGGGGACAAACCCCACACCGCGCAGGAGTTGTGGACGGGCCTTGAACAACAGACCAATGAGTGGTTTGTTCCAGTCAACCTCAAGCCCGGCCTGGGGGTGTGCGATAATGGGCGAAATCTCGTAGCAGCTCTGGGACTAGCCGGTTTGACGCACATCCCTTGCCTGGCGCATGTGCTGAATTTGGTGGTGTAGAGATTCCTTAACCTCTTCAGGACACATGACGTACCGGTATGGCATGTTGTACTGGTACTTAAGGACACATGACGTACCGGTACGTCATGTGTTTTTCCGATCACCGCCGCCCTGCAGGCGGTTATCGAAACCCGGTGCCTTCTCAAATCATTGAGCAGGCACCTCGACTAAATGCGCCGGGGGGTCCCATGACCCCCCCTGTGCAGGTGATCGCCGCAAACCACAGGTCAATTCAGACCTGCGGTTTGCGGCTTTTACCTGGTGCGGTGGCGGTGCCATCGGGTACCCATGGGGCTCTAGGGGGGACCCGATGGCGTGGAAGGCAGAGCGATGCCTTCCTGAGGCATCCCAGCTGCCTTACTCTGACGTGCCTGTGATATCCAACCCCCTGGATCTCACAGGCTGGAAGCTGTATGAGTAATACTCACTGTATTACTCATACAGCCAATGCATTCCAATACAGAAGTATTGGAACACATTGTAAAGGATTAGACCCCCAAAAGTTCAAGTCCCAAAGTGGGACAAAAAAGAAAGTGAAAAAGAAAAGTTGAAAAAATAAAGTTGTCCCCCCAAAATTTTTTAAGTTTCAAGTAAAAATAAACAAAAAAGTCATTTTCCCCAAATAAAGTAAAAAAAAATTAGTAAAAAATAGGGGGGAAAAAAAGTATACATATTAGGTATCGCCGCCTCCGTATCGACCGGCTCTATAAACATATCACATGACCTAACCCCTCAGATGAACACCGTAAAAAATAAAAAATTAAAACTGCTAAATAAACAATTTTTTGTCACCTTACATCACAAAAAGTACAATAGCAAGCGATCAAAAATGCGTTTGCACACCAAAATAGTACCAATCTAACGGTCACCTCATCCCGCAAAAAATTAGCCTCTACCTGAGACAATCACCCAAAAAATAAAAAAACTATGGCTCAGAATATGGAGACACTAAAACATCATTTTGTTTTAAAAAAGCTGTTATTGTGTAAAACTTACATAAATAAAATAAAGTATACATATTAGGTATCGCCACGTCCGTATCGACCGGTTCTATAAAAACATCACATGACCTAACGCCTCAGATGAACACCGCAAAAAAAAAAAAATCATTGTGTAAAACTTACATAAATAAAAAAAAAGTATACATATTAGGTATTGCTGCGTCCGTGACAACCTGGTCTATTAAAAAAACACATGATCTAACCTGTCAGATGAATGTTGTAAATAACAAAAAATAAAAAAGGTGCCAAAACCGCTATTTCTGGTTACCTTGCCTCACAAAAAGTGTATTATAGAGCAACCAAAAATCATATGTACCCTAAACTAGTACCAACAAAACTTCCACCCTATCCCGTAGTTTCTAAAATAGGGTCACTTTTTTGGAGTTTCTACTCTAGGGGTGCATCAGGGGGGCTTCAAATGGGACATGGTGTCAAAAAAAACAGTCCAGCAAAACCTGCCTTCCAAAAACCGTATGGCATTCCTTTCCTTCTGCGCCCTGCCGTGTGCACGTACAGCGGTTTACGACCACATATGGGGTGTTTCTGTAAACTACAGAATCAGAGCCATAAATATTGAGTTTGGTTTGGCTGTCAACCCTTGCTTTGTAACTGGAAAAAAATTATTAAAATGGAAAATCTGCCAAAAAAGTGAAATTTTGAAATTGTATCTCTATTTGTATCTCTCTCATTTTTGGGTGGTTTCTATTATGTAAGCCTCGCAAAGTGACTTCAGAACTGAACTGGTCCCTAAAAATTGTTTTTTTTTTAATTTCTGAAAAATTTCAAGATGTGCTTCTAAACTTCTAAGCCTTGTAACATCCCCAAAAAATAAAATATCATTCCCAAAATGATCCAAACATGAAGTAGACATATGGGGAATGTAAATTAATAACTATTTTTGGAGGTAATACTATGTATCATAGAAGTAGAGAAATTGAAACTTGGAAATTTGCCATTTTTTAAAAATTTTTGGTAAATTTGGTATTTTTTCTAAATTAAAATTAAAATTTTTGACTTCATTTTAGCAGTGTCATGAAGTACAATATGTGCCGAAAAAACATTCTTAGAATGGCCTGGATAAGTGAAAGCTTTTTAAAGTTATCACCACTTAAAGTGACACTGGTCAGATTTGCAAAAAATGGCCTGGTCCTTAAGGTGAAATAAGGCTCTGTCCTAAAGGGGTTAAAACTTACCCCGATATGTCAGAGCTGCTGCATAAAGTGCGGGCTGTCTGTGCGCGCTTTGGCATTCTCACCCTGCTGCTGCTCACCTGTCAGCGCTGCAGCGTAACTTCAGCCTTCCCGCTCACCGCCTCATATGCGACGTGCCCACAAGGTGGAACTCCACCTTGCACATGCTGGCCAGACTATGTGAGCAGCAGCAGGCGATAGTGGAGTTTCAATTGCAGCACGCACGGGTGAGTCGCTCGGCGGAACAGCACCACTTCACCACCAATGACTGGGCCTCCATGCGAGACCTGTGTTCCTTGTTGCACTGTTTCGAGTACTCCACCAACATGGCCAGTGCCGATAACGCCGTTCTCAGCGTTATTATCCCACTTCTATGCCTCCTTGAAAAAACGCTCCTGGCAATGATGGAGGAGGATGTGCCACCGGAGGAGGAGGAGGAAGAGGGATCATTTTGTAGGGTTTCCGGCCAGTCATTCCCAAGTGGCTCCGAGGGTGGGTTCCTGCACCCACAAACCCAAGGTACACAATTGTCCAGCCAGGGCACAGTTCAGGAGGATGACGAGGTGGAGGATGAGGAGGAGGAGATGGAGGAGGAGGAACCATGTTCACAGCAGGGTGGCACCCAGACCAGCTCATGGCCATCACTGGCGTGTGGATGGGGGGATACAGAGGACACAGACGATACACCTCCCACAGAGGACAGCTTTTTGCTGCCTCTGGGCAGCCTGGCACACATGAGCGATTACATGCTGCAGTGTCTCCGCAACGACCGCCGAGTTGCATGCATTCTAACTTGTGCTGATTACTGGGTGGCCACGCTGCTGGATCCACGTTACAAGGACAACGTACCGTCCTTATTTCCGTCACTGGAGCGTTATCGTAAGATGCGCGAGTACAAGCGCATGCTGGTAGACGCGCTGCTGGTGGCATTCCCACCTGACAACGGGGGCACAGTGGAAGCACAAGGCGAAGGCAGAGGATGAGGAAGAGGTCGCCAACGTAGCTGGGGCACCGCCAGCACCTCAGAAGGCAGGGTTAGCATGGCCGAAATGTGGAAAAGCTTTGTCAGCACGCCACAACAACCAGCACCACCAGCTGATATGGAACGTCTTAGCAGGAGGCAGCATTTCACCAACATGGTGGAGCAGTATGTGTGCACACGCCTACACGTACTGAATGACGGGTTTGCCCCCTTCAACTTCTGGGTCTCCAAATTGGGCACATTGCCTGAGCTTGCCCTTTACGCCTTGGAGGTGCTGGCCTGCCCTGCAGCCAGTGTATTATCTGAATGTGTGTTTAGCACGGCAGGGGGTGTCATCACAGAGAAGCGCAGCCACCTGTCCACAGCCAATGTGGACAAGCTCACGTTCATTAAAATGAACCAGGCATGGATCCCTCAGGACTTGTCCGTACCTTGTGCAGAATAGACATGTATACCGGCACTTAGCAGCCATTGTTATACTGCATCGCAATAGCTCATGTTTGTATTTTGGATATTTCCCAATCTTTTGGAGTGTACCTTAATTTTACAAAATTAAATTAAAACCAAAAACCTGTGTTGGCTATCTCATCCTCCTCCACCGCCGCTTCCACCTACTCTGCTACGTCCACCGCCTCCTCAAACTCCTACTCCATATGGAACTCCACCTCATAAATCCATATTTTTTTTTTGCACCTGTATTATTTTATATCATTTCACTACTTTGTCACTTACATTTTCGGGTAAAATTCACCAATTTTTGGGTGTATAGTACCACTGCTATACCTAGTAGATCGGTAAAAAAAAAATTGTAATTTACTTTTTTGGGTTAAATTAACCAATTTTTGGGTGTATAGTACCACTGCTATACCTAGCAGACAGTTTAAAAAAAAAAATAATTGTCATTTACATTTTAGGGTGAAATTCACCATTTTTAGTGTGTATAGTACCACTGCTATACCTAGTGGATCGGTAAAAAAAATATAAAAAATTGTCAGTTACATTTTATGGTGAAATTAACAAATCTTGGGGTGTAATATACCCCTCCTCTACCTAGTTGACAGCGTCAATTTTTGAATAATTTTTCTGTTACATTCTTGGGTTGACATTATACAATTTTAGATGTGAATAAACACCTATGCTTATGCATAGGTGACAAGAAATACAATTTTATAAATTATTCAGTAATTAATGCGCATAACATCCTTTTATTCAATGCTTAAACTTTGAAAAGTTGTCACACTTTTATGCTTTAATAATTTCTCCCATATTTCAACTCTAATTTTAAATTTGAAAAAATGTATCCTCCCTTGGATGTGGTCTCTCTTTCTCACGCTCCCTCTCTGGCCTGGAACCCTGATTCCCCGCCACCCGTGATCACCATGGTAGGTGCATAAAAGAACATAGAAAGTTGATAGAGAAGATATCAAATTGGATCGTGAACATCACGGGACGTGCAACATGGTGGGGCAGTAAGTGTGCACACGCCTACACAAACTGACTGACAGGGGTCAGCCCCTGCAACTTCTGGGTCTTCAAATTGGGCACATGGCCTGAGCTTGCCCTTTACCCCTTGGAGGTGCTGGCCTGCCCTGCAACCAGTGTACTGTCTGAACGTGTGTTTAGCATGACTGGAGGGGGTTATCACAGGTTTTATTTCTTAATGTTTTGGGGTGTACCCTAATTTTAAAAATAAAATTTAAAACCAAAAACCAGTGTTGGCTACCTCCTCCTCCACCGCCGCTTCCACCTACACCTCCACATCCACCGCCTCCTCAACCTCCTACTCCATATGGACCTGGTACTCCTAGATCAAGATTATAATTTTTTATTTTTACATATTTTATGTTATTTAAAGTCATTTCCCTATCCACATTTGTTTGCAGAGCACTTGCCATGCTCTTAACCACATTTTGACGCCATTTTCAGCCCTCTAGCCCTTTCCATGACATTTTTACAGCCATTTTAGTACTCAAAAGTTTGGGTCCCCATTGACTTCAATGGGGTTCGGGTTCAGGGTCAAGTTCGTGTCCCGAACTCGAACTTTTTTCCGAAGTTCGGCCGAACCCGTCGAACCCGAACATCCAGGTGTCCGCTCAACTCTAGTCAATACAATTTAAATTTTTCCTTTTCAATAAATTAGCGAAGATTTTGGACATTGTTTACACATTATGGGGTATTGAGTGCAAACTGATGGGGGGATTTAGATTAAAAAAAAAAAAAAAATTTTGCTTTAGCAGAAGACTGCAATATAAAAAGTGAAAGGGTCTGAAGACTTTTCAAATGTGTTATACATGGCCTATACTAATAATGCTTATGTGTCTGAAATATAATTTAAAAGCATCTGTAACAAATTCAGTACTTTAAGATTGGTCGATAAAATAATAGGACAGTGAGTGCAAGAACATTAACGTCACAAGTAGGGATGAGCAAATTTCAGTTTTTGAAGTTCAGGTTTGGGTTTATTTTACCACGGTATATAACGTAATTCTGGCAACTAGACTTAGGAGTGTAGTCTCAGTGCTTGTTCATGAGGATCAAACGGGGTTCATGTTAGGGAAAACCACAACTGAGAACATCATGAGATATTTTGCGAATACCCAGCTTGAACCTACAAATTGCGGAGAACGGATGATTGTAACCATAGATGCCTCAAAGGCTTTTGATACGATAGAATGGCCCTTTTTGATCAGTACACTTAAAAAAATGGGTTTTGGCGACTGCTTTGTCTCATAGGTAAAGTTATTATATACTGAAATTTCAGCAAGGGTGATAGTAAATGGAGAATATTCTGACAATATACATATTGGCAGAGGGGTTAGACAGGGATGTCCCCTTTCTCATCTGCTATTTGCTATAGCAGGCAAGATAAAGAAATTGTGGGGTTTAGGTATAGGTAGGTACCCATAAGGAAAAAATTGCTTTATATGCAGATGATATTATGCTGTTTGTAGGTTCACATGGATCACTCACCAAGATTTTTCAAGTATTTGATCAGTATGGCAAATATGCTGGACTCAAAAAAACTGGTCCAAATCTACTTGTGTCCCGATTGATCCTCTGAACAATTTTAGACCGGGACTATTGGAAATTAAGATGATTAATGAACCTGTTAAATATCTTGGCATTCAGATCACCCCAAACCCCAAGGACTATGTCCGGCAGAACGTGGTCCCCAAAATACAGGAAATTAGGAAGAGAATAGAGGTATGGAAAAGACTGTATGTTTCGATGGCTGGTCGCATCTCCTTGGTGAAAATGTGTTTACTACCCGCTTTGAACTATATTTTGTGGAACACACCGGTGATAATCCCCAAAAGATTTTTCAAAATAATAGCCAGTTTATTAACGGATTTAATATGGCGAGGGAACTAGAAGTTCGACGTTGAAGTCAATGGGCTCGGCGGAGACGTAGCATGTGAGCGTCTGACGCTAGGCTCCGCCCCCCCTCACCCTGCTCGCTCGCCTGCCGCCCGCCTGCCGCCGCTGTAATGTAATGTGCTGGGGACGCTGATGCCGCTGATGCCGCTGATGCCGCTGATGCTGATACTTTGGTGGTGAGTCTCTTGGTGTCTCTCGGTGTGGAAGAGCGTGGAGTTGATGTGAGCTGGAGCAGTTGGGAGCCGGTGGTTCGGTGTGTGGAGAAAGCATTGTTGACCCATGAAGTTGCTGGCCCGACGTGTGAGTGGGAGCCAAGACTGCTGAGGGAGGCCATTGCCAGTGAGCAGCTGCTCAGAGGTGAAGAGTTTTTGCTGGCTAGGTGGGACCTATGTCACAATAGAGAAGCCGTGTTACAGCTGCAGGGGCAGGAAAGGAGAGGGGTTGGAAGCTGGAAAGTGGAAATTGGAGGCTGGGTGGACATTCTGCAGTATTTGATATATTTGTGGGGACTGAGTGTCGCTTACTGAAGGAAAAGTGAGAGAAGAGGGAAAGAAGAAAAGGGGGGTGAAGACACACAGACGGCTGTGGAGTACTGTATTCAGCGACTGTTTTATATATACCTATATCGCACAGTCCTGACCCTGACCTTAACCCTCTTTGGAATTTCTCTCGCGGGACTAATTTCTTCTAAACCCCCGGACTAACCATGGACTAACCATTCCTAACCTAACCCCCTCCTTCAAAGGTATGCTGGCACCTTTCTAGCTGTTTTAATTATTGTGAATTTGCGGCCTCTCCATCTCTCCCTCCTCGACTAAACACACTCAGACTGAGAAACTGTTTTTGGAGGTGTCTTATTTGATTATTTGTGGATTGCAGGAAACACACTAACAATATGCTAGTTGGATCCTTTTTTTTTTCTTCCTTTTTTCGCTAACATTTTTTAACTGGACTGTTCGTCGATAATACACTAACATATTGTATTTGTATATGTATTTGATGATATTGGACTTAATGTTGGTGATTGAGACAATTATAGTTCCGAGATAATTGTTGGGTAATAGTCGCAATAGCGCTGAGAGGGGAAAGAGGAAGGAAGGGGTCGGGAAGGAGAGAAGGGAAAAAAAGAAAGGAAAAAGTAAGTACAAAAAAGAGGAACAGCGTAGGCCACTGGTGCTAGTGGTAGGAGATCAGCAACAGGGTTAGAGAGTGGGCCAAAACAGCATAGCTTAAACAAATTTCTGATCCCTAACTTCCCAGGGTCTAGTTCTTTACAGAAAGAAAAAATTATAGATACTGAGACACATATTCTGGCACAGGAGAATGGGACTGTGGGTATCACGGGAGAACAAGGAACCCCGGCGGTATCCACAGAGATGGATGTAAAAATGATGAAAGATATATTTCATACTATCTCTAGGATGGAAAATGTAATGGGGAGTATAGTGACACAGATTGGGGCAATGCAAACTGATGTTAGTGTAATACGTTGTGAGTTGTAGAAAATAAGACAGCGATTACACGAGATGGAAAAAAGGATCCCGTCTCTGGAGCACTCTGTCGAGAAATCAGAGGAGGTTGTATCTCTAAAACAGTTAAATAATAAGATGGAACAAAAATGTATTAATCAAGAAGATAGATCGAGAACAACAAATATAAGATGTGTAGGGATTCCAGAACGGGAAGAAGGGGATAATTGTATAGAATTTATTGAGCGATGGATAAAGGAGAATTATAAGGAGGGTATCCTCTCTCCCCTGTTCGCTATTGAAAGAGCACACAGGGTTCCACAAAAAAGTGAGTCCCAGGGGATTACCCCAAACACATGCTGGTGAAATGTTTACTCTCCAAGGATCGAGATACAATACTGGCTGATGCTAGAACCTCTGAAAAATACCAGATACATGGTGAAAAAATAAGACTTTTTCCAGATTATTCAGCAGATACTAATGCACGTAGGAGGTAGTTTCTAACTGCAAAAAAGAGGTTAAGGGAAGCAGGCATGAAGTATAGTCTACTCTTTCCGGCAAAGCTAAGGGTGGAATATAAAGGAAGGGTTGAATTTTTTCAGACACCTATAGAAGCAAACAAATGGGCGGACAGGATGGGTTTTTGAGGGGGAGGGGTAGAAGAAGGGGGGATAAGGAGCCAATATGCTAAGTAATGGATCTGCCTCGACTGCTGACCAGCAGAGGGGGAGCTATTCAGAAGGGTGGGGTGGGAGGTATCTTGGAGAAGAGAGAGTTTTTTTTTTTTTTTTCTTTCTTTCTTCCCCCTCTGCTAGATGGTTAAGATTCTTTCGTTGAATGTAAGAGGTCTACGAGAAAGAGTAAAGAGATACGCTATCCTTGAGTGGATGAAGAGGTTTTTGCCAGCCATCGTTTGCCTCCAAGAGACACACTTAGTTAAAGAATCCTTAAGGTGGTTGGAGAAGAGATGGATAATGGAAGGGTACCACTCTGTATACACTACCTATTCCAGAGGGGTCTCAATTTTGGTACACGATAAGATTAAATTTGAGTGTGTTTCACACGAGGCGGACGATTGTGGTAGGTACCTCTTCTTACATTGTAACATAGAAGGGGCTAAAATGGTAATTGCAAATATATACTGTATATTCCACCACCATATAAGCCAGATGTGTTGTATGAGTTACATAGATTCATGTTGAATAGACAAGAATGTATAATGATTGCGATAGGAGATTACAATGCTATAATGGATCCACTCAGGGATAGAATGTCTAGCAGAGGGGGAAGAATACAAAATGTAGATTTGTTTAAACTGGCCTTGGAGTTTAACTGGACTGATGTCTGGCACTACCTAAATCCAGAAGAAACCATGAACTCTTGTTATTCTAAAACACATCAAACGTGGTCAAGAATAGATATGGTTTTGGGAAATAAAAACTTAATGTCCAAAAAGAGGATTAAGATAAAGTATTTTCCTATGGCCTTATCTGATCATAGTGCTGTGGAATTGGACTTGAACAGAAAACAAAATTTGCCAATGTTTGAGTTTAACCCCCACTGGTTATCATTAATCCAAGATAAAGAAAGTATATTGGTGGAGTTAAAAACTTTCTTCCAGGAGAATAATAACTCTGCTAGTAAATTGATAGTCGGGGATACCGCCAAGGCATATTTAAAAAGATCGCTGTTTAAAAAGGTGAATTTCTGGAAGAAAATTACTAAAGAAAAAGGGAATTTACTGGAAAAAAAATTAGAAGAAGCAAGATTAGTATGTATAATGAACCCTTCTGGAAATAATAAGAAGAAATGGGAGGAGGAACATGAAAAGCTAAAAATTTACCAGATAGAGAGAAGTAGGAAAGAATTGTTCTTCCAAGGGTTTTGGCTAGCCTCAGAGGGAGAAAAGGTTGGGAAAATTTTAGCAGGTATAGTAAATAAATCAGAGAGGGAAATCATGGATAGGGGCGATTAGAGATAATACGGATGGAATAGTCAGTTCACCTGAAGGAATTAAAAAAGTTTTTGTGGATTACTTTCAGGAACTTTATAAGTCTAGGGTACAATATACAAAAAAATATCTGGACCAATATTTAGATCAGATTGTCCTGAGAGAAATATCTAAGGCCCAAAAGGAATATCTGGAAAAAGAAATATCTATTTTAGAAGTAGAAGAGGTCTTGAGTATGGTGAAACCTGTAAAAACACCAGGGTGTGACGGACTTCCTTTCTAAATATATACCAGGTCTTAATACCAGAATTAAAAGCAACACTGTGTGAGGCCCAAAAAATAGGCGATTTACCAGACTCAATGAAAGAAGCAATTATTACATTGATTCCAAAAAAGGGTAAAGAACAACTAGACCCCGGATCATATAGACCAATATCTCTGTTAAATACGGATGTTAAAATTTTGGCAATGGTTTTGGCAGGTAGGCTTTCTAAGGTGATTAAAGGTATAATTCATGAAGATCAGACAGGTTTTATACCCAGAAGAACGATATATTCAAATATAAAAAGGCTGTACCTCAATATTGAAGCTAATAAAACAGAAAATGGTGAGAAAGCTATACTCTCACTGGATGCCCAAAAGGCATTTGATTGTATTCGAGTGGGAGTACCTATGGGCAGTTTTAAAAAGGGTTGGTATAGGGGAGGGATTCATAAGATGGATTCAATTTATATACTCTAATCCGAGGTCTAGGGTGATGGTGGAAAGGGGGCTTGTCCCTGCCTTTTGCCCTTTATAGGGGCACCAGGCAGGGATGCCCTTTCTCCCCATTACTATTTGCTATTGCAATAGAGCCCTTGGCATGTATAATAAGAAATTATATGGAGTTTAAAGGTTTTCAATATGGGGAAGGAAATGAAAGATTATCAATGTACGCCAATGATATTTCATTATTTATGCACAACACTGGGGATGAGTTTAATAGAGTAATAGATATAATAGATAAGTTCTTTTTTTTTCCGGTTTAAACATTAATTGGGGGAAATCCCATTTGATGTTATTAGGGAAGGGGCAACTACAGAATGGCTCAAGGGTGCATGTGCTTGAGAAATACGAGAGTTTTAAATATTTAGGTATACAAATTTCTAGAAATATAGAAGAATATGAAAAGCTAAATGTACTCCCCTTAATAAAAGAACTTAGAACTAAAATTCATATTTGGAAAAGATTACCGTTGTCAATTCAGGGTCGGGTGAATTTAAGAAAAATTATTTTTCTCCCCAAAATACTGTATGTTTTACAAAATGCCCCTATGAGGTTGCCGAAGAAAATTTTCAGGTTATTAGACAGTTTAATAGGGGATTTTATTTGGAAAGGTGCCATTCCTAGGTTAAAGAGAGAAGTGCTTCAGCTCCCAATAAGAGAGGGTGGATTAGCAGTTCCTAATTGTTTTTTTTTATTATTTAATAACACAATATAGTCAGATAAAGGGAATTTTAAATGGTTTAGTGGGAAGAGAGGAATTAATGAAAATGGGGTGGAGAGGGGAAATGAATCACTTAGAGGTTTTGGAGTCAGGAACACTGGGGAAAAATATCACAGAAAATAGAATATTGAACTCAATGGAATATATATGGGTGGAGGTTAAAGAAAATATTAGAGATTAAAGGTTATTTGCAGTATACACCTATTTGGAAAAATACCAACTTAAAGGAATTGCAAATGATTAGGTGTTATATAGACTGGGATAAAAGGGGGATGAAATACCTAGGTCAAGTATTTGAGGAAGATAAACTGAAGGATTTTAGCACCTTGGTAAGGGAGTTTGGGATCCCCCAAAAGGATATTTATAAATATCTTCAGCTCAAAAATGCTATGAGGACAGCGGCGAACTCAGATAAATATAGAAAGGAACAATCAGATAAAATAGATAAATTTACTAATGGAGGAGAAAAAAGAGGAATAACGGCAAAAAGATATGGGATTTTGATTGTTTGATGGATTACAATACTTGCCAGAGAAAAATGGGAAAAAGAGCTTCCGTCTTTTACGGGAGAAAAAAGGAATGATGCTCTTAGAAATTATACTGTGGTGTCAGAAAGGGCCTCACACAAGATCTCTCAGTTCTTTATAGTTCATAGGTTACATTGATCTCCTTGGGCGTTAAAGAGAATGGGGTGAGAACTTCTGATAAGTGGCCAAAATGTAGGGGAGAGAAGGCAGATCTTATACAGTGTTTTTGGAGATGCCCTAAACTTTTTAGGTATTGGAAAGAAATCGCAGAGATTGTATTAGTATTTCTAGGTGTTCAAGTTTTTGAAGACCCAGTAGTTTGCATATTAGGGGCTACATAACATCTTAAATTAAATAAAGAGATAAGATTGGTTTTAGGCAAAGTACTATTTCAAGCTAGACTTCTTATACTTTGGAAATGGGTAAATGAAGATCCCCCTACAGTGGGACAGTGGTAACAAGCAGTTGCTAATTTGATTAGATTGGAACGGTTGTCTGAGAGATATAGTGAAAGAGCAGAAAAAAATTGATAAAATATGGAAAAAATGGTTGATCTAGGGCCGGATGTTTATATAATTTTTTAATTAAATATATTTTTTATTTTTTTTCCTCTCTCTCCAAAGGGTGGGGGGTGGGTATTTGGGGTAAAATGTTATTATATTATTGATTTGTTCTCTCTCCTTATCTTTACCATTCTTACCCTCCTTCTTTCTTTTTCTCTTTCTTGTACGTTTAGTATCTTCTTTCTAAATTGTGGTGGGGTTTACTCCTCACGCACTATTAACATGTCACATTACAGGATATTTTTGATGGTATGTAATTTGTTTTTGCATATATATTATGTACTTCATGGATTGAAATGTGAACATGTTAAATGTTTTTGAAAAATGAACTGAATAAAAACAGTTTAAACATATTATTGATTTGTGTAATATGGATCTTTGGATTTTTCAGATTTTCTACATGTTTCTTATATAATTGCAATAAAAAAATTAAAAATATATATATATATATATATGGCGAGGGAAAAAACCGAGGATAAAGGTATCCATGAGAATGAGGGTGGATTATCAGTACCAGACTTGGAACTTTATTTCATTTCTGGGCATATAAAAAATATGATAACATGGAGTAATACGCAAAGATATAAGAATATGATAGCAGGGATTAAAGGGATTCTGTCACCAGGATTAACGATATGTAGATATTTATATGTGCTCATTAGTCTCCATGCAGTGTTTACAATGATCCTACTGTTTATGCTCTGTGTGCCTTATATTCTTATAAAAAGCGATCTTATTCATATGTAAATCACCTCTGTCAGGAGCCCAAGGGGTTGTCCCACGATATGTTGGAGCCCAGCCGCGCCCATCGATCCGGAGCCCAGCACCGCCTACTACTTAATTTATTCACTCCACTATCCCTGACGTCAGTTCTTCTCAGTGCTGTAATCTCACGCAGAGGGAGCTGGCGCTTGCGCAGTTGACTCATCGAAGCCGGTGCCAGTAGTCCGCACGGGCACAGACTACAGTGTTACATGACATCAGGATAGTGCAGTGAATAAATTAAGTAGTAGGGGTGCTGGGCTCCGGATCGATGGGCGCAGCTTGGCTCCAGGAGTGTGGTAAAATATTAATCTCACAGAATTAAAGTCAATTGAACAGAAAATCTGGTGAAAACATGGAATATATAAACTAGGCCAGTTATGGGAAGAGGGGGACATAATTGTCTATGTAGAACTCAAAGAAAAATATCAACTGAAAAATATAGAGTTGAGTTTTTTTTATTTACAGCTAAAACAAGCATTGAATAAGATGTTAGGAAAAGGCACACAAATAATTGTCATATCCCAGCCTTTAGTTAATATCACTAAATTAATATCAGTTAGGAAACTGGTTTCAAGAATATATCAATGCCTGTTACACCTAAAGACCAAGAGAATAGCAGTTGATAGTCTAATTCATAAATAGCAAGGGGTCTTGAATTTTCAACGGGAAGATTTTTAGGAATTGGCTATACAGGCAAAAAACAGGAACAAGGAACTTTTACCATAGAATTACTCAATTTAATATATTGTATCGTCTTTACTAATCTCCCAAGATGTTAATGAAGTGTTACAAATCTAAAGTCTTTACTTGTCAAAAATGTAGAGAGATAGGAGCAGACGATATACATATATTATGGACATGTGTAAAAATTCAAGAGTACTGGGTAAAGGTTAATTAAATAATAGAGGAATACCATCAGTTTAAAGTTCCTAGGCATTTTGAAAAATGTATTTTGGGGGTGATGGATGAAGTGGAGGCTCCCCAACATAGAGATATAGCATCTAAACTCTTATTCCAGGCCAGGAAATGCATTGCTGGACACTGGGGAGGAGTGTCCCCACGGTTAAAGAATGGGAGAACTCCACTAGAGTCTCACTTGTCAGAGAGGAATTTCATCTGGTAGGGATTAAGAAAAAAAACATAGATTTGCCAGGTTATGGCAGAAATGGTTAAATAAAAACTGAGTTATGGGGAGGGAGAGTCGGGACTGGGGGAGGTGGGGGAGACGGTATGAGGAGGAGGTTCAGAACGGGGAAGAGGAGAATTAATACCCTTTTAACTTAAAAAAAAAATTCTCATTTTTGAGAAGGAGCAAGCGGCGGGCAAAGGGGGGGGGGTTGGGAAATTGTATACAATGCAATAAAAAATTGACTGTTGAACAATTTTTGTAATGGTTGTAAAAATGGACTAAAGATTTATATAAAAAAGAAAAAATTTAAATAGAGATGAATGATAGAAAATTACCAAATCCAGGTGCAAACCTTGTGGCATCATACCCCAAAAGACCGGAGGCTGTAATCTCTGCTTAAGGAGCTTCTACTAATTACTGATTAAAGTATCTGAATACAGTACTTATGTCAATACAATTTAAATGTTTCCTTTTCAATAAATTAGCAAAGATTTTGGACATTGTTTACATTTTGTCATTATGGGATATTGAGTGCAAACTGATGGGCTGATTTCGATAAAAAAAAAATAATTAGCTTTAGCAGAAGACTGCAATATAAAAAGTGAAAGGGTCTGAAGACTTTTCAAATGTGTTATACGTGGCTTATACTAATAATGCTTATGTGTCTGAAATATAATTTAAAAGCATCTGTAACAAATTCAGTACTTAAAGATTGGCCAATAAAATAATAGGACAGTGAGTGCAAGAACATTAATGTCACAAGTAGGGATGAGCGAATTTCAGTTTTTGAAGTTCAGGTTTGGGTTTATTTTACCACGGTACATAACGTAATTCAACGAGGACACTCCTGAATAATGGAAACTGGACGGATCTGTTAAGACTTCTATTATGACGGAATGTATAACAGAATGCTTCTGAAGGGTTGGGCCAGCATCACATGCCTCCTAAGATAGACTATTTAAACAGATAGCCGCTGGCCACAGGTGCATGTGATTGGTTTGTGTTTTTGCTACTCTGGATCACTTACCTTTGTTTGCTGACTTTGACATTGCTTCTGATTACTAATTTTTTTCTTGGGCATGGCCTCCTGGTATTTGACTCTGCTAGCTTGTGACCTCACCTTTGGCTGTTGACTTTGTCTCTGTCGTTTTCTCCTGGTTTCACTTTGCTATGTATTTCTACTCGATTTTGGATCCTGAAACAGTTGCGTTTTTTTCTGTCTAGTTTTCACCTCCTTCTGTCTCACTACTCTTTTTGCTATTTGGTTTAGGCCCCTGCACTTAGCTAAAAAGGGACTGCCATCCAGTTGTGGGTCATCACGGATAGTGCAAGTACCGTATGTAGGGAAAGTGATGTGGGTGGCGCATAGGGCTGCACTGTTCCCTGCCCTTTCATGAAACGTGTATTAATACACACATGGTTGTATTGGAAAAAGCAGTGGCTTGTTCTGAACTAGAATCCAAAAATGATCTCCATTTTTGGAAGCAGCAGTACAGTATGGGACCTGACAGACAGGAGATGTGTGGCTATGTAGGTACAGTACTAGCAAAAGCAGTAGCAGAACCACATGAAACCTGACAGATAAGACAGGAGATATGCAATTGTGTAGGGGCAACAATAGTGGCAAGGCAGTATGTGTGGCTGTGTAGGGACAATGCTAGATGCAGTAGGGGCAGAGCAATATGGAACATGATGGACAGACAGACAGTGGCTGTGGCAGGATTGGGCCAGCAATAAATAGCCGTTGTGAGTGATGGCAGATCTATTCAATGACCTCATATGGATATATGTGCAAACATTCACCGATCCATGCCTTATTTATTTCACAAACATAGGGGTCATTTATTAAATTAGTGTAAAGTAGAACTGGCTTAGTTGCCCATAGTAATTAAGCAGATTCCTCCTTTCATTTTCCAAAGATGCTGTCCAAAATAAAAGGTGTAATCTGATTGGTTGCTATGGGCAATTATGCCAGTTCTAATTTGTATTTGTTTTTATTGATTTTAACAATATAAAGACAATGAGTGGTACACAAAAATCCATACACACAAAATGTAGCAAGTGTGAAACAGGTACAAAGGTATACCATAAAACTTAACCAATGTGTCATGTTTTGGTAGGGAGTAGTCGATGTGTGGAGTACAATAGTGCATATTTCCATGTGCTAAAACAATTGAACAATAAGCAGTACTTGTGTGTAGTGAGAACTGTGTGTGGGTGTGGTTAGGGGGGGGATAAGGATGGTCTTCTTAGGGAGTTAAACTCTTCAAGTAGAAGGGTTAGTGTCGGTAAAGTTTGTGATGAAAGGTGTTGTCTCACGATATGCAATCCAGTCTGCCCATATCTTCTGGAATCTATTTATCATGCAATCTGGTTTCCCAGGCGGACAGTTCTTCCATGTGGTATATATGATTAACTTTCTGTAGCCATTGTTTGAGTGTAGGGGTAGCCTGCTGATTCCAATATTGTGGTATTAAGGATTGTGCAGGAGAGGTCAAATATTGAAACAGTTTCCTTTTAGTGTGGGGGATGTCTTGTAGCCTGATGTTCAGAAGAACTGAGATGGGTGTGGGTGTTGTAGGCAAAGAGGATATACTTTTTATTGTTCCTAGGATCTTGGACCAGAAAGGTTGGAGAATTGGGCACGACCATCACATGTGTAAATAGGAACCCTGTGCCTGAGAGCACTTCCAGCAGTTATCTGTGCTGAGACATCTCATTTGTTTCAATCTGATAGGGCTGAGATACCATCTGGTGAGAAGGTTAAAGGCATTCTCCTGAAGTCTTGTGCATCTCGAGACACCATGGGACAGGTGGTATAATTAGGTTATCTCCGATTTTGTCCAGGTCGTGGTTTGAGGGTGCATTGGCCGCTATCAGTTTTTCAAATTGGGTGAGCTCCCTGTTGGGGTTAGCGTTTGTGAGGAAGGGGGTCAATAGGGATTTGATATGTGCTTTCTGTATCAAATGCAGAGAGGTTGATGCTAGGGGTTAAATTGGCTCTGCTACATCCAAGAAGTCTAGGACATGTATTGATTTGAGTTAATTTAGTCCTATGTGAGAGTTTGTGTATTGTGGAAGGTATAACTCCGGTATGTCTGACATTAACATGAAAGGGGAGGTAGTCGGACTAAGTTCGTCTTTGAGGGAATTCCAGATTTTAAGTGAAGACCTGGTTATCAGATTTCTTGTCTTTATTATTACTCCACATAAAAGTACGTAACGGGCTAGAGGCCAAATGTTCTTCTAAAGAAACCCATAGTTTGTTGTTGTTTTAATCTGGTCCATTGTGTTATTCTTGATAGGTGTACTGCCTCATAATATAATTTCCAGTCAGGTAGGGCCATCCCTTCACGTGTTTTGTGTTGTGTCAGCAGTGCGTAATTTACTCTGGGTCTTCTATTTTGCCAGAGGAATTTGTTGGTGATTTTCTTGATTGAGTTGGCAGTGGAATCGGGAGTGTCTGGAATAAATATAGAAGTTTTGGTAATAGGATTGCCTTAATTAGGTTTTTTTCTGCCCATCCAGGACAGAAAGGGTAAAGACTAGTGATGGACGAACATCGACCAGGATGGTTCACGAACACGCTAACGAGATTAAATGTTCGCGAACCGCAAGTTTGTGGCGGGCCCCATTCACTTTAATGGCAGGCGAACCTGAAAAACCTTCAGCTCATATTTGCAGCCACCAAATACTTAGTAGAAGTGTACAAATAGTCCTAACATGGACAGTGACAAACTAGAGGGGGATCAATGACAAAAATATGTATTTTAATCAGGTAAACCGCAAACAAATGTTATAACACCCCTGCTTCAATCAGTTTTTTTAGAGGGCAACTGGTATATCACACCAGTAGAAATTATTTGTTCCAATAGCGTTTGTCACTCTGTGCAGATGCGGTAACGCAGCAAAACCGCAAACAAATGCTGCACTACCTAAATGCACTATATAGAAAGTATATTATTGGTATATAACACCCCTGCTTCAATCAGTTTTTTGGGGGGAAACTAGTATATCACACCAGTAGAAATTATTTGTTCCAATAGTGTTTGTCACTCTGTAGATGCGGTAATGCAGTAAAACCGCAAACAAATGCTGCACTACCAAAATGCACTATATAGAATGTATATTATTGGTTTGTTCCAATAGCGTTTGTGACTCTGTATAGCTGCAGTATCACAGTAGAACCGGACACAACTGCTGCACAATACAATTGCACTATAATATACTTTCTATGTTAGAAGGTATATTATAAGTATATTGCACCTCTCAGTATGTCACACCTATCAATAGCAGACCTATACCAGTCCTTAAAGGGACTTTTATGGCCCTATTAGCTAACGTTTGGTGTCCTTAACAGTCTGTCCCTGCTCCACACAGCAACCTCTCCCTACACTGGCAAAAGACTAAATGTAAAATGGCGGCCAGATCAGGTTTATTTATAAGGTAGGGCGTATGTCCATGTGCTGAAACGTCTCAATTGGCTGTCCTGTACCACCTGATGGATGTGTCAGCGGTAAAAGTTCTTCACAATGTAAAAGAATATGGCTGGTGCGAATATCGCCATATGTTTGCATGTTCAGCGAATCGCGAACGTGCAAAGTTCGCCACAAAACGACCGCTGGGCGAACCGCAAGGCCATCTCTAGTAAATACCAAGATTTTAATATGGATTGGAAGGTGTGGGGTATGTGGGCATAGTTTAGTGTGTAGAGGTTGTTCCAGGAGGAGCAGATTTTGACTCCTAAATAGGTAATGTGTGTGGTCGGCCATTTGAAGGGGTGTTGAGTTTGGAGGGACTCCTTCTCCTTATTTTCAATGTTAATCCCTAAGGCTTCTTATTTGGTGGTGTATATTTTAAAGTTGGATATATAAACATAGCTTGATAGTACTTTTTGTAATGCCAGGAAGGCCACAGAGGGATTTGTCATAATTATTAGGATGTCATCAGCGTAGGCCGCTACATTATGAGGGAGACGGCCGTCATGGAATCCTCTGATGTTTGAGTGTTCCCTGATCGTTTGTAGGAGTGGTTCTAGGGACAGAACAAATAGGGTGGGAGAAAGTGGGCAGCCCTGTCTCGTGCCGTTACGTATCCTGAAGGGTGAGGATAGTGACTGGTTTATGCGCAGCCTTGAAGTGGGGGAGGAATGCATCCCAAATATGGTCTCCACGAAGAGTGGGGGGGGAAGCCAAAATGTGTTAGTACTTGATGCATATAGGTCCAGTCCACCCTGTCGAACGCCTTATCTGTGTCAATCCCCAGCAACACCAAAGGAATTTTTTTCCAATTGGAAATCTGGAGGAGCGCTAGTACTCGCATAGTATTGTGCCTTCCCCTCTCTGCCCACCATGAACCCCACCTGCTCTGGGGAGACTAGAGAAGGTTGGCTGTTTGCAAGCAGTGTGGTATAAAGCTTTATGTCTGTGTTTAACAAGGATATTGGCCTATAACTGCCACAAAGTGAAGGGTCTTTTCCTTCTTTGTGTATCAGTGTAATGTAGGCCTCAAGGGACTCTTTGGGAATGGGTGTGCTCCTCAGATAATCATTGTAGGTCTCCATGAGTCGGGGGAGGAGAGAGGAGGAGAAGGTTGTGCAGTAGGAGCATGAGACGCCGTCTGGGTGAGGAGCTTTACTCTTTGGGCGGACCAGACCTCTACTGGTGTAAAAGGCTTTAATAGCGCTGCATACGAGAAGGCTGGGTGATAGGAAGTTCTTAGTGGGGAGGGTGCGGTCCCAGTTGTGGTCGGGTTGATCTGCAATATCGAGTTGGTATAACGAGGTATAGAATTTAATAAATAATTTTCTATCATGGCTGGGTCTGATGTGAAGTGACCTGATGATGAGCGGATTTCTGCAATGTGTGTCTGGGGTTTGCGGCGTTTGATAAGTGACATCATTAATTTTGATGCCTTGTCACCATGTGAGTACAAATTGTGTTTAACTGACGTATATACTTTGGTTGAGTTTGTATTTACTAAATCTCGTCATTTTAAGCGAGCGGCGGTTAGTTGATGAAGGTGTGAGGATAATAGTGACTGTGTAGTTTTTCCAAGTTGCTTATTTGCTGCTGCAATTCGTTTATTTGGGAGTCTCTTTTCTTTTTTTGGAATGTGCCTATAAAGATGAACTTTCCTCTGATTATGGTCTTGTGCGCCTCCAAGATCATTGGGATGGGGACTTCTGTATTTTGATTTTCCTGAAAGTGGAGGTCTAAGCATTTCTGAATTTTAGGTTGCACCGAGGGGACTGATAGAAGTGTCTCATTTAACCTCCAGGGTGGTTTGGAGGTGGGTTGGGGGGATAATGTTAAAATAAGTTCTATTGGAAAGTGATCAGAGTGTATAATTGAGCCTATTCCGGTCAATTGTATTTTGTAGTGAGAGGATTGCTGAAGGAAAAAATAATCTATCCTATGGTATGAGTTATGTGGGGCTGAGTGCTTGACAAAGCACTGGTTAGTGCGAAACAGCTGTTGCCCTGAATTGCTGTGCAGTGACCCGCATCCAGCATATTTTTACCTAAATAAGGTAGAATCGCTGTTCCGTGTGCCGTATATATCCAACTTGGTACAACTGGAGCGCTGACGTCAGATCTTCTACACACTACAGGCGACCTTGGCTGGGGGGTTTCTGCTCCAGGTGTCGTGAGCTTTATCCTGGTGGCACACCCCCCTGTGAAGTGAGTACATCAGGATTGTACACAATCTTGATTTTTTTAATTTTTCGAATTTTTAATTTTGATCTATGTTTTAATAATTCCAGTTGTGATTTTTATTAGCAACTAAGCCTAAATTGTGAGTATGCGTGCTTTCGTATCTTCCTAAACATTGTCGGCGCATTGTGTGTTCGATACGCCAATATATGCACGTGACATTTATGATTTACCTGCGGGCTTTTAATATTATTAATTTCATTGTTTACTTAGAGTGGCGCCGAATTTCGTTTATGGTTTTCTTTTTTGGGGTGGGGATAAGGCCGTCTTGAGACTCCCTTTGTGGATGCTTCAGGCACACACGGCCCATCCTTGACCCATCTCTCCATTTGTCTCTTCTGTAGGAGGGTTAGTCTGCTGACTGTATATCTCTTGCATATGAGTTCTGTAAGCCAGTGGGGGGTTATTTTAAGGAGGGGTGGGTGGTGTTTGGAATGTGAAGAACGTGTGTATAAGGCAAAATAAAAATATATTGTAATAAGAACAGAGAATGTGACATTGTAAAGTTGTGAGAATTTAGACCAGCTGTGGGGCCAGCTGGTAAGCTAACAAAACTTGAGCTAATTGAGGAAATTCGGTTCAACCCGGGTAGTTCCTTAATGAGCGCGGCCCGGGTTGAAGTTTCTGGTGTGTTGGTGGGTCTCGGCTGGAGCACAGAGCGTCTCATTCCCCCCAAGTTTGATAGAAAGGTTGGTAGTAGGATAAAAAGACCCTGGGAGGCATGCCGTGTGCTTTAAAAGGTCTAGAAAGACATATGGAGCAGCTGGACTCCAGCCAAGCCCACCTACCCCCTGTTTAATAGATTAAAATACACTAGTGCAGTAGGTATATGAGCATTATAATACACTAGTACAGTAGGTATATGAGCATGGTAGGAGCAGGTCCTATTGGTTTAAAAACAAAATTTATCTTAGGACCTATTGTTGGTTCAGGTGGGTTCAACGTCGATCCTTCTAGGTGTGAGTTTTAAGCCAGTTCTACTTTACACCAATTTGATAAATGACCCCAACAATGTTTTGTTTGTAAGCAATTATTGGGATACTTAATTAATTTTACTCTGATATCTTTCCATTTAGCTAAATGTATAACTTGTTGCTGTCTTACAAACATTTGCCTGACATAAACTTTCCTAATATTTTATAAGTTTTTGTTTGCTGGTAAGGAAGGTACCTGTTATTGGAGAAATCAGTGTACAATATTATCTTCTGCCCTGTGGCATAGTTAAGTATTAATATTCTCTAATGTGCAGTTAGTTGTTTGCTTCAATAAAATGCAGTGTACAGAAATTAACTGAAAGAAAATTAAATTCACCCTGCAGACGGTTTGTTCTATATGAGCCTTTTAACTAATTTTTGTTGGTTCCCCGTGTGGCTTTTTCTAATAGAGGTCACTTATGCAAGTATTTTGTTGGGAAAGGACTAATCTTAAAACACTAGGGTTTATTATCTCATAACTTTTATCTCAGCCTATCTCATTGTTATTATATCAACATGAGGTATCCAAGACATGTTTTCTTCTTACAGAGTCTCATTTTTTGTACACTACACCATGCAAGCACAACTCCAGTTGTTTGAAGTGTACACACCAAGGGCTTTTTTGTAACATTTCAAAATGGCTTTAAAGCTGACTAGCTGTCCCCAACTGAGTTTTTTTTCCCTCTACTTTATTTTTGTGACAATTATTGCAAACTGTTTAGCCTGACTGATTCTTTGTTACTTTGACTTATTTCTGTGCTTTGCACATCAAAACCAAAGTTAAAAAACAGTTCTAAAAAAAAGTAATTCAATTATATATTTACAACTCAAAAGGTATTAAAGGCATGATCACAGAGAGTTGTTATTATTATTATTATTATTATTATTATTATTATTATTATAATTAGAGATGAGTGAATTGAAGATGACGAAGTGGAATTCGATCCGAATTTCAGAAAATTTTTATTCGCATTGGGGCCAAATTTCATCACGCTTTTTGGTAACGAATCACGTTTTTTCCTAAAATGGCTGCTGAACATATTAAGACATGGAGCAAAGAACTATGGGAACGAGGGATCACCCACAATTCCATGCATGCAGCCAATAAGCAGCCAGCCAGCCCCTGTGATGTCACAGCCCTATAAATAGCCTCAGCCATCTTGGATTCAGCCATTTTCCAGTGTATTTAGTGCAGGGAGAGATGTGACAGGCACTAGGGACAGTGCTAGGAAAAAACTTTATTGTGCTGAAAAATCGATTTAGAAGTTTAGGGTAAGATTTTTCAAGGTGTAGGGAAAAGATATGGAGGCACTATAAAAGGAGAACAGGGTGCAATAGGAGAGTGTACAGCCTGGGTAATAGGAGCAATTCTATTACACCTTGCTGCACTAATTGGAAATCCAAATTGCAGTTATACTTCTGCTTTTAGGTTGTTTGCACTATATGATACATCAGTAATTCCAGCAAACCTTGCTTTCTATTGGGGTACAAGTTCTGTGTGATAAAGCCATTTACGGTGTGTATTAATAGGAAATATACGTAAGTCCTATTAGCCGTTCTGTGTTGATTTTTACATTGTTTTACATGTTTTTGGGGGTGCATTAATACAAAAAAAAAGGAAAAAGTATATGTCATAATTGCTATTCTGTGGTGAAGTTACATTGTACTACAGCCATTTACGGGGTGTATTAATAGGAAAGATGCCTCCGTTCTGCGGTGAATTTTAATTGTTATACTTTTCTGGGGGGGATTATTAATAGGAAAAAGAATATGTCTTAATTGCCTTTCTACGGTGAAGTTACATTGTACCTTCCTTTTTTTGGGTGTATTTTATTTTTAATTTAAGTCTTTTATAATACAGTATGTCAGACAGGCAGGTGACAGGCCCTTCAATGTGAAAGGGCAGTGACCAAATTTTTCTGTCACAGACAGAAGTAGCAGCAGAAGAAGGGGGGTGGCAGCAGGAGTCTCAGCGAGAGGCCTGAGCTCCCAGTGACATCTAGCGGTCTTTGACTTCTTAGGAAGAGACATCAGACACCCCCAGCCAAGAGTCGGTGGGTTCTTCTGACATGAAGCTTAGTTGGAGTGGCCTGGGAGCAGGCCCTGTGCCCCCACATGTCCTGAACTTGCCTCTGTCATTTTATGTTCCCTCAGTGCGAGAAATATTATATGCCATAGGCTCGGCTCCACGAGCTACTAGAGGACAGTCTACTGCCCTAGCCAAGATCCGGAAAAGACATCCGCTGCTTCCTCTGGTAGGTGGGCAAGTAGTGATGATGAGAGTAGCGTGGGAGCAGGTGTTGCGAGCGGTCAGGCTCCTGGCCCTGAGACCGTTGAGGGAGACTTCATTGACATGCAGACAGCAGCGGATGATGATATAGCCAATCGCACTCAGGAGTGGGGAGAAGAATGAGCTTCATCATCATCATCATCATCAGGAGAATAGGGTGGCAGCTTGCACATGAGGCAGCGGCTGAGCCAGCAAGGTGGTAGCGTGACTGTATGTCAGCAGTGTGTCAGCAGTGGAAGGTTGGGAGCTAAACGTGCCCGGGGTAGACCATCCGCTTCACAGGAGCCTACCTGCCCGCAAAATAGTGGTGCAAGGGTTCACAAAGACAGCAGTATCAGGCAGTCAGTGCGGAAAATACCATACTCAGTGGTGTGGCAATATTTTGTTAAGCTGCCGGAGTAGGTGAAAAAGGTCATTTACCGATTTTGTGGTCAGAAAGTGAAGTGTGGCCAGGGTGCCAATGTTGGCACTACAGCCCTGCGTCTACACTTTCAGTGTCACCATAAAGTGGCCTGGGAGAACCGTGGCTCCGATGTGGTGATACAAACCGCCGCAGCAACCGCTGCATCATCCAATGGCATGCACCCAATTTCATGCAGTCAAGGCTCCACCACCTCAGCTGAAGGGAGCTGTCTGTCCTTACCATCATCTGCTTGTCCTAAAGCTCCTGCTCTTCCTCCCCTCGTTAGTCATTTCGTCAGCAATCAATAACAGAAGCGATTGCCAAGAGACAACAGTATGCGTGCACTCATCCAACGGAGCAGAAGCTGAACATGCTCCGTGATGCAGTCCTTCCCTTTCCAAGTGGTGGACTCTGCACCTTTCAAAGAACTGATGGATTGTGCCGAGCCGAGGTGGAGAGTCCCAAGCAGCAATTTCTTTGCCAAAAGGCAGTACCAGCGCTGCACACATATGTACAACAGAAGGTGGGCCAGTCCTTGATCCTGTCGGTGTCTGCCAAAGTGTACCGCAGCGCCGATGTGTTGAGCTATAACTAAGGTCAAGGGCAATATTAGTGATGAGCGAGCATGCTTGGCTGAATACCTGTTCGGCTCGAGCATCGTTATGCTCGGCACATGGCAGTACTTGGCCGAGTACCATATGTGCTCGAGCGCTCAAGTTTCCTCCCCGCATGTTTCGCGGCTGCTAAGCAGCCAATAAACGTGCAGGTAAGTACTGCCATCACTGTAATGCCAGTAGCCATGTTGGTTACTGGCATTACAGTGATTGGCTGGCCGGAACGCGCCATCGGGTGCTATGTAGCACCCGATCACCTGGGTTCGGCTAATTGTGAGTCGGTGAGAGCTGCGCTTAGAAAGGGACAGATAGTGTAGAGAGATTATGATCACAATATATTCCAGTGAATAACGTTTTAAAGACCCAAAAGTCCTTTTAAGGACTATTGTGTGTGGTGGCAGCAATTTAATTGTGCAAAGTAGTACTTGATTTTATTTTTTTTATACTTTGCAAAATAGCGATTGTTTTGCTATATAGAAGGTGTTTGTAGTGACTTGGAACATCTGTGCAGCAATACCTTCTGTGTGTCAGGCGCAGAGATAAGAATATTAGTGAAAACAATAATTTTTTCCCCATAATCTATCCACATTTTTGCTGTCAACGGTGTAATCCGTGAATTGCATGAACTGTGCTTCAACACCTTGTGTGGTTGTCAGGCCCAGATATAGTGAACAATCTAAAATACAGTAAACAATTTTTCTCCCATAATCTATCCACATTTTTGCTGTCAACGGTGTAATCCGTAAATAGTGTGATATGCGATTCAATACCTTGTGTGGTTGTCAGGCCCATATCTAGGGAAAAAATAAAAATACAGAAAAAAAAATTCTCCCATAATCTGTCCACATTTTTGCTGTCAACGGTGTAATCCTTGAATTGTGTGATCTCCGCTTCAATACCTTGTGTGGTTGTCAGGCCCAGATATAGGGAAAAATATATAATACAGAAAACACAATTTTTTCTCCCATAATCTATCCACATTTTTGCTGTCAACGATGTAATCCGGGAATTGCACAATCTGTGCTTCAACACCTTGTGTGGTTGTCAAGCCCAGATATAGTGAAAATTTTAAATATAAATATGAACTACATCAGAAAACAGTGTCTGTACTTCAGATTTCAATAATAAAATAGTGTCCATATTCTGTGGTGTTCTTGGACATTTACTGTCATGTATCCGAAAACTGTGTCTTTAGCGTACAGTAAAAAAATCTGCGCCACATCTAGTGACAAAACCATTAATATGAAGAAGGCGAGCACTAAGGGACGGGGAAGTGGGCGTGATGCTGATGGAAAAAAATAAATCCACCGTACACAGCTTCATGTCCAACTTAGCTGGGCGGCGCAGGACAACACTGTCCAAGTCGGACCAGTGCGAACAGTTGGTTGGTTGGATTGCTAAGATAATGCTTCCAGTCGGTTAAGCACCACCCTCTCTTCCACCAAGTCCAGTCTCTGTAGTCAAGAGTAGTGATGGACGAACATCTGCCAGGACGGTTTGCGAATGCGCAAACGCAATCAAATGTTCGCGAACCGCAAGTTCGAAGCTAGTCCCATTCATTTTAATGGCAGACGAACCTAAAAAACCTTCATCTCATGTTTGCAGCCCAGAAATAATTACTAGAAGTGCACAAATAGTCCCACAACATGGACAGTGACATACCAGATGTATTATTTGAATTTGCGATCTCCATTATTATTATTTTTTAAATGCGAAATATTGGCAATATAATTTTTGCGTACACACATGCGCACACGAGTTACAGTTGCAAGAAAAAGTATGTGAACGCTTTGGAATGATATGGATTTCTGCACAAATTGGTCATAAAATGTGATCTGATCTTCATCTAAGTCACAACAATAGACAATCAGTCTGCTTAAACTAATAACACACACAGAATTAAATGTTACCATGTTTTTATTGAACACACCATGTAAACATTCACAGTGCAGGTGGAAAAAGTATGTGAACCCCTAGACTAATGTCATCTCCAAGAGCTAATTGGAGTGAGGTGTCAGCCAACTGGAGTCCAATCAATGAGATGAGATTGGAGGTGTTTGCTACAGCTGCCCTGCCCTATAAAAATCACACACCAGTTCTGGGTTTGCTTTTCACAAGAAGCATTGCCTGATGTGAATGATGCCTCGCATAAAAGAGCTCTCAGAAGACCTACGATTAAAAATTGTTGACTTGCATAAAGCTGGAAAGGGTTATAAAAGTATCTCCAAAAGAGTTGCTGTTCATCAGTCCACGGTAAGACAAATTGTCTATAAATGGAGAAAGTAAAGCAGTGCTGCTACTCTCCCTAGGAGTGGCCGTCCTGTAAAGATGACTGCAAGAGTAGAGCGCAGACTGCTCAATGAGGTGAAGAAGAATCCTAGAGTGTGAGCTAAAGACTTACAAAAGTCTCTGGCATATACTAACATTTCTGTTAGCGAATCTACGATACGTAAAATACTAAACAAGAATAGATTTCATGGGAGGATACCACAGAGGAAGCCACTGCTGTCCAAAAAAAAACATTGCTGCACGTTTACAGTTTGCACAAGAGCACCTGGATGTTCCACAGCAGTACTGGCAAAATATTCTGTGGACAGATGAAACCAAAGTTGAGTTATTTGGAAGAAACACACAACACTATGTATGGAGAAAAAGAGGCACAGCACACCAACATCAAAACCTCATCCCATCTGTGAAGTATGGAGGTGGGGGCATCATGGTTTGGGGCTGCTTTGCTGCATCAGAGCCTGGACGGATTGCTATCATCGAAGGAAAAATTCATTCCCAAGTTTATCAAGACATTTTGCAGGAGAACTTAAGGCCATCTGTCCACCAGCTGAAGCTCAACAGAAGATGGGTGTTGCAACAGGACAACAACCCAAAGCATAGAAATAAATCAACAACAGAATGAGTTAAACAGAAGAAAATACGCCTTCTGGAGTGGCCCAGTCAGAGTCCTGACCTCAACCCGATTGAGATGCTGTGGCATGACCTCAAGAAAGCAATTCACACCAGACATCCCAAGAATATTGCTGAACTAAAACAGTTCTGCAAAGAGGAATGGTCAAGAATTACTCCTAACCGTTGTGCACGTTGATCTGCAACTACAGGAAACGTTTGGTTAAAGTTATTGCTGCCAAAGGAGCTTCAACCAGTTATTAAATCCAAGGGTTCACATACTTTTCCCACCTGCACTGTGAATGTTTACATGGTGTGTTCAATAAAAACATGGTAACATTTAATTCTTTGTGTGTTATTAGTTTAAGCAGACTGTGATTGTGATTGTCTATTGTTGTGACTTAGATGAAGATCAGATCACATTTTATGACCAATTTATGCAGAAATCCATATCATTCCAAAGGGTTCACATACTTTTTCTTGCAAATTTATAATTATTTTTTCCAATACCGTTTGTCACTGTGTGTAGCAGAGGGAACACAGCAGAACAGCAAACAAATGCTGCATTACCCAAATGAACTATATAGAAAGCATATTATTGGTATACACCCCACTTCTATCAGTTTTTTGGGGGTCGACTGGTATATCACACCAGTTATAATTATTTTTTCTAATTGCGTTTGTCACTCTGTGTAGCTGCAGTATCGCTGCAGAACCGCTCACCACTACTGCACATTACAAAATCACTATAATATGCTTTCTATGTTAGAAAGTATAAGTGTATTACACCCCTCTGTACTGCACACCTATCAATAGTACACCTATACCAGTCCTTAAAAGGACTTTTGTGGACCTATTTGATACAGTTTTTGTCCCTAACAGTCTGTCCCTGCTCCACACAGTAACCTTTCCCTACACTAACAAAAGACTGAATGTAAAATCGCAGCCAGATCGGGTCTATTTATAAGGTAGAGGGTATGTCCATGTGCTGAAACTTTTCAATTGGCTGTCCTGTACCACCTGATGGATGTGTCATGGGTCAAAGTTCTTCACAATGTAAAAGAATATGGCGGGCGCGAATATCGCCATATGTGCGCAAAGTTTGCCGCAAACCGACCGCCAGGCGAACAGCAAAGCCATCACTAGCCAAGAGTCTGGTCAACCGAATCCTCACTCTGATCATCCTTCCTCCCACCATGGAGAGGCTTGCCAAATGAGTTATCCCATGCTCGGATATTCCGAGGATCTCGTTCCAGCGCCACTATTAGATTTGGCCCTCGCACCCAGCATGCTTGAAGAGGGACCTGAGATATTGTTCCCTGATTCCCAACCTCTTGAGCCTATACAGTCTCAAGAAGATGAGGGTGGTGAACGGCAATCATTCGTTCATGAGGTGGATGATGATGAGATACAGTTGTCAATCACTGAGGTTGTGTTTAGATCAAGTCAGGAGGATGAGCAGTGTGAGGAAGTCGAAGAGGAAGTGGTTGACGATGAGGTCACTGACCCAACATGGGAAGGTGAAAAGTGGGGTTGCAAAAGGGAGAAGTCGACCCACAACAAACAGGTCCACAACCATTATACCGAGCACCCCAATGCGTAAATCTACCTTGCCAAGGGGTAGGTGTTCCGCAGTATGATGCTTTTTTGAGGAAAGTGCAGACCACAAAAGAGTGGTAGTTTGCAACTGTGCCGTACCAAAATGAATCGGGGCGTGAACCCTAACAACCTCACCACCACCAGCATGATCGGCCACATGGCATCCAAGCACCCTAACAAGTGGGCTGAACACCTGGGTCCACAATCTGGGTCTGCGGGTCACACCACTGCCTCCTCTTCCCCTGTGTTACGCACTGCTGGCCAATGCCCTGTCGTAGGTGCACGGCCGGACGCCCCACGCCCTGCACCTGGAGCTTCGCATGAACCATCAGCAACAACATCCACTTCCCTGTCCCAGCGCAGCGTCCATATGTCCGTAACACAGTCATTTGAACGCAAGCGCAAATGCCCACCCACCCACAGGCCATAGCACTAAATGCGCAACTTTCAAAATTACTGGCCCTTGAAATGTTGCCATTTAGGCTTGTAGACACTGAGTCCTTCCGCAGCCTGATGTTAGCGGCCATCCCTCGGTACGTAGTCCCCAGCCGCCACTTTTTTTCACAGTGTGCCATGCCCGCCTTATAACAGCATTTGTCCCAGTACATCACCCGTGCCCTGACTAAGGAAGTTACTGGGAAGGTCTACTTAACCACAGAGACACATGGACAAGTGCTGGTGGCCAGGGACGCTACATTTCCCTTACCACACACTGGGTGAATGTTGTGGAGGCTGGGAGTGAGTCGTACTCTGGGTTGGCACAGATGCTACCCACGCCCAGGATTGTGGGCCCTACGTCCATCAGGGTCTCCGCCAGCAGCTATGTTACTGACTCCAACCCCCACTTCTCCTCCTCCGCCGCATCCTCCTCCACTTCCACCTCTAGCAGTAGTCAGCCATCAGTCGCTAGCTGGAAGCAGTGTAGCACTGCTGTGGGTAAGCCTCAACAGGCCGTGCTGAAGCTGATCTGCTTAGGGGAAAAACAGCACACCGCTGCAGAGCTGTGGAAGGGTATAAGGGACCAGACCGAGCTGTGGCTCTCGCCACTCAACCTACAACCAGGCATGGTTGTGTCTGACAATGGCCGTAACTTGGTGGCGGCTTTGGAGCTCGGAAACCTGACACACATCCCATGCCTAGCCCACGTCTTAAACTTAGTGGTTCAGCGGTTTATCAAAACCTACACCAATTTTCCAGAGCTACTAGTGAAGGAGCGTCGCGTGTGTGCCCATTTCCGCAAGTTGTCCACAGTTTCAACTGGTCTGTCAACACTGCAGCAGCGCTTGCGGCTTCTAGCTCACCGTCTGTTGTGCGACGTTAGCACGCCCTGGAACTGTACATTCTACATGTTGGCCAGGCTTTGTGAGCAGCAGAGGGCAGTTGTGGAATACCAGCTGCAACATGGTCGTTGCCTTTCGAGTCAACGGCCACTATTCAAAAGAGAGGAGTGGGCATTGATGTCAGACCTCTGTGAGATTTTAAAAAACTTTGATGAATCCACTCAGATGGGTAGTGGCGATAACGCTATTATCAGCATAACCATCCCACTGCTGTGTCTACTCAAACGATCGCTGCTCACAATTAAGGACGATGCTCTGAATGTGGCAGATAAGGAAATGGGGGAGGACATTACACAGGGTGATAGCCAGCCCACCCTCAGTTCATCTTCTCAGCGTGAATTGGACCATGAAGAGGAGGAGGAGGAGCTGGAGCCAGTTGCCTCTGCTACAGAGGGTAGTACCCATGGAACTTTAATTCCATCTGTTTAGCGTGGATGGGCAGAAGAGGAGGAGGAGGATGAGGAGCTGCCTGTTGGTACTCTGGCACACATGGCTGACTTCATGTTATGCTGCCTTTCCCGCGACCCTCGCATTATACGCATTTTAGATAACACATTTTTGGGTGTTCACCCTTCTTGACCCCCGCTACAAAGAGAACTTCTCATCTCTCATTCCTGTTGTGGAGAGGATGAGTAAAACGGTGCAATACCAGAAGGTACTTGTTGAGAGATTGCTCCAAAATTTTCCATCTGACAACGTGGCCGTCAGAGTCTGTACTTCCTTAGGAAACCGAGGAAGGGAGACAAGGGGAACACACAGCAGTTCCAACAATGGCAGGGCAGCTCTCTCCAAGGCATGAGACACTTTCATGACACCCCGTCAGCAACCTCAGCCTGAAGCACGGCCTAGTGGTACAAGGAGGGAAAAGTTTTGGAGGATAGTGAAGGAATACATAGAAGACGTGTCAGCATCCTAAATGATCCCTCAGTGCCTTACAACTCCTAGGAGTCCAAGCTGTTTACGTGGCACAAACTTGCGCTCTACGCCATAACCTCTTTTAGGACACATGACGTACCGGTACGGCATGTATAGTTCCGATCAACGCTGCCCGGCGGGTGGTGATCGGAACCCGGTGCCTGCTCAAATCATTGAGAAGGCACCTTGGCTAAATGCGCCGGGGGGTCCTGTGACCCCCCCATGTCAACGATCGCAGCAAACCGCAGGTCAATTCAGACCTGCGGTTTGCTGCGTTCTCGGGTTATTCGGGTCTCTGGGGACCCGATAACCCGGAACAGGATGGTGATCGGTGGTGTGATAATACACCACCAATCACCATCCTGCGATCCTGAGAGTTGATGGTGACATCACCTCTCAGGATCGCTCTCATTGGTCGGCTGGGCGGACGGGTCATTCAAATTATTGCAGCGCTCCTCTCCTCCTCCTTTTGTGTCCGGGAACCGAGGAGAGAGCGCTGTACGTGGCTGCACTGATCTCCAGCCAGCACCCCAATCTGTGCCCCAGCACCCCCCAGGTATTTAGGGAAAGGTTGGGTTAGGCAGGTATATGGGAGGAGTTGATCTCTCTGATCAAGTCCTCAAGCCATATAACGCTATGCACAAAACCCGGGCATGGTACAAAAAAGTTGCGGTCTACTTGGTGCAGGTTGCCTTGTACAACTCTTTTGTGCTGTCCCGGAGCGCTGGCAACACAGGGACATTCCTTCAGTTCTATGAGGCAGTCCTCAAGGACCTGATCTTTTCTGACCGGGAAAGAGCAGGCCGGAGTACCTCGGGAACTGGAGGCGCCCGGATGGTCCCTGGCCAACACTTTCCAGGTGTGGTCCCCCATACTGGAAAGAAGAGATGGACCCAAAAAAGTTGCAGAGTGTGTCACAGGAGGGGGATACGGAAGGACACCACTACTCAGTGTGACACGTGCCCCAGTCATCCGGGCCTCTGCATTATTGGTTGCTTCAGGGAGAACCACACTTGCATGGAGACACTAAAACGAAAAAAATAATTTTTCTAAAATATTATTTAGTAAAACTAAAATAAATAAAAAGTAGACATACTAGGTATCGCCGCGTCCGTAAGTATCTGCTCTATAAAAATACCCCCCTAACTCCTCAGATGAACACGGTCAAAAAAATAAAATAAAATTGGTGCAAAAACAAGTTGTTTTTTTTTCACCATACATCACAAAAATTTTAATAGCAAGCAATCAAAAAGTCATATGCCCCTCAAAATAGTGCCAATAAAACCGTCCTCTCATCCCGCAAAAAATGAGCCCCTACATAAGATAATCGGTTAAAAACAAAAAAAAAATGACTATGGAGATACTAAAATGTTTTTTTTTTCTTTATAAAAAGATAATATAGTGTAAAACATAAATAAATAAATAAATAGTAGACATATTAGGTATCACCGCGTCCGTAAGAATCTCCTCTATAAAAATACCCCCCCTAACCCCTCAGATGAACACGGTAAAAAATAAAAAATAAAAAACTGTGCCACAAAAGCAAGTTTTTGGCAAATTTTCCATGTTAATTCGTTTTTTTCCAATAACAAAGCAAGGGTTAACAGCCATAAAAAACTTAATATTTATTACCCTCATACTGCAGTTTACAGGAACAAGCCATATGTGGTTGTAAACTGCTGTATGACCAAACGACAGGGCACAGAAGGAAAGGAATGCCGTATGGTTTCTGGAAGGCAGATTTTGATGGCTTTTTTTTTTTGACACCATGTTTCATTTGAAGCCCCCCTGATGCACCCCTAGAGTAAAAACTCCATAAAAGCGACCCCATCTAAGAAACTACACCCCTCAAGGTATTCAAAACTGATTTTTACAAACATCGTTAACCCTTTAGGTGTTCCACAAGAGTTATTGGCAAATGGAGATGAAATTTTAGAATTTCTATTTCTGGTAACCCTGCCTCACAAAAATGTAATATAGATGAACCAAAAATCATATGTACCCTAAAAATAGTCACAACAAATCTGCCACCTTATCCAGTAGTTTCCAAAATTGGGTCATTTTTATGGAGTTTCTACTCTAGGGGTGCATCAGGAGGGTTTCAAATGGGACATGGTGTAAATAAACCAGTTCAGCAAAATCTGCCTTCCAAAAACCACACGGCGCACCTTTCCCTCTACGCCCTACTGTGTGCCCGTACAGTAGTTTACGGGCACATATGGGGTGTTTCTGCAAACTACAGAATCAGGGAAATAAATATAGCATTTTATTTGGCTGTTAACCCTTGCTTTGTTACTGGAAAAAATGGATTAAAATGGAAAATTTGCCAAAAAATCTAAATTCTGAAATGTTATATCCATTTGCCATTAACACTTGTGGAACACTTAAAGGGTTAACGACATTTGTGAAAATCAGTTTTGAATACCTTTAGGGGTGTAGTTTCTAGATTGGGGTTAATTTTATGGAGTTTCTACTCTAGGGGTGCATCAGGGGGGCTTCAAATGGGACATGGTGTAAATAAACCAGTCCAGCAAAATCTGCCTTCCAAAAACCATACGGCGCACCTTTCCCTCTATGCCCTACTGTGTGCCCGTACAGTATTTCACGGCCACATATGGGGTGTTTCTGCAAACGACAGAATCGGGGCAATAAATATAGCATTTTGTTTGGCTGTTTACCTTTGCTTTGTTACTGGTAAAAATTGATTAAAATTTAAAATTTGCCAAAAAATCTAAATTCTGAAATTTTATCTCCATTTGCCATTAACTCTTGTGGAACACTTAAAGGGTTAACAACGTTTGTAAAATCAGTTTTGAATACCTTGAGGGGTTTAGTTTCTAGAATGGGGTCCTTTTTGGGTGGTTTCTATTATGTAAGCCTCACAAAGTGACTTCAGACCTGAACTGGTCCCTAAAAATTGGGTTTTTGAAAATTTCTGAAAAATTTCAAGATTTGCTTCTAAACTTCTAAGCCTTGTAACATCCCCAAAATATAAAATAACATTTCCAAACTGATACAAATATGAAGTAGACATATGGGGAATGTAAAGCAATAACTATTTTTGGCGGTATTACTATGTATTATAGAAGAGAAATTGAAACTTGGAAATTTGCAATTTTTTACCATTGTCATGAAGTACAATATGTGATTAAAAAACTATCTCAGAATGGCCTGGATAAGTCAAAGCGTTTTAAAGTTATCACCACTTAAACTGATACTGGTCAGATTTGCAAAAAATTGCCTGGTCCTTGAAATAAGGCTGTGTCCTAAAGGGATTAAAGATGTGTATTTAGTGCTGCTGGAGGCATTATAACATATAAGCGTATCCGCTTGTCCACTGGCAATGCTGACAGGTTGACTCAGATAAAAATGAACAAGGCATGGATTGCCCTGACTTCTCAAATCCACCAGAGGAGAGCTGAGCTGATGATGAAAATAAAGGCAATTTGAATCTACAGGTATCATTTATAATGTACTCAATCTACTGTAGTGTATTCCCATGCATCTATTCCACCACAAAAAAAAGAGTATACAGTATGGTTGAATCTTGTTTTTTCATCCTCCTTCTCCTCATCCAGATTTAATATATTCCCTCCACTCAAAATTTTTTTAATAGGGTCAGCTCACCTGCAGGCCCTCAACTCAAAATTTTTTATAGGGTCAGCTGAACAGCATGCACTCGCATATAATGTTTTACAGCGTCTGCTCACCTGCAGGCACTAGCATATATTGGTTTAAATCGTCAGCTCACCAGCAGGCACTCGCATAGAATGTTTTATAGTGTCAGCTCACCAGCAGGCACTCACATATAATGTTTTAGAGCATCAGCTCACCAGCAGGCACTCACATATAATGTTTTAAAGCGTCTGTTCACCATCAGGCATTCACTCCTAATGTTTTAGAGGGTCAGCTCAACAGCATGCTCTGGCATATAATGTTTTAGAGGGTCAGCTCACCAGCAGGCCTTCGACCCTAATGTTTTACAGGGTCAGCTCAGCATTAGGCCCTCACATATAATATTTTACAGGGTCAGCTCAACTGCAGGCCTAAATTCTTTTACAGGATCAGCTCACCTTCTGATGACGACATCAAAGTATTGTCTGTTGGTACTGCGGCACACATGGCTGACTTCATGTTAGGCTGCCTTTCCCGCGACCCGCGCGCTATATGCATTTTAGACAACACAGATTACTGGTTGTTCACCCTTCTCAACCCTCACTACAAAGAGAACTTCTCATCTCTCATTCCTCTGGTGGAGAGGACAAGCAAAACGGTGCTATACCAGAAGGTCCTTGTTGAAAAATTGCTCAAAAGTTGATAGGTCAGACATCCAAATGGATCGTCGCCGTCTCGGGGACGTGCAATCACCTAGAAGTTATCTAGCGGCAGCGGGCCCTCACCTACATGTCCAATCTCAGTAGCCAAGAGTCTGGTCAGGTCAACACAATCCTCAGCATGATGGCACATTGGGTGAACGCTGTGGAGGCCAGGAGCAAGTTGGCACCAGACTTACCCTCTAATAGATCCTCGCTGACGGAAAGTATACTCATTCCAAAAAACAGGGTCGCTTAGGAGTGCTGTATTGTTATCTATCGACACTACCTACCCGAGCCTTCCTTGAAATCTTGTGCTTTAAAACCTTGACCGACCCTCTCTGGGTGGTTCACAATTAGAAAAAAAAAAGGGGCAAGGCAACAGCACCCAATCAGATTTCATCCATTGACCTCCCTTGGATGTGGTATCCCTTTCTCAAGCTCCCTCTCCGGCATCGAACCCTGATTCCCCGTTACCCATGATCACCATTGCAGGCGCAGAAAAGAACATCGAAAGTAGATAGGGCAGACATCCAAATGTATTGTCGCCGTCAGACGGGGACTTGCAATCACCCATAGGTTATCTAGAGTCACCAATGCGGCAGCAGGCCCTCGCCCCTAAGGTTTTAGATAGTCAAATCAGCAGGCCCTTGCTCCAAATGATTTTGAGGGTCACCAGCAGGCCATCAATCATAATTTTTCAAGGGCCCGCTGCCGCTAGATAACTTCTAGGTGATTGCACATCCCCGAGACGGCGACGATCCATTTGGATGTCTGACCTATCAACTTTTGAGCAATTTTTCAACAAGGACCTTCTGGTATAGCACCGTTTTGCTTGTCCTCTCCACCAGAGGAATGAGAGATGAGAAGTTCTCTTTGTAGTGAGGGTTGAGAAGGGTGAACAACCAGTAATCTGTGTTGTCTAAAATGCATATAGCGCGCGGGTAGCGGGAAAGGCAGCCTAACATGAAGTAATTTTTCAAGGGAGTGTATGATGCCCTCCTTTATGTGTAACAAAGGGTGTTTTGGAGTGCCGGTTCTTTGTAATTTTTGGCAGCCCTTTCACATAGTGGATAGGGTTTATGAGGGTAGGAGTCCCACTACCTGAACAATTGTACCACAATGTGAATGAGGCCCTCCTTTATGTGATATACAGGCTGTTTTGGAGTGCTTCTTGCTTGTCATTTTTTGCAGCACTTGCACTTTAAATTCAATTGAATATACAGGAAATATATGATTACACTTACCGGTAATCTTTATTCCTTGAGCCTATGACAGCACCCTTGGATAGCGTCCGCCCCCTCCTCAGGACAAGAAACACAACTACTTTAAAGGAGGTACTAACCTCGCTCATGCGAGTACTATGTCAAGAACTAAGGAAACACACAACTCATACCAATAAGAAACCTATATATATATATATATATATATATATATATATATATATTACTTTTTGGGAAGGGAATTAAATGGGTGCTGTCATAGGGTCAAGGAAAAAAGATTACCGATAAGTGTAATCACATATTTCCCCCCTCGCCTATGACAGCACCATTGGATCTATAAGCAAGATCAGATTAGGGAGGGACAACTGCATGAAGGACTTTACGTCCAAATACTAGACCCTCTTGAGAAGGTAACTGAAGCCTGTAATGCCTGAAAAATGTGTTAGGAGAACTCCAGGTGGCAACCCTACAAATTTTGTCAATGGAGGCAGAGGCTCTCTCTGCCCAGGATGTAGAGACCGCTCTGGTAGAGTGGGCACCAAATCCCATCGGCGGGGGAACCACCTTGGAGGAATAAGCTAACAGAATTGCCTGTCTTATCCATCTGGCTATAGTTTGTGAGGAAGCAGCCGGACCATTTTTCTTGCCTTGAAAAGAAATGAGTAGCTTAGAGGAAGATCTCCAAGACTGGGTGAATTCCAAGTACTGTAATAAACATCTCCTGACATCTAAACAGTGGAATTCTGATTCTTTTTTAATTTTTTGGAGAGGCACAAAGGGAAGGCAAGATGATATCCTGAGAGCGATGAAAGGAAGAAGACACCTTAGGAAGGAAGGAAGGAAGGATCCGGTGAAATAATCACCCGATCTTCCAAAATGTTTAAATATGGCTTTTCTGTAGAGAAGGTTCTGACATAAGGGCGGACAGAACTAGATTTAGATCCCATGTAGAAACTTTAACCTTTTTTACTGGGGCTAATTTAGAGATTGCCGTAATAAATCTTTTTATCCAGGGATGGTCAGCCAGCCTGAACTCAAACAGAGCACTCAAGGCTGAAATGTGTACCTTTAGAGTACTAGGTCTAAGCTTCTTTCTCCATCCTTCTTGTAGAAATTCTAAAACTAAAGGTAAGTCAGGAACTTCAAATACATTGACTGGTCTATTTGCAAATGCACAGAAGGCTTTCCAAACCCGTAAGTAGATTTTGGACGTGACTGTATTACGGCTTGCTAAATGAGTATTTACTACCTCCTCTGATAGCCCCTTCTTCCTTAAAATCTGCCTTTCAACAGCCAGGTAGTCAAATGCAGATTCTCCACCTCTGGATGAAGGATGGGACCCGGAGTCAGAAGTCCCGGGAAGACTGGTAGGACCCAAGGGGAAGACACTGACATCCTGCGTAGTCAAGAAAACCAAACCCCCCTTGGCCAAAAGGGAGCTATCATGATGACCAAGGCATTCTCCTCTCTTATCTTCCTCAGTACTCTCGGCAGTATCTTCAATGGGGGGAAAGGGTAAAAAAGTCCCTCTCTCCAAGATTGAGCTAGGGCATCCACAGCAGACGGACGCTCTTCTGGAAAAAGAGAGAATAATTTCTTTACCCTTCTGTTGTCTCTGGTGGCAAAGAGATCAATGATTGGGAGACCCCATAATGCAACTATCTTGTTGAATATCTGCTGAGCTAAAGACCATTCTCCCTGGCGAATCTGATGGTGGCTTAGGAAGTCTGCTGTCACATTTTCTTTTCCTTTTAAATGAACTGCATAAATTGATAAAAGAGAATTTTCTGCCAGATAAAAAAAAATTTGACTGGGAGACATAAGACTCAGGGATTTTGTACCTCCCTGCCTGTTGATGTATGCCACCGCTGTCTGAGTAAACCTGAACATTTCTGCCTATTATTAGCTTAAGACTCTCGCTCAGGCACATTGTGAGATTGGGCCTGGATCTCCTGATTCCACTGACCCTGAGGAGAGATTCTATGTTAACCCCCCTAACCGAAAGGGCTTGCATCTGTGGTCAGGAATAAGACATTTTGTCTCTGCCATGGAACACCTCTCTGAAGGTTTAACAGGTTTATCCACTACTCCAGCGAGGAGAGCGTCTGGGGTGATAAATGAATATCTGAGTCTAGGGACAAAGGATTTTTGTCTCACATTTCCATAATTTGTTGTTGAAGAGGTCTCGAGTGGAATTGAGCCCACTCCACTACGGGAATAGCCGCAGTCATGAGAACTAAGACTGACATGGCCTCCCTCAGAGACATTGACTGGTGAGAGGAAAGCCACTGAACCCCGGATCTAATGAGGCAAGCTTTGTAAAGGGGAAGAAAACACATCTGCGTTCTGGAGTCTAGGGACATCCCCAAAAAGGTACACACTTGACTCGGCACTAGGCTGGACTTCTCTATGTTCAGGTCCCAACCTAACCTGTCTAATACCTCCCTGAACCATGAAATCTGCTGTTCTAGCTGATTTGACATCTGAGAGAGAAGGAGAGAATGTCGTCTAGATATGGGATAACGACCAGATCTCTCTCTCTGAGATGGACCATCATTTCTGCCACAATCTTTGTGAACATTCTGGGGGCTTGAGATAACCCGAAGGGAAGAGCCCGAAATTTTGTCCTGCAACTGAACCGCTACTCTTAAGTATCTCTGATGATCGGGATGTATGGGGACGTGATAGTATGCATCCCTGAGATCCAGGGATTCCATAAAACAGTCTGGAAACAGATTTAATATCACAGATCTGATTGTTTCCATACGAAATTTCTCGTACACTAGATACTTGTTCAGAAGTTTTAAGTTTATTATTGTACGGTAGGTGCCATTTTTTTTTTTTACCAAAAAAAGTGTTGCGTAAAACCCCTTTGCTCTTTCCTGCATTGGGACTTCTAACAGTTCTTTTCTAATAGGGAAGATACCTCTGAAAACAAGGCCTCTTGTTTTTGGGGACTGGATCGATAGTCTGTTATAACTAATCTTTCTGGCGGCATTCTCAGAAAATTTATTTTTTAGCCCTCCGACAGGATGGAGATTATCCAAGGGTTGTTTGATATTTTCTTCCAATGTTCTGTGAAGAGAGAAAGCCGACCTCCTACCGGGGCTCTTGCGTCATTGTTGCTGCTTTTTTGAGGCCTCTGCACCAGAAAAAAGATAACCCTTGGATTTTCTAGTATTGCTTGAAATCTGTCAAGATACATCTCGCCTCCTATAACTATTTCTATTTGGCTGAGGGCGGAAAGGTCTCTTATGAGACTGCTGGTTAGTTGACGGGAAGCCCTTCTTCTTGTCTGAAGCCTTCTCCAGCAGGTCATCCAAGACAGGCCCAAATAAGAACTCTCCCTGACAAGGTATTGCACATAATTTTGCTTTGGAGGATGAGTCACCCTTCCAGTGCTTTAACCAGATGGCTCTACAAGCTGAATTAGAAAGGGCGGAAGCCCTAGCAGAGAATTTTAAAGAGTCAGCAGAAGCATCCGCAAGGAAATCAATGGCATTAAATATGGTTGGAAAGGAGGAAAGCAACTCATCTCTAGGGGTTCCCTCCTTAATATGATCTACTAATTCTTTCATCCATATCTTCAGGGATCTTGCAATAGAGGTGGCCGCAATGGCAGGTCTAAAAGCACCTGCCATAGCCTCCCAGCTCTTTTTTAAATACATCTCAGCCCTTCTATCCATGGGATCTTTCAGGAAACCAGAATTCTCAAATGGAAGGGCGGCTTTTATGGGAATTTTGTCAACTGAGGCATCCAATTTTGGGGCTCTGTCCCAATAGGCTGAAAAATCCTCAAACGGGTATTAACATTTTAAGGCAGAGGGAATAAAAAAAATTTCTATCTGGTCTACTCCACTCTTTTTTGATAACAGCGACAATATTTTCATGGACATCAAAACCCTTAATCTTTCTAGGGCTCAGACCTTCAAACATGAAGTCTCTAACAGACTGTGGCTCTTTGAAATCATCCAACCTCATGGTGTCTCTCACTACTCTGAGTAAGGAGCTAATATTTTCGGCCTGAAAAAGTAGCTTTCCCGCTACATGATCATCAAAGGATTCATCCGATGATGGTCTTTCTCCCTCTTCCTCCAATCCTGACAACAGTTCATGGTCGCTGGAGGGGGGAATAGAAGCGGCTGCAGATGTGCTGGGGCGATTCTCAAGGAGGCTATTAACCGACTCCCTCACCGACTCCTTAACTTCATCCCGGATCATCTGCTTTAGGCTTGTCATAAGAGATGGGGCCTCATCCTCTAGCAGCTTGCCTACGCAGACTTGACAAATAGGTTTTCCCAAGACTGAAGGTAACTTTTTCTTACAAATAGCACACCCTTTGTCTTCAGATCTGAAAACCCTTCTACTCTCCTTTGAAACCTAAATATAAAAATAGCCTTATAAGAAAACTTAAGCTATAGAGATTTTGGGGTATTCACCCCTCTTACCCCACCACGGTCCCAAAGATTCATTGGTGGTCTCAGTGGGTTCTGCGCTTTGCGTCTGTTTCATGATCCCACTCTCTAGTCAGCAAAAAATGGAGACAGACTCTGCTAGCTTCTTCTCCAGCTAGCAGTGTGAGCTGGCTGAACTTAAACTCTGCCGGGCGCGCTGGCTCCCCCCACTTCCGATCTACAGCATTGTGTATCCTCCTGCTGCTGAAACCGGAAGTGACGTCGGCACCAGCAATCGAAACCGGAAGTGACGTCGGCACCATCAACCGGCACCGGAAGTGATGACAGACGCCGGCAGCCGAACATGCGGACAAGGCCACAGAGGTCCGTGCGTCCAGGAGACCTGTAAAACCTCCCGACGGAGAAGGGACCAGAGTGGGGGGGGAAGTTAGAGGTCCTGGCTCTGCAGCGGCTTCCTGAGAAGACTTACGTCGCCGGGTTGGCCCTCCTCATAAATACTCACATGGGGCGCCCGCAGCTCTCCTTGGCATGGTTGTGAATCCAAACTCTGTCCCTTAGGACAGGAAACATAACTGGCATGAGGGAGGTTGGTACCTCCTTTAAAGTGGTTGTGTTTCCTGTTTCCTGTCCTTAGGAGCGGCCAAACGCTATCCGAGGGTGCTGTCATAGGCGAGGGGAGAAAGAATGTTTACTAACTATTTTTACTGTAGGGCTCCGGCCATCATAGCGCCGTAGCCCTAGCACACAACTGTGCGGGGCACTTGTCCTGATACAGGCATTTCATGTCATTGTTTAGGAGTCAGGACACGTTCTCTAGGCAGAGTGTGCATGAGCTGTGAGAGTTTACCTCTTAGCTAGGTGATACTGACCGCAAGATAGTGGCTGGTTGAGAGGTTGGCCAAACACTAACATGTATGAGGGTATGCGTGTTTCCACATACATTGAACGTCAATCACACGGTGCATTGTATCATGGATGAGTGATGTTATAATCAAACCGTTCCAGACATAGCCGTGTGGTATGTGTGAGTGCCATCTATTGAAAGTAGGACGACTCTAGCTAAGTCTTTAGTGTGGAGCACTGGTTGTATTATAGACCAGACAATTATTGCCCAGTACAGTCAGTGTGGCTGATACAATATAGCCCTTCCAGCCAACAATCAGCTGACACAGCTGCATTGGTCAGTAACAATCTCAGAGGTTCACTCGCGACACACCTGTGTCTATAAGTAGATTAGACCGTGTCCTGTTGTCCTGCTTGCAGTCTATTAGCAGCACCTTGCTAGCAAGCCAGGAATTTAGTCCAGACTTGTAACTGTGCAGAGGGTTATTCCTCAGTCCCTTTCTGCACTCTTCAAATCTGGTTGCCTGATGGTCAAGCAGATGAAGAACAACAAAAAATCTTGGACTAAGAGAGGCACTACCCTAAATGAGCAGGGACTATGGTAAGTTCAAGGTAAGATCTGTCTACCCAGAGCCCTGTATCTGATGATGGCCCAAAAAGCCCATGGGGTGACGCACCAGGCAAAAGGTCCTATGAACAACACTGTGGATAAAAGGTGGATCGCTTCAGGGTTCTCCACCATGGCAAGCGGGTACAAAGTTGCATGATTTGTGCTTTGAATAATCCAGGTCAAGTGGTGAAGACTCCAAGCAAGCACACTCCGAGACCGTTTTACCCATTCTAAAGACTGCAGATAGACTCCAGATCCAGACTCAGTAGAAGGAACACACAGTCTTGAACCTGGATATTGGTGATAAAGAGGCACATGAGGAAAACCTTTAAGCCCAGATTTGATGGTCCCTTCCAAGTACTGTTGAAAACTGCAACTTCCATAAAGGTGGAAGGAAAGCTTAACTGGATTCACACCTTACATTGCAAGAAAGTGCCAAACCCTGAGGATGGAGATCCTTGCACTGCTACTCCTGGCTCTGAGCCTCCAAGCTCTATATGTGTACCTAAAAAATGACTGGGACAATGCCCGTATTAGGCATCATCAGGTCATAGTAATGAATATGACTAGAGTTGAGCGAACACCTGGATGTTCGGGTTTGAGAAGTTCGGCCGAACTTCCCGGAAATGTTCGGGTTCGGGACCCGAACTTCGTCCAAAACCCCATTGAAGTCAATGGGGACCCGAACTTTTGGGCACTAAAAAGGTTGTAAAACAGCCCAGGAAAGAGCTAGAGGACTGCAAAAGGCAGCAACATGTAGGTAAATCCCCTGCAAACAAATGTGGATAGGGAAATGAATTAAAATAAAAATTAAAAAAATAAAAATTAACCAATATCAATTGGACAGAGGTCCCATAGCAGAGAATCTGGCTTCACGTCAGCAGAGAATCAGTCTCTTCATGCCATAGCAAAGAATCTGGCTTCATGTCAGCAGAGAATCAGTCTCTTCATGCCATAGCAGAGAATCTGGCTTCATGTCAGCGCAGAATCAGTCTTCATGTCATAGCAGAGAATCAGGCTTTACGTCACCCACCACTGGAACAGGCCACTGTCACATATTTAGGCCCCGGCACCCAGACAGAGGAGAGAGGTCCCGTAACAGAGAATCTGGCCTTATGTCAGCACAGAATCTGTCTTCATGTCATAGCAGAGAATCAGGCTTCACGTCACCCACCACTGGAACAGGCCACTGTCACATATTTAGGCCCCGGCACCCAGGCAGAGGAGAGAGGTCCCGTAACAGAGAATCTGGCCTTATGTCAGCGCAGAATCAGTCTTCATGTCATAGCAGAGAATCAGGCTTCACGTCACCCACCACTGGAACAGGCCACTGTCACATATTTAGTCCCAGGCACCCAGGCAGAGGAGAGAGGTCCGTAACAGAGAATCTGGCCTTATGTCAGCACAGAATCTGTCTTCATGTCATAGCAGAGAATCAGGCTTCACGTCACCCACCACTGGAACAGGCCACTGTCACATATTTAGGCCCCGGCACCCAGACAGAGGAGAGAGGTCCCGTAACAGAGAATCTGGCCTTATGTCTGCACAGAATCTGTCTTCATGTCATAGCAGAGAATCAGGCTTCACGTCACCCACCACTGGAACAGGCCACTGTCACATATTTAGGCCCCGGCACCCAGACAGAGGAGAGAGGTCCCGTAACAGAGAATCTGGCCTTATGTCAGCACAGAATCAGTCTTCATGTCATAGCAGAGAATCAGGCTTTACGTCACCCACCACTGGAACAGGCCACTGTCACATATTTAGGCCCCGGCACCCAGACAGAGGAGAGAGGTCCCGTAACAGAGAATCTGGCCTTATGTCAGCACAGAATCAGTCTTCATGTCATAGCAGAGAATCAGGCTTCACATCACCCACCACTGGAACAGGCCACTGTCACATATTTAGGCCCAGGCACCCAGGCAGAGGAGAGAGGTCCCGTAACAGAGAATCTGGCTTCATGTCAGCACAGAATAAGTCTTCATGTCATAGCAGAGAATCAGGCTTCACGTCATCCACCACTGGAACAGGCCACTGTCACACATTTAGGCCCCGGCACCCAGACAGAGGAGAGGTTCATTCAACTTTGGGTTGCCCCGCAATATAATGGTAAAATGAAATTAAAAATAGTATTGAATGAGGAAGTGCCCTGGAGTAGAATAATATATTGTTAAGGGGAGGTAGTTAAGATCTAATCTGCACAAGGGATGGACAGGTCCTGTGGGATCCATGCCTGGTTCATTTTTATGAACGTCAGCTTGTCCACATTGGCTGTAGACAGGCGGCTGCGTTTGTCTGTAATGACGCCCCCTGCCGTGCTGAATACACGTTCAGACAAAACGCTGGCCGCCGGGCAGGCCAGCACCTCCAAGGCATAAAAGGCTAGCTCTGGCCACGTGGACAATTTGGAGACCCAGAAGTTGAATGGGGCCGAACCATCAGTCAGTATGTGGAGGGGTGTGCACAGGTACTGTTCCACCATGTTAGTGAAATGTTGCCTCCTGCTAACACGTTCCGTATCACGTGGTGGTGCAGTTAGCTGTGGCGTGTTGACAAAACTTTTCCACATCTCTGCCATGCTAACCCTGCCCTCAGAGGAGCTGGGCGTGACACAGCTGCGTTGGCGACCTCTTGCTCCTCCTCTGCCTCGGGCTTCCACTGGTTCCCCTGTGACATTTGGGAATGCTCTTAGTAGCGCGTCTACCAACGTGCGCTTGTACTCGCACATCTTCCTATCACGCTCCAGTGTAGGAAGTAAGGTGGGCACATTGTCTTTGTACCGGGGATCCAGCAGGGTGGCAACACAGTAGTCCGCACACGTTAAAATGTGGGCAACTCTGCTGTCGTTGCGCAGGCACTGCAGCATGTAGTCGCTCATGTGTGCCAGGCTGCCCAGAGGTAAGGACAAGCTGTCCTCTGTGGGAGGCGTATTGTCATCGTCCTGTGTTTCCCCCCAGCCACGCACCAGTGATAAGCCCGAGCTGCTTTGGGTGCCACCCCGCTGTGAACATGCTTCATCCTCATCCTCCTCCACCTCCTCCTCATCCTCGTCCTCCTCGTCCTCCAGTAGTGGGCCCTGTCTGGCCACATTTGTACCTGGCCTCTGGTGTTGCAAAAAACCTCCCTCTGAGTCACTTCGAAGAGACTGGCCTGAAAGTGCTAAAAATGACCCCTCTTCCTCCTCTTCCTCCTGGGCCACCTCCTCTTCCATCATCGCCCTAAGTGTTTTTTCAAGGAGACATAGAAGTGGTATTGTAACGCTGATAACGGCGTCATCGCCACTGGCCATGTTGGTGGAGTACTCGAAACAACGCAACAGGGCACACAGGTCTCGCATGGAGGCCCAGTCATTGGTGGTGAAGTGTGTCTGATCCGCAGTGCGACTGACCCGTGCGTGCTGCAGCTGAAACTCCACTATGGCCTGCTGCTGCTCGCACAGTCTGTCCAGCATATGCAAGGTGGAGTTCCACCTGGTGGGTACGTCGCATATGAGGCGGTGAGCGGGAAGGCCGAAGTTACGCTGTAGCGCAGACAGACGAGCAGCGGCACTTTATGCAGCAGCTCTGACATGTCGGGGTAGTTGCGAATGAACTTCTGCACCACCAAATTCAGCACATGCGCCAGGCAAGGGATGTGCGTCAAACCGGCTAGTCCCAGAGCTGCAACGAGATTTCGCCCATTATCGCACACCACCAGGCCGGGCTTGAGGCTCACCGGCAGCAACCACTCGTCGGTCTGTTGTTCTATACCCCCCCACAACTCCTGTGCGGTGTGGGGCCTGTCCCCCAAACATATGAGTTTCAGAACGGCCTGCTGACGTTTACCCCGGGCTGTGCTGAAGTTGGTGGTGAAGGTGTGTGGCTGACTGGATGAGCAGGTGGAAGAAGAGGAGGAGGAAGCTGAGTAGGAGGAGGAGGAGACAGGAGGCAAAGAATGTTGCCCTGCGATCCTTGGCGGCGGAAGGACGTGCGCCAAACAGCTCTCCGCCTGGGGCCCAGCCGCCACTACATTTACCCAGTGTGCAGTTAGGGAGATATAGAGTCCCTGGCCGTGCTTACTGGTCCACGTATCTGTGGTTAGGTGGACCTTGCCACAGATGGCGTTGCGCAGTGCACACTTGATTTTATCGGACACTTGTTTGTGCAGGGAAGGCACAGCTCTCTTGGAGAAGTAGTGGCGGCTGGGAACAACATACTGTGGGACAGCAAGCGACATGAGCTGTTTGAAGCTGTGTGTGTCCACCAGCCTAAATGACAGCATTTCATAGGTCAGTAGTTTAGAAATGCTGGCATTCAGGGCCAGGGATCGAGGGTGGCTAGGTGGGAATTTACGCTTTCTCTCAAATGTTTGTGAGATGGAGAGCTGAACGCTGCCGTGTGACATGGTTGAGATGCTTGGTGACACAGGTGGTGGTGTTGGTGGTACATCCCATGTTTGCTGGGCGGCAGGTGCCAACGCTCCTCCAGAGGCAGAGGAAGAGGCCGAGGCGGCGGCAGCAGCAGCAGAAGAGGCCGAGGCGGCAGCAGCAGAAGAGGTAGCAGGGGGAGCCTGAGTGACTTCCTTGTTTTTAAGGTGTTTACTCCACTGCAGTTCATGCTTTGCATGCAGGTGCCTGGTCATGCAGGTTGTGCTAAGGTTCAGAACGTTAATGCCTCGCTTCAGGCTCTGATGGCACAGCGTGCAAACCACTCGGGTCTTGTCGTCAGCACATTGTTTGAAGAAGTGCCATGCCAGGGAACTCCTTGAAGCTGCCTTTGGGGTGCTCGGTCCCAGATGGCGCCGGTCAGTAGCAGGCGGAGTCTCTTGGCGGCGGGTGTTCTGATTTTGCCCACTGCTCCCTCTTTTGCTACGCTGTTGGCTCGGTCTCACCACTGCCTCTTCCTCCGAACTGTGAAAGTCAGTGGCACGACCTTCATTCCATGTGGGGTCTAGGACCTCATCGTCCCCTGCATCGTCTTCCACCCAGTCTTGATCCCTGACCTCCTGTTCAGTCTGCACACTGCAGAAAGACGCAGCAGTTGGCACCTGTGTTTCGTCATCATCAGAGACGTGCTGAGGTGGTATTCCCATGTCCTTATCATCAGGAAAAATAAGTGGTTGTGCGTTAGTGCATTCTATCTCTTCCACCCCTGGGGAAGGGCTAGGTGGATGCCCTTGGGAAACCCTGGCAGCAGAGTCTTCAAACAGCATAAGAGACTGCTGCATAACTTGAGGCTCAGACAGTTTCCCTGATATGCATGGGGGTGATGTGACAGACCAATGGGCTTGGTTTTCATGCGCCATCTGTGCGCTTTCTGCAGAAGACTGGGTGGGAGATAATGTGAACGTGCTGGATCCACTGTCGGCCACCCAATTGACTAATGCCTGTACCTGCTCAGGCCTTACCATCCTTAGAACGGCATTGGGCCCCACCAAATATCGCTGTAAATTCTGCTGGCTACTGGGACCTGAGGTAGTTGGTTCACTAGGACGTGTGGCTGTAGCAGAACGGCCACGTCCTCTCCCAGCACCAGAGGGTCCACCAACACCACCACGACCATGTCCACGTCCGCGTCCCTTATTAGATGTTTTCCTCATTGTTCCCGTTCACCACAATTTTGAGAATGGCAAATTTGATAATAGTTTTTCAACCCAGAACAAAAAGTCTGCTTTTACGGTCACTACAAATAACTTGACCAGCTAAAACAGTACAGATTTGTTTGAATAGAAATGTGAGGCCTGTTTTTTTTTTTGCGCTGTGTGACAGGTATAGGTTTAATCACAGAATTAGACTTCTATCTGCACGGTAGCGTGTGTCTTAGGTTTTTCTGAATGACACTATCAGCACCTTCAATGTAAGATATCCTTTTTGGGATAGATTTCAAGTAGGCCTCATATAGCAGAAACTAGTTATTTTGAGAATGGCAAATTTGGGAATAGTTTTTCAACCCAGAACAAAAAGTGTGCTTTTACGGTCACTACAAATAACTTGACCAGCTAAAACAGTACAGATTTGGTTGAATAGAAATGTGAGGCCTGTTTTTTTTTGCGCTGTGTGACAGGTATAGGTTTAATCACAGAATCAGACTTCTATCTGCACGGTAGCGTGTGTCTTAGGTTTTTCTGAATGACACTATCAGCACCTTCAATGTAAGATATCCTTTTTGGGATAGATTTCAAGTAGACCTCATATACCAGAAACTAGTTTTTTTGAGAATGGCAAATTTGGGAATAGTTTTTCAACCCAGAACAAAAAGTGTGCTTTTACGGTCACTACAAATAACTTGACCAGCTAAAACAGTACAGATTTGGTTGAATAGAAATGTCAGGTCTATTTTTTAGGCGCTGGGTGACAGGCTCAACTTGCCCCTGATGTAGTATATGGCCAAAAAATAACCACACTGTTGATGGTTAAATGCACTTGGGTGACACAGGCTCAGCCTGCACCAGATGTAGTATATGGCCAAAAAATATCCAGACTGTTGATGGTTAAATGCACTTCGGTGACACAGGCTCAGCCTGCAGCTGATGTAGTATATGGCCAAAAAATAACCAGACTGTTGATGGTTAAATGCACTTCGGTGACACAGGCTCAGCCTGCAGCTGATGTAGGATATAGCACAAAATAACCACACTATTGATGGTTAAATGCACTTCGGTGACACAGGCTCAGCCTGCAGCTGATGTAGGATATAGCACAAAATAACCACACTATTGATGGTTAAATACACTTGGTGATAGCTTGTGCTTGGCGCACCACAAGCCACAAAATGGCCGCCGATCACCCCAGAAAAAAGTGATCTAAAAACGCTCTGGGCAGCCTCAAAAAAGTGAGCAAGTCGATATTAGCACTTCAATGATCCACAGCTGCAGATCGATCACAGAATGAAGTCTTTTGGAGGAGTTAATCTGCCTAATCTCGCCCTAACGTCGCAGCTGCAACCTCTCGCTATGCTTGAATCAGCAGAGTGACGTGCAGCGCTACGTGACCCAAGCTTATATAGAGGCTGGGTCACATGCTGCACTGGCCAATCACAGCCATGCCAATAGTAGGCAAGGCTGTGATGGCCTCTTGGGGCAAGTAGTATGACGCTTGTTGATTGGCTGCTTTGCAGCCTTTCAAAAAGCGCCAAGAAAGCGCCGAACACCGAACCCGAACCCGGACTTTTACGAAAATGTTCGGGTTCGGGTCCGTGTCACGGACACCCCAAAATTCGGTACGAACCCGAACTATACAGTTCGGGTTCGCTCATCCCTAAATATGACAGATGCGGACAATTATAAAAACTGTTGAAACTGTCCTCACAGTCCTGTGAGTTCAAAGACTATGCCTTATTTAGCGATCCCAGTGCCGTGGTTAGAGCTTGCTAACATAAACTGTAGAGACTTTTTATCCATTTGAAGATCAAAGAACGAAAGTCTTAAGTTTAACTCTACTGCAGTGCCCCTTCCTATTGCTGGATGGGTAGAGCACCCCTGGTGGCAGGCCAATGTGACGGCAAAAAAAGGACAACACTGTCAGAGCATGGGATTTTGATGGACAGAAGTGGGCCAGAAAGTAATTACGAATAGAGTTGAGCAAACCCGAACTATAAAGTTTGGGTTCGTACCAAACTTTAGGTTTTTCGGCACCCGGACCCGAACCCAAACATTTACGTAAAAGTTCGGGTTGGGTGTTCGGCGCTTTCTTGGCGCTTTTTGAAAGGCTGCTAAGCAGCCAATCAACAAGCGTCATACTACTTGCCCCAATAGGCCATCACAGCCATGCCTACTATTGGCATGGCTGTGATTGGCCAACTGCAGCATGTGACCCAGCCTCTATTTAAGCTGGAGTCACGTAGCGCCGTCTGTCACTCTGCTCGGATTACTGTACGGAGAGGCTGCAGCTGCTGTGAGTGAGAGATCAGGGAGAAATCTTATGAAGAACTGCTTTTTTACTCAGCGATCTACAGCAAATGTGTTTTGTGGGTGCAGTGCACAATTTTTTTAAGCCTGCCCTGAGCCAACTACTGCTGAAAACAAACTTTTTTTTACTTCAGGTTGTCAATATCAATACATAATCGGCAGCCATTTTATGCAACGATAGTGCACCAGCACAGGATATCTGTTAGCTTTTTGCTTACTGGGGTTAAAAAAAAAACTTTTTTTCATATAGTGCACATCTAGGATTAGACGTGCATAAGTGAGTGTCACATTTAGGCCAGAAATACAGCTTTTTGCTTACTGGGGTAAAAAACAACAACATCTGTTTCAAATAGTGCACATCTATGATTAGACGTGCATAAGTGAGTGTCACATTTAGGCCAGAAATACAGCTTTTTGCTTACTGGGGTAAAAAAAAAAACCATCTGTTTCATATAGTGCACATCTAGGATTAGACGTGCATAAGTGAGTGTCACATTTAGGCCATAAATACTGCTTTTTGCTTACTGGGGTGAAAAAAAACCATCTGTTTCATATAGTGCACATCTAGGATTAGACATGCATAAGTGAGTGTCACATTTATGCCATAAATACAGCTTTTTGCTTACTGGGGTGAAAAAACACTCTGATATACTGCACATCTGGGATTAGACGTGCATAAGTGACTGTGAAATTTAGGCCACAAATACGTCTTTCTCATACTGGGGCATGCTAGGGTGAAAAAAAAACATCTGTTTCATATAGTGCACATCTAGGATTAGACATGCATAAGTGAGTGTCACATTTAGGCCAGAAATACAGCTTTTTGCTTACTGGGGTGAAAAAACCCTCTGATATACTGCACATCTGGGATTAGATGTGCATAAATGACTGAAATTTAGGTCACAAATACGGCTTTCTCATACTGGGGAGTAAAAAAAAACATCTGTTTCATATAGTGTATATCTAGGATTAGACGTGCATAAGTGAGTCTCACATTTAGGCCAGAAATATAGCTTTTTGCTTACTGGGGTGAAAAAAAAACATCTGTTTCATATAGTGCGCATCTAGGATTAGACATGCATAAATGTCCACGTCTAACCAGATCACAGGTACCCAACATACCTTAGTATTAAATTTATCCTCCAAGAATCTTTCTCCACTCCAAATTGGACTCCTTGAAAAGGGACTATCCTTTAGTCCGACAGCTAGTTTGGACACATTTGGACTGGACATGGATCTAAATCGCTTTTTCCATAACATAAGACTTAAAAGCCATTTTGCTAATGTAACTTCACATGATATTGTTCCGATTGAGAACGCACAATCGATGTTAAATCTGCAACAATTTGGCTTGAGGCTGAAAAGCCAATATATGCCTCCGAAAATATATCACCCGAGTGAAACTTATATACAATTGGTACAGCGTGATATTTCCATGTTAATCACAAAGTATAAAAAAGGAGATTACTACGTACATCACAATTTATCCGCTGAGGAGAGACAGGTAGTCAATCATTTGACTGATGATGACTCCCTGATCTTTAAACCCGCGGATAAAGGGGGAGCCCTTGTCATACTAGACAAGGAATATTATGTTAAGGAAATATTGGGACAATTATCTGATCAGAATGTCTATGAAATATTGCAGGGGGATCCGGTCTGAGCAATTAAGCGGGAATTACAGGCTTTGGTTGATAATAACTTAAAACAGAATGTTATTGACAAGAAGTTAGCAGAATTTCTAATCAACCAACACCCTGTAACACCCGTATTCTATACACTCCCCAAGGTGCATAAATCCTTGGAACGGCCCCCGGGACGCCCAATAGTTGCAGCCACGGATTCAGTCCTTTCTCCCCCTGCAATCTTTCTGGACAAAGTGTTGACCCCTCTTACTAAAAAGGCCCCCTCATACCTGAGGGATACACAACATTTTTTAGAGACAATAAGAGATATTGAGCTGTCGCAGGATTGTATCCTAGTCACCCTGGATGTATGTAGCTTATATACAAGTATAACTCACGAAAAAGGCCTGTTGGCCGTTCAAGCATTGCTAGATGAGAGCACATACACACAGGCTGAAAGGGATTTTTTTCTGTCTCTACTTTCTATTGTCCTACGACGTAACTACTTTTTATTTCAAGATACATTTTTTCAGCAGCGGTGTGGGATCGCGATGGGGTCCAATGCCGCACCGCCGTACGCTATTGCTATATGGCACATTTTGAGAGAGAGTATATCTACCCAAATGTGCTATATCAAAATCATTGCATATTTTGGAAACGTTTTATCGACGATATTTTTTGCGTATGGCGGTGCGGCATTGAGACCCTTATGTCCTTTATGGATCATATTAACAGCATAAGACCTGAATTGAAGTTTACACTGCACCAAGATTCACAACGTGTTTCTTTCCTTGATACATGGGTAATTAGGGGAATGAATAACAGGATTACTACTGACTTATATGTCAAAGAAACTGATAGAAATAGCCTGTTATCATTCCACAGTAATCACCCTGCAGCTATAAAAAAATCATTACCTTTCTCGCAATTTAAAAGAGTGGCCAAAATTGTAATGGATCCTGATACACGTAGTCTTAGGATGCAGGAAATGACACAAAAATTTGTGAACAGAGGTTATCCGTCTCAGCTGTTATGTGACCAGAGGTATAAGGTAGAAAATCCCACAGTACTACAAAAAAAGACAGAGAAAGCACAGAGAATACCACTTATTGTTAAATACCACCCCTGGATGGATCGAATAAGAGCAATTGCTTATAAACACTGGAATATTTTTCAAAGATCATACCCTACAATTCAGGAATTTAAGGAATTACCCATGATGTGTTACAAACGTAATCATAATATTAGAGATAAGATCATCCGGGCGGACATAGGTAGTGGCAGGACGCCCTTGTGACAGCTCACCTTCTCCACAGTCAGGAAGGGAACATTTCCCTGTCTGAACTGTGTTCATTGTTCAAATGTTATTAAGGGCTCCAACATATCACACCCACATACAGGACAACAAATCCCAATACGGGGTCACTTTACATGTGACAGTAGTTTTGTTATTTATCTACTAAAATGTCCTTGTGGGTTATGTTATGTTGGAGAGACAACAATGCGTATAAAAGACAGAGTGGGAAAACACAAATCCACAATCAGGAAAGAAAATATTCTGTTACCTATCCCTCAACACTTTATTGAGAAAAAACACCATATCTCACAATTACGTTTCCAAATTATAGAGGGAGGGACCCTACCACGGCGTGGAGGAAATCGGATCCAGATGCTCCACCAGCGTGAAGCATATTGGATCTACCGGGTCGAGACGCTTGCCCCTAAAGGCCTCAACAAAGAATATTCACTGAGTAGCTTCATTTAAAAGAATATATGTATATTATAATATATTTATATCCGGTTCTATAATGGATCATTGATGACTCAGACGCTGTAGTAATGTATGAATGTAGATACATACTCTGCCATGTTCTAATCTTTCTTTTTCTATTGATTCAGTTTCGTTTACACTGGGTTACATAGCAACATGACGTCACGGTCAGGTGACTGGTCATGTGACTGGGGGCGTATGCCCCCAATTGCAGTCACATGACCGCTCACGTGATTAGGGGCGGGCTATTCAAAAAGGTGAATTTAAATGGTGCATTGTATATGTTGTATTGAGCTATCATCACCTGTTATTTTATAAAGGCAAACCTTATGCCGAAACGCGCGTCACATGGGTGACGAATAAAGAAGTTTCTGTTCAGCAAAGAAAAAACGGAGTGCTGGTCTTTCTAATATATATGCATAAATGAGTGTCACATTTATGCCATAAATACAGCTTTTTGCTTACTGGGGTGTAAAAACCCTCTGATATACTGCACATCTGGGATTAGACATGTATAAGTGACTGTGAAATTTAGGCCACAAATACGGCTTTCTCATACTGGGGCATGCTAGGGTGAAAAAAAAAAACACATCTGTTTCATATAGTGCACAACTAGGATTAGACATGCATAAGTGAGTGGCACATTTAGGCCAGAAATACAGCTTTTTGCTTACTGGGGTGAAAAAACCCTCTGATATACTGCACATCTGGGATTAGATGTGCATAAGTGACTGAAATTTAGGTCACAAATACAGCTTTCTCATACGGGGTGTAAAAAAAACATCTGTTTCATATAGTGCATATCTAGGATTAGACGTGCATAAGTGAGTGTCACATTTAGCCCAGAAATACAGCTTTTTGCTTACTGGGGTAAAAAAACAAACAAACATCTGTTTCATATAGTGCACATCTAGGATTAGACGTGCATAAGTGAGTGTCACATTTAGCCCAGAAATACAGCTTTTTGCTTATTATGGAGAAAAAAAACACATCAGTTTTATATACTACACATCTGGGATTAGACGTGCATAAGTGAGTGTTACATTTAGGCCAGAAATACAGCTTTTTGCTTACTGGGGTGAAAAAAAACCCATCTGTTTCATATAGTAAACATCTAGGATTAGACGTGCATTAGTGAGTGTCACATTTAGGCCACAAATACGGCTTTGTTCTTTCTGGGGTGAAAAAACCCTCTGATATACTGCATATCTGGAATTAGACGTGCATAAGTGAGTGTCACATTTTGGCCAGAAATACGGCTTTTTGCTTACTGGGGTGAAACAAAAACATCTGTTTCATATAGTGCACATCTAGGATTAGACGTGCATAAGTGAATGTCACATTTAGGCCAAAAATATAGCTTTTTGCTTACTATGGAGAAAAAAAACACATCAGTTTTATATAGTGCACATCTAGGATTAGACGTGCATAAGTGAGTGTTACATTTAGGCCAGAAATACAGCTATTTGCTTACTGGGGTGAAAAAACCCTCTGATATACTGCACATCTGGAATTAGACGTGGTTAAGTGACTGTGAAATTTAGGCCACAAATACGGCTTTCTCATACTGGGTGAAAAAAAAAACATCTGTTTCATATAGTGCACATTTAGGATTAGACATGTATAAGTGAGTGTCACATTTAGGCCAGAAATACAGCTTTTTGCTTACTGGGGTGAAAAAACCCTCTGATATACTGCACATCTGGGATTAGATGTGCATAAGTGACTGAAATTTAGGTCACAAATACGTCTTTCTCATACTGGGGTGTAAAAAAAACATCTGTTTCATATAGTGCATATCTAGGATTAGACGTGCATAAGTGAGTCTCACATTTAGGCCAGAAATACAGCTTTTTGCTTACTGGGGTGAAAAAAAAAACATCTGTTTTATATAGTGCACATCTAGGATTAGACGTGCATAGGTGAGTGTAACATTTAGGCCAGAAATACAGCTTTTTGCTTACTGGGGTGAAAAAACCCCATCTGTTTCATATAGTGCACATCTAGGATTAGACATGCATAAGTGACTGAAATTTAGGTCACAAATACGTCTCGCTCATACTGGGGTGTAAAAAAACATCTGTTTCATATAGTGCATATCTAGGATTAGACGTGCATAAGTGAGTCTCACATTTAGGCCAGAAATACAGCTTTTTGCTTACTGGGGTGAAAAAAAACCATCTGTTTCATATAGTGCACATCTAGGATTAGACGTGCATAAGTGAGTGTAACATTTAGGCCAGAAATACAGCTTTTTGCTTACTGGGGTGAAAAAAAAACATCTGTTTCATATAGTGCACATCTAGGATTAGACGTGCATAAGTGAGTGTCACATTTATCCTAGAAATACAGCTTTTTGCTTACTGGGGTGAAAAAAAACCATCTGTTTCATATAGTGCACATCTAGGATTAGACGTGCATAAGTGAGTGTCACATTTATCCTAGAAATACAGCTTTTTGCTTACTGGGGTAAAAAAAAAACTGATATACTGCACATCTGGGATTAGACTTGCGTAAGTGACTGAAATTTAGGCCACAAATACGGCTTTCTCATACTGGGGCATACTGGGGTTAAAAAAACCCACGGCTTTTTGGTTACTGAGGTGAAAAAACCTTCTGATATACTGCACATCTGGGATTAGACATGCATAAGTGACTGTCACAATTTGACCACAAATACGGCTTTGTTCTTTCTGGGGTGAAAAAACCCTCTGATATACTGCACATCTGGGATTAGACGTGCATAAGTGAGTGTCACATTTAGGCCAGAAATATGGCTTTTTTGTTACTGGGGTGAAAAAAAAACTCTGATATACTGCACATCTGGGATTAGACTTGTATAAGTGACTGTCACATTTAGGCCAGAAATACGGCTTTGTGCTAACTGGGGTGAAAAAACCCTCTGATATACTGCACATCTGGGATTAGACATGCATAAGTGAGTGTCACATTTAGGCCAGAAATACGGCTTTTTGGTTACTGGGGTGAAAAAACCCTCTGATATACTGCACATCTGGGATTACACGTGCATAAGTGGCTGTCACATTTAGGCCAGAAATACGGCTTTGTGCTTATTGGGGTGAAAAAACCCTCTGATATACTGCACATCTGGGATTAGACGTGCATAAGTGAGTGTCCCATTTAGGTCAGAAATACGGCTTTTTGGTTACTGGGGTGAAAAAACCCTCTGATATACTGCACATCTGGGATTAGACATGCATAAGTGAGTGTCACATTTAGGCCACAAATACGGCTTTGTGCTTATTAGGGTGAAAAAACCCTCTAATATACTGCACATCTGGGATTAGACGTGCATAAGTGAGTGTCCCATTTAGGTCAGAAATACGGCTTTTTGGTTACTGGGGTGAAAAAACCCTCTGATATACTGCACATCTGGGATTAGACGTGCATAAGTGACTGTCACATTTAGGCCAGAAATACGGCTTTTTGGTTACTGGGGTGAAAAAAACCTCTGATATACTGCACATCTGGGATTAGACGTGCATAAGTGACTGTCACATTTAGGTCATAAATACGGCTTTGTGCTTACTGGGTTGAAAAAACCTTCTGATATACTGCACATCTGGGATTAGACGTGCATAAATTACTGTGAAATTTAGGCCACAAATACCGCTGTCATATAGAGTTAAAAAAAAAAAAAATTTGAGTGCAATACCTTACATCAGGGTTTTTATTGGCAGTTAATTATTTTTAACAGACTTAACCACTTTTTACTTTTGCTTTTTACCATGCATATTGGGGAAGCTGTCTGAGCCTCAAGTCATGCAGCAGTCTCTTATGCTGTTTGAAGACTCTGCTGACAGGGTTTCCCAAGGGCATCCACCTAGCCCTTCCCCAGGGGTGGAAGACATAGAATGCACTGACGCACAACCACTTATGTTTCCTGATGAGGACATGGGAATACCACCTCAGCACGTCTCTGATGATGACGAAACACAGGTGCCAACTGCTGCGTCTTTCTGCAGTGTGCAGAACGAAAAAGAGGTCAGGGAGGAAGACTGGGTGGAAGACGATGCAGGGGACGATGAGGTGCTAGACCCTACATGGAATGAAGGTCGTGCCACTGACTTCCAGAGTTCGGAGGAAGAGGCAGTGGTGAGACCGAGCCAACAGCGTAGCAAAAGCGGGAGCAGGGTGCAAAAGCAGAGCAGCCGTCACCAAAACAGTTCGCCTGCTCCTGGCCACCGTCACCAGGGACCGAGCACACCAAAGGCAGCTTCAAGGAGTTCCCTGGCATGGCACTTCTTCACACAATGTGCTGACGACAAGACCCGAGTGGTTTGCACGATGTGCCATCAGAGCCTGAAGCGAGGCATTAACGTTCTGAACCTTAGCACAACCTGCATGACCAGGCATTTACATGCGAGACACGGGGTGCAGAGGAGTAAGCACCTTCACAACCAAGAAGGTCTTCCTCCGCCTCTGGATTAAGGTTGGCACCTGCCGCCCAGCAAACAGAGGATGTGCCACCGACAACACCACTTCCGTCACCAAGCATCTCCACCATGTCACATGGAAGCGTTTAGCTCTCCATCTCACAAACCTTTGAGAAAAATTCCCACCTAGCCACCCTCGATCCCTGGCCCTGAATGCCGGCATTTCTAAACTACTGGCCTTTGAAATGCTGTCATTCAGGCTGGTGGAGACGAACAGCTTCAAACAGCTCATGTCGTTTGCTGTCCCACAGTACGTCATTCCCAGCCGCCACTACTTCTCCAGGAGAGCCGTGCCCTCCCTGCACAACCAAGTATCGGATAAAATCAAGTGTGCACTGCGCATTGCCATCTGTGGCAAGGTCCACCTAACCACAGATACGTGGACCAGTAAGCACGGCCAGGGACTCTATATCTCCCTAACTGCACACTGGGTAAATGTAGTGGAGGCTGGGCCCCAGACGGAGAGCTGTTTGGCGCACGTCCTTCCGCCACCAAGGATCGCAGGGCATCATTCTTTGCCTCCTGTTGCCTCCTCTTCCTACTTGGCTTCCTCCTCCTCTTCTACCACCTCCTCATCCGGTCAGCGACAGACCTTCACCACCAAATTCAGCACAGCCAGGGGTAAACGTCATCAGGCCATTCTGAAACTGATGTGTTTGGGGGGCAGGCCCCACACCGTGCAGGTTTTGTGGCGGGGTATAGAACAACAGACCGACGAGTGGCTGCTGCCAGTGAGCCTCATGCCCGGCCTGCTGGTGTGCGATAATGGGCGAAATCCCGTTGCAGCTCTGGGACTAGCTGGTTTGACGCACATCCCTTGCCTGGCGCATGTGCTGAATTTGGTGGTGCAGAAATTCATTCACAAATACCCCGAGATGTCAGAGCTGCTGCTTAAAGTGCGCTCTTCAGGCATTCTCATCCTACCGCCGCTCGGCTGTCTGCTCTACAGTGTAACTTTGGCCTTCCCGCTCACCGCCTCATATGCGACGTGCCCACCAGTTGGAACTCCACCTTGCACATGCTGGAGAGACTGTGCGAGTAGCAGCAGGCCATAGTGGAGTTTTAGCTGCAGCACGCACGGGTGAGTCGCACTGCGGAACAGCACCACTTCACCACCAATGACTGGGCCTCCATGCGAGACCTGTGTGCCCTGTTGCGCTGTTTCGAGTACTCCACCAACATGGCCAGTGGTGATGACGCCGTTATCAGCGTTACAATACCACTTCTATGTCTCCTTGAGAAAACACTTAGGGCGATGATGGAAGAGGATGTGGCCCAGGACGAAGAGGAGGAAGAGGGTTCATCTTTAACACTTTCAGGCCAGTCTTAGAAGTGGCTCAGAAAGAGGATTTTTGCAACAGCAGAGGCCAGGTACAAATTTGCCCAGCCAGGGCCCACTACTGAAGGACGAGGAGGAGGAGGATGAGGAGGAGGATGGGGATGAAGCATGTTCACAGCGGGGTGGTATCCAACGCAGCTCGGGCCCATCACTGGTGCGTGGCTGGGGGGATACGGAGGACGCAGACGATACACGTCCCACAGAGGACAGCTTGTCCTTACCTCTGGGCAGCCTGGCACACATGAGTGACTACATGCTGCAGTGCCTGCGCACTGACAGCAGAGTTGCCCACATTTTAACGTGTGCTGACCACTAGGTGGCCACCCTGCTGGATCCCCGTTACAAAGACAATGTGCCGTCCTTAATTCCCTCACTGAAGCGTGATCGGAAGATGCGCGACTACAGGCACACGCTGGTAGACGCGCTTCTGAGAGCATTCCTGACTGACGCCGTGGGACAAGTGGAAGCACAAGGCAAAGCCAGGGTAGGAGGAAGAGGTCACTAACGCAGCTGTGTCAGCGCCAGCACCTCAGAAGGCAGGGTTAGCATGGCCGACATGTGTAAAAGCTTTGTTACCTCGTCGCAACAACCGGCCCCAACTGCTTATATGGAGAATGTTAGCAGGAGGCAGCATTTGAACAACATGGTGGAACAGTACCTGTGCACACGACTACACGTACTGACTGATGGTTCTGCCCCATTCAACTTCTGGGTCTCCAAATTGTCCACATGGCCAGAGCTTGCCCTGTATGCCTTGGAGGTGCTGGCCTGCCCTGCAGCCAGTGTACTCTCTGAATGTGTATTTAGAACAGCAGGAGGCGCCATTACAGACAGACGCAGCTGCCTGTCCACAGCGAACGTGGACAAGCTCATGTTCATTAAAATGAACCAGGCTTGGATCCCTCAGGACTTGTCTATACCTTGTGCAGAATAAACAGTTCTAACAGCCTCAACCTTCCATCCTTGTACTCAAGTGCACTTCTTCCTTTTTTTTTTTAGATGTCCCAATATTTTGGGGGATACCCCTATGTAAAAATGCTAAATAACACACATCTATTCCTCCTTCGCCGCCGCTTCCACCTAGACCGCCACGTGAGCCTACACGGCCACATCCACTCATTCTTTACTTCCTTAACCTCTTCCTCCTACATCATTCCTAATTTTTATTTTTGTAAGATCTTTTATGTTTTTTTTTATTCATTTCCCTATCCACATAAGTTTGCAGAGCATTTACCATGCTCTTAAGCACATTTTGCTGCCTTTTGCAGCCCTCTAGTTCTTTCCATTACATTTTTACAGCCATTTTAGTGCTCAAAAGTTCGGTTCCCCATTGACTTCAATGGAGTTCGGGGTCAAGTTCGGGTTAAGTTCGGGTCCTGAACCTGAATTCTTTTTTCATGTACAGCCGAACCTGCCGAACCCGAACATCCAGGTGTCCGCTCAACTCTAATTACGAAAGCTTCATCTAGGAGATTTTGATTTTCCAGTATCAGTCTCTTTTGCACTGGCCCAGGGATACGATCAGACTGAAGGAGTTACTATAGTGGCGATACAAAGGACATTACATAACGTGTCATGTGTCACGGTGGGGAGTGGGGGAAACCCCCATTGTATAATTTGAGCTGTTACTAAGCCTGAAAACAGGGATAGGGAGCATGTCACCTCCTACAGCCGCCCTAATCCTAACCCTGATCTCCTGACCTTTTGAGTGCCCCCTAAAGGTGGGAGGGCTCATACACTCGAACCTGGATCCTACTGACCCTAACAGTCCCTTGCATAGAGGTCAGGGATAGGAGACAACCGGTTCCTCAAGAAAACAGACAAACCGGAGTCTCCAGCGGCCTAGTAACAGAAGGGAAAATATATAATCAGCAGCAACTGAACGGCAGGTAAGCACCTGGAGAAACAACAGCACACCAGAACATCAAACACTTACCTGCCGCAGAAAAGATGGAAAAACACCAAAACGACCTGGACACCGATGCAAGGTCACTCCAGGCAAGACTGCAAATATCTTTTAGGTTCACCCCTCCAGGGAAACCAATGGGACCCCCTTTCAGAGGTAACAATAGACAGGGGAAAATATCAATCATCCATGCAGATCACAACACCAAAACGACCTGACATGGAACACCAGACATGACATAAACAACTAAACCCCAACATAAACCACACCAAACATCATAACAGGTGAGAAGGGGAAAGGATACAAAGGGAGACAAATGATGTCCAACTAGGATGCCCTTTACACAGGTAAGATGACACATCCAGAAAGGAGCAGAGCTCCTACATATATACAGGCAAAAAGCCAACTGACCTCCAGGCTCACAACACTGTAGAAGAAGAGCCAGAGGCCACACCCAGCTCCACCAAGCACACATCTTAACCCCGAACACACCAGGATGGGAAGAGACACACAACTTACAGGGGAAGTGTCAAAACATGCAAAACAACATGTTGCCACCAGCAACAAGCATGCACGGCAAAAGTGTCATGGTCCACTACAACAGACCATGACACAGCTGTGACATCATGGGAGCAACAAGTTTGAAGGGTCCATAAAGGATAGTGATGATTGTAAAGACAACCCTGGGGCTGTATTGACTCCTAAAACTAATGACAGTTATTCCTGCGGGTTTGGGGGGGAATAGGCAGTGATAATGATGGTGGCCAAAAATGGTGTTTATATAATGAAAGTGTAACCATTACTGCAGTTGCTTATATAATCCTTTATCATGTACCCTATAATTATACTCTTCCTGGTGATCTATATTTTGCTTGTGGAGTGGCAGCATATAAGTGGATTCCATCTGGATTTTACGGAACCTGTACTCTTGTCCGACTGACTCCAGACACATTTATACTGTCACCTGATAAGCTTAATATAAATGCTATGCCTAAACATACATTATATAAAAGAGCTACAGACAACAAACCCAGACCCTCATGTAGTAGAGATGAGTATTGCAAATAAGTACTTTAGTAATCTGTTTATTTACCCAATGATTATGCAGATGTGGGATAAGCTAGTAGTAGCAACAGAATTTCTAGATGACCAAATATGGGATGTGTTAGGCCTTGTAAACCAAACTAATTAAGTACAATCTCAGTTAATCATAGTCACTAACCAGTATACTTTAGTTCTGGATTATCTCACTGCCAGGGAAGGAGGAATGTGTCAAGTGATAGGACCAACTTGCTGTCATTATATAGATCCACAAGGTAACCTCCAGATAAGGGCAGGTATTGAAATATGAAGGAAATGAGAGATAAATGGTTGGATGAACATAGTGTGGATAAAGATTCTTGGTGGTCAGACACTTTCTCTTTCTTGAACCCAGCAAATTGGTTCAAAAATATTGGTGGATGGCTTGTGGGCATAGTGCAGGGTATAATACAGATTTAGTTGATTTTTGCACTTATTTGCATTGTGATTAAGATAGCATTAATGTGCGTGAGTAAAGTGTGTGACAAAACCAGTAGTAGGAGAGATTATTAAAATGTATTGAGATTATCTCTCATGCAGCTATGTGTATGCAGAATCTGGGAAACCAGCAGCAAAGGGGAATGTCCGGCTGAAGTATGTGTATCTGTTGCATGCAATAAGTGAATATCTCAAAATGGGGGAATTGTGATGGATTGCACCTTCATTTTGTATCCTGGATTCTATTTTACTTTGCTGGTTTATTTTAGGTCAGAATGGAGATTTGCTGAGCCTTGTGTACTTGAGACAAACCTAATTACTTGTTAGTTCTCAGAACTATGTGTGTCTGATGTTCTGGGAGTACAACTGGTTCTAGATACTTCTCAAGGATGTACAACTCAAGGATAAGATACTTTTTTTTGTAATTAAATGTGCTTGATTTGCAAACATAAAAAATAAGTTATTAGTATTAATCACGCGATGCTTGCGTAAGTGACAATATCTGTGTTGGCTTGAGTTCTAGAAAATGGGTATAAATATTTTGTATCCACCCAATAAAAATGAGAGATCATTCTGATACAAACTTGAGCCTGTGTCATTTATCTCTTCAGAGTACTCGTACCTTTGCCTGATTTGGACCTCAGCAGATCATAGAAGTAGGGGTATTGCCCTAACACCCTGTAAAATATTTTAGGTGCTGGCCTGTTGGTGAGCTGACCCTGTAAAAGATTGTAGGTGAAGGCCCGCTGGTGAGCAGACCCTGTAAAGAAATTATATGCGAGGGCCTGCTGGTGAGCTGACCCTGTAAAAGAATTGTGGTGCTGGCCTGCTGGTGAGCTGACCCTGTAAAACATTATATGAGAGGGTCTGCTGGTGAACTGACCCTCTAAAAAATTATATGCGAGAGCTTGCTGGTGAGCTGACCCTGTAATACATTAAATGCGAGAGACTGCTGGTGAGCTGACCATCTAAAAAATTATATGCAAGGGCCTGCTGGTGAGCTGACCTTGTCAAACATTATATGCAAGGTCTCTAGGTAATTGGATTCCAGCTCACCCGCCTTTTCTTGCAAGGTGCACGGATATAAAGGATGAAGCCTTGTTATAATAGGTTGAAAGAAAGGAAATCCGGCACTCAAAATTGATGAAGTCGTAGGTTCTTTTATTTGGTCATGCGATATATCGGGTACAGAGGTACAGAATGATTTATAACCAGTGATGCCCTTGTCAGTCTACGTGTTTCAAACGACAACGTTCTTATTCATGACTGTCCATAGATACTACCCTCTGTAGCGGAGCCAACCGTCTCCTGCTCCTCCTTCTCTTCCTCTTTATCATCCAATTCGTGCTGAGAAGACGAACTGAGCTTGGTCTGGCTATCACCCTGTGTAATGTCTTCCCCCATCAAGCTTTTGAGTAGACACAGAAGTGGGATGTTTACGCTGATAGCGTTATCGCCGCTCACCATCTGTGTTGATTCCTCAAAGTTTTTTAAAACCTCACAGCGGTCAGACATCCATGCCCACTCCTCGCTTGAGAATTGCGGAAGCTGACTGGAAAGGCGATGACCACGTTGCAGCTGGTATTCCACTACTGCCCTCTGCTGCTCACAAAGCCTGGTCAACATGTGGAATGTGGAGTTCCAGCGCATGCTCACGTCGCACAACAGTCGGTGAGCTGGCAATTTCAAGAGCTGCTGCAGAGTTGACAGACCGGCTAAAGCTATCAATGACTTGCGGAAATGTGCACACACGCTGCACACATTCACCAGTAGCTCAGGCAAATTGAGGTAGGTTTTGAGAAACCAATGAACCATAAGGTTGAACACATGGGCTAGGCATGGGATGTGTCTGAGCTTGCCGAGCTACAAAGCCGCCACCAAGTTACGGCCATTATCATACAAACCATGCCTGGTTGTAGGTTGAGTGGCGAGAGCCACAGCGCAATCTGGTCTTTTATCCCCTGTCACAGCTCTGCGGCGGTGTGCTGTGTGTCCCCTAAGCATATCAGCTTCAGCACGGCCTATTGCCGCTTCCCCACTGCAGTGCTACACTGCTTCCAGCTACTGACTGGTGACTGACTGGTGCTGCATGCAGATAAATTGGAGGTGGAAGTGGAGGAGGAGGCGGAGGAGGAGAAGTGGGGTTTGAAGCCACTAACCTAGGTGCTGGCGGAAACCCTGAATGAATTAGTGCCTGCAATCCTTGGCGTCGGTAGCACCTGTGCCATCCCAGGGTACAATTCACTCTCAGCCTCCACAACATTCACCCAGTGTGCTGTCAGGGAAATGTAGCATCCCTGGCCAAATGCACTTGTCCATGTGTCCTTGATTAAGTGGACCTTCCCAGTAACTACGTTGGTCAGGGCACGTGTGATGTTACAGGACACATGTTGATGTAAGGCGGGCTCGGCACACCTTCAAAAATAATGGCAGCTGGGGACTGCGTGATATAAGACGGCCGCCGACATCAGGATGCGGAAGGCCTCAGTGTCCACAACCTTAAATGGCAACATTTCCAGGGCTAGTAATTTGAAAAGCTGCACAATTAGTGCTATGGCCTGTGGGTGGGTGGCTGGGTATTTTTGCTTGCGTTCAAATGCCTGGGATAAGGACATTTGGATGCTGCGCTGGGACATGGAAGTGGATATTGTCGCTGATGGTATTTGCGAAGGTCCAGGAGCAGGGCCTGCACTTTCGACAGGGGATTGGCTAGCACGTAACATAGGGGAAGAGGAGGCAGTGTTGTGACCCGCAGACACAGATTGTGGACCCAGGCATTTGTCCCACGTATTACGACGGTGCTTGGATGCAATGTGGCGGTGGTGAGGTTGCTAGTGTTCACGCCCGGCTCATTTTCGTATGGCACAGGTTGCAAACTACTATTCTTTTGTCGTCTGCACTTTCCTCAAAAAAGTGCCATACTGAGAACCCTCTACCCCTTGGCAAGGGAGATTTCCGCAAGGTGGTGCTCCGTGGAACATTTGCAGGCCTCTTTGGTGTAGCCCGCCTTCTCCCTTTTGGCACCCCACTGCCTCTTCCAGCCTGTTGTAGTGCTGCAGATCCCTCCCCCTCTGTACTGCTGTCCTCGCTCGACTTTCCACCTTCCCAGGTTGGGTCAGTGACCTCATCGTCCACCACCTCCTCTTCCACTTCCTCACTCTGATAATTTTCCTGATTTGTTGACCTAACCACAACCTCAGTGTTTGACAACTGTGTCTCATCCTCTTCATCAACCTCTTGAGACAGTAATTGTGGTTGACTTATTGGCAACTGTGTCTCATCATCATAAACCTCATTAAACACTAATTGCCGTTCCCCACCGTTATGTTCTTGAGACTGTGGATGCTCAAGAGATTGTGAATCAAGGCACAAGATCTTATGTCCCTCTTCAAGCGTGCTTGGCGAGAGGGCCAAATCAAGTAATGGTGTTGAAAAGAGGTCCTCGAAATATCCGAGTGTGGGATCACTTGTTTGGCCAGACTGTACATGGTGGGAGGAAGGAGGATCAGGGTGAGGATTGTGTTGACCAGACTCCTGGCTACTGAGAGTGAACTTAGTGGAAGACAGGGTAGTGCTTAATAGTGATGAGCGGCAGGTGCCATATTCGATTTCGACGAAATTCGCGAAATCGAATATTCGTCATTATTCTTGTTATCGCGATTAATATGCGATTTAAATAATCGCGTATTGCGATTTTAACTTAAAGGCTACTCTCCTATTGAAATAGCAATGTGATTAATTCAAGTTATAATAATCGAATTTCGATTTTAACTTAGCACTGCTATATTCCATATTCGTTAATTCTAGCTTAATATGGAATATAGCAGTGCTAAGTTAAAATCGAAATTCGATTATTATAACTTTAATTATTATTTTTTTATTTTTTTATTGTTATATTTTTTTCTTTCCCACTTCCCTAAAGTTGTTTTTACCTGTCCTTTGGATTCCTGGCTTCCTGGCTGCTCCAGTCAGTGCCCGTTGCCGCTTCTGCCAACTTCCGTGCTCATGGAGCGTCCCCATCACCATGGGAACGTCTCCATATACTAGAATGTACTGTCGGATTTGAGAATTACGTGAAAAATCGCAATTCGATTATTTCAAGTTATAATAATCGAATTTCGATTTTAACTTAGCACTGCTATATTTAATTCTAGCCTAATATGGAATATAGCAGTGCTAAGTTAAAATCGAAATTCGATTATTATAACTTGAATTAATCGAATTGCGATTTCAACTTGGACCTGGTTTACTATGGTTGGCTTGGTAGAATTAGCGAATATGACGAATGTATTCGTCATATTCCACAAAACGAATATAACTAATGTATTCGTCATATTCCACAAAACGAAGATAACGAAGTATTCTGCATCTTCGTTTTAGCTACCTATTCGTCAACTTCGCTAATTCTAGCAATCATATAGGAAAGTTTACTATAGAGACAGCTAAGTTTAATTCGCTATGCACTGACTGGAGCAGCCAGGAATCCAAAGGACAGGTAAGAACAACTTTAGGGAAGTGGGAAATAAAAAAATATAACAATAAAAAAATAAAAAAAAATTCAAGTTATAATAATCGAATTTCGATTTTAACTTAGCACTGCTATATTCCATATTAGGCTGGAATTAAATATAGCAGTGCTAAGTTAAAACGCGATTTTTCACGTAATTCTCAAATCCGACAGTACATTCTGGTATATGGAGACGTTCCCATGGTGATGGGGATGCTCCATGAGCACGGAAGTCGGCAGAAGCGGCAACGGGCACTGACTGGAGCAGCCAGGAAGCCAGGAATCCAAAGGACAGGTAAGAACAACTTTAGGTAAGTGGGAAAGAAAAGAATATAACAATAAAAAATAAAAAAAAACGAATATTCAAAATATCGAATTTATATCACTATATTCGAAATATTTGCGAATTTGCGAAGTGGCGATATTCGCGAAAAAAAATCGATATTCGAATATTCGCGCTCAACACTAGTGCTTAACTGAGTGGAAGCATTATCTGCTGCAATCCACCAGACCACTTGGTCTCACTGGTCTGACTTCAAGAGTGGTGTCCTGTGCCGCCCTGCAAACTAGGACATGAAGCTAGATATCGTAGATGATTGTTTTTCTTGGGCTCCGGCAGCAGGCACAGTTTTTCTGCACGCAAGACCACGGCATCTGCGTGCACCATCAGCATCACGGCCACCTCCCCGTCCCTTACTGCTTGCCTTCTTAATTTTAAATGTGATATATGCTTGAAAGTATGTCACACGTACAGTAGCGTAGGATTTGGAAGTGTATGCGCTAAAAAATTTACAAAGGTATTTGTGATGAGTAGAGATGTCCCGAATAGTTCGCCGGCGAATAGTTCCCAGCGAACATAGCTTGTTCGCGTTCGCCGCGGCGGGCGAACATATGCGATGTTCGGTCCGCCCCCTATACATCATCATTGAGTAAACTTTGACCCTGTACCTCACAGTCAGCAGACACATTCCAGCCAATCAGCAGCAGACCCTCCCTCCCAGACCCTCCCACCTCCTGGAAAGCATCCATTTTAGATTCATTCGGAAGCTGCATTCTTAGTGAGAGGAGGGAGAGTGCTGCTGCTGCTGCTGCTGATCTAATAGGGAAAGCGTTAGCTAGGGCAGTGTTCTGTGTCCACAGACTCATCTGCTGTAAGGACAGCGTCCTGACAGCACCCCAAAAAACCCTTTTCAGGGCTGGTACATCAGTCAGCTTTTTTTTATATATTTATATATATTGCAGTTGCCTTGCCGTGTTGTGTGAGAGGCTGCAGGCTCAGTCACAGACAGTACTGTGTGCACACCATTCATACAGGGTGTGACAGAAAATACCTTGCAAATAAAAAAAAAATATATATATATTATTTATCTGTGATATAATAGCAGTTGCAAGCCAGTGAGTGACTGTCTGGCCTACAGACAGTACTGTGTGCACACCATTCATACAGGGTGTCACTCACACATACCTTTTAGATAAAAAAAAATCAATTTAATATTTTTCTGGGATATAATCCCAGTTGCAAGCCAGTGTGTGTCTGGCCCATAGACTGTACTGTGGCCACTGGCTAGCCCACCACTCATACCGTTACAGGATGTCACTCACTCACAAATACTTTGCAGATAAAAAATAAATAAATTTAATATTTTTCTGTGATATAATCCCAGTTGCAAGCCAGTTTGTGTCTGGCCCACAGACTGTACTGTGGCCACTGGCTAGCCCACCACTTATACCGTTACAGGGTGTCACTCACTCACAAATACCTTTTAGATTAAAAAAAATCATTTTTATATTTTTCTGTGATATAATCCCAGTTGCAAGCCAGTGTGTGTCTGGCCCACAGACTGTACTGTGGTCACTGGCTAGCCCACCACTCATACCGTTGCAGGGTGTCACTCACTCACAAATACTTTGCAGATAAAAAAAATTCAATTTAATATTTTTCTGTGATATAATCCCAGTTGCAAGCCAGTGTGTGTCTGGCCCACAGACTGTACTGTGGCCACTGGCTAGCCCACCACTCATACCGTTACAGGGTGTCACTCACTCACAAATACCTTTTAGATAAAAAAAAAATCAATTTAATATTTTTCTGTGATATAATCCCAGTTGCAAGCCAGTGTGTGTCTGGCCCACAGACTGTACTGTGGCCACTGGCTAGCCCACCACTCATACCGTTACAGGGTGTCACTCACAAATACTTTGCAGATAAAAAATAAATAAATTTAATATTTTTCTGTGATATAATCCCAGTTGCAAGCCAGTTTGTGTCTGGCCCACAGACTGTACTGTGACCACTGGCTAGCCCACCACTTATACCGTTACAGGGTGTCACTCACTCACAAATACCTTTTAGATAAAAAAAAATCATTTTTATATTTTTCTGTGATATAATCCCAGCTGCAAGCCAGTGTGTGTCTGGCCCACAGACTGTACTGTGTTATATATTTATATATATTGCAGTTGCCTTGCCGTGTTGTGTGAGAGGCTGCAGGCTCAGTCACAGACAGTACTGTGTGCACACCATTCATACAGGGTGTGACAGAAAATACCTTGCAGACTGTACTGTGGCCACTGGCTAGCCCACCACTCATACCGTTATAGGGTGTCACTCACTCACAAATACTTTGCAGATAAAAAATAAATAAATTTAATATTTTTCTGTGATATAATCCCAGTTGCAAGCCAGTTTGTGTCTGGCCCACAGACTGTACTGTGGCCACTGGCTAGCCCACCACTTATACCGTTACAGGGTGTCACTCACTCACAAATACCTTTTAGATAAAAAAAAATCTTTTTTATATTTTTCTGTGATATAATCCCAGTTGCAAGCCAGTGTGTGTCTGGCCCACAGACTGTACTGTGGTCACTGGCTAGCCCACCAATCATACTGTTACAGGGTGTCACTCACAAATACCTTTTTAGATAAAAAAAAATTCAATTTAATATTTTTCTGTGATATAATCTAAGTTGCAAGCCAGTGTGTGTCTGGCCCACAGACTGTACTGTGGCCACTGGCTAGCCCACCACTCATACCGTTACAGGGTGTCACTCACTCACAAATACCTTGCAGATAAAAAAAAATCAATTTAATAATTTTCTGTGATATAATTCCAGTTGCAAGCCAGTGTGTGCCTGGCCCACAGACTGTACTGTGGCCACTGGCTAGCCCACCACTCATACCGTTACAGGGTGTCACTCACTCACAAATACCTTGCAGATAAAAAAAAAAATCAATTTAATATTTTTCTATGATATAATCCCAGTTGCAAGCCAGTGTGTGTCTGACCCACACAAACTGTACTGTGGCCACTGGCTAGCCCACCACTCATACCGTTACAGGGTGTCACTCACTCACAAATACCTTTTAGATAAAAAAAATTCAATTAAATATTTTTCTGTGATATAATCCCAGTTGCAAGCAAGTGTGTGTCTGGCCCACAGACTGTACTGTGCCCACTGCCCACTACTTATATAGGGTGGCACAGTACCTTGCACGCATAGTACCACTTATCTAAAAAAAAATTACAGGCAGAGACAGGCCATCCCGCAGGGGCCGTCGTGGTCATGGTGCTGTGATTTCCACTGGCCCTGGAATAATGCCCAGTGTTCAGAGGCCACGTGCTGACAGGGGCCTAAATCTCTTAAAATCCTCTGTTCTATTGCTGGGTGACATGAACCCCCTTTTTCCGTGATTGAACCCCTGCTGTGCAGAGCAGGGGTTCATTCACGGCAAAAGGGGGTTCACGTCACCCAGCAATAGAACAGAGGATTTTGAGAGATTTAGGCCTCTGTCAGCAATGCAGAGCAGGGATTCATTCACGGCAAAAGGGGGTTCATGTCACCAAGCAATAGAACAGAGGATTTTGAGAGATTTTGGCCCCTGTCTGCAATGCAGAGCAGGAGTTCATTCACGGCAAAAAAGAGTTCATGTCACACAGCAATAGAACAGAGGATTTTGAGAGATTTAGGCCCCTGTCAGCAATGCAGAGCAGGGGGTTCATTCACGGCAAAAAGGGGTTTATGTCACCTAGCAATACAACAGAGGATTTTAAGAGATTTAGGCCCCAGTCAGCAATGCAGAGCAGGGGTTCATTTACGGCAAAAGGGAGTTCATGTCACCTAGCAATAGAACAGAGGATTTTGAGATATTTAGGCCCCTGTCAGCAATGCAGAGCAGGGGTTCATTCACGGCAAAAGGGGGTTTATGTCACCCAGCAATACAACAGAGGATTTTGAGAGATTTAGGCCCCTGTCATCCAGGCACAGCAGGGGATCATTCACCGCAAAAGGGGGTTTATGTCACTCAGCAATAGAACAGAGGATGTTGAGAGATTTAGGCCCCTGTCAGCAATGCAGAGCAGGGGTTCATTCACGGCAAAAGGGGGTTCATGTCACCCAGCAATACAATAGAGGATTCTTAGAGATTTAGGCCCCTGTCAGCAATGCAGAGCAGGGGTTCATTCACAACAAAAGGGGGTTTATGTCACCCAGCAATACAACAGAGGATTTTGAGAAATTTAGGACCCTGTCACCCGAGCACAGCAGTGGTTCAATCACGGAAAAAGGGGGTTCATGTCACCCAGCAATAGAACAGAGGATTTTAAGAGATTTAGGCCCCTGTCAGCAATGCAGAGCAGGGGTTCATTCACGGCAAAAGGGGGTACGTGTCACCCAGCAATACATTAGAGGATTTTGAGAGATTTAGGCCCCTATCAGCAATGCAGAGCAGAGGTTCATTCACGGCAAAAGGGGGCTCATATCACCCTGCAATACAACAGAGAATTTTGAGAGATTTAGGCCCCTGTCAGCAATGCAGAGCAGGGGTTCCTTCACGGCAAAAGGGGGTTCACGTCACCCAGCAATAGAACAGAGGATTTTGAGAGATTTAGGCCTCTGTCAGCAATGCAGAGCAGGGATTCATTCACGGCAAAAGGGGGTTCATGTCACCAAGCAATACAACAGGGGATTTTGAGAGATTTAGGCCCCTGTCTGGAATGCAGAGCAGGGGTTCATTCATGGCAAAAAAGGGTTCATGTCACCCAGCAATAGAACAGGGGATTTTGAGAGATTTAGGCCCCTGTCAGCAATGCAGAGCAGGGGTTCATTCACGGCAAAAGGGGGTTTATGTCACCTAGCAATACAACAGAGGATTTTGAGAGATTTAGGCCCCAGTCAGCAATGCAGAGCAGGGGTTCATTTACGGCAAAAGGGGGTTTATGTCACCTAGCAATACAACAGAGGATTTTGGGAGATTTAGGCCCCTGTCAGCAATGCAGAGCAGGGGTTCAATCACGGCAAAAGGGGGTTTATGTCACCCAGCAATACAACAGAGGATTTTGAGAGATTTAGGCCCCTGTCACCCAGGCACAGCAGGGGATCATTCACCGCAAAAGGGGGTTTATGTCACTCAGCAATAGAACAGAGGATTTTGAGAGATTTAGGCCCCTGTCAGCAATGCAGAGCAGGGGTTCATTCACGGCAAAAGGGGGTTCATGTCACCCAGCAATACAACAGAGGATTCTTAGAGATTTAGGCCCCTGTCAGCAATGCAGAGCAGGGGTTCATTCACAACAAAAAGGGGTTTATGTCACCCAGCAATACAACAGAGGATTTTGAGAAATTTAGGCCCCTGTCACCCGGGCACAGCAGTGGTTCAATCACGGAAAAAGGGGGTTCATGTCACCCAGCAATAGAACAGAGGATTTTAAGAGATTTAGGCCCCTGTCAGCAATGCAGAGCAGGGGTTCATTCACGGCAAAAGGGGGTTCATGTCACCCAGCAATACAATAGAGGATTCTTAGAGATTTAGGCCCCTGTCAGCAATGCAGAGCAGGGGTTCATTCACAACAAAAGGGGGTTTATGTCACCCAGCAATACAACAGAGGATTTTGAGAAATTTAGGCCCCTGTCACCCGGGCACAGCAGTGGTTCAATCACGGAAAAAGGGGGTTCATGTCACCCAGCAATAAAACAGAGGATTTTAAGAGATTTAGGCCCCTGTCAGCAATGCAGAGCAGAGGTTCATTCACGGCAAAAGGGGGCTCATATCACCCAGCAATACAACAGAGGATCTTGAGAGATTTAGGCCCCTGTCAGCAATGCAGAGCAGGGTTTCATTCACGGCAAAAGGGGGTTCACGTCACCCAGCAATAGAACAGAGGATTTTGAGAGATTTAGGCCTCTGTCAGCAATGCAGAGCAGGGATTCATTCACGGCAAAAGGGGGTTCATGTCACCAAGCAATACAACAGAGGATTTTGAGAGATTTAGGCCCCTGTCAGCAATGCAGAGCAGGGGTTCATTCACGGCAAAAGGGGTTCATGTCACCCAGCAATACAACAGAGGATTTTGAGAGATTTAGGCCCCTGTGAGCAATGCAGAGAAGGGGTTCATTCACGGCAAAAGGCGGTTCATATCACGCAGCAATAGAACAGAGGATTTTGAGAGATTTAGGCCCCTGTCACCCAGGCACAGCAGGGGTTTGTATACGCCAAAAATTGTAAAATGTCACCCGACAATTGAAAATAAGAATTTTTTCAATTTAGGGCACTAAAATTGGCATTTTTTTTAAATTAAAATGGCTCTAAAATAATCCTTGAAAAGGCTAAAGGGATGTAAAAGGCAGTAAAATGTGCTTAAGAGCATGGCAACTGCTCTTCAAAAAAATGTGAAGAGAAATAACTTAAAATGAAATAAAATAACTAAAAATTACAAATTATTAACCTGCAACTCAGAGAAGGAGGTGGATATGAGGTCGGAGGTTGAGGAGGCGGTGAATGTGGTGTTGTAGGTGGAGGCAGCAATGGAGGAGGAACAGGTAGCCAACAATGTTTTTTTATTTTTTATTATTGGGTAGTTAGTACCCAAAATATTGGGACAAATAAAAAAAAAAAGAAAACAAAGAATCATTGAACTTGACTTGAGTACAAGAATGTATGTTTGATGGTGGTATAAATGTCTATTCTGCACAAGGTACAGACAAGTCCTGTGGGATCCAAGCATGATTCATTTTAATGAAGGTGAGCTTGTCCACGTTGGCTGTGGACAGGCGGCTGCGTCTGTCTGTAATGACGCCTCCTGCCATGCTAAATACACGTTCAGAGAGTACACTGGCTGCAGGGCAGGCCAGCACCTCCAAGGCATACAGGGCAAGCTCTGGCCATGTGGACAATTTGGAGACCCAGAAGTTGATTGGGGCAGAACCATCAGTCAGTACGTGTAGTCGTGTGCACAGGTACTGTTCCACCATGTTGTTCAAATGCTGCCTCCTGCTAACACGCTCCATGTCAGCAGTTGGGGCCGGTTGTTGCGGCGAGGTAACAAGGCTTTTTCACATGTCGGCCATGCTAACCCTGCCTTCTGAGTTGCTGGTGCTGACACAGCTGCGTTGGCGACCTCTTCCTCCTCCCCTGCCTTCGCCTTGTGCTTCCACTTGTACTCCAGCGTCAGTCGGAAATGCTCTCAGGAGCGCGTCTACCAGCGTGCACCTGTAGTAGCGCATCTTCCGATCACGCTCCAGTGAGGGAATTAAGGACAGCACATTGTCTTTGTAACAGGGATCCAGCAGGGTGGACACCCAGTAGTCAGCACACGTTAAAATGTGGGCAACTCTGCAGTCATTGCGAAGGCACTGCAGCATGTAGTCGTGTGTGCCAGGCTGCCCAGAGGTAAGGACAAGCTGTCCTCTGTGGGAGGCGTATCGTCTGCGTCCTCCGTATCCCCCAGCTACGCACCAGTGATGGGCCCGAGCTGCGTTGGATACCACCCCACTGTGAACATGCTTCATCCCCATCCTCCTCCTCCTCCTCCTCGTCCTCCAGTAGTGGGCCCTGGCTGGCCAAGTTTGTACCTGGCCTCTGCTGTTGCAAAAATCCTCTTTCTGAGCCACATCTAAAAGACTGGCCTGAAAGTGTTAGAGATGACCTCTCTTCCTCCTCCTCGTCCTGGACCACATCCTCTTCCATCATCGCCCTAAGTGTTTTCTCAAGGAGACATAGAAGTGGTATTGTAACGCTGATAACGGCGTCATCGCCACTGGCCATGTTGGTGAAGTACTTGAAACAGTGCAACAGGGCACACAGGTCTCGCATGGATGCCCAGTCATTGGTGGTGAAGTGGTGCTGTTCCGCAGTGCGACTCACCCGTGCGTGCTGCAGCTGAAACTCCACTATGGCCTGCTGCTGCTCGTACAGTCTCTCCAGCATGTGCAAGGTGGAGTTCCACCTGTTGGGCACGTCGCATATGAGGCGGTGAGCGGGAAAGCCGAAGTTACGCTGTAGAGCAGTCAGCCGAGCGGTGGCAGGATGAGAACGCCGGAAGCACGCACAGACGGCCCGCACTTTATGCAGCAGCTCTAACATGTCGGGGTAGTTGTGAATGAATTTCTGCACCACCAAATTAAGCACATGCGCCAGGCAAGGGATGTACATCAAACCGGCTAGTCCCAGAGCTGCAACGAGATTTCGCCCATTATCGCACACCACCAGGCCGGGCTTGAGGCTCACTGGCAGCAACCACTCGTCGGTCTGTTGTTCTATACCCAGCCACAACACCTGCGCGGTGTAGGGCCAATCCCCCAAACACATCAGTTTCAGAATGGCCTGCTGATGTTTAGCCCTGGCTGTGCTGAAGTTGGTGGTGAAGGTCTGTCGCTGACCGGATGAGGAGGTGGTAGAAGAGGAGGAGGAAGCCGAATAGGAAGAGGAGGCAACAGGAGGCAAAGAATGATGCCCTGCGATCCTTGGTGGCGGAAGGACGTGCGCCAAACAGCTCTCCGCCTGGGGCCCAGCTGCCACTACATTTACCCAGTGTGCAGTTAGGGAGATATAGCGTCCCTGGCCGTGCTTACTGGTCCACGTATCTGTGGTTAGGTGGACCTTGCCACAGATGGTGTTGCGCAGTGCACACTTGATTTTATCCGATACTTGGTTGTGCAGGGAGGGCACAGCTCTCCTGGAGAAGTAGTGGCGGCTGGGAATGACATACTGTGGGACAGCAAGCGACATGAGCTGTTTGAAGCTGTCCGTCTCCACCAGCAGGAATGACAGCATTTCAAAGGCCAGCAGTTTAGAAATGCTTTTGCACCCTGCTCCCGCTTTTGCTACGCTGTTGGCTCGGTCTCACCACTGCCTCTTCCTCCGAACTCTGAAACTCAGTGGCACGACCTTCATTCCATGTGGGGTCTAGGACCTCATCGTCCCCTGCATCGTCTTCCACCCAGTCTTCCCCCCTGACCTCCTTTTCAGTCTGCACACTGCAGAAAGACGCAGCAGTTGGCACCTGTGTTTGGTCATCATCAGAGACGTACTGAGGCGGTATTCCCATGTCCTCATCAGGAAACATAAGTGGTTGTGCGTCAGTGCATTCTATGTCTTCCACCCCTGGCGAAGGGCTAGGTGGATGCCCTTTGGAACTCCTGCCAGCAGAGTCTTCAAACAGCATAAGAGACTGCTGCATGACTTGAGGCTCAGACAGGTTCCCCGATATGCACGGGGGTGATGTGACAGACTGATGGGCATGGGTTTCAGGCACCACCTGTGCGCTTTCTGCAGAAGACTGGGTGGGAGATAATGTGAACGTGCTGGATCCACTGTCGGCCACCCAATTGACTAGCGCCTGTACTTGCTCAGGCCTTACCATCCTTAGAATGGCCCAACCAAATATCGCTGTAGATTCTGGCGGCTACTGAGACCTGAGGTAGTAGGTTCAGTAGGACGTGTAGCTGTGGCAGAACGGCCACGTCCTCTCCCTGCACCAGAGGCTCCACCAACACCAGCACCACGACCATGACCGCGTCCCTTATTAGATGTTTACCTCATAGTTAGCGTTCACAAAGCAAAGTAAAAAGTTGTTAAGTATGTTAAAAATAATTACCCGCCAATATAAACCCTGACGTAGGGTATTGCACTCAATTATTATTATTTTTTTAACTCTATATGAGAGCGGTATTTGTGGCCTAAATGTGACACTCACTTATGCATTTCTTATCCCAGATGTGCAGTATATTAGAGGTTTTTTCACCCCAGTATGCCAAAGCCGTATTTAAGGCCTAAAAGTGACAGTGACTTATGCAAATGTAATCACAGATGTGCAGTATATTAGAGGCTTTTTTCACCCCAGTAATCAAAAAGCTGTATTTCTGTCCTAAATGTGACAGTGACTTATGCATGTGTAATCACAGATGTGCAGTATATTAGAGTCTTTTTCCACCCCAGTATGCTAAAGCCGTTTTTATGGCCTAAATGTGACAGTGACTTATGAACGTGTAATCACAGATGTGCAGTATATTAGAGGCTTTTTTCACCCCAGTAACCAAAAAGCTGTATTTCTGTCCTAAATGTGACAGTGACTTATGCACGTGTATTCACAGATGTGCAGTATATTAAAGGGTTTTTTCACCCCAGTATGTTAAAGCCGTATTTATGGCCCAAATGTGACAGTAACTTATGCATGTGTTATCACAGATGTGCAGTATATTAGAGGGTTTTTTCACCCCAGTAACCAAAAAGCTGTATTTCTGTCCTAAATGTGACAGTGACTTGTGCATGTGTAATCCCAGATGTGCAGTATATTAGAGTTTTTTTTTTTACCCTAGTATGCCAAAGCTGTATTTATGGCCTAAATGTGACAGTGACTTATGCATGTGTAATCACAGATGTGCAGTATATTAGAGGCTTTTTTCACCCCAGTAACCAAAAAGCTGTATTTCTGTCCTAAATGTGACAGTGACTTATGCACGTGTAATCACAGATGTGCAGTATATTAGCGTTTTTTTTCACCCCAGTAACTAAAAAGCTGTATTTCTTTCCTAAATATGACAGTGACTCATGCATGTGTAATCACAGATGTGCAGTATATTAGAGGGTTTTTCGCCCTAACCAAAAAGCTGTATTTCTGTCCTAAATGTGACAGTGACTTATGCATGTGTAATCACAGATGTGCAGTATATTAGAGGGTTTTTTCACCCCAGTATGCCAAAGCCATATTTATGGCCTAAATGTGACAGTCACTTATGCACGTGTAATCACAGATGTGCAGTATATTAGAGGCTTTCTTCACCCTGGTATGCCAAAGCCGTATTTCTGGCCTAAATGTGACAGTGACTTATGCATGTGTAATCACAGATGTGCAGTATATTAGAGGGTTTTTTCGACCCAGTAACCAAAAAGCTGTATTTCTGTCCTAAATGTGACAGTGACTTATGCACGTGTATTCACAAATGTGCAGTATATTAGAGGGTTTTTTCACCCCAGTATGTTAAAGCCATATTTATGGCCTAAATGTGACAGTAACTTATGCATGTGTTATCACAGATGTGCAGTATATTAGAGGGTTTTTTCACCCCAGTAACCAAAAAGCTGTATTTCTGTCCTAAATGTGACAGTGACTTATGCACGTGTAATCACAGATGTGCAGTATATTAGAGGGTTTTTTCACCCTAACCAAAAAGCTGTATTTCTGTCCTAAATGTGACAGTCACTTATGCTTGTCTAATCCCAGATGTGCAGAGGCTTTTATCACCCCAGTATGCCAAAGCAGTATTTCTGGACTTGCAGATATCCTATGCTGGTGCACTATCGTTGCATAAAATGGCTGCCGATCATGTATTGTTATTGACTAACTGAAGAAAAAAAAGTTTGTTTTCAGCAGTAGTTGGCTCAGGGCAGGCTTAAAAAAATTGTGCACTGCACCCACAAAACACATTTGCTGTAGATCGCTGAGTACATAAACCAGTTCTTGATCAGATTTCTCACTGATCTCTTCCTCACAGAAGCTGCAGCCTCTCCCTACACTAATCCGAGCAGAGTGACGGGCGGCGCTCCGTCACTCCAGCTTAAATAGAGGCTGGGTCACATGCTGCAGTTGGCCAATCACAGCCATGCCAATAGTAGGCATGGCTGTGATCGCCTTTTGGGGCAAGTAGTATGACGCTTGTTGATTGGCTGCTTTGCAGCCTCTCAAAAAGCGCCATAAAAATCGCCGAACACCGAACCCGAACTTTTACGTAAATGTTCGGGTTCGGGTTTGGGTCCGGGTGCCGAAAACCCTAAAGTTCGGTACGTATCCGAACTTTACAGTTTGGGTTCGCTCAACTCTAGTGATGAGGAAACGTTATACAGGACAGGTACCACAGATAATGTCACTGTTCGCAGTGTCTACGGAAAAAGGTACACTGGATGTCAGTGATATTTTAGGGATGCACACACTTTAAACAAGAGATGTGGCATGGATAATTTAACTGTCCGCAGCGGACACCGTCTACGGAAAAAGTAGACTGGATTTCACTGATATTTTAGGGATGCACACACTTTAAACAGGAGATGTGGCACGGATAATTTAACTGTCAGCAGCGGCCTATCACGCGGTATTTAGCGCAGGATGCACTAAAAATATATATTGCTGCTGTCATACACAATAGTCCTTAAAAGGACTTTTGGGTCTCTGCAAAGTTTTTAGTATGAAATCTTCCTATTACACTTCCTACACTGTCGGTCCCTTCCTATGCACAGCTCTTGCTAACACTGAGAAATTTAGCGCAGGTTGCCCTACAAACATATATTGCCGCTGTCACACACAATAATCCTTACAAGGACTTTTGGGTATCTGAAACGTTTTTGTACAAAAAAAATATTCAATTACACTCCCTACACTCTCTGTCCCTTCCTATGCTCAGCTCTCCCTGACTATGAATGAGCCGAACATGCTATAAAGCACCCGATGATGCATTCCGGCCAGTTAATCACTGTAATGCCAGTAGCCTACATGGATACTGGCATTACAGTGAGGGCAGTACATAGCCACACATTTATTGGCTGCATAGCAGCCAAGAAACGTGCGGGGAGGAGAATCGAGCATGGCGCTCGAGCAGATGCGGTGCTCGGCCAAGTAGCGCCATGTGCCGAACATCGAGATGCTCGAGCCGAACAGGTGTTCAGCCGAGCATGCTCGATCATCACTAATAATAATGTATAAATGTCTCTTATAATAAATTGCTTTGCATTATTTAAGGGGCTATTATTTGTGAGCCCGATACATCCAAGGATCAGGTTTATATATACACAGTTCATTCAGGGTTAAATTAGCAGTCTGGTACTAATATATTCTTACAATGTTGTCCTACCTGGCATTAGTACCCTGACCGCAGTTACCTGTCCCGTCGCTCTGGCAGCCCGCTATCCTTGTGAGTCCAGTCCTCAGTGAAGATCCGGAGTGGAGATCATTCTCTATTTTCTTTCTCACTTATTTGGGCTATTAATATTAAAACTTGTGAGTCTAAATAGTTACAATCCCTATTGCATTAGTCCTTATGTCCATAGAATGGATAAATGCATATATATTGCACATGTTGCGTCTTTGTTGCGGCATGACTGCGTTTTTTCCCCCCCATATATGCATTTTTTTGTGTGGCAATGCTACAAACTCATCCTAATACTTTGTATATAGACATTCCCTTAAAAAGTTAAAAAATGAAGTATTTATTTTAAGCCTGGAGGTGTGCTCGACATCTACGAGGACTGCAAAAGACGACAGAAGACAACGTCAGTGGGACGCCACTGTAGGCATATACTAGTACTGGACTGCTAATTTAACCCTGAATGAACTGTGTATATATAAACCTGATCCTTGGATGTACTGGGCTCACAAATAATGGCCCCTTGAATAATGTAACTGCACTTTATTGCAAGATAAGTTCAAATGAGATCACCCCAATACTGGATATCCACAAACTATTAGGAGTGATCTGCTCCATTACATTAAGGTATTTAGTGTTGTCAAACTAATAGGAGCAACTTAACTCATTACAGTGTTGCAACATAGTCTCACTAAAACCTACTATATCGCAGCAACAGATACCACCTCCATTTGCGGCTGTAATTGGGTTGAAGCTATTTTCTATTAATAGAGGTCGGATTCCCCATATGCATTTTTGGACATCTTTTACTGAAAATATGATATGATTATGTATTGACCACTGATTATCCTCACTTCATGTGGTCATGGACTGATCATTTATAAGTGTTTTTATTCTGTTTCAATATTTTTATTCTGCTTCAATATTGCTGTGCGCACTTTAGAGGTTCCTGATCGTTAGTTTTATTTTTTGTTTGTTACAATATTTTTTTATATATATTAAAGGTTCCCTTTATCCTACATTTTTTCTCTGAGTGTTTCCAGTCATAGAGTGCCTGTCTATTTGTTTATTTATTTTGATTTCTTCTGACAGGTTGAGTCAGTCAGACACTGAGCACCTTACACTTGAGAGCAGACAGGTGAGCCGTCTTGATTTTGTGCCAATATACACCTGTTTCTATGTTTATTATTATTCTCCATCATATCAAGGTGTTACTTACTTGCTGAGGAATGTATACAGTTGTGTTCAAAATAATAGCAGTCAGACATCACTAATCTGATCAATCACTGTTTTTGGTAGAAATGATATTTCTACATGGCAAATAATTTACTATCAGGTGTAGGAGAGTAATAGAAATCCAACAGACCTAACAGTCATGCCATGCATGCTGCTGATTCTCTGTAATCCAATCACTTATTGAAAGAGGCATGTTTAAAATAATAGCAGTGGAGAGTTCAATGAGTGAGGTCATTCATTCTTTGAAAAACAGGTGGCAATTATTGCCTTTATTTAAGGAAGGAAGGCAGCAAATGTTGTACATGCTGGTTGCAGTGCATTTCTCTCTGAAATTCTGAGGAAAATGGGTCGTTCCAGACATTGTTCAGGAGAACAGTGTACCTTGATTAAAAAGTTGATTTAAGAGGGGAAAACATATAAAGAAATGCAGAAAATGATAGGCTGCTCAGCTAAAATGATTGCAAATGCTTTAAAATGGCAACCAAAACCTGAAAGACGTGGAAGAAAGCAAAAAACTACAATTCGAATGGATAGAAGAATTGCCAAAATGGCAAGGACTCAGTCAACAATCAGCTCCAGGAACATCAAAGAAGGTCTAAAGTTACCTGTGAGTAATGTTACAATTAGAAGAGACCTATGTTAAGCCAAGCTATCTGCAAGAAGCCCCGCAAAGTCCCACTGTTGAAAAAAAGACGCGCTGAAGAGGTTACAATTTGCCAAAGAGCACATTGATTGGCCTAAAGAGACATTTTATGGACTGATGAAAGTAAGATTGTTCTATTTGGGTCTAGTGGCCGGAGACAGTTTGTCAGACAATCCCCAAACACTAAATTCAAGCCATAGTACACTGTAAAGACATTGAAACATGATATGGGGATGCTTCTCATACTAAGGTGTTGGGCCTCTTTATCGCATACCAGAGATCATGGATCAGTTTGAATACATCAGAATACTTGAAGAGGTCATGCTGCCTTATGCTGAAGAGGAAATGCCTCTGAAATGGGTGTTCCAACAAGACAACGACCCCAAACACACCAGTAAACATGCAACATCTTGGTTCCAGACCAACAAGATTGACGTTATGGAGTGGTCAGCCCAATCCCCAGATCTTAATCCAATAGAAAACTTGTGGGGTGACAAAAAATGCAGTTTCTGAGGCAATACCAGAAATAGAGAAGAACTGTCGAATGTAGTCCAATCATCCTGGGATGAAATGCCTGTTCACAGGTGCCAGAAGTTGGTTGACTCTATGCAACACAGATGTACAGCAGTTCTTAGAAACAGTGGTTATACAACTAAATATTAGTTAAGTGATTCAAAGGAAAGCAAAATCTTCAAACATTTTTTAGTTTATATAGTGAATGTTTGAGTTTGTAAAGAAGAATACAAACAGCTATTTTTTTGAACAGTCTAATATACACAAAAAAATTTAACTTTTTTTAGAGGAACAACACAAATGTGATATATTTTTTTTCATGTTTTGGTATTTGGAATAGAATGTGTAGTGTTCCCAATGCATTTGTGTGTATGGAAATAGAAGCTATTAGAAGGATTTTGAGCTTTATTCACTTTTTTAAACACACTGCTATAATTTTGAACACAACTGTACCTTCTTGTCCAGGGCCGGTCTGAGTCCCATCCCAGGATGCCAGGAGGAAGGATTAGGGTTTTCTTGTGCGTCTTTAAGCCCATCTGACGCAAGGAATAGTTGACGTTAGCAATTCCAGAATAGTCATTATATTCCTTATGGATGAGAATCTTTGGCTGCAGAATAGAGACATTTTCTAGTATAGGAACTACTGTTTCTCCTCAGGCAGTAACAACATAATTTGATGCAAATCCAGCAGCACTCCCAGAAAAGTTTTCTACTGGCTCGGGGTTAAATCTGACTTGTGCAGATTTATGATCCAGCCCAGACCTGTGAAGATATTTCGAATCAGGGATAGATGGAACGCAAGGTCTTCTTCTGAGAGAGAGGCAATCAGGAAATCGTCCAGATAAGGGACTATCAAAATTCTCTGTAGGTGAAGAATTATTACTTCAGACATTATTTTTGATAAAACCCTTAGAGTGGAAGAGAGACCAAATGGGATAGCTGCAAACTAAGTGATACAAGTTGCCTTTTATGTGAACCACAATCCTTAGGTATTTTTGATGTTCGGAAAAAAGGGGATGTGAAAATATGCATCTTGAAGGTCCATAGTCACCATACAACAGTTCTGTGGAAGGAGATTTATGGTCGATTTATGGTCTCCATTTTTAACTTTTTGTAAATGATTTATTGTTTCAGGAGCCTTTGGGCTTTTGGACTAGGAACACTGGAGAATAAAACTCCTGATAAATCTGGTCTGATGGGACTAGTAGATGAACTCGTTTTTGTAGTAGGGCCGATACTTCTAACTCTCGATTCTTTAGCATTATTTCCTGAGGCAGGATTTTGTTTATATTGTAATGATTTGGAGGTAGAGACCAGAATTATAATTTTAGGCCTTCTCTCAGAGTAGATAACACCCAAGGGGAGGCTCCTAAATCTTCCCAGGCCTGGGCAAAATCTTTTAGCCTGCCTCCTACCTGGCATTTGGCATCATTGTGTTTTTCTAGAGGCATTGTCAGGATTGAAAAAGAAGCCTCTTCCTTTACCTTTAGCTGGCTGCTACCTTTTTGATGTATCCTTCTTATCCTGGTCTGTTCTGGTTTTTCTCAGGTTCCGAAAGGAACGTTTTTGATGAAAAAATCTGCTCTCAGACGGAAAACCTTTCTTTTTAATTGGAGGCTTTGTCAAGTATATCATCTAGTGCGGAACCTAATAGTCTATCCCCCTCTCAAGGAATAGAGCACAGGCAATTTTTAGAGCCTGCATCTTCCGACCAGGATCGCAGCCAGATAGCCCTACGTGCAGCATTAAATATGGCAGCGGATCAGGCAGATAGTCTGACTAAATCTGCAGACGCATCTGCTAGAAAGTTTGATGCTTTTTTTAACATGGGAAAGGAAGCTAATATTTCTTCCCTAGAAGTACCTGCTGCTATATGTTCCTCCAGCTGATTTAGCCATACTGCTAAGGATCTGGCTTTGCAGGTGGATGCTATGCTGGGCCGAAACATGGCAGTGTTTGTCTCCCAGGCTTTATTCAAGAGATTCTCACTCTTTTTATCCATTGGGTCCCGCAAGAGACCCATGTCTTCAAACAGGAGTGACATCTTTATAGAAATGCGTGCCACAGGAGCATCTATTTTTGGTGTTTTATCCCACAAGTTAAATTCTAGTTTACAAAATGGATATTTCCTTTTGAACGAGTAACTCGCAGCAGATATTTTTTCCAAATCCTTCCATTCTCTGGAGATTAAAGCTTTAATATTATCATGTATTGGAAAGACTCTTCTACTTCTTTCCCCTAAACCTTGAAACATTTGGTCTTGGATAAAGTGGGTCTCTTTAATATCCTCTATATCCATTGTAGCAATTATGGTTTTTAAAAGGCTATCAGTTTCTTCAGGGACAAAGAGCGGTTTACTGGAACCATCGTCTGAAGAGTCAGAGTCTATGCAAGATATTATTTCCGCCTCATCAATTTCAAATGCAAACTCAGAATTATGGGATTTGTGAGAGGTAGACAGCCGTGGAGAAGGTGAGGTTAGTTTACAATCCACCGCTGAACTTACTTCCTCTTTAATAATGCATCTTACAGTATCAAGGAAGGAAGGGGAGTCTTCTGTTACTACTTTTTTTTTTATTTTTATAAATTCTTTTTTTTATTTTTTTATATTATCAAGCAACAAATATGCATTGGTATGGTATAAGAAAAAGCTTGCAATTATGATATAAGATTCATAGTCATACATTAGCAAACAATAAAAGTTGTTCGGGTACATACATGGGTCTTATTAATTATCAAATAAATTGGCAACTTTCAATACTCAAGGAAATGGATAAAGCATGAATACTCTTTTCTTCAGAGCATCCAAAGTGCTCCTTATTTAAGCCATGTATGAGGAATAAAATAATAGTTAAAAATAATGAGGAAAGATAAAAGAGAGAGGGGTAAAGATTATAGGTAAGAGTAGGAAAACGTGGAGAAAGGGTGGGGGGGAGAGCTTATAGATATCGTGATCAAGGTCTTAGTATTATTACAGTTGTTCAGTCAGGGTTCACCCTCGCCAAAGATCTCCAGGCGTTCCATAACTTTGCAAATTTATCGTGTGTCCTATCAATCCAGCTAGACATTTCTTCAAATCTACATATTTGAGTGACCTTGGCTATCATTTCTTGTGTGGAGGGGGGATTAACATCAAGCCAATGTAGGGGGATCAATGCTTTTGCTGCTGCTATAATATGTGAGGTCAAATTATTTTTAGAGGGAGAGTATTGAGGTGTTGGGAGCGCGAGTGTTACTATTTCCAGGGTGAGATTAAAAATAGGGGATGTAAGTTTCCTAATCAGTGTTTCTGTTTCCCTCCAATAAGTCTTGATTTTCAGGTAGTTCCACCAGATGTGCGAAAGGGAGCCTACACCATCTCCACATCTCCAGCATTCTCTGGTAGACGCCAGGCCCCTTTTGTATAGAAAGTCATGTGTTTTATACCACCTTGATAGAAGCTTGAAATGATTCTCCTGTAGTCGAGAACAGCGGGAGAAACCATGTGAGCTTCTTAATATCTGTTTTACCTCAGTATCAGTTAGCACCTTATCCAGCTCTTTTTCCCATTCCTTGATGTACGTAGGCCTCAGCGATTCACCCTCGCCTCCCACCACCGGGTAAAGCTTCGACACCTTCTTTGCAGCAGAAAGTGGTGACAATACTAGTTTCTCAAACTCAGTCAAGGACCTTTGAAGAGGGTACTTCACTGTCAACTCCCCACACATAGCTTTGATTTGAGGTTTCGCTAGGAAAAAACCTGGGGATTCAGTAATCGAGCGCGGAAGTGCTTTTAAAATGGAGGTTTCCATGTTTGGGGTGACTTCACCTAATTTTACCGATGTTAGGGAGTTCCATAATTGTAGCTTGTCTGGGTTGTCATGATTTAGAAGGTCTGGTAATAGGCTCACTGGGAGCAGAGGAGATGGGTCGGGAGCTAATTTCTCTTTCATTTCTTTCCAGGTCCTACCTAGACTACGCATCAATGGGTCCCTAGTTTTGTCGTTGAGGATGGTTCTATCTGGGAACCACAGATGTTTCTGGAAATATTTCCCTACACTATGACTACAAATGGCTTGGACATCTGGTCGTCTTTTGGGATCTACCATTTCAAGCCATCTATTGAGCTGTATTGCTTTGTAATATCTAGATATATCTGGCAAACTAAGTCCTCCTTTCTCTTTGTGTCTAGTTAAGATTTTGTGTGATATCCTAGGCCTTCTACCGTTCCATAAGAACCTAAAAAACATACTCTTCACACTCTGTAAGAAAGATTTAGGGAGCCAGATTGGTACCAATTGCATGGTATATAGGATTTTCGGCATAACATATGCCTTCAGGACGTTTTTCCGCCCCATCCAAGAGAGATAAGGGAGGTTATAAGTTTGTAGCAATCGTTGTAGGTCTCCTAAGAGAGAGGTGTAGTTGTGTTGGTATAGATCATTGGTATTACTGGGGATTGAGATCCCTAAGTATTTAATTGGCCCTTTAGTCCATTGAAATGGAAGACGGGCCCGCAAGGGGGCAATTTTGGAATTGGGTAGGGAAATGTTCATTATTTCAGATTTGGAGTGGTTAACTTTGAAGTCAGATAAAGAACTGTACTCGTCTATTCTTTCTACCAGCGGATCCAACCCCTTCTCCGGGTCCATTATCAGGAACAATAAGTCATCTGTGAATACAGTACATTTTAGTTCTCTTCCACCGTACTTAACTCCTGAAATTTCTGGGGACTGCCTAACCAGTTGTAAGAGCGACTCTGCTACTAAGATAAACAGTGAGGGGGACAGGGGGCATCCCTGCCTAGTTCCATTGGTTATGTCAAAGGATGGTGAAAGCGTGCCATTTACCTTCAGCCTGGCATATGGGTTTTGGTATAGTGTGAATATCGCTCTTGTGAAAACTTCTGGGAAGGCGAAGCGCTGCAGAGTCAGTTTCATATATAACCAGTTAACTCTATCAAATGCTTTTTCAGCGTCTATACTCAATAAAGCTAGAGGTAGCTTCTTTTTATGTGCCATGTGTATAGCATGGAATATCCTGTGGGAATTGTCTTTCCCCTCTCGGCCCTGGACAAAGCCAGACTGTTCGTGTCCTATTAAGCCTGGCAGAAACTTGCCTAGCCTGCAAGCCAAAATCTTGGCCCATAATTTTAAATCCAGGTTCAAGAGGGAAATCGGGCGGTAACCTCCACAATTCAAGGGGTCCTTACCCTCTTTAGGTATCAGGGTGACATAGGATTCGAGCGTCTGCTTAGGCAGGGAGTACCCCTGCATGAGTGCGTTACACACATCTGTGGACCTTGGAATAAGGATATCTTGGAACTTTTTATAATATAGTAGGGGTAAGCCGTCAGGTCCCGGGCTCTTCCCCGGGGGAAAAGTTTTAAGAGTACTGCTTATTTCCTCGGCCGATATTGGGCTAACAAGGTAATTTGAGTCTTCTGGTGTTATAGTCGGGAGATGGAGGGATTCCAAGAAATTTCTTATGCGGCTCTCCTTTTGAAGTTCCTCCTCAGGGGTACCTGCTTGGTGTAGGTTGTATAGTTTTGAATAGAACTCTCTAAAGGCACTGGCTATTTCTGGGGTGTCATTAGTCAGATTGCCGTTTGGCTGTTTAATTGAGGAGATGTGAGTGACATTCCTAGCTTTCTTAAGCAAGGATGACATCAGTTTTCCTTCTTTCTCTCCATGAGCGTAGACCTTGTGCTGAAAGTTCATCATTTGCTTTGCTACTCTATGTCTGAGAAGGTCTCGCAGTTTAAGTCTGAGTTCTGTCAGTGTTTTTTGATGCTCGTTACACAATGAAGCTTTGTGTTTCTTTTCAATTGTCGCTATTTCTGCTAAGAGTGTGTCAACACCCTTTTGCTGTTCCTTTTTTACTCTGACGCCTAAGGAAATAAAGCATCCTCTGATAAAAGCCTTATGGGCCTCCCATACAATAGGTTGTGAGCTGTGTGTGGAGGAGTTAAGTGCAAAGTACTCTATCAGTTGAGTCCTGACCTGGTCCGTGTGGAGTTGGTTATACAGCAGAGATTCATTCAGCTTCCAGCTCCAGTCCCTTTTTGGTAGAGAGGCCAGGGTGAAGGTCGCACAGCAAGGAGCGTGGTCAGATAAGGTGATATAACCTATGTCTGCTTTCCTGAAAAAGGGAAGTAGATATGCAGAGGTTAAAACATGATCTAGACGTTGGTACGTCCTATGCGGAACTGAGTAGAAGGAAAAGTCTTTACTTGTGGGGTGAAGGCTTCTCCACACATCTATCAAACGTAGGTCATGAAGTTTCTTATGGCGTTTACTAAGGAGCCTTTGCTTCACCCAGGATTTAGCTGAGGATGAGTCAATGGCGGGATTCAATACTAGGTTTAAGTCCGCTCCTAAAATTATTTGCCCTTCAGCGAAGATCTTAAGCGTGTCTAAGGCTTGTAAAAGCCAATGCACGGGAGACTTGTTTGGGACATAAAGATTAGCTAAAGTAAATTTACGATCTGCTATTAATCCTTTGACTAGGAGAAGGCGTCCCTCTGCATCTGTATGTTGCTGCAATACAGTAAACGGGATGAATTGGTGGACTGCTATGGCTACCCCTTTGGAGGCTGAAGCTGGTTGAACACTATGAAACCAGTGGGCAAACGGACGTTTTGGTAGCTTTGGCATTTTCTTCTGGCGTAGGTGAGTTTCCTGAAGAAACACTATCTGTGAACCCAGTTTCCTGAGAGCTAGCATGACTTGACCTCGTTTCTGTGGTGAGTTTAGACCTTTAACATTGAATGTCGTGACCTTTATATCAGTCATCTTAGTGGACAAGATATTTGCTTCTGAGGTAGGGTTGTAGTCTGCGAGATCTCCTTATGAGACTCCTGTGGGTCTGGGAGAGATATCAACGAGAAGGGAGAGGGGGGGGGTTAGGAAAGAGAGTCTAGAGGGAGGGGAGATGAAATAAAGAAAAAGCTAGAAGAAAAAACAATAATCAGTAATTCTAACAGATACCGGAATTGAGACCGGCGAGTGGGCTATCACAATAGGAGCAAACAGTTATGTGTGTAGATAGCAAGGGGGGGAAGCACAAAAAATATATCTAGCCTGTACGTGTTGCCTAGACATCACAGCCACAGGTCATAGTACTATATTTGGTGACCTTAATCTTTTACTTGGTATCTAGACCTTATGAACGAAGATGGTGAAGGGAGATAGGAAAAAAAGGAGGTGGGGGTATAGCCACAGCCTATGTTTGTTAGGGAAAATACGCTGATTACACTGGATAAGGAGAGGGAAGGGGGGGGAGGCTAAAGTAAAAAACTCATTTTCCTTAAGAATAAGTATGCAGGGCATGTTACATAGGGGTAGATTGAGTACGGGTATAACCTTTTGCTTGGTAATGCTTTATCTGCAATCCCCCTGAGAAATACTCCTTCAGAGAGATGTTGAGTATAATTAATGGGAGTATCTCAAATCTAGATCTACATGAATGCGTTTTGCATATTAGGACGACAATGAAAGCAGGAGAGAGGGGCGGAGGGGAAGGGAAAGGGGAGGGGGGGGGATTAAGCATCAGCTTATGATTCCTAAGGGCCGGCACTTAAGGTACATTAAAATAGGGGTTGACCACTAGTGATCTTTATAAGTTCCAAATCTCAGGCAGGGTAAATACAATAGCATCGATAATAAATACTTTCCTATTCTATCTTTAATCATGCAAATAGTTAGTCTGCCTGTGTTGATGTCACCTATTTTTTTGAGCCTTATTGGACTGAGAGAGACAAGGCCCCTAGGTTTGTTAGGTAAATCAGGGACATGAAGCTCGGATAGAATGTAGAGCTTGTTCAGCTCCCTGTTCGCAATCATACGATAATTACATGCTAAGTTTTAGCAGGAATACATTATTCTCCTAACCTCATGTGTGAGGAATTTCATGTTAACAGGAAAAATAAACATTCGCCAAGTAACTTAGAACTATAGCAAAAAACGTGGTACAGAGAGTACCCAGACATTTAACAGAGACAATGGCTATCTGGGATCTCAAGATGTAGACCACAGATTAGTCGCATAGCTTATTCTTTGCGATTAAGGGACATAATATTCCACTTTGTACAATAAGCACAACAGAATGTGCACTAGGTACATCAAAGTGTGAAAATTAACAACATGTCAGGACTACTACTAACACCCGCCCATGTCCCATTAATACTAGACCCGGAATTGACGAGTGAGTCTCAGGGTGGGAGATCTATGGATCCCGTCAGATGTTTGGACGATTTCCCGGACTTGATGCGATGAACTCTTTTCCAGGACTCCAAGTGCGGTAGGTTCGGAAGCGCCGTCGGGTAGTTCACCGGTAGCCAGGTAGGTATGTCGATGGGCTGAATGCCGATGTGCTCCCATGCTTTATCCAAATCGTCTGGAGTATGAATGATGATACGTTTCCCGTTCTTGTTTATAGAGACTCCGAACGGATACATCCAGGTATATGGGATTTTCTTGCTGCGGAGCGAATCTAGCAGGGGCTTCAATATGCGCCTTTTCGCTAGTGTCGATGGAGCAATGTCCTGATATAGGGCAATTTCCACTTCTCCATATGCGATCCGACTCTTAGTGCGAGCTGCCTCCATGACCCGCGCTGTGTCTACAAAGGACAGTAGGCCGCAGACAACATCCCTTGGTCTCTCATTCGGCTTCGGCTGGGGTCTTAGCGCTCTGTGGATCCGCTCGATAACAATTGATGCAGCCGAGTCAGGTTCTAAAATGTCCTCAAATATCTCCATAGCTACTTTTCGTAGCGATTCAGCTGCCCAGGATTCCGGGAGGCCTTTTATGCGTATGTTGCGCCGTCTGCTACGATTTTCCTGGTCTTCTAGCAGCGAGAAGGCTCTATTAAGATCCTCGGCGTGACCGGTAAGGCACTCATCTACTCCATTGGCATGCGATCTCAAATCTTATGTCGCTTGCTCCAGGGCCTCTACTCTGTGTCCCACTTGGGATATTTCAGTTTTAATGTCCGCTAATTCGGTCAGGACTGGTCTGAGAGCTTTGTCTAGGGCTTGGCTAAGCACTTTAGTAAGGAAGGATTTAGACACCGGTGCCGGGTCCTGCTCTTCAGTCGTGCCGCAGTGCTCGCTGTCTTCCCCTGAGTCCTCGGCTTCAGTCTCCTTCATGTGCACCGCCGTCATTTTGGCGCCAACTCCCGGCGAGTGAGAGCTTCTCTTTTTCAAGAATTTCTGCATGTCTTGCTGGCCTTTGCGGATCGAGGGGTATCTGGGGGGTCTAGTCCCCTATCTCTACCATATTTGACCATTTCTGGTCTGGTCACGGCTGTTTACAGGGCTGTAGATGCTAGGACGTGGAGGAGCAGGTCTTTCACACAGCCATCCACGCCAACGGCCAGGCTCCGCCCCCCCTGTTACTACTTTTTCAGTGCACTTGGGGCATAATGCTTTCTTGAGTTTAGAGCAGAAGGACATTTTAGCAAATGGCACATTTTCTGCTTCCAGATTTGCCACCCGTTTGTTTAGAGGTGATGGTCTCTGAGCCCTAGAATGTTAAAATTAAATTAAATAGGTCTCATATTACTTATAAATAGGTGGAGACCAGCAGCCTAAATACACCAGGGGTGAAAGTATCACACAAATAAGTGATGCAAGAAAAGGGAGTGGAAACAACAATCTCCATTGGCAAGGAGAGGAGGCTTATCTAGCTGAGGGCAATGACAGCAGGAACCCCAGGCTTGCGGGCAAGATCAGAGGCATCCATCGGAGCTAACATCTTGATTCACCACAGGACGGCAGAAGAAGTTCAAATCTGCTGCTGTTAGTCAGCAGTACTGCGCTCTGCTTCTGGCCTCAGAGTTGGTGTCCGGAAATAACTTGCCGGCCGAGAACGAGAATCCTATGCCCAAGGGGAATCTTGCCTGATGCGCATGCACACTGGCAACTCCCCTGATACCGGGGACATCGCAAGCCCAGGGTTGTCCACACATGAGGACTTACACCAAGGAGCAGGGAAGGGAAGTGCTTGAGACCCCGGAGACCCCGCTACCTGCACGAACCTCCCACACAGTGAGGAAAGAACAGGCCATGTGACACAATCCCTGTTTCCTGGACTCTAGGAGGCTTCCACGTGCAACCGAGGACAGGAATCAATGTCTGGAATAGGTAAGGGTAGGAGGCCTTTTAAAAATCCTGCTTCTACGTTGTTTCCTGTCCTGGGGCGGGGACACCCTCCTGTGAGTGCCGTTGTGGAGGCACCAGGGAAAACATATTATTTAGGAAAAACAAGTGTTTTTATTATTCAAGTATTATAAAATAAAAACGACATAAATTTGGCATCATCATAATCACATAGAATCACAGGTTTCTTACTCTTACAACTGGGCTGCAAAAAGTACAGGTAACCTACACTGCTTTCATGAAGTAAAGGGGATCAACCAGGTGGTGCTCAAAGCACAGAAAGGATTGAAAGGAATGGGTTTTGCCAGCTTGGCAAAACACTACTTGCACTGATCTCATTCCTGAATGGGAACAGACACACTGCTCTTCGTCGCTAGACTGCACAGTGATATATAGCTCCTGAGTGCCAAAGCAGACTATCAAGCAGTGTCTGTGATGGTGGCTGGCTGAATTCCACTCCAGTTCTCTATTATTAACAGCAGCATAGAGCACCTGATACCTTGAGTCTGGAATCTCTTCAGCAGGTGAAGTGACGGTGGGAGCTAAACATAGTAATCAGAAGACTGATGGATGCTCACACTGAATAAATAAGCTGCTCCTCCAGTGTGTCCAACCCCTTTTTAGCCTACTATCATCATAGCTGCTGGGTTGATTGTATCCCCCAGTTCCTGTACTTCATCAGGGTACTATATATTTTTGTTTGTAGTGTTTTATGTGTGTGTGTTTGGCATATATATGTGGTGTACAGTATATATGTTTTTATAGCATTGTATTTAAAATGGTCAGAATAATGAGTTTGTAAGAATGAATAGGGTCAAAATAGTGGCGTAAGAATAATTTACATTGGTGTGCATTGAACCCTCCATATGTACCCTTCCAATAAAATTACTATTTTATTTCAGGTTGCTGAGCATAATTATATGCTTTTTCCATTTTCCAACCCCCAATATATGGCTCTATTCACTTCACACCTGCCATTAAAAACAGTGCCATTGATTGATAGGCTGAATGCGGTTTGAACACAGTGATCCGTGATTCATTAATTTGCATTGAATCCAAATTTCTTGTCAAACTTTGGCAAAAATGCAGAATCAAATTTTTCAAGATCTCTCCACTCTTGGTGCAAACATGATCACAGTGAGATAGAATATTTTTTTTCTTTATTTTTAACCTCAGTGACAAAGTGTTTCAGCATTTTAAGGCTCCTATGTCAAATCTTTAAGGTGAAGAGAAGGGGTACATAGGAGCCTGAAAGAGAGTCTCCTGGCAAGATTGTACAGCTTCATGAAGGTGGAGCTGTACAGTCTCGGCCAGGATGCTCTATTTCAGTCTCCTACATACTTCTTCTCTTCACCTTAAACATTTGACAACGGAGTCTTAAAACTCCAAAATGCGTTGTCACTAAGGTTACAAATATAGGAAAATTATTCCATCTCACAGTGGTCGTGTTTGCACCAAGATGTCTCAGAACTTTGCAGGATGTCCACCTTATGCACCTTCCTGTCTACTCCTCTATTGACAAAAGACAGATTTGCAGTACTATAAGGATACACCACAATATTATTAAGTATAGCTGGATCTGATCTCTTCACTGTGGACCTTTATAAAATTGTATATTACTGTTGGATTGTATTCAAATTGCAATCTTTGCAATATTTAAGATCTTTAGAACTGTTTGTAATAAAGAAATGTCGTAAAAACCTGAGTTCCTGGACTAAAGTGCAACGTAACGTATACTGTCCAAATGACATATAAAACCTTTAAAATACATAGAGTGACTTCAGTAAAATACACCCGGAAAACCATTCACCATTTTTTGTAAAAAAATAAATAAAAAAATTACATCATTAAATATTTAGATATAGGTTGTTTATATGTGATGAAACATTGTTTGATGGTTGTGAATCTTTAAATTCCTCCTAGAACTATATATGCAAATAGACAACATAAATTATCATTCCAATTGTCAATAAGCTGTGTTGATATACAGACTCACAGTCCTAGCACTGTTTGGAGATACCCTATTGAAAATTGTCAGTTGTCAAAGTATTCATCCATTCCCAGGAGGAATAACAGACAAATGACACAACACAGAAAATATGCTTCAGGTTTTTCATTTTATGGGGAAGATAAACATGTTGTAGAACCTATAGGCTTTTGTAAATTGCATATAATGTATTGTAATGCACATTTTAATGAACATTTTGATTGGGTTAAAAGCTTACACAATTGTAAAATCTTTGCATATGGTCAGTTACACCCTCCGTAATATTTATTGATTGACACAATGAAAATGGCAGTTTATACTTTTTTCTTTTTTTAATAAAAACAAACTTCCGATTGTGGTTTAGACAGTTGGTGCATGGATTGGCGAGTTTCTTTTTCTGATGGTTAGTCTTTTGAAGTTTGCGTTTGAATGTCTATCCATATAGCACTAAATGGAGACTCAGTTACCCTTCAGTTAGCACAGATAATAGTCAAGGTGAATAAAATTTGCATGCATAAAAAACCAACATCAATATTAATGGATCGTTCATATCACATACAATCCTTGCCTATAAAAGCACACATGGCTGCTAACATTTCATCCTCTTAATTTGTTTGCACAGTCTCACATTTACAGACAAAACACATTAACCTTCCATGGTTTTCAAGGTCAGCATAACCCTTTATAATATTATGTCCCACATATTTGTTTAAGTATTTTCATTAATGTCCAGCAAGTGCATCTCACTTTAATTTGTGGTGGAAAAGCCATTATATGGTATAACAAATAAAGAAACTTGCAGATATTTATTTTAAATTTATTTTTAGATCATAGTTTTATATTGATTCCAAGAACATAATTAAACGGCATAAGACTGCCCACACACAATATGGTCCAGCAGATGGATCTGCATGTGTTAACTGCTGGGCCTCACCTGTACCTGTTGTCTGACACCTACAAATGTTACTGGGAAAAAATAGCATGTATAGGAGTGTCCTGGAAAGTACATGTGTGGATCCCACTATTAGACTAGATGTTGTCTACTATTAACCCCATAACCCATAACGCTGTATATATAAGGCATTATGCACCCACGGGTGTATGGAGTGGGCCTCTGCAGTGACCCTGCGCCATACGCGGCATGTGCAAGCTTTTTCATATAGCGGGCACTTAGCCGCACTGACAGGAAACATTTAACCCCTCAGGTACCGCGATTAACACTGATCACTGCACCTGTGAGTATATTCTACAAAAATAGTATCTATAAAACCACAGTTCATCACTCAAAAAACAAGCCCTTATATAGCTCTGTAGATTGAAATATAAAAAAGTTATAGCAATACAAAGAACATTTAGATTTTTCTAAAGGTTTTTACTTTTTTAAAGTAGTCAAATAAAAAAAAAAATCAAGTTTGGTATCACGACATTCATATTAAGCCACAGAATAACACTGGTGGTCATTTTTAGTGCATACTGAACGCTGTGATGTCAAAACCCCATTTTTTTATTTTTTTATTTTTTTTTTTTTCCTGTTTTCTAATACAAGTCATGGTAAATTAAATGGTTGCATAAAAAAATGCATCTTGTCCCGCCAAAAATAAGCCCTCATATAGCTATGTGAATGGAAAAATAAAAAAAAGTTATGACTATTGGAACATGAGGAAAAATAAAAAAAATCTAAATAGGCCCCATTTTTAAGGGGTTAATGAGCGACATGAATGTCCTACCTAAAGAATAGGCTATAAATGTTCAAATTATGCTGCAAATTATGCAGCCATTCCCCATCATTGCGCCCGCTACTTTGCTTCATGATGAAGTAATAAGGATATATCTACACAAATCATAAATGCAAATCTGAAGCATTTTACAATAAAAAAAATGTAGGCGAGATTTAAAGAAATCTTGTCTGCATGCTGCAAAAAAAATGACAGCATAAACTGAGCTGCAGTGCAGATATAAATTTATGCTTGGGATTTCTATTGCATATTATACAATTTGCAATGGTGGTAAAACCCGCAGCAAAACTACAGCAAAATCGATAAGTATATCTGCTTGCAACTTGGATTTGAGGCAAATTTTGCTAAGGATTTTTGATACATTTTGTGCCTCATGTAGATGTACCCTAAAGGTCCTTTTGCAGATTTATGCCCAATAACGAGCTGTTTTATAATGTAACAAGCTAAGCATCATTTACGCAGGCAAGTAATTGCCCAAACAAAATAATTTAAGTATTTGTGTTGCTGTTCATTTACATTTTCAACAGCACACCTCCTGTTTACAAGGTGTTGAGATGTGCTGGCAACAATAGATAACTTTTATGATACAATCAGCCGACAATCATTTATTAGTGTGTCTGCTGATCTGCAAGCCATTTAAATGACCAATGATCAGGAAGAAAAGGTCATTTTGGTTAATAATTGGTCTGTGTAAAAGGCTCTTTAATTAAGGGTGCATGTAAACTTCATACTATTATTTGTTTACCTGCAGTATTTCAATACACAGAGAATGAGATCACTTTGCGTAAAGTGATTATCTTTTTGTGCCAACTATAAATTTTACATTTTTTTTATTGAGCAGTATAATGGGAAGCAGACACTATCATTTAGGAACCTGTAAAACTCCATCTAGAGATGATTCTTCTCAAAAGTAGTAATTGTTAAAGTTATTGCATGAAGATACTGTAGACAGTTCTATTTTCTGTTATAGATTTTTGGGCTTGAAACAATCAAAATAAAGATGTGCTATATAACTCAGTTTATATATATATATATATATATATATATATATATATTTATATTTATATATATATATATATATATATATATATATATATATATAAATAGTGGGGATTCGCTCTGGTAGTTGGGATAAGTGGGTGCAGAACAGAGGAAAAGTACAAGTTTATAATTCAAATGTCTGTGTTTATTCACACATAAGTTCAAACAAAAACACTCTTTGCAAGCTTGGTGTTTGTTCACACAAAGTAGAAAGTTTGTGTATAACAAAAAATGTCACCTTGTTGGCGGTTCTGCCTCCAGCAGTCAAAATGCAGGCTTTAGCACAGGGCTCAGTTCCCACACTAGTGATTGCCCGAGCTGTTCTGTCAGAGAGAGGTAATCACTCACAGCTGACACTGCTGGCTGGGTTTATTATAGGCCATTCAAGACCCGGCCTGGAACGTGGGGAGTAGTCACCCATCACTTTGACTACTCCCATTAAGAGCCGTCCCGGATCAGCTATATACAGCCATACTAAAATAGCAAAGTGTCAATCAGCTTTAGCTGCTGCTGACATTTGAAAATGCCGGCTCTTACTTCTTACTTCACCGAGGCCAGGAACCTCGGTGACACATACCTTCCGTCAACGGACCCTTGTGCCTTCCTACAATATACTGTACAGGGTGGGCCATTTATATGGATACACCTTAATAAAATGGAAATGGTTGGTGATGTTAACTTCCTGTTTGTGGCACATTAGTATATGTGAGGGGGGAAACTTTTCAAGATGGGTGGTGACCATGGCGGCCATTTTGAAGTCGGCCATTTTGAATCCAACTTTTGTTTTTTCAATAGGAAGAGGGTCATTTGACACATCAATCTTATTGGGAATCTCACAAGAAAAACAATGGTGTGCTTTGTTTTAACGTAACTTTATTCTTTCATGAGTTATTTACAAGTTTCTGACCACTTACAAAATGTGTTCAATGTGCTGCCCATTGTGTTGGATTGTCAATGCAACCCTTTTCTCCCACTATTCACACACTGATAGCAACACTGCAGGAGAAATGCTAGCACAGGCTTCCAGTATCCGTAGTTTCAGGTGCTGCACATCTCATATCATCTGAAGGCAATCGTCTATGCTGTGAAGATACGAGATGTGCAACATCGGGACCCGAACTTGATCCAAACTTGGACCCGAACCCCATTGAAGTCAATGGGGACCCAAACTTCACTTTATTATTTTCCGTTATAACATGGTTATAATGGAAAATAATAGCATTAGCTTTTTCAGATCTGAGTTTTCACGATCGTGAAAACTCAGATCCGACAGTATATTCTAACACAGAGGTGTTCCCATGGTGATGGGGACGCTTCAAGTTTGAATATACTGAGAACTGTGTACATAACTGCCCCCTGCTGCCTGGCAGCACCCGATCTCTTACAGGGGGCTGTGATCCGCACAATTAACCCCTCAGGTGCCGCACCTGAGGGGTTAATTGTGCGGATCTCAGCCCCCTGTAAGAGATCGGGTGCTGCCAGGCAGAAGGGGCCAGACCCCCCTCCCTCCCCAGTGTTAAAATCATTGGTGGCCAGTGCGGCCTCCCTCCCTCCCTCCCCAGTATTAAAATCATTGGTAGTCAGTGCGGCCTCCCCCCCCTATTAAAATCATTGGTGTCCAGTGCGGCCTCCCCCCCACCCAAATTAAAATCATTGGTGGCAGTGGCCACAGGTTAACAACCCCCCATCATTGGTGGCAGCGGAGCAACAGTACCGATCGGAGACCCAGTTTAATCGCTGGGGCTCCGATCGGTTACCATGGCAGCCAGGACGCTACTGCAGTCCTGGCTGCCATGGTTACTTAGCACTTTTAGCAGCATTATACTTACGTGCGCTGTCTGTGGCCAGCTAGGCGCTCCTCCTACTGGTAAGTGACAGGTCTGTGCTATAAGCAATGCGCCGCACAGACCTTTCACTTACCAGTAGGAGGAGCGCCCGCCCGGCCGGCCACAGACAGCGCATGTAAGTATAATGCTGCTAAAAGTGCTAAGTAACCATGGCAGCCAGGACTGCAGTAGCATCCTGGCTGCCATGGTAACCAATCAGAGCCCCAGCGATTAAACTGGGACTCCGATCGGAACTGCTGCTCCGCTGCCACCAATGATGGGGGGGAGGCTGCACTGGACACCAATGATTTTAATAGGGGCTGGGTATGGGGGCCGCACTAGCCACCAATAAATTTAATTCGGGGTGGGGGGGAAAGGGAAGGTCGCACTGGACACCAATAATTTTAATTAGGGGTGGGGGGGGAGAGGATAGGCTGCACTGGACACCAATGATTTTAATATGGGGGGGCCGCACTGGCCACCAAGTATTTTAATACTGGGGAGGGAGGGAGGGGGGGCGCACTGGCCACCAATGATTTAAATACTGGGGAAGGAGGGGTTCTGGCCCCTGTTGCCTGGCAGCACCTGATCATGCCGCACCTGAGGGGTTAATTGTGCGGATCACAGCCCCCTGTGAGAGATCAGGTGCTGCCAGGCAGCAGGGGGCCATTATGTCCACAGTTCTCAGTATATTCTAACTTGAAGCGTCCCCATCACTATGGGAACGCCTCTGTGTTAGAATATACTGTTGGATCTGAGTTTTCACGATCCAACTCAAATCCGATGGTATATTCTAACATAGAGGCGTTCCCATGGTGATGGGGACGCTTCAAGTTAGAATATACTGAGAACTGTGGACATAACGCCCCCCTGCTGCCTGGCAGCACCTAATCTCTTACAGGGGGCTGTGATCTGCCCAATTAACCCCTCACCTGAGGGGTTAATTGTGTGGATCTCAGCCCCCTGATCGGGTGTTTCCCAGTATCAAAATCATTGGTTCCCAGTGCGCCCCCCCTCCCCATTAAAATCATTGGTGGCTAGTGCACCCCCCTATTCAAATCATTGGTGTCCAGTGCAGCCTCCCCCCCCATCATTGGTGGCAGCGGAGCGGCAGTTCCGATTGGAGTCCCAGTTTAATTGCTGGGGCTCCGATCAGTTACCATGGCAGCCAGGATGCTACAGCAGTCCTGGCTGCCATGGTTACTTAGCACTTTTAGCAGCATCATACTTACATGCGCTGTCTGTGGCCGGCCGGGCGCTCCTCCTACTGGTAAGTGAAAGGTCTGTGCGGCGCATTGCTTATAGCACAGACCTGTCACTTATCAGTAGGAGGAGCGCCCGGCCGGCCACAGACAGCGCACGTAAGTATAATGCTGCTAAAAGTGCAAAGTAAACATGACAGCCAGGACTGCAGTTGCGTCCTGGCTGCCATGGTAACCGATCAGAGTCCCAGTTTAATCGCTTGGGCTCCAATCAGTTACCATGGCAGCCAGGATGCTACAGCAGTCCTCGCTGCCATGGTTACTTAGCACTTTTAGCAGCATTATACTTACATGCGCTGTCTGTGGCCGGCCGGGCGCTCCTCCTACTGGTAAGTGAAAGGTCTGTGCGGCGCATTGCTTATAGCACAGACCTGTCACTTATCAGTAGGAGGAGCGCCCGGCCGGCCACAGACAGCGCACGTAAGTATAATGCTGCTAAAAGTGCAAAGTAACCATGGCAGCCAGGACTGCAGTTGCGTCCTGGCTGCCATGGTAACCGATTGGAGCCCCAGCGATTAAACTGGGATTCCGATCGGAAATGCCGCTCTGCTGAAAAAAAATGATGGGGGGGAGGGGAGTCGTTAACCTGTGGCCTCCAATGATTTTAATTAGGAGTGGGGGGGGAGGCCGCACTGGACACCAATGATTTTAATAGGGGGGGCCGCACTAACCACTAATGATTTTAATAGGGGGGGTGGGGGGAGGCCGCACTGCCCACCGATAATTTTAATACTGGGGAAGGAGGGCCGCACTGGTCACCAATGATTTTAATACTGGGGAGGGAGGGTGGTCTGGCCCCTGCTGCCTGGCAGCACCCAATCTCTTACAGGGGGATGAGATCCGCACAATTAACCCCTCAGGTGCGACACCCAAAGGGGTTAATTATGCGGATTACAGCCCCCTGTATGAAATCGGGTGCTGCCAGGCAGCAGGGGGCCATTATGTCCACAGTTCTCAGTATATTCAAACTTGAAGCGTCCCCATCACTATGGGAATGCCTCTGTGTTAGAATATACTGTCAGATCTGAGTTTTCACGATCTAACTCAAATCGAATGGTATATTCTAACATAGAGGCGTTCCCATGGTGATGAGGACGCTTCAAGTTAAAATATACCATCGGATTGGAGAAAACTCCGATCCGATGGTATATTATTAATATTACCCGAACACCGAACCCGAACTTTTACTGAAATGTTCGGGTTCGGGATCGGGTGCCGAACACCCTAAAGTTCGGTACGAACCCGAACTTTACAGTTCGGGTTCGCTCAACCCTAGAGATGACCCCTCTTCCTCCTCCTCGTCCTGGGCCACATCCTTTTCCATCATCGCCCCAAGTGTTTTCTCAAGGAGACATAGAAGTGGTATTGTAACGCTGATAACGGCGTCATCGCCACTGGCCATGTTGGTGGAGTACTCGAAACAGCGCAACAGGGCACACAGGTCTCGCATGGAGGCCCAGTCATTGGTGGTGAAGTGGTGCTGTTCCGCATTGCGACTCACCCGTGCGTGCTGCAGATGAAACTTTACTATGGCCTGCTGCTGCTTGCACAGTCTCTCCAGCATGTGCAAGGTGGAGTTCCACCTGGTGGGCACGTCGCATATGAGGCGGTGAGCAGGAAGGCCGAAGTTATGCTGTAGAGCAGACAGCCGAGCGGCGGCCGGATGAGAACGCCGGAAGCGCGCACAGACGGCCCGCACTTTATGCAGCAGCTCTAACATGTCGGGGTAGTTGTAAATGAACTTCTGCACCACCAAATTCAGCACATGCGCCAGGCAAGGGATATGCGTCAAACCGGCTAGTCCCAGAGCTGCAACAAAATTTCGCCCAATATCGCACACCACCAGGCCGGGCTTGAGGCTCACTGACAGCAACCACTCATCAGTCTGTTGTTCTATACCCCGCTACAACTCCTGCGCGGTGTGGGGCCTGTCCCCCAAACACTTCAGATTCAGAACGGCCTGCTGACATTTACCCCTGTCTATTCTGAAGTTGATGGTGAAGGTCTGTCGCTGACCGGATGAGGAGGTGGTAGAAAAGGAGGAGGAAGCCGAGTAGGAAGAGGAGGCAACAGGAGGCAAAGAATGATGCCCTGCGATCCTTGGCGGAGTAAGGACGTGCGCCAAACAGCTCTCCGCCTGGGGCCCAGCCGCCACTACATTTACCCAGTGTGCAGTTAGAAAGATATAGAGTCCCTGGCCGTGCTTAATGGTCCACGTATCTGTGGTTAGGTGTACCTTGCCACAGATGGCGTTGCGCAGTGCACACTTGATTTTATCTGATACTTGGTTGTGCAGGGAGGGCACGGCTCTCCTGGAAAAGTAGTGGTGGCTGGGAACGACGTACTGTGGGACAGCAAGCGACATGAGCTGTTTGAAGCTGTCCGTCTCTACCAGCCTGAATGACAGCATTTCAAAGGCCAGTAGTTTAGAAATGCTGGCATTCAGGGCCAGGGTGGCTAGGTGGGAACTTACGCTTTCTCTCAAAGGTTTGTGAGATGGAGAGCAGAACGCTTCCGTGTGACATGGTGGAGATGCTTGGTGACGGAGGTGGTGTTGTTGGTGGCACATCCTCTGTTTGCTGGGCGGCAGGTGCCAACATTCCTCCAGAGGCGGAGGAAGAGGCCGAGGCAGCAGCAGAAGAGGGAGCAGGAGGGGCCTGAGCCCTTTTTTGGTTTTGAAGGTGCTTACTCCACTGCAGCCCATGTCTCGCATGTAGATGCCTGTTCATGCAGGTTGTTCTAAGGTCCAGAACGTTAATGCCTCGCTTCAGGCTCTGATGGCACAGAGTGCAAACCACTCGGGTCTTGTCGTCAGCACATTGTGTGAAGAAGTGCCATGCCAGGGAACTCCTTGAAGCTGCCTTTGGTGTGCTCGGTCCCTGGTGACGGTGGCCAGTAGCAGGCAAACTGTTTTAGGGACGGCTGCTCTGCTTTTGCACCCTGCTCCCTCTTTTGCTACGCTGTTAGCTCGGTCTCACCACTGCCTCTTCCTCCGAACTCTGAAAGTCAGTGGAACGACCTTCATTCCATGTGGGGTCTAGGACCTCATCATCCCCTGCATCGTCTTCCACCCAGTCTTCCTCCCTGACCTCCTTTTCGGTCTGCACACTGCAGAAAGACGCAGCAGTTGGCACCTGTGTTTCGTCGTCATCAGAGACGGGCTGAGGTGGTATTCCCATGTCCTCATCAGGAAACATAAGTGGTTGTGCGTCAGTGCATTCTATGTCTTCCACCCCTGGGGAAGGGCTAGGTGGATGCCTTTGGGAAACCCTGCCAGCAGAATCTTCAAACAGCATAAGAGACTGCTGCATGACTTGAGGCTCAGACAGGTTCCCCGATATGCACGGGGGTGATGTTACAGACTGATGGGCATGGTTTTCAGGTGCCACCTGTGCGCTTTCTGCAGAAGACTGGGTGGGAGATAATGTGAACGTGCTGGATCCACTGTCGGCCACCCAATTGACTAGTGCCTGTACTTGCTCAGGCCTTACCATTCTTAGAACGGCATTAGGCCCGACCAAATATTGCTGTCGATTCTGGCGGCTACTGTGATCTGAGGTAGTAGGTTCAGTAAGTCGTTTAGCTGTGGCAGAACGGCCACGTCCCCTCCCTGCACCAGAGGCTCCACCAACACCACCACCACGACCATGACCGCGTCCTTTATTAGATGTTTGCCTCATAGTTAGCGTTCACAAAGCAAAGTAAAAAGTGGTTAAGTCTGTTAAAAATAATTAACCGCCAATAAAAACCCTGATGTATGGTATTGCACTCAATTTTTTTTTTTTTAACTCTATATGACAGCGGTATTTGTGGTCAAAATTTCACAATAACTTATGCACGTCTAATTTGAGATGTGCAGTATATCAGAGGTTTTTTTAACCCCAGTAAGCAAAAAGCCGTATTTCTGTCCTAAATGTGACACTCACTTATGCAGGTTTAATCCCAGATGTGCACTATATCAGAGGTTTTTTTTTAACCCCAGTAAGCAAAAAGCCGTATTTGTGGCCTAAATGTGACACTCACTTATGCACGTCTAATCCCAGATGTGCAATATATGAGTTTTTTTTTAACCCCAGTAAGCAAAAAGCCGTATTTCTGTCCTAAATGTGACACTCACTTATGCACGTCTAATCCCAGATGTGCAGTATATCAGAGGGTTTTTTAACCCCAGTAAGCAAAAAGCTGTATTTCTGGCCTAAATGTGACACTCACTTATGCACCTATAATCCTAGATGTGCACTATATTAAACAGATGGGGTTTTTTTCACCCCAGTATGCCCCAGTAAGCAAAAAGCCGTATTTTGTGGCTTAAATTTCACAGTTACTTATGCATATCTAATCCCAGATGTGCAGTATATCAGAGAGTTTTTTAACAGAGTAAGCAAAAAGCTGTATTTCTGGCCTAAATGTGACACTCTTTTATGCACCTATAATCCTAGATGTGCACTATATGAAACAGATTTTTTTTTCACCCCAGTATGCCCAGTAAATAAAAAGCCGTATTTGTGGCCTAAATTTCACAGTCACTTATGCACGTCTATTCCCAGATGTGCAGTACATCAGAGGGTTTTTTAACCCCAGTAAGCAAAAAGCTGTATTTCTGGCCTAAATGTGCCACTCACTTATGCACAACTAATCCCAGATGTGCACTATATGAAACAGATGTTTTTTTTGCTTCAGTATGCCCTAGTATGAGAAAGCTGTATTTCTTGCCAAAATTTCACCGTCACTTATGCAGCGATAATCCTAGATGTGCACTATATGAAAAAAAGTTTTTTTTAAAACCCAGTGTCTTAAAGCAGTATTTCTGGACTTGCAGACATGCAGATATCCTGTGCTGGTGCACTATCGTTGCATAAAATGGCTGCCGATTATGTATTGATATTGACTAACTGAAGTAAAAAAAAGTTCGTTTTCAGTAGTAGTTTTCTCAGGGCAGGCTTAAAAAAATTGTGCACTGCACCCACAAAACACATTTGCTGTAGATCGCTGAGTAAAGAAGCAGTTCTTCATAAGATTTCTCCCTGATCTCTCCCTCACAGCAGCTGCAGCCTATCCCTACACTAATCAGAGCAGAGTGACGGGTGGCGCTACGTGACTCCAGCTTAAATAGAGGCTGGGTCACATGCTGCAGTTGGCCAATCACAGCCATGCCAATAGTAGGCATGGCTGTGATGGCCTTTTGGGGCAAGTAGTATGACGCTTGTTGATTGGCTGATTTGCAGCCTTTCAAAAAGAGCCATAAAAATCGCCGAACACCGAACCCAAACCCGAACTTTTACGTAAATGTTCGGGTTCGGGTGCTGAAAACCCTAAAGTTCGGGTTCGCTCAACTCTATCTGTGATCCATATTAAAGCATTTTAGTATTCACAATTTAAAAAATAAAATAAAATTGTACTTCATCTATTTGATTAAAAGGGACCGCCACAACCATCTTGCTTGAAGATCCAGCGGCGAGTGATGATGTCATCATGTTGGTTGGCGTCACTCACACGAGATTTATTGCAGGATCTTCAATCAAGATTTTAAATACATTTTAGCGCCATTTCAGGGAAAATCGATGTGTTACCACAAAGCAGGAGAACATTTTTGAATAAATCAACTTCAGATCTATGATCCGAAACTCGATTCACTTGAGCCTAGTCATAAGAGTCTGTCAGATCCCAGTCAGTATAATGTCAGAACAAAGATTCATATATTTGCTCCTTTTTCTTCTGGGTCAATCATTGAAGATTGGCATAATGCATATATTTAGCATTATGTGAGAGCTATGCTGTTTCAGTAACTTTTATTTAAAGAAGGACTCCTACAAAAGTTGTCGTTCTCTGACCCGTTACCTTCACTCTTACCTTCACTACAGTTTACATGGTACAGTATAAACTGTAGTGAAGGTAATTTTCTTACCAATGACTATAGTTGTGACTTATCCTCTCTCTTCTGATTCTTTATTTTGTCATGTGACCAGTACTCTGACTTTCCAAATAACACAGCATCTTATGTGTGGACAGGTAGTCTGTTTCTCTGTGTATTCCTATGGGAGCCTCAATGTCAGTCTCATGGGAATGTCTCAGTTGGAGATCAGAGAGTTGGTTTCATGACACAGATAAGGATCAGAAGGGAGATTATAACTCACAAATACAGTCACTGGTAAGAAGATTACCTTCACTACAGATTGCAACATTTACCCTTTTAACAGGTGAGAGAATGAACATTTTCGTGGGAGTGCTTGTTTACGTTTTTTTGAGAATATTATAATTCCTCCGCAGTCCAGTCCTGTTAGAATACATAAGTAAGCATCTTTACTGATGAGGGAAATATTGCATGCTGGACATTTTATAAGGTTACCTTCACATGACCATATGTATTTTGCCGTCTGCAAAATGTGGATTCGCAAAATAGATATTCCCTCCGTGTGACACCCCCATTTTTTTGTAGATCCATTAACTTTAATGGGTTCCTAGCTGCATTTGTGGCAATGAATGTTATATTCTATCTTTTGCGGAATGGACATACGGATGCAGAAACCCTGTGGAGGACAATATTGTACTCTTCGCATTCGTATGTACGTTCCAAAAAACATAGAACATGTCCTGCCAGCAATATGATAAGACTGAGGAACAATTTTATTCTTCTCAGCTCTTTGGTGAATTTATGGATAATTTAATTAATTGAATTATAATTAAATATAATTAATATTATACAAAATGCTAAAACAATATTATGCTACCTTAATACTAGTGCACTACGGTAAACTGAGACACTAGTAAAAGTTAACAGTTGCAGGAATGTCAGAATTTTACCATATCTCATGTGCAAATATGGCATGGTCAAATATTTTAGTTTGCATTACTAATACCCTTTTGAAAGATAGCAATTTCAGTATCCCAGCTTTATCAAGGTAGAGTTTGCTATTGCACATTCAACTTTTACCACATAGACCACTTGCTGATTATAACTGTTATTGATGTCAATGTTTAATACTCTGCTGATATTCTCTGTGATTGGAGAAAATAATGTGTGATAGAAGTAATTTGTTTGCATCCTGGAGACTTAAACAAAGCTGTTAGGAGGCCTCACTTTGCAATACTTATCCTGAAGGATATTCAAAGTAAAACCGTAGGCAAAATAAAATCTTATCCATCTTTGATGCAAAAAAATATGACTTCTGGCAAAATAAGCTGTGTGAACATTCTGCATACCAATGCATATTTAAAAACAAACCATAGGGAGAATACAAGTTTCAAAAACTTTATAAATATCTACAAGATAGCAGATGAAACCACTTTGGTGAATTTTATTTTTGATATACTCATGACAGGCGGTAAAGAAAAGGGAATGCACCAAAACAGCAAGGACAGCTACAAAATAACAAATTGATAAAGAAAAAGTATAGAAACAGCAAAATATTATTCCTTAAGGAAAAATAAAACCAAAAAGCATCAAAGACAATCAAACTGTCAACTTAAACAAACTAAACAAATGTGCTCAACATCTCAAGATAAATCAATCTTACATTTCAATTATTTATTTGGCTTACTGGTATGCACTGTTTTTCATTTCATATTCTAATTTTTAAGGTTGATATTCTGAAAACTTTAATTATTTCATTAGTACAAAGAAAGCTTCATAATAGTTTACTATATAATAGTAACTTAAAGGAACACTCCAGTACAACTCATACAAATTAGTGATGGATGAACATCAGCCGGGACGGTTCGCGAATGCGAAAGCAATCAAATGTTTGCGAACCGCAAGTTCGGGGCTGGCCCCATTCACTTTAATGGCAGACGAACCTGAAAAACCTTCAGCTCATATTTGCAGCCACCAAATACTTAGTAGAAGTGTACAAATAGTCCCACAACATGGACAGTGACATACTAGAGTGGTATAAATGACAAAAATTCCAACAAAAAAATATGTATCTTAATCAGGGGACATTTTTAAATGGAAATTATCTGAAATGTGCTTTGTTGGAGCCTAGAAAATTTTTATTTTAGGCCACGGGAGTACGGGCCTTAAAAATTAAGCATTCACCTGACATAAAAGAAATCCTGATTATGTGGTTCGAGGTACATTATGCGGTCAATGGATAAAAATGTTACTGTAGGCCACTGGACTACAGGCCCCAAACATTTGGCATTCACCAGACAGAAATGATCAAGTGATTATTAGTGTTGATCACGAATATTCTAATTGCAAATTTTTATCGCGAATATAGGTACATCGAAAATCTGCAAATATTTAGAATATTGATTTTTTTTAATTGCAATTTTTTGTAATGCTAATTTTTATCGCAAATTTTTCAATTGCTGAGTAAAAACTTGATTCCTCCCTGCTTCATGCTTGTGGGCCAATGACTTATTGGCCCACAAGCAAGAGGCAGGGAGGAATCATGACTTTAAATGGGAAAAATTATGAATATTCTAAAAACTAATATACAGATGTAGCAGGGTTAGCACTCCAGCTCTTAACTCAAATTTCTTAACTCATTGCGTTATCTTGAGACAAAAGCCATTAAAAAGCAATTGAAGGTGTTTGCTTAGATTAGATAACACAACTCAGAAATCTCAGAAAACAGGAGTGTTAACTCTACTCCATCCGTATAACACTATATCGAATATATTAGTATTTTTGAATATTCGTAATATTCTAAAAGAAGACTATATAGCGAATATTCGAAAAAAAAACAAATATAGAGCAATTTAGCTAATATAATGCTATAATCTTCTTTGTCTAATAGTTGTAATTTTTTTCTCATTTGAAGTTCAGATTGGAAAAAAATTTCAACTATTGAAAAAAAAAGATTATAGCACTATATTAGCTAAATTGCTCTATATTCGGATTTTTTCGAATATTCGCTATATTGCTATATATTCTTGTTTTAGAATATTACAAATACTGGGAAAAACAAATATATTAGTTTTTTTGAATATTCTAAAACAAGCATATATAGCAATATAGCGAATATTCGGCAAAAAAATACGAATATGGAGCAATTTAGCTAATATAGTGCTTTAATCTTCTTTGTCTAATAGTTGTAATTTTTTTCTCATCTGAAGTTCAGAATGGAAAAAAATGTCAACTATTGAAAAAAAAAATGATAGCACTATATTAGCTAAATTGCTCTATATTTGTTTTTTTTTTTCGAATATTCGCTATATTGCCATATATTCTTGTTTTAGAATATTACGAATATTAAAAAAAATATATATATATTCGATATAGTGCTATTACTCATTGACCCACAAGCAAAAAGCAGGAAGGAATCATGTTTTTGCTTGGCAATTGAAAAATTTGCAATAAAAATTTGCATTACGAAAATTCGCGTATTACGCGATCATTATCTTGTCGATTTTTTCGAGTAAAAAAAACGTAGAATATCACGAATATTTGAATTTGCGAATATTCGGCGAATATTCTACAAAGTATTCGCTAAATTTTGCGAATTCGAATATGACCCCTGCCGCTCATCACTAGTGATCATGTGGGCGGAGGTATATTACATGGTTAATGGATATCAATTTTACTGCAAGCCAGTACAAATACAGGTCAAATACATATATTTAAAAGAACTAAAAATATAAAATTGGATTAAAAACATGGCTAACAAAATTCCCCCTCTGGAAAAAAACCTTAATGACAATATTTGAAATTCGAAAACTTCGAAATTCGAAAGTCGTCACTGGTGATGAATTCCTCCAAGGCCGCAAAAATTATCCATTCACCTTTTACAGAAAAGAACGAGTATGTGGCTGGAGGTAGATTACACGGTCATTGGATATCAATTTTCCAGCAGGCCAGTGTACTACAGGCACCAAAAATGATGCATTCAGCGTACATAAAAGAACAAGTAAGTTTGTGGCTGGAGGTCTATTAGACGGTCAATGGATATCAATTTTACTGAAGGCCAGTACAAATAGAGGTCAAATACATATGTTTAAAAGAACTAAAAATATAAAATTGGATTAAAAACATGGCTAACAAAATCCCCCCTCTTGAAAAAACCCCAAATGATAATAGTTGAAACACAAGGTCGTCACAGGTGTTGAATTCCTCAGAGGCCCCAAAAATTAGGCATTTAACGGACAGAAAAGGCTTTTTATGCCACTGTATTTACCAAAGACAGGGACAATATTTGTTCTGGGTGGTGGTGGATATTAGTGGGCTGGCATGAGGAAATTCAATTAAACTTGGTCGTCACAGTTGTTGAATTCCTCAGAGATCCATGCCTCATTCATTTTTATAAATGTGAGGTAGTCCACACTGTCGTGAGCTAGGCGAGTGCGCTGATTGGTCACAATTCCCCCCTGCTGCGCTGAACGTCCTTTCAGACAGGACATTGGACGAGGGGCAAGCCAACAGTTCCATGGAAAATTGTGCCAGCTCTGGCCACAGGTTAAGCCTGCACAGCCAGTAGTCCAGGGGTTCCTTGCTTCTCGGAGCGTCCACATCGGCCGTTAACCCAATGTAGTCAGACACCTGTCGGTCTAGGCGTTCCCTGAGGCTGGATCCGGAGGGTGGCTGTCGATGGGTTGCTTGCAAGAATGATCTCCTATCCGAAGTGACCAACACATCTTCAAACTGCCCTCTTCTTGCATGCGCTGTTGGATTGGTACCTGCAACTGTTTCTCTGTGAGTGGAAATTCCTCTGCCAGTGTCCACAATAGAAGAATGCAGCATTTCTCAAAGGAAGGCCTGGAAATGCTGCATTCTGACAGCCATCTGTGATTCTGGTAACATGTCCGCCATTCTGTGTTTGTACCGGGGGTCCAAGCACGTTGCCACCCAGTACTGGTTCTTGCCCTTTATGCTTTTTATACAAGGGTCCCTATTCAAACACTGGAGCATGAAGGCCCCCATTTGCACTAAACTCTAAACTGGAAGCGGTGGAGTGGCCTGGCTCCTGCTCATCTTTCAGGAGAATGCCATCCTCGGCCTCCTCCTTCCAGCCACGGACAACACCAGGGATCCCAGAAAAGTTGAAAGCATGCTCTTATTGCTCCTTCTCCTCTTCTGCCCTGGCACCATCCTCCTCTGACTCCTCTTCAGACTCCTGTTGACATGTCTCAGATGGAGTAGCCGCTCCTGAGAATTCATCCAGCATTGTGACTTCCTCATTTTCCTGCTCCTCGATGGCTTGATCAATGACACAACGTAATGCACGCTCCAGAAAGCAGGTGTAAGGTATGATGTCACTGATGGTGCCCTGGCTGCAACTGACAGGTTTGGTGATCTGATCAAATGGCCGCAGAATTCTAAATGCGTCGCGCATAACCAGCCACTGGCACGGTGAAAAAAAAACAAGTTCCCCAGAGCTGCAGAGTTCGTACAGGTAGTCAATAACTGCATGTTTATGCTGGAGCAGCCTATCAAGCATGTGCAAGGTGGATTTCCATTGCGTCGGACAGTCACAAATCAGACGTCTGATGGCAGGTGGTGTCACCGCTGAACGGCAGCAAGGCGAGCCATGGACTTGTAAGATCTTCTAAAATGGCCAGAGATTTTCTTGGCCTGCCGCAAGACGTCCTGGACCCCAGGGTATTTGGCAACGAATAGCTGCAGGATTAACTTCAAGACGTGTGCCATGCACGGCATGTGTGTTATTTTACCCTGCTTCAGCGCGCTCAGCATATTGGCACCGTTGTTGCACAACACTTTACCAACTGTCAAAATGAGCGGGGTTAGGCACTGATCGGCCTGTGTCCGCAAAGCTGAAAGGAGTGCAGTGTGGTTCTTGACTGCCAGGCGCAAAAGCCGCAGCACAGCATGGCAATGTCTCACGTCAAATTGGTTCTGGGGAGCTTGGGGGGGGGGGCGCAGCAGAAGAGGCAGTAGCAGTGAAAAAGGAGAAGTCAGCCGAGGAGACGGAGGATGGAGTAGGAGGAGGAGAAGAGGCAGGCTTGCATGCAATTTGTGGCGGTAACACAATATCCACACGGGTGACACGGGTTGCATGCTTGACGGTCTTTAGAAGGTTCCCCCAGTGGGCAGTAAAAGTTATGTACCTTCCCTGCCCGTGTTTTCTAGATCATGTTTCTGTAGTCAGATGTATCTTGGCACCGATATTGTGTGCCAGAGATACATTTACTTGCCGCTGAACATTTACATTTACTTGCCGCTGAACATGGCCATATAGCTCCGGGATGCCCTTCTGGGAGAAATATTTCCTTCTGGGGACCTTCCATTGCGGTGTGCCAATGGCCACAAATTTTCTAAAGGCCTTCGGCGGGCTGGCAGTTCTGACAAGTAGAGTTGAGCGAACACCTGGATGTTCGGGTTCGAGAAGTTCGGCCAAACTTCCCGGAAATGTTCGTGTTCGGGATCCGAACTCGACCCGAACTTCGCCCCGAACCCGAACTCCATTGAAATCAATGGGGACCCGAACTTTTTGGCACTAAAAAGGCTGTAAAACAGACCAGGAAAGGGCTAGAGGGCTGCAAAAGGCAGCAAAATGTAGGTAAATCCCCTGCAAACAAATGTGGATAGGGAAATGAATAAAAATTAAAATAAAATAAATAAAAATTAACCAATATCAATTGGAGAGAGGTCCCATAGCAGAGAATCAGGCTTCATGTCAAAGCAGAGTATCAGGCTTCATGTCATCCACCACTGGAACAAGCCATTGTCAGATATTTTTAGGCCCCGGCACCCAGACAGAGGAGAGAGGTCCCATAGCAGAGATTCAGGCTTCATGTCATAGCAGAGAATCAGGCTTCACGTCACCCAACACTGGAACAGGCTACTGTCAGATATGTTTAGGCCCCGGCACCCAGACAGAGGAGAGAGGTCCCATAGCAGAGAAGCAGGCTTCATGTCATAGCAGAGAATCATGTTTCATTTCACCCAACACTGGAACAGGCCATTGTCATATATTTTTAGGCCCCGACACCCAGACAGAGGAGAGAGGTCTCATAGCAGAGAATCAGGCTTCATGTCATAGCAGAGAATCAGGCTTTATGTCACCCAACAATGGAACAGGCCACTGTCAGATATTTTTAGGCCCCGGCACCCAGACAGAGGAGAGAGCTCCCATAACAGAGAATCAGGCTTCATGTCATAGCAGAGAATCATGCTTCATGTCACCCAACACTGGAACCGGCCACTGTCAGATATTTTTAGGCCCCGACACCCAGACAGAGGACAGAGGTCCCATAGCAGAGATTCAGGCTTCATGTCATAGCAGAGAATCAGGCTTCCTGTCACCCAACACTGGAACAGGCCACTGTCAGATATTTTTAGGCCCCGGCACCCAGACAGAGGAGAGAGGTCCCATAGCAGAGATTCAGGCTTCATGTCATAGCAGAGAATCAGGCTTCATGTCACCCAACACTGGAACAGGCCACTGTCACATATTTTTAGGCCCCGGCACCCAGACAGAGGAGAGAGGTCCCATAGCAGAGAATCAGGCTTCATGTCATAGCAGAGAATCATGCTTCATGTCACCCAACACTGGAACAGGCCACTGTCAGATATGTTTAGGCCCCGGCACCCAGACAGAGGAGAATGGTCCCATTGCAGAGAATCAGGCTTCATGTCACCCACCACTGGAACAGGCCACTGTCAGATATTTAGGCCCCGGCACCCAGACGGAGGAGAGGTTTATTCAACTTTGGGTTTCCCCGCAATATAATGGTAAAATAAAAAAAAAAGAGGATTGAATGAAGTGCCCTGGAGTACAGAAATATATTGTTAAGGGGATGTAGTTATAAATGTCTAATCTGCTCAAGGGATGGACAGGTCCTGTGGGATCCATGCCTGGTTAATTTTTATGAACGTCAGCTTGTCCACATTGGCTGTGGACAGGCGGCTGCGTTTGTCTGTAATGACGCCCCCTGCCGTGCTGGAAACACGTTCAGACAAAACGCTGGCCGCCGAGCAGGCCAGCACCTCCAAGGCATAAAAGGCTAGCTCTGGCCACGTGGACAATTTGGAGACCCAGAAGTTGAATGGGGCCGAACCATTAGTCAGTACGTGGAGGGGTGTGCACACATATTGTTCCACCATGTTAGTGAAATGCTGCCTCCTGCTATCACGTTCCGTATCAGGTGGTGGTGCAGTTAGCTGTGGCGTGGTGACAAAACTTTTCCACATCTCTGCCATGCTAACCCTGCCCTCAGAGGAGCTGGCCGTGACACAGCTGCATTGCCGACCTCTTGCTCCTCCTCTGCCTTCACCTTGGGATTCCACTTGTTCCCCTGTGACATTTTGGAATGCTCTTAGTAGCGCGTCTACAAACGTGCGCTTGTACTCGCGCATCTTCCTATCACGCTCCAGTGCAGGAAGTAAGGTGGGCACATTGGTTTTGTACTGGGGATCCAGCAGGGTGGCCACCCAGTAGTCTGCACACGTTAAAATGTGGGCAACTCTGCTGTCGTTGCCCAGGCACTGCAGCATGTAGTCGCTCATGTGTGCCAGGATGCCCAGAGGTAAGGACAAGCTGTCCTCTGTGGGAGGCGTATCGTCATCGTCCTGCGTTTCCCCCCAGCCACGCACCAGTGATGGGCCCGAGCTGCGTTGGGTGCCACCCCGCTGTGAACATGCTTCATCCTCATCCTCCTCCACCTCCTTCTCATCCTCCAGTAGTGGGCCCTGTTTGGCCACATTTGTACCTGGCTTCTGCCAGTCACTCCCTCTGAGTCACTTCTAAGAGACTGGCCTGAAAGTGCTAAAAATGACCCCTCTTCCTCCTCCTCCTCCTCCTCCTCCTGGGCCACCTCCTCTTCCATCATCGCCCTAAGTGTTTTCTCAAGGAGACATAGAAGTGGTATTGTAATGCTGATAATGGCGTCATCGCCACTGGCCATGTTGGTGGAGTACTCGAAACAGCGCAACAGGGCACACAGGTCTCGCATGGAGGCCCAGTCATTGGTGGTGAAGTGGTGCTGTTCCGCAGTGCGACTGACCCGTGCGTGCTGCAGCTGAAACTCCACTATGGCCTGCTGCTGCTCGCATAGTCTGCCCAGCATGTGCAAGGTGGAGTTCCACCTGGTGGGCACGTCGCATATGAGGCGGTGAGCGGGAAGGCCGAAGTTACGCTGTAGCGCAGACAGGCGAGCAGCGGCAGGATGTGAATGCCGGAAGCGCGCACAGACGGACCGCACTTTATGCAGCAGCTCTGACATGTCGGGGTAGTTGTAAATGAACTTCTGCACCACCAAATACAGCACATGCGCCAGGCAAGGGATCTGCGTCAAACTGGCTAGTCCCAGAGCTGCGACGAGATTTCTCCCATTATCGCACACCACCAGGCCGGGCTTGAGGCTCACCGGCAGCAACCACTTGTCGGTCTTGGTGACGGAGGTGGTGGTGTTGGTGGTACATCCTCTGTTTGCTGGGCGGCAGGTGCCAATGTTCCTCCAGAAGCGGAGGAAGAGGCAGAGGCAGCAGCAGAAGAGGTAGCAGGGGGAGCCTGAGTGAGTTCCTTGTTTTTAAAGTGTTTACTCCACTGCAGTTCATGCTTTGCATACAGGTGCCTGGTCATGCAGGTTGTGCTAAGGTTCCGAACGTTAATGCCTCGCTTCAGGCTCTGATGGCACAGCGTGCAAACCACTCAGGTCTTGTCGTCAGCACATTGTTTGAAGAACTGCCACGCCAGGGAACTCTTAGAAGCTGCCTTTGGGGTGCTCGGTCCCAGATGGTGGTGACCAGTAGCAGGCGGACTCTCTTGGCGGCGGGTGTTCTACTTTTGCCCACTGCTCCCTCTTTTGCTACTCTGTTGGCTCGGTTTCACCACTGCCTCTTCCTCTAGGACCTCTAGGACCTCATCGTCCCCTGCATCGTCTTCCACCCAGTCTTCCTCCCTGACTTCTTGTTCAGTCTGCATACTGCAGAAAGATGCAGCAGTTGGCACCTGTGTTTCATCATCAGAGACGTACTGAGGTGGTATTACCATGTCCTCATCATCAGGAAACATAAGTAGTTGTGCGTCAGTGCATTCTATGTCTTCCACCGCTGGGGAAGGGCTAGGTGGATGCCCTTGGGAAACCCTGCCAGCAGAGTCTTCAAACAGCATAAGAGACTGCTGCATAAGTTGAGGCTCAGACAGTTTCCCTGATATGCATGGGGGTGATGTGACAGACTGATGGGCTTGGTTTTCAAGCGCCATCTGTGTGCTTTCTGCAGAAGACTAGGTGGGAAATAATGTGAACGTGCGGGATCCACTGTCGGCCACCCAATTGACTAATGCCTGTACCTGCTCAGGCCTTACCATCCTTAGAACGGCATTGGGCCCCACCAAATATCGCTAAAAATTCTGGCGTCTACTGGGACCTGAGGTAGTTGGTACACTAGGACGTGTGGTTGTTTCAGAACGGCCACGTCCTCTCCCAGCACTAGAGGGTCCACTAACACCACCACGACCATGTCCGCGTCCCTTGCTAGATGTTTTCCTCATTGTTACCGTTCACCACAATAAGAAAAAAAATAAATTTGGGCCCAATATATTGAATTCAAATTCAGGCCTTTTTTTACAGGCACCTAACACTATCTGGCTATCTACTTAGGTACCATATTACACTAATACAGGCACAGCAGTAAGCACAGATTTAGCTGAATATAAATTGTAGGCCTAGTATTTAGGCGGTGGATGACAGGTATACGTTTACGGACAGTATTAGACTTGGAGATGCACGGTAGCGTTTGAAGTTATTGAGAATGACCCTATCAGCACCTTCAATCTAATATACCCTTTTATGGATAGATTTAAACTTGGCCTGATACAGCAGAAACCACTGATTTAGGGAATTGCTAAGTTTGGAATTGTATTTCAACCCAGAACAAAAACTGTGCTTTGACGGACACTAAATAACTTTACTAGCCACAGCAGTAAACACAGATTTAGCTGAATATAAATTGTAGGCCTATTATTTAGGCGCTGGATGACAGGTATACGTTTATGGACAGAATTAGACTAGGAGATGCATGGTAGCGTTTGAAGTTATTGAGAATGACCCTATCCGCACCTTCAATCTAATATACCCTTTTATGGATAGATTTAAACTTGGCCTGATACAGCAGAAACCACTGATTTAGGGAATTGCTAAGTTGGGAATTGTATTTCAACCCAGAACAAAAACTGTGCTTTGGCGGACACTAAATAAATTGACCAGCCACAGCAGTAACCACAGATTTAGCTGAATATAAATTGTAGGCCTAGTATTTAGGCGCTGGATGACAGGTATACGTTTACGGACAGAATTAGACTTGGAGATGCACGGTAGCGTTTGAAGTTATTGATGACCCTATCAGCACCTTCAATCTAATATACCCTTTTATGGATAGATTTAAGCTTAGCCTGTTACAGCAGAAATCACTGATTTAGGGAATTGCTAATTTGGGAATTGTATTTCAACCCAGAAAAAAATATATCCTTTGCCAGACAACAGACAGTATTACAATTGGCTAGCCACAACACCAGATTTAGGGTACTGCTATTTTGGCAATTGTATTTCCCCCCTGAATAAAATAGCAAGCACAGCCAAGCCCTGATATAGCAACAAAAAAAACCACACTATTGATGGTTAAATGTACTTGGTGGCAGCTTGTGCTCGCGCACCACAAGACACAAAATGGCCGCCGATCACCCCAGAAAAAAAGTGACAGAAAACGCTCTGGGCAGCCTTAAAACAGTGAGCAATTAAATAGCAGAGGTTGAATGATACACAGCTGTACATCGATCACTTCAGTAATTGTTTTTGAAGACTAAATCACTGCCTAATCTCGCCCTAACAGCAGCAGCTGCATCCTATCCCTACACTGATCAGAGCAGAGTGACGTGCGGCGCTACGTGACTCCAGCTTAAATAGAGATTGGGTCGCATGCTGCACTGGCCAATCACATCCATGCCAATAGTAGGGATGGCTGTGATGGCCTCTTGGGGCAAGTAGTATGACTCTTGTTGATTGGCTGTTTTGCAGCCTTTCAAAAAGCGGCAAGAAAGCGCGGAATACCGAACCCGAACTTTTACGAAAATGTTCGGGTTCGGGTCCGTGTCGCGAACACCCCAAAATTTGGTACGAACCCGAACTATACAGTTCGGGTTCGCTCATCCCTACTGACAAGTCAAAGGTCAGCCGTTGGACCAGAGGGTTATCCGGCATCAGCATCTTTTTTCGCTCAAACATTTGGGTTACGGAAGCCTGCCTTTTGCCAGATGAACGCGACAATGGCATGGTGGAATGTGGAGTGAAGGACATATGGGAGGAGAAAGAAGAAGGAGAAGAGGCAGGACGTGGAGAACGAGGAGTGTGTCTTTGTGGGTTCTGATGGTGTTGCTCCCACTGGGCTCCGTGATGGGAGGCCAGGTGCCTTCCAAAGGCGGTCGTCCATAGGTAAGTGTTGGGCTTACCGCGACTTATGCGTTGACAGCTAGTGATGAGCGGCAAGGGTCATATTCGAAATTGTATTTTGCGAATATTTTGTAGATTATTTGTTGAATATTCGCAAATTCGAATATTCGTTATATAATATAAATTTTTTACTCGAAAAATCGGCAAAGTAATGATCACGTAATATGCAAAAATGCTAATTTTCGTAATGCAAATTTTCACAATGGAAATTTTCGTAATGGGAATTTTTATCGCTAATTTTTCAATTGCTGAGTAAAAACATGATTCCTCCCTGCTTCTTGCTTGTGGGACAATGAGTCATTGGCCCACAAGCAACTTAAGCATGGAGGAATCATGACTTTAGATGGGAAAAATTATGAATATATAGCACTATATTGAATATATTTGTTTTTTTTGAATATTCGTAATATTCTAAAACAAGAATATATAGCAATATAGCGAATATTCGAAAAAAACAAATGTAAAGCAATTTAGCTAATATAGTGCTATAATCTTTTTTTTTTAATAGTTTTCATTTTTTTCCAATCTAAACTTCAGATGAGAAAAAAATTACAACTATTAGACAAAGAAGATTATAGCACTATATTAGCTAAATTGCTCTATATTAGTTTTTTTTTTGAATATTCGCTATATTGCTATATATTCTTGTTTTAGAATATTACGAATATTCGAAAAAAACTAATGTAGAGCATTTTAGCTAATATAGTGCTATAATCTTTTTTTTAATAGATGTAATTTTTTTCCAATCTGAACTTCAGATGAGAAAAAAATTACAACTATTAGACAAAGAAGATTATAGCACTACTAGACATTAAGCCCGTTATAATAACCAGGCGCTAGAACAGTAGTGTATAAACATTAGTAGAAACAGTCTATATTAAATAGTAACATAATTTAACCACATTGTATTTGTTGTTTTATTTTCTTTTGTCAAAAATATTTTGGAAAGAAGTCAAAAGTAAATGAATAATAAAAATAAAATGGAAACGTATATATCACGATACAGTAAGTATAGTTTGTAACAATCTGCAATATACAATACCTGAATCAGATATTCAGAAAAAAGGTATTTTTTTAACCTCTTGAAATTTTTCTATAAAATTTCTTTATACACAACATTTCTTGTAAATATTCTATCAGAATTTGGCAACAGTTTGCCTTGTTCAGGACCATCTACAACCTTTACAACCACATCTGAAAATGTTCTAACTCTAGATAATGCAACATATAACTGACCGTGGCAGAATACTGGTTCTGGCAAGTAAATGCCAACTTTTTCTAATGTTTTCCCCTGAGCTTTATTAATTGTCATGGCAAAGGCTAATGCAACTGGAAATTGTCGTCTTCTTCTAAATGGCAAATTAGTAGAGGATGGAGCTAAATCAATACGTGGAATAAAGACCATGTCCCCTTCCGCTGAACCTGTTTTTACTTGAGTAATAATGAGGTTTCTTTTCAAGTCTTTAACCCCTTCACGACTGCAATCCGTATATATACGTGATAGCTGCACATGCCCCGTGCAGCTATCACGTGTATAGACGACATTGCAGTTCTTTAATCCAAGCGCTGCAAAGCGCTTGGATTAAAGCTTCTGCCCGTGTCCTGCTACTGTCACGGACAGCATACAGTCTAGTAATGTCGGCAAGGGACCAATCAGAGTGGCCCCTTGCCGGCAATCGATCCGATTGGTTAGTCTGTGCAGACTAACCAATCGGATCGCGGCAGTGTTAAAATGCCGGTTTCAGGCTCTGATCTGCGCTCTCTTAAATCAGGTAATGTGTCCTGAAGCCCCCGATCTATGCCCCCTTCTTGAAGCCCCCGATCTGTGCCCCCTTCTTGAAGCCCCCAATCTGTGCCCCCTTCTTGTGTGCCTCCAACCCCCCACCACCACCATCGTGAGCCCTGTCTCTGCCATCGGTCCCCGCCCCCCCATCCATGTATCCTGCCCCCGATGCGGTCTGCCCCCTCCTGCCCCGATCTGTAATTTGTGAATGCTGCCCCCCCTTTTCAGCGCTGCCCCCGATCGGTCCCCCTTCTGTGTGTGATGGCGGCAGGTCCATTCCTGAGCCGCCGCCATCAGCAGCGTGTGTCAGCTCAATGCTGACACTGCTGTAACCCCATAGATGCCGCAGTAGCGGCATCCATGGGGTTAATAGAGGGAGGGGGCTCCCTCTCTCAACCATCAGGGCTGCTGCGATAGCAGCGCCCGATGGTTGCCATGGCAACCGGACGCTTTGCAAAGGCGTCCGGTTGCCATGGCATAGGCGTCCGGTGCTGCCACCTATAGGGCATCTGATTATATTATACTTTGCAATGCAAGAGCATTGCAAAGTATAGTACAACCATCAGCCCCACTGGATCTTCAAGATCCAAGAGGGAACTGATAAAAAAAAAGTGAAAATAATAAAAGTAAAAATAAATAAATAAAAATGTAAAAAATAAATTGCCTTTTCCTATAAAAAAAAAAAAAAAAAACCACCAAAAACCACACATATTAGGTGTCACTGCGTCCGTAATGACCATCTATATAAATATATCACATCATCAACCCCGTCCATCATCAATCCCGCCGCCTTTCCGGACTTCTGCGCCGCCTCTTAATCCTCTGTGCCACCTCTCGCTCTTCCTCCCTCCCCCCTCCTTCTGCTGTAAGATCTCGCGCATACAGGGGTTGAGCGAAGTGCCGGCGCATGCGCACTTCGCTGTAAGAAGCCAAATGGAGAAGGCGCACGGGCTCATCAGGCAAAGCCCAGTGCGCAAGCGCGAGATCTTACAGCAGAAGGAGGGGGGAGGGAGGGAGAGCGAGAGGCGGCACTGAGGATTAGGAGGCGGCGCAGAAGTCCGGAAAGGCGGCGCTGGGCACGAACGGCGGCGGGTGCGGCGGGCATCTTGCACCCATTAACATCCCCTTGGGCACCTTATTTGTTTGACTGACAGGTTAGTAAAAGCTGTTTTTTTTAGCTAAATAAGCCCACAGATGACATTTATAAGCCCACATTAGGAATCGTGAAGACGCCCTGAACATCAGCATATCTTTAGCTGACAGGGGTCAAACCTGGTGACAGAATCCCTTTTAAGTATTTGGAAGTTTTGCCACAGTTTATTATACAGGGTGGGCCATTTATATGGATACACCTTAATAAAGTGGGAATGGTTGGGGATATTAACTTCCTGTTTGTGGCACATTAGTATATGTGAGGGGGGGGGAAACTTTTCAAGATGGGTGGTGACCATGGCGGCCATTTTGAAGTCGGCCATTTTGAATCCAACTTTAGTTTTTTCAATAGGAAGAGGGTCATGTGACACATCAAACTTATTGGAAATTTCACAAGAAAAACAATGGTGTGCTTGGTTTTAACGTAACTTTATTCTTTCATGAGTTATTTACAAGTTTTTGACCAATTATAAAATATGTTCAATGTGCTGCCCATTGTGTTGGATTGTCAATGCAACCCTCTTCTCCCACTCTTCACACACTGATAGCAACACCACAGGAGAAATGCTAGCACAGGCTTACAGTATCCGTAGTTTCAGGTGCTCCACATCTCATATCTTCACAGCATAGACGATTGCCTTCAGATGATACGAGATGTGCAGCACCTGAAACTACGGATACTGGAAGCCTGTGCTAGCATTTCTCCTGCGGTGTTGCTATCAGTGTGTGAAGAGTGGGAGAAGAGGGTTGCATTGACAATCCAACACAATGGGCAGCACATTGAACACATTTTGTAAGTGGTCAGAAACTTGTAAATAACTCATTAAAGAATAAAGTTACGTTAAAACCAAGCACACCATTGTTTTTCTTGTGAAATTCCCAATAAGTTTGATGTGTCAAATGACCCTCTTCCTATTGAAAAAACAAAAGTTGGATTCAAAATGGCCAACTTCAAAATGGCCGCCATGGTCACCACCCATCTTAAAAAGTTTCCCCCCTCACATATACTAATGTGCCACAAACAGGAAGTTAATATCACCAACCATTCCCATTTTATTAAGGTGTATCCATATAAATGGCCCACCCTGTACTTTATACATGCCTCAACAATTTTTGTCCGGTCAACATGAGGAACTACTGGAAGTGTTTGCCGAAAATCTCCACCAAGTAATAAAACTTTTCCTCCAAAAGGTTTCTGGTTATCCATTATTTCTTTTAGCAGTTTGTCAACCACTGTAAGAGCTGTACACTCATCCCAAATGAGCACTGTAGATGATCTAAAATTTTCAGCATCAGCAGAATTGAGACGCATATTTGATATTGAGTTCTCAACTATCGGAACAGGTCATTTGAACTGAGAGTGGTATGTTCTTCCACCCTCAAGAAGATTGGCTGCTATACCTGTTGAGGCTACAGGGAGTGCAATGTTATCTTCTCCACGAACTGTGCTGAGAAGGGTTTTGTAAAGATACGTTTTAACACTACCTCCTGGACCATCCAAGAAAAAACAACGGTTGCAAAGGTTGTCATTTTTGCTTTGAAGCTCTTTTTTGTTCTCTGTTTAATGTTTTCTCCATTTCTTCAGCTCTGTATTTTTGTAATTCCTTATCATACATATTCCAAAGTTGATCAGTATTTGCCATTGTGGAAGGCAATCCAAAATCTTCACAGTTTTTGTCATGTAGTACCAGAATGTTGGCTATTTCTTTAAGTGCGATCTTACGACAAATTGTACAATCATCATTGTGTTGTTTATGTTTGTGAACTAAATCTTCAATGAGATATTGCTCATATTTCAGAAACAGTGCATTCATATTTTGTAATGATGCAAAAACACAGACATATGCAAATTGTAAAGTGGACAGCATCTTCCAGAGTGTTCTCCCACACATCGTCATCATTAATAAATCCTTTTGCTTTTGCAGCCTCTTGGAAAGTGGGATAGACATTACCATGTTCTTGGCTCAGATCTTCAAAGGATACTGCACCAGCTACATGCAGCAATAGTAGACACAGACAGTAACGCTCTGCATCTGATATTAAGTTGACAGAATACATTTGTCTAATAATTTTTTCTGCATCACGTTGACGCAATTTCCAACAACAATTTTGAGAGTCAAACACATAATGCAAAGGAATGTCCGAATATAATATATTCTTTGCTTCCTCTTTTTGTTGATTCAATTTGAGCCAAGCTGTCAATTGAGTATCACGGTTTAAAGCTCTCTGTAACACTGTGGTAATGTCATTTGGGTTGAAAAAAAACTGATTGTTCTTCAGGCAGATGCACAGCTAATCTATGGATGGTATGGGATTGATAATGCATTTCAAACCCATGCAAACTCCATGCTGCTTCTGGAGCACTGACATACCTAGAATTAATAAAGGTGTTTATTTCATCATGAATGAAAGTACCTTGTTCTTGAATGACAACATTTGCACAATCATGACCTTTGTACACATATTTAAAAAGGTATTTGACACTTTTCACTGATGCACAAACTTCCACATTAATGTGGCAATTGTACTTCAATTCAAAGGATTATATGGTACAACCCAAGAATTGTCAATATTCTTTCCGTTAAGAATTAAAGTTTGGCCTGTATTTCTTCTCTTGTACTTTGGATAGCCATTGCTATTAGCAATAGTTTTTTGTTGGAATTCCTTCGGAAAATCCTTACAACATTTGTCATTTGTCATACATGGAGAATTAGGATCGAGTGCTCCGCATGGTCCATGAATCATATGCTTTGTTACAATTGCATGTAAGCGAGGAGTGATTTCTATGTTAGGGATTTCAGCAGAGACAATTTTATCTATCAGTTCTTCATTTTTTGGTTTACAGCTTTCTTTAAGAATGAGAAGTATGTGAGCATGTGGTAAACCTCTCTTTTGAAATTCTATCACATAGAACATTGCTTTTGGGACTCCAAAAATATGTTTTTTTACTGATGTCATCAATTAGAGCTTTAAGTTTTAGGTGAAATACTCTTGCAACTAAATGTGGTTGTCCATCAACAGTTTGTCCATGTTGTAGGTTATGTACAATCTCTTCCCATTTGGGATTGCATGTCATTGCAATAAAAAGATCTGGTTTTCCATATTTTCTGACAATTGCCATAGCATCTTGATAATTTTGTTGCATGTTTCTGGGGCTCCCTGCAAATGAAGAAGGCAAAATATACATTTTTCCAGGACTCAGGCCTGCTTCATTGGCTTCATTAAACAAATGATCCATTAATCCAGAGTATTTTTCAACACGCAATTTAGGCAAATTTTGACGTATATAATTGAGTCTGTTGGCTTCTGTTTTTACATATGCATCAACTATATATTGCTGTGTAAGGCGGCCTGCATTTAAAAAGGGATTAAAATCCTCTCTAATGGAAAGACGGTAACCGTAGTATTGCATTTGAGTGACTCTAACTCTAGGATTGTGTGACTGGTTTGGTAAATGTAATAAAGCTTGTGGTTTGTTTTGCAATGGAATGTCAATTCCCCAGCTTTGATCCCCATAGGGGACTAACAATGGATAAACCATGGGTTCCAAATTAGGATCAAGGACACTAATTCTTTGTGTTTTTTTTAATTTGTATAATCTTCACTTGGTTTGCAGTGTATAAGAAGATCTCTTTCAAGTGGTGGTTCTCCATCATCATTTTGAAAAATAAAAGCAACCTCATTATATTTTGGTGCGTTATAGCGCCTTTGGTCATTTTTGCGATCTTGTACTATTGTCATGGACACTTCCTTAATAACATTGTCATTTTTGGCGGCATTCTCTTCATATTCTTTTTAAACTTGGTACAACATTTTGCAGGCCTCGGCAAAAGGATTGAATTGTGCCCTAAATGTACTTAATGTTTGCATAAGCTCTGTATTTTTTCCTGAGTTGACAGACATTTGCATTCTTTGTTCTGCAGCTTCAGAGGGATCTAAAATGTATAATTGTGCAAACTGTCTGTTTTCACCCTGTTGAGGATGCAGTGTTCCTGCTCTGTGACAAATCGAACCATGGATTCGAAAACAGTATGGCCCATAGCCAGAAGGCGGACTAATGTTAGCTTCCATAGATGCAAATGCTAGAGCACTATTATTGACCTTATATTTTGCATGAAATTTTTGCTGTAATGATGCTGACCCATCATGAGCTGCTGTATAAAATGATTTGTTCGAATTGGTTGAAGATTTACTTTTCCTTTTGAGCAACACTGTGTAAATTTTTGATCAGATGGTCTTTCTCCTTCAAAATGTTTTGCTTGACAAAAATTGCATATCTAATTTAAATCTCCACATGTGTGGGGTATAATGTTACCCTCATTAATATTAACTATATCATTTATCATTGCCATTCTTTCTATTGTTGCCTGGGATTTGTTATTTTCCACTCGTTTACTTCGGGACAGTCTCTGTAATTGTGCTTGCCGCAAACATTGTAATTGTCGTTCTTCTGATGTAAGACTTGCTCTCCTAGCTTTTTCTCTTTCAGCATGTCTCTTACGTTTTAGTCTTTCTCTTATATCATTTATCCTCTCCTGTGTGGCTGTTGATAAATGTGTTGTGTCTGTTTGTTATCCTGCCTCTTTTTATTGCTTGTTGCTGACGTAGTGTTGCTCTCCTATCTCTGTGTGCTTTCACATTTTTCTGACGCTCATTTTCCTTTTCTTCAATAGATCTATTTGCTCGTCTTTGTCTTTCTCTTAGAGATTGTTTTTTACGCTGATTTTCCTGTTCTTCTATAGATCTATTTGCTCTTCTGAATCTTTCTCTTTTAGCGTTTTTGTGACACTCATTTTCTTTTTCTTGAATTGATCTATTTGCTCGCTTGTTTTTCAGCCTTTCTTTTTTTGATTTTTACTTGCTGACTTGACTGTATCTCCAGGAGAATTTGGTTATGTAGGGTTTCATTGTCTGTGTCTTTTGTCCTACTTGATGTGTCCTTTTTTTTGGTTGGCATGTTGTTAGTAAAAAGTCCAAGTAATATAGGCTTGTACTTTTATAATTTTATAATATTTTCTCTTACTGTAATACTGACTTATATGTAGCTGTAATATGCGTCACTGGCACTGACTTTTGGCTAAGACTGCAGGCACTGTGACTGGTGGCTGATATGACTGCCACTGACTGGTAGTGCTGAGACCACTTGCACTTTGACTGGTGACTGATACAGCTGTCACTGACTGGTGGTCCTGAGACCACTGGCACTGTGACTGGTGGCTGATACGGCTGGCACTGACTGGTGGTGCTGAGAGCACTTGCACTGTGACTGGTGGCTGATGCTGCTGGCACTGATTGCTGGCACTGACTGATGGCACTGACTGGTGGTGCTGAGACTGTGGGCACTGTGACTGGTGCCTGAGATGGCTGGCACGGACTGGAGGTGCTGAGACTGCAGCTGATGGCTGAAACAGCTGGCACTTACTGTTGGCTGAGACGACTGGCAGTGCCACGTGGTGCTGAGACTGCTGTCACTGTGACTGGTGGCTAATATGGCTGGCACTGACTGGTGGTGCTGAAACCACTGTCACTGTGACTGGTTGCTAATACGCTTGGCACTGACTGGTGGTGCTGAGACTGCTGTCACTGTGACTGGTGGCTGATACGGCTGGCACTGACTGGTGGTGCTGAGACCACTGGCACTGTGACTGGTGGCTGATACAGCTGGCACTGACTGCTAGGACTGACTGGTGCTGAGACTGTGGGCACTGTGACTGGTGCCTGAGATGGCTGGTACGAACTGCTGGCACTGACTGGTGGTGCTGAGACTGCAGCTGATGGTTAAAAAAGGCCGCACTGGCCACCAATGCTTTTAATACTGGGGAAGGAGGGGGGTCTGGCCCCTGCTGCCTGGCAGCACCCAATCAGGGGGCTGAGATCCGCACAATTAACCCCTCAGGTGCGGCACCTGAGGGGTTAATTGTGCGGCTCACAGCCCCCTGTAAGAGATCGTGTGCTGCCAGGCAGCAGGGGGCAGTTATGTAAACAGTTCTTAGTATATTCTAACTTGAAGCGTCCCCATCACCATGGGAACGCCTCTGTGTTAGAATATACTGTCGGATCTGAGTTTTCACGATCTAACTCAAATCCGATGGTATATTCTAACATAGAGGCGTTCCCATGGTGATGGGGACGCTTCAAGTTAAAATACACCATTGGATTGGAGAAAACTCTGATCCAATGGAGTGTGTGTTGATTGGCATGCGCCATTCACTAATCAGCACGCACGCACGGACAACAGCCCTGAGCACGTACACAGGGCTTTTATTAGTATAGATAATAGCTAAATTGCTCTATATTTGTTTTTTCTCGAATATTCGCTATATATTCTTGTTTTAGAATATTACGAATATTCGAAAAACAAATATATTCGACATAGTGCTATATATTTGTTTTTTAGAATATTCGTCATTTTTTCCATCCAAAGTCATGATTCCTCCCTGCTTAAGTTGTTTGTGGGCCAATGACTTATTGGCCCACAAGCAAAAAGCAGGGAGAAATCATGTTTTAGTCGGCAATTAAAAACTCGCATTACAAAAATTTGCATTACGAAAATTGGCAATCAACACTACTGCAGCCTTCTCATTGGCCCACAAGCTAGAAGCAGGGAGGGATTATGTGTACTGATTAGAAATTACGAATATATATCACTTGATTCTAAATATTTGCAAATTCTCGAAGTGCCAATATTCGCGATAAAAATTCACAATTCGAATATTCATGATCAACATTATTGACAGCACAGGCTGCAGATGGCAACAATGTTGTCAGCAGTGGACACTTTAAAAAAAAAACACATTGTGGAGCCATGTGCCGGCGTCCTGGGAGCGCCAGATGTGATCATGCATGGTGGATGGCTCGTTCCAGATACATTAGCAGTATGCTTTTTGCATCCTGTGCACTGCAAGTTCTGCCTGTTTCTTCTCACTATCTGCTGCTCCGTCTCTCCCTCTGAACTCCCCTCCTCTTCCTCTCTTGTGGGCACTCATGTGGCGTCCATAGACACGTCATGATCGTCCCCTTTACCACCACTGACATTAGAGATCTCAGAGTAGGCAGCAACAGCGGGGACCACCCTCCTTGCGCTGTTCTGGGTACTGTCGTGAGACTGCTTGTTGGCGACCGTTGGTACCTCCTCTTCCTGATCCGATGCCAAGAATGGCTGAGCATCGGTAAGGTCTTGTAATGCATGGCAAAATAATTCCTCTGACTAGAGCGGAGGGGATACGGTGGTGGTGTCTTTGGGGGTGCACACAGCAGAGAGTGAAGAGGGTGCAGATAGAGAGGATGAGGAGGGTGCATAAGCGGAAGGCTGAGTGAGCCATTCAACCAAGTCTGGTGCGTCCTTTGACTTAATCGCACGCACCTTCTGCCACTTACCACTTAGGCTCCGGCCTGATGCACCTGCCTGACCCCTATCACCCCTGCGGAATGGCCTGCCTCTTCCTCTGCCTGTCATTTTCAAATTAACCCTGTGACATAGTCCCTATAGAAGAGCAGTAATTGTGGAAGTAGGCATATCACACCCCTGCTTCAATAAAAAAAATTGGGGGGCGACTGGTCTATCACACCAGTAGAAATTATTCGTTCCAATGTCGTTTGTCACTATCTGTAGCTGAGGTAACGTAGCTAAACCTCAAACAAATCCTGCACTACCCAAATTCACTATATAGAAAGTATATCATTGGTATATAACAACCCTGCTTCAATCAGTTTTTTTGGGGGGCAACTCGTATATCACACCAGTAGAAATTATTTGTTCCAATGGCGTTTGTCACTATCTGTAGCTGAGGTAAAGCAGCAAAACCGCAAACAAATGCTGCACTACCCAAATGCACTATATACATAGTTACATAGTTAAATAGTTAATACGGTTGAAAAAAGACAAACGTCCATCAAGTTCAACCAAGGGATAGGTGGGGACCCGAATCCCAGAAGGAAGTGAGACTCAGATTTCTACACCTTTTCATAAACATTAATATTTTTTACTTTAAAGAATTTGTCTAAACCCTTTTTGAAACAGTCCACTATTCCTGCTGTGACCAAGTCCTGATTAAGTCTATTCCACAGTTCTTACTGTAAAGAAGCTTTGACGCTTCTGGAGACTGAACTTTTTCTTCAGTCGGAGGTAGTGCCCCCTTGTCGTTTGAGCACATTTTACATGGAACAGCTTTTAGTTGTATTTTTTGTATGGCCCATTTATATACTTGTATAGATTAATCATGTCCCCCCTTAGACGTCTCTTCTCAAGACTAAATAAATTCAATTATTTTAATCTTTCTTCATAACTAAAACTTTATTTATTTATGATTTTAGTCGCTCTCCTCTGTACTTGTTCCAGCTGCAGTGCATCCTTTCTATGTACTGGTGTCCAGAACTTGACTGCATATTCCAGATGAGGCCGCACCAGCGCTTTGTAAAGTGGTAGTATTACATCCTTGCCCCGCGAGTCCATGCCTCGTTTGGTGCATGACAATATCCTGGTGGCCTTAGAAGCAGCTGATTAACATTGTATGCTGTAATTTATTCTACCATCCACAAGGACACCCAAATCCTTCTCTATAAGTGACTCTCCCAGTGCTACATCACCTAGGACAGTGGTGGCGAACCTATGGCACGGGTGCCAGAGGCGGCACTGTGAGCCCTCTCTGTGGGCACCAACACCCTGGAAACAGTCTATGGTGTACCAATATGCCTTAGACTCTTCCTGCCCTTCATCAGCGCAGGGCGCACTATGAACAGCACAGGCAGTGCACTGAATGTGGGGAGAATATGATAGCTAAATGATAAAGTACATGGAAGATATACTATAGTGGACTGTAGTATTCAGGTTACATTGCCGCGTTGGCACTTTGCGATAAATATGTAGGTTTTGGGTTGCAGTTTGGGCTCTCGGCCTCTCAAAGGTTCGCCATCACTGACCTAGGACATATGAAGCACAGAGATTATTACTACCAAGATGCATAACTTTACATTTGTCCACATTAAACCTTATTTGCCAAGTTGATGTCCAATCAGAGTGTTCAAGTCAGCTTGTAGTTTGTGGACATCTACCATAGACCATACAGTTCTACACAGCTTAGTGTCATCTGCAAAAATAGATATGGTGCTATTAATCCCGTCCTCAATATCATTAATAAATAAATTAAATAATAAAGGGCCCAGCACTGAACCTTCGGTTACACCACTTATAATCTGGGATAATTTACCACAACTCTCTGGACACAGTCCTTCAGCCAGTTTTCAATCCAATTACAAACTATACTTTTCAAGCATATAGACCTTACTGTCTATGAGGGACAGTATCAAAAGCCTTTGCAAAATTCAGAAACACTACATCCACAGCCGCCCCTCTGTCCAGGCTACTACTCACCTCCTCATAAAAATAAATCAGGTTAGTCTGACAACTTCTGTCCTTGGTAAACCCATGCTGGTTATCACTTATAATATTATTTATAGTCACATACTCCTGTATATAGTCCCTTAATAGTCCTTCAAACATTTTTCCCACAACGGAAGTTATAGAAAGTATGTAATTGGTATATAATACCCCTGCTTCAATCAGTCTTTTTTGGGGGCAACTGGTATATCACACCAGTAGAAATTATTTGTTCCAATGGCGTTTGTCACTCTGTCTAGCTGCGGTAACGCAGCAAAACCTCAAACAAATGCTGCAGTACCCAAATGCACTATATAGAAAGTATATTATTGGTATACAACACCCCTACTTTAATCAGTTTTTTTGGGGGGCAACTGGTATATCACACCAGTAGAATTTTTTTTGTTCCAATGGCGTTTTTCACTCTGTGTAGCTGCGGTAACGCAGCAAAACCGCAAACAAATGCTGCACTACCCAAATGCACTATATAGAAAGTATATAATTGGTATATTACACCCCTGCTTCAATCAGTTTTTGGGTGGGGCAACTGGTATATCACTAGAAATTATTTGTTCCAATAGCGTTTGGCACTATGTGTGGCTGCAGTATCACAGCAGAACCGCACACAACTTCTGCACAATACAAATGCACTATAATATACTTTCTATGTTAGAAAGTATATTATAAGTATATTACACCCCTCAGTAAGTCACACCTATCGATAGCACACCTATAGCAGTCCTTAAAAGGACTTTTGTGGCCATATTAGCTAGCATTTGGTGTCCCTAACAGTCTTTCCCTGCTCCACACAGCAACCTCTCCCTACTTTGGCGAAAGACTGAATGTAAAATGGCGGCCAGATCGGGTTTATTTTTAAGGGAGGGGGTATGTCTGTCAGAACTATTGGGTATAAATAAAGTCTATAAGTATAAGGCCTATATAAGATGTCTGAACATGAGCCTAAAGAACAACCATTTTGTCTTATTTTAAGAGGGCAGAGTGAGTTCAAGATTTTAACCCAGAATTACTAACCTAAGATTAACAATCTGTACCAAAGTGTTTACCCAAGTCTGTTTGTAGTAATTGCCTAGATAAGACAATGTATTAGACATATGCTGAGTCTTGATGATTTTCAGTGTATAGAAAGACTCTAATCTTTCTTTGGGGTTTTTATATTAAGCAATGTATGAGTAGATTGATTTTATATCATCAATTTAAATATGTGTGTTGTACTGTATATATAAGAGTGTGGTCCTTATAGATATATTCAGTTTTAAGGTTAGAAATTACTCTGTCAATTTTTTGTAGAATTTCTCTCAGTGTGAAACTCAAGTAAATTATTTCTTTGTTTGAGGTTTTCTTGTATGGAGAAATGTGTACACAGGTGACCATAAACAAACCTTGTCTTTTCCCCAGAACAATGACTTGAGTATGGTCATGTGTATCTTGATTTAATTAGGTCTGGTCAAAAGATTAAGGGATATGCGAGGTGTTTGACCAGATACAAAAGTCATTGTCTATTCAAGATCTCCTCAAGGTTGTGTCTGAAACTTTAGTTAAAATTTAGTAAATGAATAAGAGAACTAATAATATGCCTTGATTTTGTATAGAGTACTAGTGCCATCTAGTGTTAGGGTAACCTAAAGATCTCGGGTGTATTTTCCCTAGAGGGAGGTTCTATTGGTTATAAGTGAGGTCACTAGTTAATGATAAAACTTGGCCAAGCCCTTTCTAAGATAGGATAAAAAGATGGTCTGGGCTGAGAGAAGGGATCCATCCATCTAGATCCATCCAAGGAGCCATCCATCAATCTATCTCTGGAGCTCTCTCTCTAACTATCATCATCAAGGGACGATCATCAAGGGAAAAGACCAGATCCAGCCCTGACCACCTTTTCAATCATTGGAGGCAGCCATCTTAGAACCATTGAAACTGATTTCTGCTAGCTGACATTTTGGGTATAGCATAACCTTACCGATATTTTATAGGATAATTAATTAACATAATACATATCTATATATATTCAATTAACCATACCTTGCGTATAGTATCTGTTTTGGAATAAGATTGGGGTGTACCTGCAGCATCATCCTGAAAATTAATCCAATACAGGGAGAGTAAAAATATACTGGTGAAAACACGGTATTATCTCCAAGGAACTGAATTCAGTTCTAGACCGGTACGGTTGATTATATATGTATAAATATCTGTATAGATAAAAGATAAACCAGATTTGGGTTTAATCGGACATTTGTCGGCTGAGAGAAATCAAGTACTAAATTGATTTAAAATATAATTGAGGGGTATCATTATAAGAAGGCATAATTGTGTAGATATATATTCCTAATTATTTTTGACTTTCTCACTATTTTGCATATCATTGATTGAATTTTATTATCACCCATTTTATTATATATTATTTTGTACTAAAATTTGTATTAATAAATTACATATATATTTTGTTTGTAACTGGGTTTTGTCTTCAATTCAACGCAGATCACGAGCTTGTGTTAGCTTGATATTTATGATAATAAATTATAATCTCCTTCATTATAGATTTTAATTTATTCACATAAATAATATAGACTGTCAATCGGAGACAGCATAAATATTCCGACATAATCTGGAGGTCCCACCGAGATCTGCTTGTAATAGAAACAAAATTTTGGGGTGCAAAATATATATTTGATAAAGTTATTGTGGTACTTGTAGTGCAACAAGTAAAAATATGTCTGAGAACAACAGTGAGGCTGCTGCTGTAGTAGTAAAGACTGATATGCATGATGAAAAGACTCAAGAATTAATTGAATATATTGTGATGTGTCATATGCATGACAGGTTGGATATTAAGAGAGAGTTAAAGGATCGGAGGGTTGAATTGGAAAGGAGAGCTATAGAATATGCAGATGATGTCTGGTCTGATAAATCCCGGTTTGCTGATTTTCTCTGTCACATTTCCCAGGCTAAACATAAGAAAGATAAGGATTCATTAATCCTTCAATCTTGGCCTGAATTTGTATATTTAGTTATTGAAATAGCAAAACAATTAGAAAAAGCAAAATGTAAAAATGTTGAACAGGCATATGAAATTGATAAATTTCAAAAAGACCTATCTGAAATGGAAATTAAGGCGGCCACGGTTTCTGGTGAATTAGCACAATGGTCTGCTAAATTATCAGAATATAATGACAGAGACAATCAACAGCGAGAAGTAATAGGAACTCTGGAATGGAAATTAAGTCAAGCTACTAATGAACTGTCTAAATGTCAATTGTCTATGGTGGATCTAGATGAGGAATGTAAAAAGTTGTATCAAGACAATAGAAATTTACGAACAGAGTTAGATAACAGGGATCTTGACCCTTTACCATTCAGACAGCCTAAGGATTCTAATAGACTGAAGGTAAAATATTCCAGGGGGGAATCAGATGCAGAAAGTAAATATGACAACCCCTTTAATGGAGAAGAGCTAATTTCTCTGGGAGAACATTCTCTTCCTAAATTAAAACCAATTTCACCTCCTAGGTCCTCTAAAAGTTCAGTACAGAGATCTTCTCAACCCATGATAGACACTACTAAAGTGATCAAGTTTCTCAAGGAAACTGTAGGTCAATTTGCTAAAAAGGGATCACCCTCCATAATAAATCATTTGGAAATATATGAGGAGGCCATGAAAACTTTACATTTAGAACAGGACATACAGAAACTTGAATTTATTACCTGGGTATTTGAACCAAAACACCGGTATTTCTTTAATTCCCTTAGAGATATGGGTAGGAATTCTTGGTCAGATGTGGTCGCAGAAATAAAAACTGAATTTGGTCCCTATAAGTCTGCTACTGCTGCAAGGAGGGCCTTATTTACCCTGAAATGTAGACCTAATCAAAGTCCCAGGGAATTTTTGTCAGTCCTCAAAAATGCCTATAGTTTGTCCGAAAAAGATCCCAATTTTGAAGGTAGTGAATTCATCCAGTTATTTTATGACGCTTTGCCCAATAAAATAAAATTTATTTTGGCCAGGGATTACCATCCTAGAAAAACTTTGGATTGGTTACTCACCGAGAGTACAACTCTGTATGCTGCAATACAAAATTGTGATGAGTCTCCTGATAGAAAATTCAAAAGAGCAAGTGAGGAAATAGCAGAAACTCACATAAAAAGAGATCAGGGAAAATTTGAGAGCCCTAAAAGGAGTTATGCTGAAGTGTTGAAAACTCCTAGACCTTCCCAGCCAAATAAAATTCAGCATAGGCCAGATGGAAATAAGGGTCCAAATGTTGCTGAAAAGAACCCAAACCAACAGAAGGAATTTAGAAATAGACGGTTCCCTCCTTTTCAACGATATCAAAATAATTATTATAGGGGACATCAGCGTAGGCCAGAAAGGGCTCAAAGTGGTTCTGAGTCAGACGGTTCTGGGAGGTCACAATCATATCGGTACCAAAATCAATCTCCCAAAGATTATGGGAGAAAGAGAAGTAACCTATGTGATCGAATGGATCAAATCCAAAATCAGTTTGGTATGTTGATGCAGCGGATGGAGGAATTATCTAAAACCATCACTGCTAACCCTAAAAATCCTTTTTTAAGGGTAACCCCTCCTGTAGAGAGTCCTCCCCAAATATAAAGGGGGAGAAAAAGGTAAGTATGTCAAATGTTGCAGAGGTTGATGACTTAAATGTATGTGAAATGGAGCAATCTAATGTAATTGTCTTTCCCCATAAAAGGAATTTAACCCTTACAAAGCCACATGGCAAGGGGAGGGGAAACCTGTTTGTTCTGTCTTACAGCACACAAAGTCTTCAGCTGCACAGATGAAGGTATACGATCCTGCTAATAAAAGGAAGGAGGTGGAGTCGAGGACCAATATAATTGCCAAGCAGGAAAACAATTTCAATAATCATTCCAAATATCTTTGTTCCATACAGGAAATAGAAAATAGATATTATATGAAAGTTGAATTATTTGATAATTTCTCACCAATAATAGCCTTGATAGATACAGATAGCCAAGCAACTTTATTATCTTTAAAGTACTTCCAACAATTGCAGGATGTATCTTCTAACAGGTATAAGTTAAAAAGTTTTAATGCTAACCTGGTAAGTGTCTCAGGCAATGCCCTCAAGGTTTTAGGTAAAGCTTGGCTGGATTTTAAAGTAGGAAACAAAGTAATTAGCCATCCTACATTGATTGTGGATATGCCCATTGATAGATTAATTATTGGCATCGATTTCCTGAAAAGATTAAGCCCAGTTATTGATTTTGTTAATAAGGTGATATGGTCTCAAGTGAGGATGCCCATTAATTATGAACAATCACAATCCTATCACAATAGGCGTAACTGCCATGTGATAGAGGAAAGGCCGGATTCCATTGAGGTACATTTCCGAAATAGCCAAGTCCCTGATGTCTCTTTCCTGCAAACCTCTCCAAATTCCACTATAGGTGAACAGGAAGATAACACCATATGTGTGTCTCCTGAACGAGTAAAAGATGTCTGTTTGGAAGGGGATGTTCTTACAATCCACCTACACCCAGAAAATACTGACCCTACTGAGTTTAATGGTCACAAACAATTCCTAGTGGGAATGGAAAAGGTGGGTGATGAGATGTTCTTCCCAGTACAGGTGAATGATTTAGGAAGAACTAAGAGGGCTAAATTAGATTTGCGCCATGAAAATAGTTATATTAGTAGGGATCTACTAAATCAAGTGGTTCATTCTAAAGTGATTCGATATCCAAATCCACAGGATAATTGGATACATGACTTGGATAATGATTCTGATAATCATAATATAATTGCAAAATGTATATTAACCATTTTTATTGCAGGAAAATCGGCTACTCATTTATTCCTGGTGCTTGATGAGCCCAGATATCCCATGTACATTGGCAACGATATTTTACATCGTTTTGCTATCCATGTGGATATAGTGAATTCCACGTTGTGGACAAGATTAAAAGGGAATCCTGATGGTTTTATGGATGAACTTGAAGCACTCAAGTCATCCCAGATACTGCCTTATGCAGTTAATGTATTAGTGCCAAGAGATATAATAATCCCTCCAGGTACTAGTAATTTCCTGTTACCCATTCAGGTATCAAAAGGCCAAAAATTAAAGAATTGTGATGCATTGATATGCCTATCAAACAGAATGCAACAATTAGGTATTTCAGTAAATTATACCCCTATGGTGAATTTACAAACCTTCAAAACCCAAATAATTGTGAATAATGGTATGCCAAATGAAGTCCATTTGTCTAAAGACACTATCATTGGTATGGCATTAGATTCAGATTATTATACGTTTGGGTTTCAGAATATAATTATTGGCCTAATACCTGAATCGTATCTAACAGAAGAACAATTGGTTGAACAAACATTTTATTCTTCTCCTGAAGGGTTGTTCACCATTAGTTCAGTATATCCTTTTAATCTTGAAGAAGGTACCTGCAAGGTAGAGGAATCCTCCCTTACCTTTGATCATACAATCAATGAGCAGGAAGCCCAGGAATATCATGAGTTTGCTGAAAAAGCAAGTAAGTCAAATCATGACCTCACTGACAGGTTGGAGGAAACCTATGAAATAGGTCAACCAGAAGTTTTCCCAGGGTTTATGGAAATGGTCCAGCAACAAATCTTATTAGCTGATGGATGCTCCAATGACCCAGAGCGACAACAACTAAAGGAAGTTCTCTTAGAATTCAAGGAGATCTTTGCTAAAGATTCCTTTGATTGTGGTCTGACTGACATACACATTGCCAGGATTCAGACTGATCCTGAGGCACCTCCCGTTTATATCAAGCAATATCGTCTTCCACTAGCTTGTTACGACTCGCTAGCGGAAATAATTCGTAATCTCAAAGAGAGAGGTATTATAAGACCAGTGCACAGTTCTTATAATAATCCTATTCTTGGAATTCTTAAACCGAATGGTCAATGGCGTTTATGTGCTGATCTTCGTCAGCTAAATAAACGTGTATATATGTCCGGCTGGCCCGTGCCATATATAGACCAATGCTTGGTACAAATGCAAGGCGCTAGGATCTTTACCACCTTAGATTGCGCTCAGGGATATTGGACCATCAAAGTGAGTCCTGAAGACAAATACAAATTGGCCTTTACTTTTGGTAAAGAACAGTTTGCCTGGACTAGACTACCGTTTGGGTACATAAATTCAGGTCATGAATTTGCGGTGTTTTTACATAAGGCTATGCCTGATGCCACAGAAAGAGGAAACTTAACTTATGTAGATGACATTTTGATGAAAAGTACTTCATTTGACCAGCATATCCAAGAAATTAGACATGTACTGAATCAGTTGAAAGAGGCAGGTGTGAAAATTTCTTTACAGAAAGCCCAGTGGTGTCGAACCAAGGTAAATTTCCTTGGACATGAGGTTACCTGTGAAGGCCTGAATCCCCAGAGGAAAAAGGTGGAGGCTGTGATGAAATCTAAAACGCCTACCAATATCAGTGAATTAAGATCATTCCTGGGAATGATGAATTACTCCCGTAAATTCATTGATAACTATGCTGAGATTAGTAAACCGTTGCTGACATTGTTAAAGAAAGGTGTACCCTGGACATGGGGGGAGGATCAGGAACAAGCTATGTCTGAGCTTAAAAGGAGACTCACCCAAGCCCCATGTCTAGCTTATCCAGAGGGGGGTAAACCCTTTTATCTGGAAACTGGTTTTACGAATCTTAGTATTAGTGCTGTCCTATGCCAAAAACAGGATAAATTGCATAAAGTTATAGCTTATGCAAGTAAATCCCTGTCACCAGTCGAAATAAAGTTTAGTGACTGTGAAAAAGCTTTACTAGCCACAGTATGGGCACTTCAAAACTTTAGAAGTTTTGTACAGGGTGAGAAAATCATTGTTGAAACGGCCCATCAACCCCTACAATATCTACAGAGTGATAAAATTAGGGATGGTAACTTGTCTAACAGCAGGATCACTGCTTGGATATTGTCTTTACAAGGATGGCCGTTGGAGGTTCGGTACAAGCAAAATAAAAAGTGTCCAGTAGCCCAAGGACTTGCTGAACTGCATAATTGCGCAGCTCCTTCTCATTCAGAAGAGCTGATAGATGATTTTCTAGAGGAACAAAAATCTTCCCCTTACAAAGTGTATGACGAAGACTATTGCTCTCTACTCCCCTGTGCGTACATAGATGGTTGTGCTTACCACACCACTATAGAGGATGAAAGAAAACTAGTGGCAGGAATTGGAATTACTTGGATAGATGAATGCCCGAGTATTTCAATAGGTTACAGTATTGGTGCTAAGAGTAGCCAGGTAGCCGAATTAGCAGCTGTCTACCAAACTGTTAAAATTGCTATAGAGCACAATATAAAGGAATTCGTCATAGTTACTGATTCAAATTATGTGCAGAACAGTTTTGTAGAATACATGCCCACATGGAAGAGGAGTCACATGTTACGGTCCAATAACAAACCAGTGAAACACGCCAAGTTGTTTTGTACCATAGATGAGCTGGTCCGACATAATGATCTAACCATTTATTGGAAAAAGACTAAAGGTCATTCCAAAACCCAAAATAAAGATAAAGAGGGTAATGACCTAGGTGATAAACTAGCCAAACAAGGAGCCATAAATGGGGATCATGTGAATATAGATCATTTACTAGAGATGATTCCCGTTGACGCTATCACTAGACAACAGGCTAAGGCCCAAACTGAAAATAGTGTAGTTCAATAGAGCCAAGAATCTTCTAGTGAGGATCTGATCAAAAGCCAGAAGGAAGATCTTATATTGGGAATCTTCTATAAGCATATTAAGGATCCTAATAATAATCCCATATCGGAGGATAATTATACCCAAAAAGAAGACCTCTGATTACTTATGAAATCCAAATCCCAATTTAGTATTCAGGATGGGTTATTAATGAGAACCTCTAAAAATGGTATTCAGCAGTGGGTAGTTCCTACTACATTTAGAGGTTTAATGTTACAGCATGCCCATGATGCCCCTACAGCTGGTCATCGTGGAGAGAAGATTACATATGAGTCACTACATGATTATGCCTACTGGCCTCATATGTTAAAGGATGTCCAGAGTTATTGTCAAGGTTGTTTGGTATGTGCGCAATTTCAACCTCAAGGTCCTAAACATCGTGCTCCACTTCAGAAGAAAGGTTTTTCATTACCCTGGTCTGACATCCAAATCGATTTTATTGGTCCTGTTACCCGGTCATCCCGAGGGAATAAATACATGTTAACCGTCACTTGTGTGTTTACAAAATGGGTAGAGTGTCTACCGGCCCGTAATAACACAGCCGAGACCTGCGCATTTTTGTTGATTAACCATGTATTTTCCAGATTTGGGTTACCATTAAGGATTGATTCAGACCGTGGCTCACACTTTGTAAGTGAGGTAATGGCGAAGATGTGGAAGATGTTGGGTGTGAAGAGAAAATTACACATTGCTTATCGTCCAGCATCTAGCGGATCTGTTGAGCGCTATAACCAGTCTATTGTCAGCATCCTTAAGAAATATGTTAAGGAGTCGGGTAAAGACTGGGATATAAGGTTACCATTAGTACTCATGGCCATTAGAGCTACTCCAAGCATGGCTACCCAGATGTCACCTTTTGAGCTCATGACGGGGAGAAGAATGGTACTTCCTCAACATCTGTTGTATCGCACATCAGATCATAACCTGATTAATGCAGCCACGACACATCAGTATGTAGAGGACCTTCGTAAGTATCTTCAACACGCGTTTGCTTTCACGCAGAAGAATCTTGAGAAAGCCGCCGTAAGTAACAAAACTTATTATGACTTGAAAACTACCAAAAAGGAATATGAGGTAGGAGATAGAGTGTACCTCTATAACTTTGCCCGGGATCGGGTAAAAGAAAGAAAATTTCTCCCATCATGGAGAGGTCCATATGATGTAATTGATAAAATATCACCTGTAGTTTATAAGGTGAAAATTAATACCAAAGATAGTTTTATCGAGAAATGGGTCCATGTAAATCAATTACGAGTATGTCATCCGAGATCACAATTGAGAATCATAGACGGTGACGCTGAATAAGAGAATAAATAAGGATTGCGTTAATCTGATTTCTCTCAGTTCATAGATGTTCCGATTCTGGTGTTTCCTTGCAAAGCATTTTTACATAGCAACGCTAGGGAAACTGTATATCTCGAAAGATTAAAGAATATGTATTCATATTTTCATTTTCTTTTATAGAAAAAGGACGGGCGGAACCAGACGTGATTCCTGGCGATGATGATGACAGCAAAGATACAGATATCGTGCGGATGGTGTTGATTTGAGAGGTCCAATTGAAGACTGAACTAATCATCAACCCGAATCTACAGCCGTGTTTCAGATGTCCCAAGATTGGGAATGAAGGCAAAGAAGATTTTTACTTCAAGAATCTTTGCGAAATTGGATCCAAGGACATCCATTGGATGAAGATACCGGATATTACCATTTTAGCTTGGGAAAGGAACCAAATTGGTACATTATGCATGGGAACAAAGTCACAGCAATAATGGCATGATTGGTGCCAAGTTTTGCATATTCTTACATGCTAAAACCATTAGACACAGGATCTCTGTGACAATATACTTTTCCGGGATTGACTTTATGATGCGACGGATAAAATATTGATGGACATAAAAATTCTTCTGACCTTCTCCCAGTTAGGTCTTAAGGGGATCCTTGACTAACGTGGGAAGAAGGGGGGGGGATTTGTCAGAACTATTGGGTATAAATAAAGTCTATAAGTATAAGGCCTATATAAGATGTCTGAACATGAGCCTAAAGAACAACCATTTTGTCTTATTTTAAGAGGGCAGAGTGAGTTCAAGATTTTAACCCAGAATTACTAACCTAAGATTAACAATCTGTACCAAAGTGTTTACCCAAGTCTGTTTGTAGTAATTGCCTAGATAAGACAATGTATTAGACATATGCTGAGTCTTGATGATTTTCAGTGTATAGAAAGACTCTAATCTTTCTTTAGGGTTTTTATATTAAGCAATGTATGAGTAGATTGTTTTTTTTTTATCATCAATTTAAATACGTGTGTTGTACTGTATATATAAGAGTGTGGTCCTTATAGATATATTCAGTTTTAAGGTTAGAAATTACTCTGTCAATTTTTTGTAGAATTTCTCTCAGTGTGAAACTCAAGTAAATTATTTCTTTGTTTGAGGTTTTCTTGTATGGAGAAATGTGTACACAGGTGACCATAAACAAACCTTGTCTTTTCCCCAGAACAATGACTTGAGTATGGTCATGTGTATCTTGATTTAATTAGGTCTGGTCAAAAGATTAAGGGATATGCGAGGTGTTTGACCAGATACAAAAGTCATTGTCTATTCAAGATCTCCTCAAGGTTGTGTCTGAAACTTTAGTTAAAATTTAGTAAATGAATAAGAGAACTAATAATATGCCTTGATTTTGTATAGAGTACTAGTGCCATCTAGTGTTAGGGTAACCTAAAGATCTCGGGTGTATTTTCCCTAGAGGGAGGTTCTATTGGTTATAAGTGAGGTCACTAGTTAATGATAAAACTTGGCCAAGCCCTTTCTAAGATAGGATAAAAAGATGGTCTGGGCTGAGAGAAGGGATCCATCCATCCAGATCCATCCAAGGAGCCATCCTTCAATCTATCTCTGGAGCTCTCTCTCTAACTATCATCATCAAGGGACGATCATCAAGGGAAAAGACCAGATCCAGCCCTGACCACCTTTTCAATCATTGGAGGCAGCCATCTTAGAACCATTGAAACTGATTTCTGCTAGCTGACATTTTGGGTATAGTATAACCTTACCTATATTTTATAGGATAAATAATTAACATAATACATATCTATATATATTCAATTAACCATACCTTGCGTATAGTATCTGTTTTGGAATAAGATTGGGGTGTACCTGCAGCATCATCCTGAAAATTAATCCAATACAGGGAGAGTAAAAATATACTGGTGAAAACACGGTATTATCTCCAAGGAACTGAATTCAGTTCTAGACCGGTACGGTTGATTATATATGTATAAATATCTGTATAGATATAAACCAGATTTGGGTTTAATCGGACATTTGTCGGCTGAGAGAAATCAAGTACTAAATTGATTTAAAATATAATTGAGGGGTATCATTATAAGAAGGCATAATTGTGTAGATATATATTCCTAATTATTTTTGACTTTCTCACTATTTTGCATATCATTGATTGAATTTTATTATCACCCATTTTATTATATATTATTTTGTACTAAAATTTGTATTAATAAATTACATATATATTTTGTTTGTAACTGGGTTTTGTCTTCAATTCAACGCAGATCACGAGCTTGTGTTAGCTTGATATTTATGATAATAAATTATAATCTCCTTCATTATAGATTTTAATTTATTCACATAAATAATATAGACTGTCAATCGGAGACAGCATAAATATTCCGACATGTCCATGTGCTGAAACGTCTCAATTGGCTGTCCTGTACCACCTAATAGATGTGTCATGGGTCAAAGTTCTTCACAATGTAAAAGAATATTGCCATATGTCCGCCCGTTCGATGAAACGCGAACGAGCAAAGATCGCTGCAAAATGACCGCCGGGCGAACTGCAAGGCTATCTCTCATACAAATGTCTTAACCCTAGCATGGGGGTTTAGTTGGAAGTACATGAGTCAGACATTCTAGAAATCAGTGAGATTGTAATGCTAATGTAATTATTATAGATAAGCGCATTTTTCAAAAATTTGATTCGCCGGTTCGCCAATTTTTTTGGGGAAAATAAAATTACGTTAAAAAAACATCTATTTCCTGGCTGCAGAGAGCATTTATAGTGGTGTAGAACACTGTCCCTTGCTGTAACATGCATAGGGAGTCTGCTTTGGTAGTGAAATAATACTGTGAGTCAGTATTACATGCAGATGACAGGCGTCGCTCTTAGAATCACTGCACACTTCACATATTTGGTCAGTTACGGGGCCAAAACTGACCGCAAAACTCAAGTATGAACTTAGCCTTACAGGTCGATGTTGACGGTCGGAGAGTAGTGCGCTTCTTCTAGGCGCTGTCAGCTGATTCCACATAGATGTTTACAGAACCTGTTCTAATGCTTATACAAGTAGAGCCCCCCTGACACAGTGGAGAGGGTGTCAGCAGCGAGTTTGTGTTGACGTCACTGATTAATTTGCCCTTTCTCTGATCCGTCAGAATAAACCCACAAAAAAACGAATCCTGTCTGTGGAGCACACTTCTTCACTCGGTCAGCATTTGTTCAATAATCTATAAGAATTGCTAATGCGAAAAAAAAACAAAAAAAACATGAGTGGATCTAAAACAGAGATGACACGTGAATGGAATGTTTGCATGACACGTGAATGGAATATTTGCATTTCACCACAAATAACTGCAACAGTGAAATGCGTATATACACTCACCTAAAGAATTATTAGGAACACCATACTAATACGGTGTTGGATCCCCTTTTTCCTTCAGAACTGCCTTAATTCTACGTGGCATTGATTCAACAAGGTGCTGATAGCATTCTTTAGAAATGTTGGCCCATATTGATAGGATAGCATCTTGCAGTTGATGGAGATATGAGGGATGCACATCCAGGGCACAAAGCTCCCGTCTCACCACATCCCAAAGATGCTCTATTGGGTTGAGATCTGGTGACTGTGGGGGCCATTTTAGTACAGTGAACTCATTGTCATGTTCAAGAAACCAATTTGAAATGATTTGAGCTTTGTGACATGGTGCATTGTCCTGCTGGAAGTAGCCATCAGAGGATGGGTACATGGTGGTCATGAAGGGATGGACATGGTCAGAAACAATGCTCAGGTAGCCCGTGGCATTTAAACGATGCCCAATTGGCACTAAGGATGGATACATGTTCTCATTCTGTTTACGCCAAATTCGGACTCTACCATTTGAATGTCTCAACAGAAATCGAGACTCATCAGACCAGGCAACATTTTTCCAGTCTTCAACAGTCCAATTTTGGTGAGCTCGTGCAAATTGTAGCCTCTTTTTCCTATTTGTAGTGGAGATGAGTGGTACCCGGTGGGGTCTTCTGCTGTTGTAGCCCATCCGCCTCAAGGTTGTGCATGTTGTGGCTTCACAAATGCTTTGTTGCATACCTCGGTTGTAACGAGTGGTTATTTCAGTCAACGTTGCTCTTTTATCAGCTTGAATCAGAGGGCCCATTCTCCTCTGACCTCTAGCATCCACAAGGCATTTTTGCCCACAGGACTGCCGCATACTGGATGTTTTTCCCTTTTCACACCATTCTTTGTAAACCCTACAAATGGTTGTGCGTGAAAATCCCAGTAACTAAGCAGATTGTGAAATACTCAGACCGGCCCGTCTGGCACCAACAACCATGCCACGCTCAAAATTGCTTAAATCACCTTTCTTTCCCATTCTGACAATCAGTTTGGAGTTCAGAAGTTTGTCTTGACCAGGACCACACCCCTAAATGCATTGAAGCAACTGCCATGTGATTGGTTGACTAGATAATTGCATTAATGAGAAATAGAACAGGTGTTTCTAATAATTCTTTAGGTGAGTGTATTTTTCTTTCTGTACTGAAATAGGTCACTAAACGCTTTCACCGCAAATAACTGCAACAGGGAAGTGCGTATATATTTTTCTTTCTGTACTGAAATAGGCCACTAAACGCTTTCGACACATATAACTGCAGAAGTGAACTGAGAATATATTTTTCCTTTTGTACTTAAATAGGCCACTAAACGCTTTCACCACAAATAACTGCAACAGTGATGTGCGTATATTTTTTTCTTTCTGTACTGAAATACGCCACTAAACGCTTTCACCACATATAGCTGCAGAAGTGAACTTCGAATATCTTATTTTCGCCCTATAAGACGCACTCCCCACCCCCCAAAAGTGGGGGGAAAATGGCAGAGCATCTTATGGGGCGAAAAGAGGAGGGCCTGGAGGCTGGCAACTGGTGTTGAAATCGCGGCGGGCAGTCACTGTACTCCATTACACCGGGCCCCGCTCACAGCAGTATTCATATGTAAAGTGAAGTCATGGGTAAAGCTTTGTTAAGTATAGCAATCCTCTGCGGCAGTAGAGCAATCCATGTAGTACTCACTATGAAACTTCTGTAGCGGGTATGCTGGCCGGTCGCTCACTTCGTCACACGCATGTTCCTCCCACTTTATTAATGAAGCAGGCGGAGCAGGCACATGACCAAGTGACTGACGTTACGCTGCCGGCCAGCTTGCCTGCTACAGAAGTTTCATAGTGAGTACTACGTGGATTGTGCTACTGCAGAGGATTTCTATACTTTAACAAAGCTCCCATGCCTACACTTTACATATGAATACTGCTGTGAGCGGGGCCCGGTGTATTGGAGTACAGTTACTTTACCAGGCCCCAACACGATTCCAACAGCAGTTGCCGTTTTCCACACCCTGTATTGGGGGGTCACTATTTACACAGGAGAAATCCACGGCACACCATTTTTTCTTCATCAGATAGTGTTTTTAATACATAGTGGTTTTTACCACATTTTTTTTGTTCCATCCAAAGCAAGTGACAATGCAATACAATTGGCCAAAAAGTAAAACCCCAACATTTCGGTCGGCTGTCGACCTTTATCAAGGGATCTGTGGCCTAAGTCGTTTCAAGTTGCGCCAAACTGACAGCCAGCAAATGCGGCGTACCAGACACACTTTGTGCAAGCCGTCACACTCTGAACACCATTGAGGGCTGGGGTACTCTTCACCGCCTCTAGCAGAAAGGGGAACTTTGACAGAGCCCTTCCCAGGTGTCAAATAACAGAGTGGCTGGTGGCTGGGCACACCGGTCACAGTTGGGCAAAACCACAAAGTAAATACCGTGACACAATCAAATGGTCAATAGGGAAACACGAGAATGGTCAGTAAATGGTCAGCACAATGATGGGGAACGGCTGCATTCAATGCTAATTTTGGCTTCTGAGGGTAACATTCAGCGCATTAGAGAGTTAATCCGGGGTTAAAAAAAAGAATATATGTACTCACCTTTTCCATTTGCTCGCGGAGATGCTGTCGTGGCCATCTTATTTGAAGAAGACACGCCAAATGGCAGAGCGCTCAAGATTTGGCATGTTTCCTTGAATCAAGATAGCCACGAAAGCCTCTCCATGAGCAAATGGATGTGGTGAGTTTGTTTTCTTCAGTTTTTTACCACCATTTCAGGAAAAATTGATTAGTTCCATCAAAGCGCGAGGAAATTCGCTTTGTAACAAATCAAATTTTTCCTGAAATTTGGATCAAAGTCCACTTCATTAACTTTGGTTCGCTAAACACTACCAATACCAGACACAGGTGCTTATCTGCTAGAAGTCCAACTACTCAGTCCTTTTGTTCCCGACATATTCCGCTATGGGATCAATTATTACAGTAGATGGTTGGCGGATATCAGCCTCCATTAATCTAAGGTATATGGCCAGCTTTATAATAAACATTTGAGAATGAGAGTCCTTAATGGCAATGGTATCATTCAATTCTCTAATTTTAACTTTTCATTACATGCAATTTTCAGTATCTCTCACATTTTTAGTTTGGGCAAGCTATTGGGATTATTCAATTGCATCAGATCTATGATGTTTGCAGAATGTACTTCATTCCAATACTGTTGATGCACTTAGCACATATGCACAGCATTTATTATTATCACAGATTACCATCTGTGATACAAGCAAATTAACAATTAGGGAAATTATGAACTCTCTATTTGCAGCATTCCAAGGTTATTTATTTGCTATCTGTGATAATAGGAGCACAACTGTTAGATATTGTTTTAAGTGTGCAGTGTAAACAGTCTTACCATCCAGTTTCACCATGCTTTCCAAGCTATTGCTTTTCTTTTTAAAATTAGATAACAAATGCCGATTTGAATCTAGCTTTAGGCTTGGCTTAAATATAAAACTACTGCACTGTTAAGCTTCTGGCTATCTCCCCCAATTCTTAAAATTCCACATAAGCATGCATTTTTAGATTGGCTGAATATGCCTACTAAAGGGTGTATTACATGGGCAGACTTTCTGCCAGATGATTGCTAACGAGTGTTCGTATAAACGCTCGTTAGTGATCATTTGCAGTGGGATAGTGCCAACAATTGCCAGATGAATGAGCGCATTCATCAGGCAATCCAGATCTTTCAGCATGCTGAAAGATCAGGATATGCCGGTGGCAAATCGTGCTGTCTTTTTATGATCTGCCGCAGGCACACCTCTGTATAGCATGGGGACCTGAGATGGCGTAGCGATTGATCCTCTCTATGCTGCAGAGAAAATTTTTGCATGTAATAGTCTGAATGTTCGGGGTGTCTAATACACCCTTTACTGTAAACAAAATAAAATGTAAAAACTTGCACATGAATTGGAGTGCCATGGATTAACCTTATATCTAATACACCCTTTACTGTCATAGAGTGAGCAGGCGTCAATAGCAGTATGACCTATCGCACGAAAAAAATAATAATCTGTATATAAGATTTTATCATGTAGTTTACCCAGGAAATTGTTGTTAGAGATGTCTCAGCAAATCCCACAGCCTCCTTATGACAACAGTTCAGTGCAGGACATATGTGGGTCTTTTGTCCAATCATATCCTACTTCAGATGTTGGTAGTCAGGGCAAGCAGCTAGAATAGACTGATAACTGTAGAACAAATACTACAGTGTTAAAGGGGTTTTGTTACGAGTGATATTGTACATTTTTCAAACCAGCACCTGGATTTGAATACTATTGTGATTACCATGTAGATAAAAATTTTGTATAACCAGTGGACTATTCAATAAACTGTATCTGTACAGCGCCACCTGCTGTTTGTTCTTATAATTGTTTTTTCTCCGTCTTGCTGAGCTGGTTGAACGTGCTCAGGTTAAATCTTCAAATGTCACCAGCCATATGTTCTGTTAGAAAATGTGGCAGTTACAGGGAGAGAAGCAACAGCAGATAGGACACTCCGCCTGAGCTGCCAGGCTGAAGATAATCTATCAGAAGAATTGGAGCAATGAATGTGGAGATCTCCGGAACCATGTGTGCTACCGGTCTAGTTCTAGCTTTGTTAAAAAGATATTGTGATCAATTATGGAATAACCCCTTTAAGTAAAATATTATTGTGCTTTCCTACAACATTCCTTTTTAGTTTATACCCTGTCATTTGGACAGATTACACCACGCAACAATGATTTTGCTACTGAGAGAAAACAATGTGATTTATACTAAAATGAGCGTGCAGATTCCAAATATGAACTCGGAATTTGCCTGACACGTCTAGATTTTAAGTTATACATGCAAAGTATTCAGTTATAATATTAATGCATTATATTGGAAATATTCCGAAGGACATGTCCAGATCTGTCCGGAGGCACTCAGGCTGATGTCAGCAGTAAATATCTAAGGCAAGCTGGATAGATTTTGATAAAGTGATCTGTTATAGTGCTATCAGTTTTGAAACTTAAGATGGATAAATGCAAATGTGTTAATGATATAGACAATTTCTGCTACATAAGATAGACAAAGCGGAAAATCATAATGAGGTGGTTATTATGTGGGACTTCAACTACCCAGATATAGACTGGGAAACTGAAACTTGTATATCTCATAAAGGAAACAGATTCTTGGCAATAACCAAAGACAATTACCTCTCCCAACTGGTTCAGGAACCGACTAGAGGGACGACCATACCGGACTTAGTATTAACCAATAGGCCTGACAGAACAACAGACGTGCAGGTAGGGGGACACCTGGGAAATAGTGACCATAAAGTAATAACCTTCCAATTATCATTCAAAAGTGCATTTCTACAGGGAGGAACAAAAATACCAAACTTTAAAAAAGCTAAATTAAGCCAACTAACCGAGGCCATAGACCTAACTAACTGGGACAAAGTCCTCAATCATAAAAATACAGCCACAAAATGGGATATCTTTAAAAGCATCCTAAAATCTCATTGTGAGAGGTACATACCGTATGGGAATAAAAGGTTAAGGAACAAAAAGAAACAAATGTGGATAAATATAACTGTAAAGAAAGCAATAAATGACAAAAAGAAAGCATATAAATCACTAAAACAGGAGGGTAGCACGGAAACACTGAATAACTATAAGGAAAAAAATAGAACATGTAAAAAACAAATTAAAGCGGCTAAACTAGAGACCGAGAGATTAATTGCCAAAGAGAGTAAAACTAACCCTAAAATGTTCTTTAATTATATAAATGTTAAAAAGTATAAATCTGAAGCTGTCGGCCCTTTAAAGAGTAATGAGGGGGGAGTCGCAGAGAGCGACGAGGAGAAAGCAAAGCTGTTAAATATTTTTTTTCTCCAATGTGTTCACTGAGGAAAATGAAATGTCAGATGACATGCAGAATGTAAAAATAAATTCCCCATTAAAAAGTCTGACCCAGGAAGAAGTACAACAGCGACTTAAAAAGATTAAAATAGACAAATCGCCAGGGTCGGATGGCATACACCCCCGTATCCTAAGGGAATTAAATAATCTCATAGCCAGACCCTTATTTCTGATAATTGCGGACTCTATACTGACAGGGAATGTCCCACAGGATTGGCGCATGGCAAATGTTGTGCCAATGTTTAAAAAGGGTCCAAAAACAGAGCCTGGAAACTATAGGCCGGTAAGTTTAACATCTGTTGTGGGTAAACTGTTTGAAGGTTTTCTGAGAGATGCTTTCTTAGAGCATCTCAACGGAAATAAGCAAATAACGCCATATCAGCATGGCTTCATGAGGGATCGGTCATGCCAAACTAATTTAATCAGTTTCTATGAGGAAGTAAGTTCTAGACTTGACAGCGGCGAATCAATGGATGTCATATATCTGGACTTCTCCAAAGCATATGACTAGAGTTGAGCAAACACTTAGGAGTTCGGCCGAACTTTAAAAAAAAGTTTGTGTTCGGGACCCGAACTTGATCCGAACTTGGACCCGAACCCGAACCCCATTGAAGTCAATGGGGACCCGAACTTCACTTTATTATTTTCCGTTATAACTAGGGTTGAGCGAACCCGAACTGTAATGTTCGGGTTCGTACCGAACTTTACGGTGGTCGGGTAATATTAATATACCATCGGATCAGAGTTTTCTCCAATCCGATGGTATATTTTAACTTGAAGCGTCCCCATCACCATGGGAACACCTCTATGTTAGAATATACCATCGGATTTGAGTTAGATTGTGAAAACTCAGATCTGACAGTATATTCTAACACAGAGGCGTTCACATAGTGATGGGGACGCTTCAAGTTAGAATATACTGAGAACTGTGGACATAACGGCCCCCTGCTGCCTGGCAGCACCTGATCTCTTACAGGGGGCTGTGATCCGCACAGTTAACCTCTCAGGTGCCGCACCTGAGGGGTTAATTGTGCGGATCACAGCCCCCTGTAAGAGAGCAGGTGCTGCGAGGCAGCAGGGGGCCAGACCCCCCTCCCTCCTCAGTATTAAAATCATTGGTGGCCAGTGCGGCCCCCCTCCCTCCCCAGTATTAAAATCATTGGTGGCCAGTGTGCCCCCCCTCCCTTTTAAAATCATTGGTGGCTAGTGCGGCCCCCCCAACCCTTTTAAAATCATTGGTGGCTAGTGTGGCCCCCCACCCACCCCCTATTAAAATCATTGGTGTCCAGTGCGGGCTCCCCTCTCCCCCCTAATTAAAATCATTGGTTAACAACCCCCCCATCATTGGTGGCAGCAGAGCGGCAGTTCCGATCGGAGTCCCAGTTTAATCGCTGGGGCTCCGATCGGTTACCATTTCAGCCAGGACGCTACTGCAGTCCTGGGTGCCATGGTTACTTAGCACTTTTAGCAGCATTATACTTACATGCGCTGTCTGTGGCCGGCCGGAGCTGCTCCTACTGGTAAGTGAAAGGTCTGTGCGGCGCATTGCTTATAGCACAGACCTGTCACTTACCAGTAGGAGGAGTGCCCGGCCAGCCACAGACAGCGCACGTAACTATAATGCTGCTAAAAGTGCTAAGTAACCATGGCAGCCAGGACTGCAGTAGTCACCATGGCAGCCAGGACTTTTACTGAAATGTTCGGGTTCGGGTGCCGAACACCGTAAAGTTCGGTATGAACCCGAACTTTACAGTTCGGGTTCGCTTAACCCTACATATGTCTGTATGTGGGTAAGTAACTGACTCAATGATAGAAAACAGAGGGTGGTTATTAACGGTACACACTCAGATTGGGTCACTGTCACTAGTGGGCTACCTCCGGGGTCAGTATTGGGCCCTATTCACTTCAATATATTTATTAATGATCTTGTAGAAGGCTTGCATAGTAAAGTTTCAATTTTCGCAGATGACACTAAACTGTGTAAAGTAATTAACACTGAAGAGGACAGTATACTACTACAGAGGGATCTGGATAGATTGGAGGCTTGGGCAGATAAGTGGCAGATGAGGTTTAAAATTGACATATGTAAGGTTATGCACATGGGAAGGAATAATGCAAGTCACCGTACTTACTAAATGGTAAAACAATCGGTAACACTGACATGGAAAAGGATCTAGGAATTTTAATAAACAGTAAACTAAGCTGCAAAAACCAGTGTCAGGCAGCTGCTGCTGCTAAGGCCAATAAGATAATGGGTTGCATCAAAAGGGGCATAGATGCCCGTGATAAGAACATAGTCCTACCACTTTACAAATCGCTAGTCAGACCAAACATGGAGTACTGTGTACAGTTCTGGGCTCCTGTAAACAAGGCAGACAAAACAGATCTGGAGAGGGTCCAGAGGAGGGCAACTAAAGTAATAACTGGAATGGGGCAACTACAGTACCCTGAAAGATTATCAAAATTAGGGTTATTCACTTTAGAAAAAAGACGACTGAGGGGAGATCTAATTACTATGTATAAATATATCAGGGGTCAGTACAGAGATCTATCCCATTATCTTTTTATCCCCAGGACTGTGACTGTGACGAGGGGACATCCTCTGCGTCTGGAGGAAAGAAGTACACAAACATAGAAGAGGATTCTTTACGGTAAGAGCAGTGAGACTATGGAACTCTCTGCCTGAGCAAGGTGGTGATGGTGAGTACAATAAAGGAATTCAAGAGGGACCTGGATGTCGTTCTGGAGCGTAATAATATTACAGGCTATAGCTACTAGAGAGGGGTCGTTGATCCAGGGAGTTATTCTGATTGCTTGATTGGAGTCGGGAATTAATTTTTTATTCCCCTAAAGTGGGGAAAATTGGCTTCTACCTCACAGTCTTTTTTTTGCCTTTCTCTGGATCAACTTGCAGGATGACAGGCCAAACTGGATGGACAAGTGTCTTTTTTCGGCCTTATGTACTATGTTACTATGTGGCAAATACACTACTTATGATCAGCACAAGAATCTGACAAAGCGAGTGTTACAAGTATTACATTGACTGAAAAATTTAAGATCAAGATAAAAGCTGGGGACCTCATGTTTGTTGCACTGTGTTACTCTGGTCAAAGCAGTGGTTGAATGGTTAAAGGAAAGGAATGGCTTTTGCAGTGCCTATGGTTTGGCGTGAGCAGAAAAATCACCATTCAGACTGTTAGGCTGGGTTCACTCGGGCGTTGCGGGTGCGTTGCGTGAAAATGCACGATTTTTCCCCGCGAGTGCAAAGCGTTTTAATGCGTTTTGCACGCGCGTGAGAAAAATCTGCATGTTTGGTACCCAGACCCGAACCCGGACTTCTTCACAGAAGTTCGGGTTTGAGTTAGGTGTCATGTAGATTTTATTATTTTCCCTTATAACATGGTTATAAGGGAAAATAATAGCATTCTTAATACAGAATGCTTAGTAAAATAGGGATGGAGGAGTTAAAAAATTAAATTAAAATTAAACTCACCTCATCCACTTGTTCGCGCAGCCCGGCTTCTCATCTCTCTTCTTCTTTGATGACCTGGTGACATCACTGCGCTCAGAACATGGTCCATCTCGTGATCCATCACCCATTCCTCCCAGGTCATCAAAGAAGAAGACAGAAGAGAAGCCGGGCTGCGCAAACAAGTGGATGTGGTGAGTTTAATTATTATAATTTTTTTTTTAATCAATCCATCCCTATTTTACTAAGCATTCGGTATTAACCACCTCCGGACCGCCTAACGCAGGATCGCATTCCGGAGGTGGCAGCGCTGCGCACAGTCACGCATATACGCGTCATCTCGCGAGACGCGAGATTTCCTGTGAACGCGCGCACACAGGCGCGCGCGCTCACAGGAACGGAAGGTAAGAGAGTTGATCTCCAGCCTGCCAGCGGCGATCGTTCGCTGGCAGGCTGGAGATGTGTTTTTTTTAACCCCTAACAGGTATATTAGACGCTGTTTTGATAACAGCGTCTAATATACCTGCTACCTGGTCCTCTGGTGGTCCCCTTTGTTTGGATCGACCACCAGAGGACACAGGTAGCTCAGTAAAGTAGCACCAAGCACCACTACACTACACTACACCCCCCCCCATCACTTATTAACCCCTTATTAGCCCCTGATCACCCCTAATCACCCCTGATCACCCCATATAGACTCCCTGATCACCCCCCTGTCATTGATTACCCCCCTGTCATTGATCAACCCCCTGTAAAGCTCCATTCAGACATCCGCATGATTTTTACAGATCCACTGATAGATGGATCGGATCCGCAAAACGCATCCGGACGTCTGAATGAAGCCTTACAGGGGCATGATCAATGACTGTGGTGATCACCCCATATAGACTCCCTGATCACCCCCCTGTCATTGTTTACCCCCCTGTCATTGATTACCCCCCTGTAAAGCTCCATTCAGATGTCCGCATGATTTTTACGGATGCACTGATACATGGATCGGATCCGCAAAACGCATCCGGTCGTCTGAATGAAGCCTTACAGGGGCATGATCAATGACTGTGGTGATCACCCCCCTGTCATTGATTACCCCCCTGTAAAGCTCCATTCAGATGTCCGCATGATTTTTACGGATGCACTGATAGATGGATCGGATCCGCAAAACGCATCCGGACGTCTGAATGAAGCCTTACAGGGGCATGATCAATGACTGTGGTGATCACCCCATATAGACTCCCTGATCACCCCCCTGTCATTGATTACCCCCCTGTCATTGATTACCCCCCTGTAAAGCTCCATTCAGATGTCCGCATGATTTTTACGGATGCACTGATACATGGATCGGATCCGCAAAACGCATCCGGTCGTCTGAATGAAGCCTTACAGGGGCATGATCAATGACTGTGGTGATCACCCCCCTGTCATTGATTACCCCCCTGTAAAGCTCCATTCAGATGTCCGCATGATTTTTACGGATGCACTGATAGATGGATCGGATCCGCAAAACGCATCCGGACGTCTGAATGAAGCCTTACAGGGGCATGATCAATGACTGTGGTGATCACCCCATATAGACTCCCTGATCACCCCCCTGTCATTGATTACCCCCCTGTCATTGATTACCCCCCTGTAAAGCTCCATTCAGATGTCCGCATGATTTTTACGGATGCACTGATAGATGGATCGGATCCGCAAAACGCATCCGGACGTCTGAATGAAGCCTTACAGGGGCATGATCAATGACTGTGGTGATCACCCCATATAGACTCCCTGATCACCCCCCTGTAAAGCTCCATTCAGATGTCCGCATGATTTTTACGGATGCACTGATACATGGATCGGATCCGCAAAACGCATCCGGTCGTCTGAATGAAGCCTTACAGGGGCATGATCAATGACTGTGGTGATCACCCCCCTGTCATTGATTACCCCCCTGTAAAGCTCCATTCAGATGTCCGCATGATTTTTACGGATGCACTGATAGATGGATCCGATCCGCAAAACGCATCCGGACGTCTGAATGAAGCCTTACAGGGGCATGATCAATGACTGTGGTGATCACCCCATATAGACTCCCTGATCACCCCCCTGTCATTGATCACCCCCCTGTCATTGATTACCCCCCTGTAAAGCTCCATTCAGATGTCCGCATGATTTTTACGGATGCACTGATAGATGGATCGGATCCGCAAAACGCATCCGGACGTCTGAATGAAGCCTTACAGGGGCATGATCAATGACTGTGGTGATCACCCCATATAGACTCCCTGATCACCCCCCTGTCATTGATCACCCCCCTGTCATTGATTACCCCCCTGTAAAGCTCCATTCAGATGTCCGCATGATTTTTACGGATGCACTGATAGATGGATCGGATCCGCAAAACGCATCCGGACGTCTGAATGAAGCCTTACACGGGCGTGATCAATGACTGTGGTTATCACCCCATATAGACTCCCTGATCACCCCCCTGTCATTGATCACCCCCCTGTCATTTATCACCCCCCTGTCATTTATCACCCCCCTGTCATTTAGCACCCCTCTGTAAGGCTCCATTCAGATATTTTTTTGGCCCAAGTTAGCAGAATTTTTATTTTTTTTTCTTACAAAGTCTCATATTCCACTAACTTGTGTCAAAAAATAAAATCTCACATGAACTCACCATACCCCTCACGGAATCCAAATGCGTAAAATTTTTTAGACATTTATATTCCAGACTTCTTCTCACGCTTTAGGGCCCCTAGAATGCCAGGGCAGTATAAATACCCCACATGTGACCCCATTTCGGAAAGAAGACACCCCCAGGTATTCCGTGAGGGGCATATTGAGTCCATGAAAGATTGAAATTTTTGTCCCAAGTTAGCGGAACGGGAGACTTTGTGAGAAAAAAATTAAAAATATCAATTTCCGCTAACTTGTGCCAAAAAAAAAAAATTTCTATGAACTCGCCATGCCCCTCATTGAATACCTTGGGGTGTCTTCTTTCCAAAATGGGGTCACATGTGGGGTATTTATACTGCCCTGGCATTCTAGGGGCCCCAAAGCGTGAGAAGAAGTCTGGTATCCAAATGTCTAAAAATGCCCTCCTAAAAGGAATTTGGGCACCTTTGCGCATCTAGGCTGCAAAAAAGTGTCACACATCTGGTATCGCCGTACTCAGGAGAAGTTGGGGAATGTGTTTTGGGGTGTCATTTTACATATACCCATGCTGGGTGAGAGAAATATCTTGGTCAAATGCCAACTTTGTATAAAAAAATGGGAAAAGTTGTCTTTTGCCAAGATATTTCTCTCACCCAGCATGGGTATATGTAAAATGACACCCCAAAACACATTCCCCAACTTCTCCTGAATACGGCGATACCACATGTGTGACACTTTTTTGCAGCCTAGGTGGGCAAAGGGGCCCATATTCCAAAGAGCACCTTTAGGATTTCACAGGTCATTTACCTACTTACCACACATTAGGGCCCCTGGAAAATGCCAGGGCAGTATAACTACCCCACAAGTGACCCCATTTTGGAAAGAAGACACCCCAAGGTATTCCGTGAGGGGCATGGCGAGTTCCTAGAATTTTTTATTTTTTGTCACAAGTTAGTGGAAAATGCTTATTTTTTTTTTTTTTTTTTTTCATACAAAGTCTCATATTCCACTAACTTGTGACAAAAAATAAAAACTTCCATGAACTCACTTTGCCCATCAGCGAATACCTTGGGGTCTCTTCTTTCCAAAATGGGGTCACTTGTGGGGTAGTTATACTGCCCTGGCATTCTAGGGGCCCAAATGTGTGGTAAGGAGTTTGAAATCAAATTCTGTAAAAAATGACCTGTGAAATCCGAAAGGTGCTCTTTTGAATATGGGCCCCTTTGCCCACCTCGGCTGCAAAAAAGTGTCACACATCTGGTATCTCCGTAATCGGGAGAAGTTGGGGAATGTGTTTTGGGGTGTCATTTTACATATACCCATGCTGGGTGAGAGAAATATCTTGGCAAAAGACAACTTTTCCCATTTTTTTATACAAAGTTGGCATTTGACCAAGATATTTATCTCACCCAGCATGGGTATATGTAAAAAGACACCCCAAAACACATTCCTCAACTTCTCCTGAATACAGAGATACCAGATGTGTGACACTTTTTTGCAGCCTAGGTGGGCAAAGGGGCCCACATTCCAAAGAGCACCTTTCGGATTTCACAGGTCATTTACCTACTTACCACACATTTGGGCCCCTAGAATGCCAGGGCAGTATAACTACCCCACAAGTGACCCCATTTTGGAAAGAAGAGACCCCAAGGTATTCGCTGATGGGCATAGTGAGTTCATGGAAGTTTTTATTTTTTGTCACAAGTTTGTGGAATATGAGACTTTGTATGAAAAAAAAAAAAAAAAAATCATCATTTTCCACTAACTTGTGACAAAAAATAAAAAATTCTAGGAACTCGCCATGCCCCTCACGGAATACCTTGGGGTGTCTTCTTTCCAAAATGGGGTCACTTGTGGGGTAGTTATACTGCCCTGGTATTCTAGGGGCCCAAATGTGTGGTAAGGAGTTTGAAATCAAATTCAGGAAAAAATGAGGAGTGAAATCCGAAAGGTGCTCTTTGGAATATGGGCCCCTTTGCCCACCTAGGCTGCAAAAAAGTGTCACACATCTGGTATCCCCGTACTCAGGAGAAGTTGAGGAATGTGTTTTGGGGTGTCTTTTTACATATACCCATGCTGGGTGAGATAAATATCTTGGTCAAATGACAACTTTGTATAAAAAAATGGGAAAAGTTGTCTTTTGCCAAGATATTTCTCTCACCCAGCATGGGTATATATAAAATGACACCCCAAAACACATTCCCCACCTTCTCCTGAGTACGGAGATACCAGATGTGTGACACTTTTTTGCAGCCTAGGTGGGCAAAGGGGCCCATATTCCAAAGAGCACCTTTCGGATTTCACAGGTCATTTTTTACAGAATTTGATTTCAAACTCCTTACCACACATTTGGGCCCCTAGAATGCCAGGGCAGTATAACTACCCCACAAGTGACCCCATTTTGGAAAGAAGAGACCCCAAGGTATTCGCTGATGGGCATAGTGAGTTCATAGAAGTTTTTATTTTTTGTCACAAGTTAGTGGAATATGAGACTTTGTAAGGAAAAAAAAAAAAAAAAAAAATCATCATTTTCCGCTAACTTGTGACAAAAAATAAAAAGTTCTATGAACTCACTATGCCCATCAGCGAATACCTTAGGGTGTGTACTTTCAGAAATGGGGTCATTTGTGGGGTGTTTGTACTGTCTGGGCATTGTAGAACCTCAGGAAACATGACAGGTGCTCAGAAAGTCAGAGCTGCTTCAAAAAGCGGAAATTCACATTTTTGTACCATAGTTTGTAAACGCTATAACTTTTACCCAAACCATTTTTTTTTTACCCAAACATTTTTTTTTTATCAAAGACATGTAGAACTATAAATTTAGAGCAAAATTTCTATATGGATGTCGTTTTTTTTTGCAAAATTTTACAACTGAAAGTGAAAAATGTCATTTTTTTGCAAAAAAATCGTTAAATTTCGATTAATAACAAAAAAAGTAAAAATGTCAGCAGCAATGAAATACCACCAAATGAAAGCTCTATTAGTGAGAAGAAAAGGAGGTAAAATTCATTTGGGTGGTAAGTTGCATGACCGAGCAATAAACGGTGAAAGTAGTGTAGGTCAGAAGTGTAAAAAGTGGCCTGGTCTTTCAGGGTGTTTAAGCACTGGGGGCTGAGGTGGTTAAGAATGCTATTATTTTCCCTTATAACTATGTTATAAGAGAAAATAATAATGATCGGGTCCCCATCCCGATCATCTCCTAGCAACCATGCGTGAAAATCGGACGGCATCCGCCCTTGCTTGCGGATGCTTGCGATTTTCACGCAGCCCCATTCACCTCTATGGGGCCAGCGTTGCGTGAAAAATGCACAATATAGAGCATGATGCAATTTTCACACAACGCACAAGTGATGCGTGAAAATCACCGCTCATGTGCACAGACCCATAGAAATGAATGAGTCCGGATTCAGTGCGGGTGCAATGCGTTCACTTCACGCATTGCTCCCGCGCGGAAAACTCGCCTTACTTTTGCATGACTAAAATCGCCGGATATTCAAAGAGAAACAAGTCACAAATTGTGTATCCTGACTGTAACTCTGCTCTTAAACCAGAACCACACGATGAAGAGAATCCAGTGGTTGCCCCTCCCACAAAAGGAACGGCAATTGAAACAGACGGTTCTGATCCTGATGAAGAAGAAGATGTTGATTGTCACAATGTATTTCCTGATCCAGAACAACTGGAGGGTCAGCCGCACTTGCTAAGCCAATCAGATTTAGATGATCTGGTAAGAGATCTGTCATTATCTAATGAAAAGTCAGAACTGCTAGCTTCTAGACTTCAGGAATGGAATTTGCTATAACGAGGCACCACAAATTCACACTTTCGTCATCGACACACCAAGCTAGCTGTATACTATGCAATGGAAAGCGATGTCTGTTTCTGTACTGATGTAATTGGTCTTATAATGGAGTTAGATGGTTCACATGTTCCCGATGAATGGAGGCTATTTATTGACTCCAGCAAAACAAGTTTGAAAGCAGTCTTGTTGCACAATGGTAACGAAAAACCATATGTTCCATTGGCTCATGCGGTTGGAATGAAAGAGACCTATGCTTCTATGGAGTTAATTTTAAAAATGATCAAATAACCAGAACATAAATGGAAAATTTGTGCTGACCTGAAAGTGGTAGCACTGCTGCTTGGCCTACAGTTAGGGTGCACAAAGCCTATGTGTCTCTTGTGCCTATGGAACTGTTGTGATGACAACAATCATTACAAAATGAGACAGTGGCCTGAAAACTGATGCTAAAAAAAGGCCGGAATTTTTATTGGCCCCTAATTCAACAAACTAATGCATGATGGCACATTCAGAACAAAACTTAACCCTCTGGAACTTGCAGCTTGGGATGCATTTGTGCTAGTAGTGCAGAACTTCCTTGGGAACAGACGAACTGCAAACTATGCTGAATTAGTAGACAACATGCTTACAGCATATGAACAACTTGGCTGCCGAATGTCATTAAAAGTGCATTTATTACATTCCCATCTTGACTTTTTCTCACCCAATTTGGGACACGTAAGTGACGAACATGGAGAGCGGTTCCATAAAGATATTTCTACAATGGAGAACAGGTATCAAGGCCGCTGGAATCCTAACATGATGGGGGACTACTGCTGGTTTTTGCAACAGGAAAATATTAACGTTCACAAACACAAAAGCAGATGCCTGAAGCACTTTTAACAGTTCTGGGACTTGCTCAAGTAAGACTTTTAAACTGAAAAACAAGACTTTTTGAAATTTTGTTATTCCATTACATTTTCATACACTGTTTACTATGCAAACTTTGATGTAGATCAGGTAATTGTTGGAGTAAAACTTGTTCTGTTCAAAATTATTCAATGCTTTCCAAGTGCTTAATTAATTTAGGCATACTTGTGCATAGCAAAATTTCATGACGTGTTACAACAATTCTGACTTCGGATTTGTAATCTGCACACTCGATTTAGTATAGGAAAAATGTTTTTTGACCAGTAGCAGACAAAAAGTTTTTTGTTTGTTGCGTGGTGTTATAAAAGAACAATAGCTGAATCCCCAATATTGCTGAGAATGAGAGGCCCAATGTCACGGCGGGCGTGCACTCAGTCTAACAGATAACGCACCAACCAGGCTCTGGGCGAGAGACAGGGGAAGGGTCACCTCCTAACTAATCCCTGACCTCTTTCCCTGCACTGCTCAGCCCACCTACAGACCTTTAAGGTAGGTATGAGGTGTCCCCGTGCCTGGGCTGACAAAACCCTGAATTCCCTGAGATGGTGAAGTGGGGAAATAGGAGCAGCCTGCTCGCACAAAACCTGGATGGGATAGATGACAAAACAACCAAACTTGAAATAACACTTATCTTCCTGAGCTGGAACAGACAGCCAACCTTCCTTCCTAGCTTCCAAGACCACAATGATTAGTATAATCCGCCCAGAGCACTGGGCTGGTGTACTATTTAAACGAATGACCCCACCCAGTGCACTTGATGAGAGGCGGATCCAGCACGGCTCCAAAACAAACACTAAACTCGTGCTGCTATCCTGGCCGACCTCGGCACATCGTCAGAGTGGGACATGACACTATGTATGGTAGAGGGATGGTTCTAACTTTGTTAGAAAGAGATTGTCAATCTTGTACTATACAGTGTATGATTTAAAAATTTTCACAATAATCATTGGATAACTCCTTGGAAATAAAACATGGTCCACAAATTATCCATTTTGGGTGGTAGATGCATTCTTCTCTGTCTTCTGACCCATAAAACGTGGCTATCATTTTGAGAGATATGTCTGAATTGAAATTGCAAAAAAATTGGATTCAACTGAAAACCAAATTTTTTGAAAACTTGAGACACATTTGATTAGTTTAGAATCAATTTGCTCATCTTTATATAGGTTATATTTTATCATGTTGGAATAACATTTTTTTCTTTGTTGGATTCAATAGGAAAACCACAGACCTTGAACATACTATAGGTAGAGATGCCTGTGGGGATCTAGAGGAGATGTATCTGGCAAACATGGGCCTGACACATAATTCTCAGTGTTTACAAAGTTTTCTTTAAAATATGGCAGCATTTTAGTGATAAGTACATCTAATTCTGATCATCAGATCCATTACTTCTAATGTCCAGGGCTGGAATATCATAAAGGGCTTGAAATGATGTCTACTATTAGGTGTTTTATCCCATTAAAAGTATTTATTATGCAATTAATAGGGCATTTCAAATGGAGTATTTTGCAACATTCATGTAATAAAAAATTGTTATATGTTCATTACACTTTCTCTCTGTCTATCCTGCACTCAGTGGTGGACTAACCTAGTCACTGGAAAAATAAATTGTGGGGGCATTACATGTAATGTGTACCTCTGGGGCTATATGTGAGGGACTATTAGGTAGTAATAATGCTTTCTAAGAGATGTAGGTGCTTAATGAGCTTCTGGCCTATCATAGAAAGGGAATAAAGTCATCCAGATAAGCAGATAAGTGAGTAAAAAAGTTTTATATGACTGAAATTATCCCTTCAGTGTATTAATTTAGTTAGCCAGTGTTGATAGTTTTACCATTTGTAATAGCCAACCATTGTACATAATTTTAGGATTGGCGCATAGCAAATGTGGAGCCAATACTCAAATTAGGTCCATAAACAGAGCCTGGAAACTATAGGCCGGTAAGTTTAACATCTGTCGTGGGTAAACTGTTTGAAGGTTTTCTAAGAGATGCTATCTTGGAGGATCTCAATGAAAATAAACAAATAACGCCATATCAGAATGGCTTCATGAGGGATTGGTCATATTAAACTAATTTAATCAGTTTCTACGAGGAGTTAAGTTCTAGACTTGACCGTGGCGAATCAATGGATGTCATATATCTGGACTTCTCCAAAGCATTTGACACTGTAACAAATAAAAGGTTACTATATAAAATGAGAGTGCTTGGACTGGGGGAAAATGTCTGTATATGGGTAAGTAACTGGCTCAGTGAGGGGGGTTATTAATAGTACACACTCAGATTGGGTCACTGTTAGGGATGAGCGAACCTGAACTGTATAGTTCGGGTTCATACCGAATTTTGGGGTGTTCGTGACACGGACCCGAACATTTACGTAAAGGTCCGGGTTCGGGGTTCGGCGCTTTCTTGGCGCTTTTTGAAAGGCTGCAAAGCAGCCAATCAACAAGCGTCATACTACTTGCCCCAAGAGGCCATCACAGCCATGCCTGCTATTGGCATGGCTGTGATTGGCCAGTGCAGCATGTGACCCAGCCTCTATTTAAGCTGGAGTCACGTAGCGCCGCACGTCACTCTGCTCTGATCAGTGTAGGGATAGGATGCAGCTGCTGCTGTTAGGGCGAGATTAGGCAGGGATTTACTCATTAAAAACACTTACTGAAGTGATCGATCTACAGCTGTGTATCAATCAACTTCTGCTAGTTAATTGCTCACTGTTTTTAGGCTGCCCAGAGCGTTTTTCTGTCACTTTTTTCTGGGGTGATCGGCGGCCATTTTGTGTCTTGTGGTGCGCCAGCACAAGCTGCCACCAAGTCCATTTAACCATCAATAGTGTGTTTTTTTTTTTGCTATATCCTACATCAAGGGCTTGGCTGTGCTTGCTATTTTATTGAGGGGTGAAATACAATTGCCAAAATAGCAGTACCCTAATTCTGGTGTTTCAGATGTGGCTAGCCAATTGTAATACTGTCTGCTGCCTGGCAAAGGATATATATTTTTTCTGGGTAGAAATACAATTCCCAGGGGGCGGAGCTAGCGCCTGAACAGCATGGACGCTTGAGGCTGCAGCTCCGTTACTGAGATCACCACCGAAGCCTTTTTCACATACGCTGGCGTACCGATCATGGTAAAAATCGGAGCCTCTAGGTCCGGAGACCAAGCCGCACAAGACAGGAGAATTCCTACCACCGGAGAGATGGACAAATTCATAAAGAAAGCAGCGACGCTTCATGCATCCAGAGAGCCCAAGATGGCGCCGACTCCATCTCGCGCCCTGCGCTCTAATCACACAGAGCTACTGGATCAAGCTACAGGTGGCGAGGAGGACACTGACGACCTCCCTATCTCACACACCTTTCTGAAGGAACTTTTATCCTCTTCCCTGGCATCAGCCCTAGAACCTCTGAGCTCCGATCTAGCGGCTATCAAGCAGGATATGGTGGGTGGCTGGGTGGAAACGCTTGAATGTACAAACCGGATTCCAAAAAAGTTGGGACACTATACAAATCGTGAATAAAAACTGAATGCAATGATGTGGAGGTGCCAACTTCTAATATTTTATTCAGAATAGAACATAAATCACGGAACAAAAGTTTAAACTGAGAAAATGTACCATTTTAAGGGAAAAATATGTTGAATCAGAATTTCATGGTGTCAACAAATCCCCAAAAAGTTGGGACAAGGACATTTTCACCACTGAGTGGCATCTCCCCTTCTTCTTACAACACTCAACAGACGTCTGGGGACCGAGGAGACCAGTTTCTCAAGTTTAGAAATAGGAATGCTCTCCCATTTTTGTCTAATACAGGCCTCTAACTGTTCAATCGTCTTGGGCCTTCTTTGTTGCACCTTCCTCTTTATGAAGCGCCAAATGTTCTCTATAGGTGAAAGATCTGGACTGCAGACTGGCCATTTCAGTACCCGGATCCTTCTCCTACGCAGCCATGATGTTGTGATTGATGCAGAATGTGGTCTGGCATTATCTTGTTGAAAAATGCAGGGTCTTCCCTGAAAGAGATGACGTCTGAATGGGAGCATATGTTGTTCTAGAACCTGAATATATTTTTCTGCATTGATGGTGCCTTTCTAGACATGCAAGCTGCCCATGCCACCCGCACTCATGCAACCCCATACCATCAGAGAGGCAGGCTTCTGAACTGAGCGTTGATAACAACTTGGGTTGTCCTTGTCCTCTTTGGTCCGGATGACATGGCGTCCCAGATTTCCAAAAAGAACTTCGAATCGTGACTCGTCTGACCACAGAACAGACTTCTATTTTGCCACACTCCATTTTAAATGATCCCTGGCCCAGTGAAAATGCCTGAGCTTGTGGATCTTGCTTAGAAATGGCTTCTTCTTTGCACTGTAGAGTTTCAGCTGGCACGGTGGATTGTGTTCACTGACAATGGTTTCTGGAAGTATTCCTGAGCCCATTCTGTGATTTCCTTTACAGTAGCATTCCTGTTTGTGGTGCAGTGTCGTTTAAGGGCCCGGAGATCACGGGCATCCAGTATGGTTTTACGGCCTTGACCCTTACGCACAGAGATTGTTCCAGATTCTCTGAATCTTCGGATGATGTTATGCACAGTTGATGATGATAGATGCAAAGTCTTTGCAATTTTTCGCTGGGTAACACCTTTCTGATATTGCTCCACTATTTTTCTGCGCAACATTGTGGGAATTGGTGATCCTCTACCCATCTTGGCTTCTGAGAGACACTGCCACTCTGAGAAGCTCTTTTTATACCCAATCATGTTGCCAATTGACCTAATTAGTGTTAATTGGTCTTCCAGCTCTTCGTTATGCTCAAATTTACTTTTTCCAGCCTCTTATTGCTACTTTTCCTAACTTTTTTGGGATTTCTTGACACCGTGAAAATTGGAATCAACGTATTTTTCCTTTAAAATGATACATTTACTTGGATTAAACATTTGATCTGTCATCTACGTTCTATTACAAATAAAATATTGACATTTGCCATCTTCACATCATTGCATTCAGTTTTTATTCACAATTTGTTTAGTGTCCCAACTTTTTTGGAATCCGGTTTGTACACAAGAAGCCATCATACGGCACCAGACTGAAGTGTCCCAGCGATTCCAGACCATTCAACAAAAGATGAACAGCCTCTGCAACTCCCTGGAAGACCTGGAAAATAGAGGTAGGCGAAACAACCTACGTTTCCGCGGTGTTCCCGAATCTGTGGACACAGGAGACATGCCAAGCACTGTGGTGCAAATATGCATGTCACTTCTTGGCCCAGAAACAGCCCATGAAGTTATTCTAGAGAGGGCCCATCGAGCCCTAAGGCCTAAGCCTGCTGCCACTGCCCCACCAAGGGACATTATATGCAAATTTCTCAGCTTCCCGGTTAAAGAGGCTGTCATCCATAAAGTCCGACAATCTGGTAAAGTGACCTGGGACGGCCATGATATACAAATCTTCCAGGATCTAGCCCAATCCACCCTGGATAAAAGAAAGGCTCTAGGACCGCTGACAAGATGGCTCAGGGATCATAATATCCCCTACAGATGGACTTTTCCATTTGGTCTATCATTTATGTCTGAAGGTCGCAGACTATCTGTTTCCAATTATGCAGATCTGAACTCAATTTTCGACCATCTCCAGATAGAACCCCTTGAGATAAAAAACTGGGACCCTATTCAGGACTTATCCAACCTCCCTGACATTCCACACCCAGGAATATGGGAATGCCAGCGCACCCCCAAACATCAAAAAAGCCCTAGGAATTCCAGAAGAACCACGTCCAGAAGACTGCCTATGGACAACTGATCATTTTCTCTCAAGACCTCCCAAATCCGCCAGATCTTTAACAAATTGGTGATTTCTAACATGTTTTTCTCCCCCCCCCCCAACTCCATCTTAGGCTATGCCATGCCTATTACTCATCTAGTCATACTAGTTCTGTTATTTTCTAGTTATTTTGTTATCTCTTTTGTTTTAGGATGTAAAATGATCTGCGGTCCCTTTAATATTTCCCAGGAAGAAATAATGCTATGTGTTTATCCATGCTACCCTACAGGTATAAGACGTGTGCCCCCTGGGGTGAAGGGCGGCGGGGCAGTCCCACTCTTTTTATAAAACAGTATGGCAGATATACAAATTACCTCTTATAATATAAAAGGTTTAAATGCCCCTTCCAAACGCTGCCAAATCCTTTCTGAATTAAAAAGATTCGACTTGCCCGCATTGATTCCCTCCTGAAAAACATCAGAGATATCGAGATCCTTCATAAAAGATCCCTGTTAGACTCCCACTTAACTAAACTAGCGCTCCTCAGAGCAGACCTAAAAAACCTTCTAAACACTCAAACAGCCAAGTATTTCTTTCATGCACAATATAAATATTTTGCCCACGGCGACAAGGTGTCCAAATTCATGATGTCCAGAATAAAAAAAAGAAAGGCCCAAAACTTCATCTGCAAAATTTGCAATAATGAAGGCAATATGCTTTCTAATACTCAGGACATAGCCCGGAGGTTTTCTGAGTTCTATCGCTCCCTTTATAACTTTCCTGTCCAGGATAGTGCTACCCCGGACATCACACATTATGACTCAATAAAACTTTTTCTCCGATCTGTCAACACACCCCGAATGACTGAAACCCATATTAAAACCCTAAGTTCCCCATTTACTAATGAGGAACTTCTTCTAGCAATAAAACAACTCCCAAAAGGTAAGGCCCCCGGCCCTGACGGGTTTCCAGCTCTCTATTTCCGCTCGTTTCAATCCGTCCTACTGCCACACCTACTTAATGTTTGTAATCAAACCTTACGGGGTGACCCTCTCTCCCACGAGATGGCAAAAGCTAATATTACCATCATCCCCAAAGAAGGGAAAGACCCCACTGAATGTGGCAATTATCGCCCTATTTCTTTATTAAATTTAGACTTAAAACTATTAGCTAAACTATTAGCAAACCGCCTAGCCCCCATCCTCCCCCAACTTATCCACCGAGATCAAACAGGCTTCATCAAGGGTAGGGAAGGGAAAGACAATACAGCTAGAGTTCTAAATGTATTGTTACATGCCTCAAAGTACCACCTTCCTCTAATCTTGGTCAGCACCGACGCCGAAAAGGCTTTTGACCGAGTACATTGGAACTATATGTACCACACCATGGAACAATTTGGAATTCCTTCTGCCTTTATAAGCTCTGTCCAAGCCATGTATACCAATGCCTTGGCGTCGGTGCTGATCAACAACACTATCTCCCATTCTTTCCCCATAAAAAATGGGACTAGACAGGGGTGCCCTCTGTCCCCCTTGATCTTCGTTTTGATACTTGAACCCCTTCTTACTCTCATACGCTCTGAAAACGCCATTAAAGGCCTAAAACTAGGTGACCAGGAACATAAAATTGCAGCTTTCGCTGATGACCTCTTAATTATCTCCTCCAACCCCGACACCTCTCTACAATATATCTATTCCATCTTGGAAAAATGTAGCTTCCTCTCCAATTTTTAAATAAATATGAAAAAATCCCACATTCTTAGTGTAGGGCTTAATCATAAACACAGATCCAAACTAATCCTCTCATCCCCTTTTAATTGGGATTCACCCCATATATCATATCTAGGAGTAAAGATCCATCCTGATATAACATCACTATATAAACTAAATTATATTCCCCTACTTAACTCTATCAAATGCCAACTAGAAGCTTTAAACCCCCCTCTACGTTTGTGGTTTGGACGTAAGAACATGGTCATGTCTCTTGTCCTGCCTAGACTTAATTACCTCCTCCAGGTCCTCCCCATCCCTATACCCAACTCCTTTTTTCATTCATTGGAGAAATACATACGCTCCTTCATTTGAAACGGTAAAAAGGCTAGAATTAACATTAGCACCCTTCATAGACCCAGAACTCAAGGTGGCATAGGCCTCCCCAACCCCCTTTTATACAAAAAAGCTATACTTTTATCCAGAGCTCTGGATTGGTTTAGAAACCCTGACCATAAGTCCTGGATTGGCATGGAAACACCTGCTTATCTCCCGACCTTAAGGGCCCTGCTAGTAGACCCTCACCATAATCTATCCTTAGCCCTTAAACACAATTTATTGGCGTCGGCTACTCTGGAGGCTTGGAGATGGTTCCAAAACTCGAACTCTCCCCTTGCCCAAATCAGAGATGTGATCGGCTTAGCCCCTTTAGAACTTAAGCAAAGTGTCCCTAAAAGCCTACGCTCCTCTGATGTACCTATACTGTACATATTATTAAAGAATGAGAGGGGACCGTTAAATCAAGAAGCCCTTCTCTCATCCTTACCCGAGATCAAATCCCATCCTCACATGCTCTCTTTTCTGTTAACATATATTAACAAACACATTCCATTGAACTCCCTTATCAGACCTCTCACATGGTTTGAGAGCCTCATTCACAGCCTCTCTCCCCCGAGGAAACCTATATCCCTACTATATAAATATCTTAGCACGACGATCCAGCCTCCCAAACCTTGCTTCCTAAACCAATGGGAAAGGGATTTGAATATCCTTTTTTCATCTGAGGAACAACTTCTTCTTTTTAAAATACCACATATATCCTCAAGATGCATCAGAATCCAGGAGAATGGATATAAAGTGTTAACTAGATGGTACAGAACACCTGACGTTACCTGACGTTTCAGCAATAATGGTTCCGACATCTGCTGGAGATGTGGAGAAGGACGGGGAACAATGTTCCATATCTGGTGGACTTGTCCTCTGATCCTTGACTGGTAGAACAATATTTTTAAAAAATGCAACGGAATTTGCAACTCAAATGTCGCCCCATCTCCGGTTTTGGCTCTACTTGGTCTGCTACATGACCATAAGATAAATCTTCCCCCTCTCTTCAAGATCTTAATTATAGACGCCCGACTCTTAATACCAACACATTGGTTATCAGCAAATACCCCTCCCCTAGATCATTGCTTCAACAAAGTCGACTCTATATATAGATTCGAAGAGATAGCAGCTTGGGAAAACAGATCCCACCACAAATTTACAACTCTCTGGGAAAACTGGAGATCCTTTAGAGGCTTCCATTGACAAAGAAATATCTGTACCTAAGGCCCCTCTCTAATTTACGGATAAAGACTTTATATAACATAGCTCTGTTTATTTACATCCTTATTGTTGTTATGTTGCTTCTTGCTTAAAAATTGTTACTAAACAATTTTTGTATAACGGGAGCTCATTACTCCCCTTTTCATTGAATTGACTCAACTGTAACTAATATTTATTTTTCAATAAAGCTTTTGAAAATCCCAAAAAAATAAAATAAATTAAATACAATTCCCAAATTTGTAATTCCCTAAATCAGTGGTTTCTGCTGTAGCAGGCCAAGTTTAAATCTATCCATAAAAGGGTATATTAGATTGAAGGTGCTGGGTCATTCTCAATAACTTCACACGCTACCGTGCATCTCCAAGTGTAATTCTGCCCGTAAAGGGATACCTGTCATCCATCCAGGGCCTAAATACTAGGCCTACAATTTATATTCAGCTAAATCTGAGGTTACTGCTGTGGCTGGTCAAGTTAATTAGTGTCCGTCAAAGCAATTCCCTAAATCAGTGGTTTCTGCTGTGCCTGTATTAGTGTAATACGGTACCTAAATTGATAGCCAGATAGTGTTAGGTGCCTGTAAAAAAAGGCCTGAATTTGAATTCAATACATTGGGCCAGGAAAACATCTAGTAAGGGATGCGGACGCGGACATGGTCGTGGTGGTGTTAGTGGATGCTCTGGTGCTGGGAGAGGACGTGGCCGTTCTGCCACAGCCACACGTCCTAGTGTACCAACTACCTCAGGTCCCAGTAGACACCCGAATTTACAGCGATATTTGGTGGGGCCCAATGCCGTTCTAAGGATGGTAAGGCCTGAGCAGGTACAGTCATTAGTCAATTGGGTGGCCGACAGTGGATCCAGCACGTTCACATTATCTCCCACCCAGTCTTCTGCAGAAAGCGCACAGATGGCGCCTGAAAACCAAGCTCATCAGTCTGTCACATCACCCCCATGCATATCAGGGAAACTGAGCCTCAACTTATGCAGCAGTCTCTTATGCTGTTTGAAGTCCCTGCTGGCAGGGTTTCTCAAGGGCATCCACCTAGCTCTTCCCCAGAGGTGGAAGACATAGAATGCACTGACGCACAACCACTTATGTTTCCTGATGATGAGGACATGGGAATACCACCTCAGCACATCTCTGATGATGATGAAACACAGGTGCCAACTGCTGCGCCTTTCTGCAGTGTGCATACCGAACAGGAGGTCAGGGAGGAACACTGGGTGGAAGACGATGCAGGGGACGATGAGGTCCTAGACCCCACATGGAATGAAGGTCGTGCCACTGACTTTCAGAGCTCGGAGGTAGATGCAGTGGTGAGACCGAGCCAAGAGCGTAGCAAAAGAGGGAGCAGTGGGCAAAAGCAGAACACCCGCCGCCAAGAGAGTTTGCCTGCTACTGGCCATCGCCACCTGGGACCGAGCACCCCAAAGGCAGCTTCAAAAAATTCCCTGGCGTGGCAGTTCTTCAAACAATGTGCTGACGACAAGACCCGAGTGGTTTGCACGCTGTGCCATCAGAGCCTGAAGCGAGGCATTAACGTTAAGAACCTTAGCACAACCTGCATGACCAGGCATCTGGAGTAAACACCTTAAAAACAAGGAACTCACTCAGGCTCCCCCTGCTACCTCTTCTGCTGCTGCCTCGGCCTCTTCCTCCGCCTCTGGAGGAACGTTGGCATATGCCGCCCAGCAAACAGAGGATGTACCACCAACACCACCACCTCCGTCACCAAGCATCTCCACCATGTCACACGGCAGCGTTCAGCTCTCCATCTCACAAACATTTGAGATAAAGCGTAAATTCCCACCTAGCCACCCTTGATCCCTGGCCCTGAATGCCAGCATTTCTAAACTACTGGCTTATGAAATGCTGTCATTCAGGCTGGTAGACACAGACAGCTTCAAACAGCTCATGTCGCTTGCTGTCCCACAGTATGTTGTTCCCAGCCGCCACTACTTCTCCAAGAGAGCCGTGCCTTCCCTGCACAACCAAGTATGCGATAAAATCAAGTGTGCACTGTGCAACGCCATCTGTGGCAAGGTCCACCTAACCACAGATACGTGGACCAGTAAGCACGGCCAGGGACGCTATATCTCCATAACTGCACACTGGGTAAATGTAGTGGCGGCTGGGCCCCAGGCGGAGAGATCTTTGGCGCACGTCCTTCCGCCATTTTTTGCCTCCTGTAGCCTCCTCCTCCTACTCCGCTTCCTTCTCCTCTTCTTCCACCTGCTCATCCAGTCAGCCACACACCTTCACCACCAACTTCAGCACAGCCTGGGGTAAACGTCAGCAGGCCATTCTGAAACTCATATGTTTGCGGGACAGGCCCCACACCGCGCAGGAGTTGTGGCTGGGTATTGAACAACAGATTGACGAGTGGTTGCTGCCGGTGAGCCTCAAGCCCAACCTGGTGGTGTGTGATAATGGGCAAAATCTCGTCGCAGCTCTGGGACTAGCCGATTTGACGCACATCTCTTGCCTGGCGCATGTGCTGAATTTGGTGGTGCAGAAGTTCATTCACAACTACCCCGACATGTCAGAGCTGCTGCATAAAGTGTGGGCCATCTGTGCGCGCTTCCGGCGTTCACATCCTGCCACTGCTCGCCTGTCTGCGCTACAGCATAACTTTGGCCTTCCCGCTCACCGCCTCATATGCGACGTGCCCACCAGGTGGAACTCCACCTTGCACATGCTGGACAGACTGTGCGAGCAGCAGCAGGCCATAGTGGAGTTTCAGCTGCAGCACGCACGGGTCAGTCGCACTGCGGAACAGCACCACTTCACCACCAATGACTGGGCCTCCATGCGAGACCTGTGTGCCCTGTTGCGCTGTTTCGAGTACTCCACCAACATGGCCAGTGGCGATGACGCCATTATCAGCATTACAATACCACTTCTATGTCTCCTTGAGAAAACACTTAGGGCGATGATGGAAGAGGAGGTGGCCCAGGAGGAGGAGGAGGAGGAGGAGGAAGAGGGGTCATTTTTAGCACTTTCAGGCCAGTCTCTTAGAAGTGACTCAGAGGGAGTGACTGGCAGAAGCCAGGTACAAATGTGGCCAAACAGGGCCCACTACTGGAGGATGAGAAGGAGGTGGAGGAGGATGAGGATGAAGCATGTTCACAGCGGGGTGGCACCCAACGCAGCTCGGGCCCATCACTGGTGAGTGGCTGGGGGGAAACGGAGGACGATGACGATACGCCTCCCACAGAGGACAGCTTGTCCTTACCTCTGGGCAGCCTGGCACACATGAGCGACTACATGCTGCAGTGCCTGCGCAATGACAGCAGAGTTGCCCACATTTTAACGTGTGCGGACTACTGGGTTGCCACCCTGCTGGATCCCCGGTACAAAGACAATGTGCCCACCTTACTTCCTGCACTGGAGCGTGATAGGAAGATGCGCGAGTACAAGCGCACGTTGGTAGACGCGCTACTGAGAGCATTCCCAAATGTCACAGGGGAACAAGTGGAAGCCCAATGCGAAGGCAGAGGAGGAGCAAGAGGTCGCCAACGCAGCTGTGTCATGGCCAGCTCCTCTGAGGGCAGGGTTAGCATGGCAGAGATGTGGAAAAGTTTTGTCACCACGCCACAGCTAACTGCACCACCACCTGATACGGAACGTGTTAGCAGGAGGCAGCATTTCAATAACATGGTGGAACAGTACGTGTGCACACCCCTCCACGTACTGACTGATGGTTCGCCCCTATTCAACTTCTGGGTCTCCAAATTGTCCACGTGGCCAGAGCTAGCCTTTTATGCCTTGGAGGTGCTGGCCTGCCCGGCGGCCAGCGTTTTGTCTGAACGTGTATTCAGCACGACAGGGGGCGTCATTACAGACAAACGCAGCCGCCTATCCACAGCCAATGTGGACAAGCTGACGTTCATAAAAATGAACCAGGCATGGATCCCACAGGACCTGTCCATCCCTTGTGCAGATTAGACATTTATAACTACCTCCCCATAACAATATATTCTTGTACTCCAGGGCACTTCATTCAATCCTCTTTTTTTAATTTTACCATTATATTGCGGGGCAACCAAAAGTTGAATGAACCTCTCCTCTGTCTGGGTGCCAGGGCCTAAATATCTGCCAGTGGCCTGTTCCAGTGGTGGGTGACATGAAGCCTGATTCTCTGAAATGGGACCTCTCTCCTCTGTCTGGTTGCCGGGGCCTAAATATCTGACAGTGGCCTGTTCCAGTGGTGGGTGACATGAAGCCTGATTCTCTGCAATGGGACCTCTCTCCTCTGTCTGGGTGCCGGGGCCTAAATATCTGACAGTGGCCTATTACAGTTGTGGGTGACATGAAGCCTGATTCTCTGCAATAGGACCTCTCTCCTCTGTCTGGGTGCCGGGGCCTAAATATCTGACAATGGCCTGTTCCAGTGGTGGGTGACGTGAAGCCTTATTCTCTGCTATGACATGAAGCCTGATTCTCTGCTATGGGACCTCTCTCCTCTGTCTGGGTGCCGGGGCCTAAATATCTGACAATGGCCTGTTCCAGTGGTGGGTGACGTGAAGCCTGATTCTCTGCTATGACATGAAGCCTGATTCTCTGCTATGGGACCTCTCTCCTCTGTCTGGGTGCCGGGGCCTAAATATCTGACAGTGGCCTATTACAGTGGTGGGGGACATGAAGCCTGATTCTCTGCAATGGGACCTCTCTCCTCTGTCTGGGTGCCGGGGCCTAAATATCTGACAATGGCCTGTTCCAGTGGTGGGTGACATGAAGCCTGATTCTCTGCTATGGGACCTCTCTTCTCTGTCTGGGTGCCGGGGCCTAAATATCTGACAATGGCCTGTTCCAGTGGTGGGTGACATGAAGCCTGATTCTCTGCTATGACATGAAGCCTGATTCTCTGCTATGGGACCTCTCTCCAATTGATATTGGTTAATTTTTATTTATTTTATTTTTATTTTTATTCATTTCCCTATCCACATTTGTTTGCAGGGGATTTACCTACATTTTGCTGCCTTTTGCAGCCCTTTAGCCATTTCCTGGCTGTTTTACAGCCTTTTTAGTGCCGAAAAGTTTGGGTCCCCATTGACTTCAAAGGGGTTCGGGTTCGGGGCGAAGTTCGGATCCCGAACCCGAACATTTCCGGGAAGTTCGGCCGAACTTCTCAAACCCGAACATCCAGGTGTTCGCTCAACTCTAGTCACTGTCACTAGTGGGGCATCACAAGGGTCAGTATTGGACAGAAGAGAACAGTATACTGCTACAGATGGATCTGGATAGATTGGAGGCTTGGACAGATAAGTGGCAGATGAGGTTTAACACTGAAAAATTTAAGGTTATGCACATGGGAAGGAAAAATACATGTCACCAGTACATACTTAATGGTAAAACACTGGGTAACACTGACATGGAAAAGGACTTAGGAATTTCAGTGGACAGCAAACTAAGCTGCCTCCAATGCCATTAAGATAATGGTTTGCATCAAAAGGGGCATAGATGCCCATGATGAGAACATAGTCGTGCCACTTTACAAAATCACTAGTCAGACCACACATGGAGTACTGGGCACAGTTCTGGGCTCCTATGAGCAAGGCAGACATAGCAGAGCTAAAGAGGGTTCATAGAAGGGCAACTAAAGTAATAACTGGAATGGGTGGACTACAGTACCCTGAAAGAATATCAAAATTAGGGTTATTCACTTTAGAAAATTTCTTAGTAAGGGGCGATCTTATAACTATGTATAAATATATCAGGAGTCAGTACAGAGATCTCTCCTATCATCTATTTATCCCCAGGACTGTGACTGTTACAAGGGGACATCCTTTGTGTCTGGAGGAAAGAAGGTTTGTACACAAACATAGAAGAGGATTCTTTACAGTAAGAGCAGTGAGACTATGAAACTCTCTGCCTGAGGAGGTGGTGATGGTGAGTACAATAAAGGAATTCAAGAGGGGCCTGGATGTATTTCTGGAGTGTAATAATATTACAGGCTATGGCTACTAGAGAGGGGTCGTTGATCCAGGGAGTTATTCTGATTGCCTGATTTTTTTTTTTTTGCCTTCCTCTGGATCACCTTGCAGGATAACAGGATGGACAGATGTCTTTTTCAGACTTATAAACTATGTTACTATGTTACTCATACCATTGGGTACAGTGGCGGATCCAGGGGGGGGGCAATGGGGCAACCCCCCCCCCCCAAGCTGGCGGCGGCGGGGCACAGGGAGATGAGCGCTTCCATTGTGGAAGCGCTCATCTCCAGTAATCTGTATCGCCGTCCTCAGGACAGCGATACAGATTCCTGTGCTGAGGCAGGGGAGGGAGAGGCGTGTCCCTTTCCCTTCCTCTGAAAGGCTGCAGGCACTAGGCCGGAAGAGGCCTGCATCGCATCGCTGACATGAGGTAAGTATAAGTGTTTTTTTTTGTTTTTTTATATATACAATGCTGTTATTACTGGCACAGAGGGGCTGTTATTACTGGCACAGGGGGGCTGTTATTACTGGCAGGGGGGCTGTTATTACTGGCATGGGGGCTGTTATTGCTGGCAGGGGGGCTGTTATTACTGGCAGGGGGGCTGTTATTACTGGCAGGGGGGCTGTTATTACTGGCACAGGGGGGCTGCTATTACTGGCAGGGGGGCTGTTATTACTGGTGGGGGGGCTGTTATTACTGGCACAGGGGGGGCTGTTATTACTGGCACGGGGGGGGGGGGGGCTGTTATTGCTGGCACAGGGGGGGGTGTTATTGCTGGCACGGGGGGGGCTGTTATTGCTGGCACAGGGGGGCTGTTATTGCTGGCACAGGAGGGCTGTTATTGCTGGCACAGGGGGGCTGTTATTACTGGCACAGGGGGGCTGTTATTACTGGCACAGGGGGGCTGTTATTATTGGCACAGGGGGGCTGTTATTACTGGCACAGGGGGGGCTGTTATTACTGGCATGGGGGGCTGTTATTGCTGGCACAGGTGGGGGGCTGTTATTAATGGCACGGGGGGGCTGGGCTGTTATTGCTGGCACATGGGGGCTGTTATTGCTGGCACAGCGGGGGGGGCTGTTGTTACTGGCACGGGGGGGCTGTTATTACTGGCATGGGGGGCTGTTATTACTGGCACGGGGGGGCTGTTATTGCTGGCACAGGTGGGGGGCTGTTATTACTGGCACAGGGGGGCTGTTATTACTGGCACAGGGGGGGGGGCTGTTATTACTGGCACAGGGGGAGCTGTTATTACTGGCACAAGGGGGGGGCTGTTATTACTGGCACAGGGGGGCTGGGCTGTTATTGCTGGCACAGGGGGGGCTGTTATTACTGGCACAGGGGGGGCTGTTATTACTGACACAGGGGGGGCTGTTATTACTGGCACAAGGGGGGCTGTTATTGCTGGCACAGGTGGGGGGCTGTTATTACTGGCACAGGGGGGCTTGGCTGTTATTGCTGGCACATGGGGGCTGTTATTGCTGGCACAGGGGGGGCTATTACTGGCACAAGGGGGGGCTGTTATTACTGGCACAGGGGGGCTGTTATTACTGGCACAGGGGGGCTGTTATTACTGGCACAGGGGGGCTGTTATTATTGGCACAGGGGGGCTGTTATTACTGGCACAGGGGGGGCTGTTATTACTGGCATGGGGGGCTGTTATTGCTGGCACAGGTGGGGGGCTGTTATTAATGGCACGGGGGGGCTGGGCTGTTATTGCTGGCACATGGGGGCTGTTATTGCTGGCACAGCGGGGGGGGCTGTTATTACTGGCACGGGGGGGCTGTTATTACTGGCATGGGGGGCTGTTATTACTGGCACGGGGGGGCTGTTATTGCTGGCACAGGTGGGGGGCTGTTATTACTGGCACAGGGGGGCTGTTATTACTGGCACAGGGGGGGGGCTGTTATTACTGGCACAGGGGGAGCTGTTATTACTGGCACAAGGGGGGGGGCTGTTATTACTGGCACAGGGGGGCTGGGCTGTTATTGCTGGCACAGGGGGGGCTGTTATTACTGGCACAGGGGGGGCTGTTATTACTGACACAGGGGGGGCTGTTATTACTGGCACAAGGGGGGCTGTTATTGCTGGCACAGGTGGGGGGCTGTTATTACTGGCACAGGGGGGCTTGGCTGTTATTGCTGGCACATGGGGGCTGTTATTGCTGGCAAAGGGGGGGCTATTACTGGCACAAGGGGGGGGGCTGTTATTACTGGCACGGGGGGCTGTTATTAATGCTGGCACATGATTGGGGGCGCTATAGGGCCATCTACTGAGGCCACAAAGAAGGGGTATTTTATATAGACATTCTGTACAGTACAATTTTATACTGGGACACATTATGGTGGGTACTATGGGGAAGGGGGGAGAGGATTACTATGGGATCATCTACGGGGGGCACTAAGAAGGGGTATTTTATACTTGCAAATTATGGGGGACACTGAGGGCATCTACTGGAGCATTTTATACTGGTACATTATGGGGGACACTAGGAGGAAGGAGGGTGTGGAGCACTATGGGGGCATTTACTAGGGGCACTATATAGGGGTATTTTATAATGGGACATTATGGGGGCACTATGGGGACATTAGCTCAACTGGGGGCATTACAAGGGGGTATTTTTTGCACTGTCACATTATAAGGAGAATTATTTCTACTGGGGGGGGCTTTATTACTCCCCCATGGAATGACCCCCTAGTAGAAGCACCAGTCTCTCTCTCTGCTCTGCTATCCCTCTGCCCCTTCTCCAAATCCTTATTATGAAATCTTTCTCATTAGGATAAAACAACAACATCAGCTCCACGAGCCCCCGGCCAAAGTGTTGAAGTGGCGTCCGAGATCCCCAATGGCCAAGTCAAGTAATTGTAAGTTTTCATGTGAAATATGTTTGTTATACACATATAGTATATACTGTGTAGTCTGTTCTATAAGCACCATTGTTTTGTGGCGGCGGACAGAAAAAAATCTGAAAGTGCCCCTCCCGAGACCAGGCTCTGGATCCGCCACTGATTGGGTAGTTGCGTCCCCTGTGAACTGTGAACTGTGCACCTCCGCCCATCTACCTGGTGCTTTTAATCATCAGAAATACATAGCTGGATCCTACTGTGCCCACATTGTAGGCCAAAATCCCAGGTGAGGCATGATTTTGAGTAGGAAGTATCACATAGTTGGATCTTAATTGGACCAGATTGCAGGCTGATAGCCCAGGAGAGGCATGTGTTAGACTAGGTCTTCCTAGCTGTCTTACATTTAGACCTTTTTCTAGGCCTAAAAAAGGCATAGAAAATTGTAGCCACATGCAACACCCCCTTTTTTAGACCTGGCATGAGCGGGGAGAAGTCGCAGATTGCACCGCAATCAATGCCTGAAATACGCCTAATATAGGTGTATTTTAGCATCATAGATGACCCCCATGAAATTTCAAGACTCTTTCAGCATTTATAAAATTGTCATGCCATTATATCAATGCAATAAATTTAAAAAAAACTAAATAATCGAGGTAAATAATTAGTTTTTAATATATTGTCCTTGCTCAATCTAAAAAAAATAAAGTTATAAACAAAAAAACCTTGTAAGGTTATTCCCGATGTTCAAAAGATTGACTCAGTGATAGTGTTTATGTGTCAAATATTCATAAAATTCTAGCTGAGGGTAAATTTATGACAGATTGACCTTTGTTTTCTGCTGTGCAAGACCAAACACTCAGAAGTATTTACGAAACAGAAAAACAGCTTCCACGTTGTAATGCTGCAATCAACCAGGAATACTAAATTATACTGATATGGTTTTTATTTAAGATTAAAGGGGTTCTCAAGGAATGATTTAAAATGGCTGCCAATAACTTATTCTAGGATGTGATGACTGGATGCCACCATTTGCAGAGCTGCCGGGGGTTGGGGGGGCACTACACTGCTCGACAATAGATGGAAAAGATGTGATCCTGCCTATGATATGCCATCATGGCTGAGCAGCCTGACAAGAAAATCACCAATGTGTAGTATATGCAAGTGCCAGAGATTAGTGAGTCCCCTCCCCCTGGCCCCTGACAGATCTGTAAGTGGTGGCAAGCAGTCCTGCTCACATTTAAGGACAGCTTGCAGGTGGCCATGTTAAATAATTCATTGAGAATCCCTTTAATAATACATACAGACTTAAATGTATTCCTCTGGAGCTTTGTGGTACATTTTACATCTCATATCACATTTGCTCCATTTTCACCCATCAATCACCTGTGTACTGTAACAGTAAAGGATTATAGGGTCTACTGCATGTACAGAAAGGGATCTGTGATTATCTAAAAACCTGCATTAAATAAACCTCTCAGCTCTTCTGACGTGTCTGTTATTAGTGGTATTATTTATGAAATAATAATTGTGCATCTTTTCTTTGATCTCCATAATGTTCAAACCCCTGTTATTTCTCCTAGAAATGTGTCAATAAATGGACAACTGGGTGTTACCCGTTATGTGTGTGTCTCAACACAGTCTGACTTTGTCCAATCAGCGCTGACTATGCCAGACTATATAAGGATATATCCCTTTTGCAAGGGAAAAGTAACACCTAGGTATCAATGATATTCGTTATAAGAGGAGACCCGGTGTAGACCTGAGCATAAGTTATAGTAAATCCAGTGGGCCCGCTTTTTTGATACTTTAGACATATGCCATAATACATGTGCTATAATTTGCAACTTTTTTATGCCATAATAGTTTGATTTTGATTTGATTCAACTTTTTAATCATTACACATGTACAGAGTAACGAGATACAGCTTGCATCTAATCAGAAGTGCAAAGAGCATCAAGTGCAATAAAACAGGTTATATACAGATAAGGGTAGTGTAGAAGGTAGGAATAGTTATGTACAGATTATGTACAAATATGTTAAGTATACAGGTGTTTATATTGCTATACAGAGAGCAAATATACAGATGTACTATAGACAAATGTACAAATGTACTGATGTATACATATATACAAATATGCAGATATGCTATGGTATACGTATATAACAGAGACTTATGCTATGACATTCTCCAAAACTATAGCAGTAACCAATATTAACATACCGTGAATGTTGAGAATAAATGAATGACAGTCATGATCATGGTCATAGGAAGGGATGAAGGGAGGAGGAGTGTAGAGGGTTAAATGAGTGTGGTTGAAAAGGTTCAGCGGGGGACTGAGTTCAGTAGGGTGACAGCTGTGGGAAAGATGCTGTTCCTTAACCTGCTGTTTTTAGTCTGAAGGGTCCTGTAGTGCCTTCTAGAGGGAAGAAGCTGAAAGAGTTTATTGGCAGGATGAGTGGAGTCCCTAAGAATGATGCGTGCCCGGTGTAGACATCTCTTCTTGTGAACAACCTCAATGGCAGGAAGTGAAGTCCCTGTGATGCATTGGGCAGTTTTCACCACCCGCTGCTGTTCCTTACGGTCAGCCGCAGAGCAATTCCAATACCAAACTGTAACACAGTTGGTCAGGATGCTCTCTATAGCACAGCGATAGAAGTAACCCAGTATGTCAGCAGACAGGTGGTTTTTCTTCAGTGTTCTCAAGAAAAAGAGGAGCTGATGTTCCTTCTTGACCAGGCTGGAGATGTTGGTTGACCAGGACAGATTCTCAGAGATATGGGTCCCCAGGAACTTGAAACTGGAGACCCGTTCAACAGCCGTGCCATTTAAGTGGATGGGGTCATGGGTGTCTCTCTTCTCCTTCCTGAAGTACACAATGATCTCTTTTGTTTTGCTGGTATTCAGGAGCAGGTTATTGTCAGTACACCACACAGGTGCTTTACCTCCTCCCTGTAGTCAGAATCATCGTTGTCACTGATGAGACCGATCACTGTGGTGTCATCAGCAAACTTGATGATGGAGTTGGATCTATTCCTAGGCATTCAGTCATAGGTGAAAAGGGAGTATAGGAATGGGCTCAGCACACATCCCTGTGGAGTGCCAGTGTTGAGTATGATGGTGGTGGAGCAGTTATTTCCTGATCTAACATGCTGGCGTCTGTTGGTCAGAAAGTCCATGATCCAGTTACAGATAGAGTTACTAATTCCAAGATCCTCAAGTTTAGTGATCAACTTGGAAGGAATGACTGTATTGAATGCTGAGCTGAAGTCAACAAACAGCATTCTTGCATAAGTATTCTTGTTGTCCAGGTGTGAGAGTATACAGTGACGTGCTGTGGATATAGCATCCTCTGTGCTCCTCTTGCTTTGATAGGCAAATTGGTCAGGATCCAATGTGGGGGGCAAACTTAACTTGAGGTGTGCCAGGACCAGTCTGTCATGGATGAGATTTGCAGATAGCTGGAACTTATAAATAAACGAGCAACTGGCTTGATCCCAAACTAAGGAGCTATTAGGTGAGCCCTATAAAACCCTAAGAGCTCTCCCTGACTGCTATGCACATACAAGGGTCTCGATGGTAGACGATTGCATGCCCACGTACATAAGCCTGTGTGACACCTGAAAACCCTATAATAGTGACGGGACACGACCACCGGCTCCCTGCACTTAATACGGAGGGAGTCAGGGTCACCTAGAATCAAGCCAGCAAGCAAACACAATAAAGTAAAGGACTTATCTGAGCAAACAGCAGACACAGCCTGCAGCAGTGAACACTGCATCTAGGAAGTAGTCTGCCAGACCTTCTCACAGAAGTGGCGGTGACAGTACCCCTCCCTCTACGGTTGGACTCCGGACACTCATAGCCCACCTTCTCAGGATGAGACCTATGGAAATCCCTGATAAGAAGAGTGGCCTTAATGTCCGCCACTGGGACCCACATCCTCTCCTCAGGACCATAACCCTCCCAATGAACGAGGTACTGGAGAGAACCGCGGATAATGCGAGAATCCACAATCCTAGAGACCTGAAATTCAAGATTACCATCAACAATAATCGTAGGAGGAGGCAAAGAGGAGGGTACAGTGGGTTGGACATAAGGTTTTAATAGAAACTTGTGAAAAACATTATGGATCTTCAAGTCTGAGGAAGATCAAGATGGAAGGTAAAGGGATTGATGACGGACACGATCTTGTAAGGCCCAATAAACTTAGGACCCAACTTCCAGGAGGGAACCTTCAGTTTGATATTCTTTGTGGACAACCACACCAGATCACCCACATTCAGGTCCGGACCAGGCACACGTCTCTTATCCACCACACGCTTATATCTCTCACTCATCCTCTTCAGATTACCCTGAATCTTTTGCCTAATAAATCACAAAGACGAGGAAAATCTCTCCTCATCAGGTAAACCAGAAGACCCCTCTCCAGAGAATGTCCCAAACTGCGGATGAAACCCATATGCACCAAAAAATGGTGACTTAGCAGAGGACTCCTGGCGACGGTTATTTAAAGCAAACTCAGCAAGGGACAAAAAATAATACCAATCTTCCTGATTCTCCACCACAAAACAGCGCAGATATGTCTTCAGATTCTGATTGACACGTTCGGTCTGACCATTCGACTGCGGGTGAAAAGCAGAAGAGAACGACAACCGAACCCCCAAGCGAGAACAGAAGGTCTTCCAGAATCTGGAAACAAATTGTGTGCCCCTATCAGAAACGATGTCTGAAGGGATGCCATGCAATTTAACAATATGATCAACAAACGCTTGCGCCAGCGTCTTAGCATTGGGTAACCCAGGAAAGGGAATGAAATGTGACATTTTGCTAAAACGGTCCACTACCACCAGAATCACAGTCTTACCCGAGGAACGAGGGAGGTCCGTAATGAAGTCCATGGACAGATGCGTCCAAGGACGGGAAGGAATGGGTAACGAGAGGAGAGAACCCGATGGCCGTGAATGAGGGACCTTGGCACGAGCGCAAGTCTCGCATGCTGCCACAGAAACCCTCAACCGTCTTACGAAGAGCCGGCCACCAGAATCTCCGAGCAATGAGATCCACTGTGGCTCTACTCCCCGGGTGCCCAGCAAGGACAGTATTGTGGTGCTCCTTAAAAACCTTGTGTCGTAAAGCAAGAGGCACAAACAACCTCCCAGGAGAACAAAGATCAGAAGCCTCTGCCTGGGCTGCCTGAACCTCTGCTTCCAAATCAGGATAAAGAGCAGAGACAACCACCCCTTCAGACAAAATGGGACCCGGGTCTTCAAAGTTCCCCCCTCCCGGAAAACAACGTGACAGGGCATCTGCCTTCACATTTTTAACCCCAGGGCGGAACGTAACCACAAAATTAAACCTAGAAAAGAACAACGACCATATGGACTGTCTCAGGTTCAGACGCTTGGCCGATTCCAAGTAGGCTAGATTCTTATGGTCGGTAAACACAGTAATAGGGTGTCTGGCTCCCTCTAACCAATGGCGTCATTCCTCAAAAGCTAATTTGATGGCCAACAACTCCTTATCTCCCACATCATAATTTCTCTCTGCAGATGATAGTTTCCTTGAGAAAAAGGCACACGGTCGCCATTTGGCAGGAGAGGGACCCTGAGACAAGACCACACCCACCTCAGAAGCATCCACCTCAACAATAAAAGGTAGAGAGACATCATGTTGTACCAAAATGGGAGCGGAAGCAAAACTCTCTTTGATACTAGAAAAGGCTTTAAGCGCATCTAACGACCACGAGGAAAAATCCACCTCCTTTTTAGTCATATCAGTGAGTGGCTTAACAACAGAGGAATAATTCAAAATGAACTTTCTGTAATAATTGGCAAAAAACGCATCAGCGCCTTCTGATTCTCAGGAATCTCCCAATCAAGCACAGAGCAGACTTTCTCAGGGTCCATCCAAAAACCAGAAGCGGAGAGAAGAAAACCAAGAAATGTAATCTCCGGAACCGCAAACACACATTTTTCCAGTTTAGCGTGCAATTTATTCTCCAGCGGAATCAGCAAGACCTGACATAGGTGGTGCTGTCCTGATGAGTCTTGAAATCAGGAGAAAAAATCAAAATGTCATCTAGATACACCAGTACAAATTTCCCCATTAAATGATAAAAAATGCTGTTCACAAAATGTTGGAAGACGGCCAGAGCATTCATCAAAGCAAAGGGCATGACCAAATTCTTGAAATTACCCTCAGGGGTATTGAAGGCCGTCTTCCATTCGTCCCCTTGCCTGACCCTGACTAGGTTGTATGCCTCTCTTAAATCCAACTTAGAAAAAACTTTAGCCCAAACAATCTGGTTAAACAGGTCCAGGATCAGAGGAAGCAGATATGGGTCACAAATTGTGATTCGGTTCAGCTCCCTGAAATCCAGACAAGGTCTTAAAGAAGCATCTTTTTTCTTAACAAAAAAAACAAAACAGCGGCAACAGGTGACTTTGAGGGTCGGATGTGTCCCTTTCTCAGGCTCTTAGAGATATAAGTACGCATAGCGACCCTTTCAGGTTGGGAGAGATTGTATAGACGTGATTTTGACAGCTTGGCGCCTAGGATGAGATTAATAGGGCAGTCGTACTCCCGGTGAGGGGGCAACTCCTGGACGCCACTCTCGGAAAACACATCCGAAAATTCAGAGAGAAAAGATGGCACAGTCTTGGTAGAAACCTCTGAAAGAGATGCCGTGAGGCAATTTTCTCTGCAAAACTCACTCCAACCATTTATTTGCCTTGCTTGCCAATCAATGGTGGGATTATGTTTAGTGAGCCAGGGTAGCCCCAACACAAGAGTAGTAGGTAATCCGTTTAAAACGAAACATGACATATCCTCAACATGAGCGTCACCCACAGTCAAACGGATATTGTGAACTATGCCCTTTAACGATCTTTGGGAAAGTGGAGCGGAATCGATAGCAAAAGCAGGTATATCCTTTTCCAAAGTGCATACCTGGAAACCATGCGTTGTTGCAAATTGATTATCAATGAGATTGACAGCTGCTCCACTATCTACAAAAATCTCACTAACAATGTTCTTGCTGTCTAGCGCCACCCTGGCAGGTAGGAGAAAACTGGAACTACAAGCAAACAGCAAACCTTCAATTTCCGCATCAACCTTGCCAATAGTAGCAAATGGAAAGTTTTTAGAGTTTTTTTTTTTGTTTTGTTTTTATTACCCTCAGAAAATTTCATGAATCTCCTAGAGGGGCAAACATTAGCTAAATGATTTATACCCCCACAGCAGAAACAAACCCTCCTCTGAGAGCTGAATCCTCTACTATCAGAGGCAAGCAAACCCAGGTGCATGGCCTCCTCTTCAGAGGGGATTGAGACAGACTGCACACTGAATGAGACAGCCCCACTGTCCTTGGGCTGAATATGACAGGAAAGAGTAGTCTCATCTCTCTCTCTAAGAAGCCTGTCAATACGAACAGCTAGAGACATGGCTGACTCTAAGGACGCTGATCTCTCATGAAAAGCGAATGCATCTTTCAATCTTTCCGAAAGACCATGGCAAAATTGACTTCGGAGTGCAGCATCATTCCAACCAGTATCAGCTGCCCATCTCTGAAATTCAGAACAATATATCTCTGCGGCCTGTTTACCCTGGAATAAAAAACGCAATTTAGATTCAGCCAGAGCAATATGATCCGGGTCATCATATATCTGCCCCAGGGCTACAAAAAATTAATCCACCGATCGGAGGGGCCGTGCCCCCACTGGCAGCGAAAAGGCCCAAGACTGAGCATTATCCCTGAGCAGCGAGATGATGATCCCCACCCTCTGCTCCTCATCACCAGAGGAATGGGGAAGTAGGCGAAAATTGAGTTTGCAAGCCTCTCTAAAGCGAACAAAATTCTCACTACCCCCGGAAAACGTATCCGGAAGCGAGATCTTAGGTTCGGAACAAACTCCATGAACGCCAGCAGAACCGGTCACCTGAAACTGAGACACAGTTTCACAGAGATTTGCAGATAGCTGGAACTTATAAATAAACGAGTGACTGGCCTGATCCCAAACTAAGGAGCTATTAGGTGAGCCCTATAAAACCCTAAGAGCTCTCCCTGACTGCTATGCACATACAAGGGTCTCGATGGTAGACGATTTCATGCCCACGTACCTAAGCCTGTGTGACACCTGAAAACCCTATAATAGTGAGGGGACACAACCACGACTCCCTGCACTTAATACGGAGGGAGTCAGGGTCACCTAGAATCAAGCCAGCAAGCAAACACAATAAAGTAAAGGACTTATCTGAGCAAACAGCCTCCAGCAGTGAACACTTCATTTAGGAAGTAGTATAAACCGCAAAGTGAGGCAGTATGGGAGGGAATATAATGGAAGACGATTATGTCTAAATAAGTGACAGCTGGCAGAAGGAAAGGAGAAGAGAAAGTGAAACCAAAATAAAGAAAATCATACAAGACGTAGAGAAGAACGTCTGCCAGATCTTCTCACAGAAGTGGCGGTGACACAGTCGCTCAAAGCACTTCATAACTATAGGCGTGAGTGCTACAAGGCGGTAGTCGTTCAGGCAAGTTGGTGATGAGTGTTTCGGCACTGGCACAATGAAGGTGGTCTTGAAGCATGCTGGTACTGCTGCCTGGGCAAGCGACAGGTTGAATATGCCAGTAAAAACACCTGCAAGCTGCTCAGCACATGCTCGAAGCACACATCCAGGAATTCCGTCAGGACCAGCAGCCTTGCGAGCGTTGATACTGCTCAGTGCGTTATGGACATCCATGATGGTGAGAGTGAAGGTATGGCAGTCATCAGAGGGTATGTTTTTCGCAGACTTTTCCTTGTTGTCCTTGTCAAAACGAGCGTTAAAGTTCATTTAGCTAATTGAGGGAGGCCACATTCATGGCTATCTGTGTGGAATTACTGGGCTTATAGTCAGAGATCGCCTGAATGCCCAGCCACATGTGACATGGGTCGGAGTTAACAAAGTGTTCCTCCACCTTCAGCTTATACCTGTGCTTGGCCTTCTTGATGCCCCTCTTCAGGTCTGCCCTGGACATACTGTATATGTAAAAGAAGGTCTCGTCTGCACTAGATTCGTGCGGCGAGCCAATGGATATAAGGTGCAAATCACAACCCGAGCTTGGATACGAGATATTTTATTTTGAAAATAAAAAATCTCGTATCCAAGCTCGGGTTGTGATTTGCGCCTTATGTCCATCGGCTCGCCGCACAAATCTAGTGCAGACGAGACCTTCTTTTACATATTCAAATACCCTCTGCTGCCCCGGCCCCTTCCTCCGCCTCTGGAGGAACGTTGGCACCTGCCGCCCAGCAAACAGAGGATGTACCACCAACAACACCACCTCCATCACCAAGCATCTCAACCATGTCACACAGAAGCGTTCAGCTCTTCATCCCACAAACCTTTGAAAGAAAGCGTAAATTCCCACCTACCCACCCTCGATCCCTGGCCCTGAGTGCCAGCATTTCTAAACTACTGGCCTTTGAAATGCTGTCATTCAGGCTGGTGGAGATGGACAGCTTCAAACAGCTCATGTTGCTTGCTGTCCCACAGTACGTCGTTCCCAGCCGCCACTACTTCTCCAGGAGAGCCGTGCCCTCCCTGCACAACCAAGTATCGGATAAAATCAAGTGTGCACTGCGCAACGCCATCTGTGGCAAGGTCCACCTAACCACAGATACGTGGACCAGTAAGCACGGCCAGGGACACTATATCTCCCTAACTGCACACTGGGTAAATGTAGTGGTGGCTGGGCCCCAGGCGGAGAGCTGTTTGACGCACGTCCTTCCACTGCCAAGGATCGCAGGGCATCATTCTTTGCCTCCTGTTGCCTCCTCTTCCTACTCGGCTTCCTCCTCCTCTTCTACCACCTTCTCATATGGTCAGCGACAGACCTTCACCACCAACTTCAGCACAGCCAGGGGTAAACGTCAGCAGGCCGTTCTGCAACTGATATGTTTGGGGGACAGGCCCCACACCGCGCAGGAGTTGTGTCGGGGTATAGAACAACAGACCGACGAGTGGTTGCTGCCAGTGAGCCTCAAGCCCGGCCTGGTGGTGTGCGATAATGGGCGAAATCTCGTTGCAGCACTGGGACTAGCCGGTTTGACGCACATCCCTTGCCTGGCGCATGTGCTGAATTTGGTGGTGCAGAAGTTCAATCACAACTACCCCGACATGTCAGAGCTGCTGCATAAAATATGGGCCGTCTGTGTACGTTTCCGGCGTTTTCATCCTGCCGCCGCTCGGCTGTCTGCTCTACAGCGAAACTTTGGCCTTCCCACTCACCGCCTCAAATGCAACGTGCCCACCAGTTGGAACTCCACCTTGCACATGCTGGAGACTGTGCGAGCAGCAGCAGGCCATAGTGGAGTTTCAGCTGCAGCACGCACGGGTGAGTCGCAGTGCAGAACAGCACCACTTCACGACCAATGACTGGGCCGCCATGCGAGACCTGTGTGCCATGTTGCGCTGTTTCGAGTACTCCACCAACATAGCCAGTGGCGATGATGCCGTTATCAGCGTTACAATACCACTTCTATGTCTCCTTGAGAAAACACTTAGGGCGATGATGGAAGAGGATGTGGCCCAGGATGAGGAGGAGGAAGAGGGGTCATCTCTAACACTTTCAGGCCAGTCTTTTAGAAGTGGCTCAGAGGGAGTTTTTTTGCAACAACAGAGGCCAGTTACAAATTTGGCCAGCCAGGGCCCACTACTGGAGGACAAAGAGGAAGAAGATGATGAGAAGAAGGAGGATGGGGATGAAGCATGTTCACAGCGGGGTGGCACCCAACGCAGCTCGGGCCCATCACTGGTGCGTGGCTTGGGGGATACGGAGGACGCAGACGATACGCCTCCCACAGAGGACAGCTTGTCCTTACCTCTGGGCAGCCTGGCACACATGAGCGACTACATGCTGCAGTGCCTGCACAACGACAACAGAGTTGCCCACATTTTAACGCGTGCTGACTACTGGGTGGCCACCCTGCTGGATCCCTGTTACAAAGACAATGTGCCATCCTTAATTCCCTCACTGGAGCGTGATCGGAAGATGCGCAACTACAGGTGCATGCTGGTAGACGCGCTCCTGAGAGCATTCCCGACTGACGCCGGGGGACAAGTAGAAGCACAAGGCGAAGGCAGGGGAGGAGGAAGAGGTCGCCAACGCAGTGTGTCAGCGCCAGCACCTCAGAAGGCAGGGTTAGCATGGCCGACATGTGGAAAAGCTTTGTCACCTCGCCGCAACAACCGGCCCCAACTGCGGGTTCGGGGTCAAGTTCGGGTCAAGTTCGGGTCCCGAACCCAAACTTTTTTTTCAAGTTTGGACGAACCTGCCGAACCTGAACATCTAGGTGTCCGCTCAACTCTACTTGACGGGTTTCGTTTTTTAGATAGGGTCACTTTTATGGAGTTTCTACTCTAGGGATGCATCAGGGGTGCTTCAAATGGGACATGGTGTCAAAAAAAACAGTCCAGCAAAACTGCCTTCCAAAAACCGTATGGCATTCCTTTCTTTCTGCTCCCTGCCGTGTGCCCGTACAGCGGTTTACGACCACATATGGGGTGTTTATGTAAACTATAGAATCAGAGCCATAAATATTGAGTTTGGTTTGGCTGTTAACCCTTGCTTTGTAACTGGAAAAAAAAATGGAGAATCTGCCAAAAAAGTGAAATTTTGAAATTTTATCTCTATTTTCCATTAATTCTTGTGGAACATCTAAAGGGTAAACTAAGTTTATAAAATCAGTTTTGAATACCTTGAGGGGTGTAGTTTATAGAATGGGGTAATGGGTGGTTTCAGACCTGAACTGGTCCCCAAAAATTGGGTTTTTGAAATTTTCTGAAAAATTTCAATATTTGCTTCTAAACTTCTAAGCCTTGTAACATCTCCCAAAAATAAAATATCCTTCCCAAAATGATCCAAACATGAAGTAGACATATGGGTATTGTAAAGTAATAACTATTTTGGAAGTATTACTATGTATTATAGAAGTAGAGAAATTGAAACTTGTAAATGTGCAATTTTTAAAAAAAAAATTGTAAATTTGGTATTTTTTTATAAATTAAAATTTATATTTTTTACTTTATTTTACCAGTGTCATGAAATACAATATGTGACGAAAAAACATTCTCGGAATGGCCTGGATAAGTCAAAGCGTTATCACCACTTAAAGTGACACTGGTCAGATTTGCAAAAAATGGCCTGGTCCTTAAGGTTAAATAAGGCTGTGTTCCAAAGGGGTTAATGACTATTGTGTGTGGCAGCAGCAATCTATATTTTTAGCACAACCTGTGCTAAATGGCTAAAACTTTACAGACCCCAAAGTCCTTCTAAGGAATATTGAGTGTAGCAGCAATATCTGATTTTAGCGCATCCTGCGCTAAATAGCGTACAATAGTAAGGCCGCTGCAGACAGCAACACTAGCTGCGCCACATCTCCAGTCTAAAGTGTGCACATCCCCAAAAAAATCGGTGACATACAGTGTACTTTGTCAATAGATGTGTCCGCTTCTGACAGTAACATTACCAGTGCCACATCTGCAGTGTAACGTGTTCACTTCAAAAATGTATCTGTGACATACAGTGTACTTTTTCAATAGACGGTATCCAATTCTGACAGTGACATTACCAGGGGCACATCTGCAGTGTAACGTGTGCAGTTCAAAAATGTATCTGTGACATACAGTGTACTTTGTCAATAGACGGTGTCCGATTCTCACAGTGACATTACCAGGGGCACATCTCCAGTGTAACGTGTGCAGTTAAACAAAAATGTATCTATAAGATACAGTGTACTTTTTTGCGTAGACGCTGCAGACAGTGACATTACCGGTGGTACCTCTCCTGCATAACATTTCCTCATCCAAAATACCTGTGACATTCCCTGTAATTTTTCATTAGCCGCTGGTGACAGCATTGACATTATCTGAGGGATATCTCTTGTGTGACGTTTCCACATCCCAAATACCTTTTTTAATTTGTTTGCGCATATAATTCCAAATCCTACGCTACTGTACGTGTGACAGACTTTCAATCATATATAACATTTAATATGAAGAAGGCGAGCAGTAAGGGATGGGGCAGTGGCCGTAATGCTAATGGTGCATGCAGAGGCCGTGGCCCTGGGCGCGGTGAAACTGTGCCTTCTGCCTGAGCACAAGAAAAGCAATCATCAGATTGCAGCAGATAATGCTTCCAGTCGGTTATGCACCACTCTGTCTTCCACCAAGTCCAGTCTCAGTAGCCAAGACTCTGCTCAACCCAATCCTTACCCCGATCCTCCTTCCTCTCACCATTTAGAGTCTGGGCAAACAAGTGATCCCACACTCGGATACTCCGAGGGGCTCTTTTCAGCGCCATTCCTTGATTTGTCCTTCTCGCCAAGCACACTTGAAGAGGGACAGATCTTGTGCCCTGATTCCCAAACCCTTTAGCATCCACAATCACAAGAAGATGACGGTGGGGAACGGCAATTACTGTTTAATGAGGTGGATGATAATGAGACACAGTTGCCAATAACTCAACGGCAATTACTGTCTCAAGAGGTTGCTGAAGAGGATGAGACACAGGTAACATTCACTGAGGTAGTGGTTAGGTCAACAAGTCAGGAGGATGATCAGAGTGAGGAAATGAAAGAGGAGGTGGTAGATGATGAAGTCACTGACCCAACCTGGGAAGGTGGAAAGCCGAGCGAGGGCAGCAGTACAGAGGGGGAAGGATCTGCTGCACCGCAACAGGCTGGAAGAGGCAGTGGGGTGGCAAAACAGGCCCGCAACTGTTCCCCGGAGCTCCCCCTTGCGGAAATCTCCCTTGCCAAGGGGTAGGTGTTCCGCAGTCCTTTTTTGAGGAAAGTGCGGACGACAAAAGAATTGCAATTTGCAACCCGTGAACACTAGCAACCTCACCACCACCAGCATAATCTGCCACATGGTATCAAAGAACCGTAATGGGCCGAATACCTGGGTCCACAATCTGTGTCTGCCGGTCACACCACTGCCTCCTCTTACCCTTTGTTACGTGTTGGCCAATCCCCTGTCGAGGGCGCAGGCCTGGATGCCTCCCGCCCTTCACCTGGACCTTCGCAAGCACCATCAGCGACCACATACACTTCCGTGTCCCAGTGCAGCGTATAAATGTCCTTACCCCAGGCATTTGAACGCAAGCACAAATACCCAGCCACCCACCTACAGGCCATAGCACTAAATACGCAGCTTTCCAAATTAATGGCCCTGGAAAGGTTGCCATTTAGGCTTGTGGACACTAAGGCCTTCCGCAGCCTGATGCCGGCGGCTGTCCCACGTTACGCAATCCCCTAGCTGCCACTATTTTTCAAGGTGTGCCGTGCCCGCCTTACACCAACATGTGTCCCGTCACATCACATGTGCCCTGACCAACGCAGTAACTGGGAAAGTCCACTTAACCACGGACACATGGACAAGTGCATTTGACCAGGGACGCTACATTTCCCTGACGGCACACTGGGGGAATGTTTGGAGGCCTGGAGCCAGTCGTACCCTGGGATGGCACAGGTGCTACCGATGCCAAGGATTGCGAGCCCTACGTTGATCAGGGTTTCTGCCAGCACCTACTTTAGTGGCTCCAACCCCCACTTCTCTTCCGCCTCCTCCTCCACTTCCACCTCCGAATTATTCTCGTGCAGCACCAGTCAGTCATCAGTCGGCAGCTGGAAGCAGTGTAGCACTGCAGTGGGGAAGTGGCAACAGGCTGTGCTGAAGCTGATATGCTTAGGGGACAAACAGCACACCGCTGCAGAGCTGTGGCAGGGGATAAGAGACTAGACTGAGCTGTGGGTCTCGCCACTCAACCTAGAACTAGGCATGGTTGTGTCTGATAATGGCCGTAACTTGGTGGCGGCTTTGTAGCTAGGCAAGCTCACACACATCCCATGCCTAGCCCACATCTTAAACTTAGTGGTTCAGCGGTTTCTACAAGCCTATTCCTACTGGTGAAGGTGCGTCGCGTGTATTCACATTTCCACAAGTCATCGACAGCTTCAGCCAGTCTGTCAACGCTGCAGCAGCGTTTGAAATTGCCAGCTCATCGGCTGTTGTGTGACGTGAGCGCTGGAACTTAACATTATACAGTACATGCTGGCCAGGCTTTGTGAGCAGCAGAGGGCAGTAGTGGAAAACAAGCTGCAACATGGTCGTCGCCTTTCCAGTCAGCTTCCGCTATTCACAAGCAAGGAGTGGGCATGGATGTCTGACCTCTGTGAGGTTTTAAGAAACTTTGAGGAATAAACACAGATGGTGAGATGCGATAACGCTATTATCAGCGTAACAATCCCAATTCTGTGTCTACTCAAAAGCTCGCTGCTTACAATTAAGGACGACGCTTTTCATGTGGAACAGGTGGAAATGGGTGAAAACATTACACAGTGTGATAGCCAGACCACCCTCAGTTCGTCTTCTCAGTGCGAATTGGACGATGAAGAAGAGGAGGAGGAGGAGCAGGAGATGGTTGCCTTCGCTACAGAGGATAGTACCCATGGAAGTTTAATTCCATCTGTTCAGTGTGGGTGGGAAGAAAAGGAGGAAGAGGATGAGGAGTTTGCATTCCTTTGGTGGAGAGGACGAGCAAAACGGTGCAATACCAGAAGATCCTTGTTGAAAAATTGCTCCAAAAATTTCCATCTGACAACGCTGGCGGCAGAGTCCGTAGTTCCTTGGCCAACTGAGGAGGGGAGACAAGGGGAACATACAGCAGTTCCAACAGAGGCAGGGCAACACTCTCCAAAGCCTAGGACAGTTTCCCCCATTTCCACATGCAAAGTGTCATCGCAAATTGTGAGCAGCAAGCTTTTGAGTAGACATAGAATCCCTGACTCACCATAGGTCAGTCAGGGATTCTAGCATATGTTTAGTTAGAGCCCAGCCGGGTAGGTGTTTGTTTTGTATTATGTTTGTTTTGTTGAGGTGCCAAATAAAAGCGATGCTTGGACCTTAAACTTGGTGTCTGGCGAAGATACTGGTGTGAATTATCCCCGGAGAAGAGCTAATCACCCACAGGGCACTGCTCTGTTGCAGTTATTTATTGTGAAAGCGTATAGGAGCATATTTCAGTAAAATAAGAAAAAGTTAGTGCTGTTCAGACAAAGTGTCAGGTTCTCAGTTCTCAGCCAAGCGTATACCAGCCCCCCAGGCTGTAACACGGTCAGTCCAGGCTATTTCCCAGCCTTGTGGTTTTTTCAGCCTAGCCCGGCTGGAACCACACATCCAGAGCCCTACCCGGCCTCTGTTTGCAACCACGCCCCCCCGACTGACAGTCTGGGATGGGCTTTTACTCCCCAGTAATGATCCCAGGTGATTACACCTGGGGATCCCTCATGCTAGGGAAAACCTGCCCTGTAATGGGAGGGGTGGATTGGCAGCTCCCTCTTCCAACCTAGCTCCCAATCCAAGTAAAACCCAGCCCTTAAATACTAAACAAAATAGCTCCAGCAACTATGCCTTGCTGAAGCCAGCACCACTCTGGAACTTTACTTATCTCACCCAGTTGAGGAACCTGGATGAGATATACCCCTTCCAGGATCCTTATTAACTTTAGCGTTCACATCACCACATACCCCCCCTTTGTTCAAACCTGTGGGGGTGAACACTTGCACCAACTGGATGCTCGCGACAGGGCATCCATCTTATCCTACAAAGTTCTGCCTCAATGTTCCCCCTGGAATGTGTGGTCAGTATCACCTTTTTACCCTTATTCTGCCCTGCCCAGGCCAGCCAAGTTTGGTTTGTCAACAATACTGGCTTTCTACCTAGTAGAAAATATCTAAGGGACTCGAGTGCCCATCTAATGGCCTGACACTTTTGTTTTACTCTCTGGTCTCGCTCTCTTTGTTTCTTTGGTTCTCGCCCATGCCCTTCCAGGAACCTCTACTTTGTAACCATCCCTTTTTTTCTATTTTTTTCAGCATTTCTGCTTCTAGTCTTGCTAGCTTTGCAACAACCATAAGTTCCACTTTGGAGTTTATCCTTTACTTCAGCAGTTGTTTCCTTAGCTTTGGCGGCAGTTTCAGAGTCTTCTGCTTCCTCAGTGACTTTTTCCACTTTGTCAGATTCTCCTTCAGCCATTTCTTTGATCTCTGCAACATCTGAGGATTTGTCCCACTCCAAGTCATCGGCCTTAGCTCTTTCAGCTGCTGTCTCTTTGTTGTCTGCACTCACTTTGTGAGCCTTCTCATCCTTCTCGGACAGGGTATTGTATACCGGCCCTCTTAACTTCTTCTTTTCCTTCTTATTAAGGTTGGAGGTACTGGGAACACCGGGGTCTTTAACAGACTCCTTGTCTTCTGGCATTCCATCCAGAGGGTCAGCCAGGACATTACTCTCCCTTTGTGCAGGATTCATGAGAACCATCCCACAGGATCTACATACTGGTCATCCATCTCCTCGTACTTCTTCCCCATCAGGCTGCTGGCTATTTGGAAGGCCTTGTAGGCAGAGGGAACGTCTTTCAGGACCAGGTCCTGGCTACCCACTGCCATGAGTCTCTTGGCGTCTGCATCCACATAAGCCCGATCAACGGGTTCAGCAGAAACATATTCTATCTTCTCTGCCTCGGTCGGCACCTCAACGCCACCATCTCCAGACTGCTTCTTTACACCCTCTCGGCTTAGACTTCTTGGCATCTTTCAGAGGACTCTCCTCTTCAGGTTTCTCATTTTCCTTTGATTGAGCCAACCTATCATCTAGAGAAGCTTTTGCCTCTAACTTTTCAAGCTTAGTCCTCATTTCTTTGACCTGCTGCTCGAGAGCACGCCTAGACGTCTCCAACTCACAGACGTTCTTCCCGCCGTCATCCTTTGAGCTCATGAGATCCTCTATCTTTGCTCTAAGTTGCTTGTTCAGCCTCGCCAATTCATCTCGAGCCTCAAGCGCTTCTTCAAGGGCCCTAGCCAGAGAAAGGGACCTTGGTCTCTTTTTTCCGAGCATCAGCCTCCGCTTGGTCACGTTCTTCGGCATATCGGGCCGAGATGTATTTCTCTTCAGCCAGGAGCCAATCAAACTTCTTCTGTTTCTTCTCAGATTTTTGCACCAGCTTGTTGGAAGTGCCCCACTATTTGGCCTCCTGTTCCAGCTGCTCCTCGCTCTGCTCTGTTGCAGCAGACATAGGAGTACCCCCATTCTCTTTTGGACACCCTGTGGAGGTACCACCCAGGGTCCCTTCAAGCACTTTGTCTGTGTCTACTGTAGTCTTTGGTGTCTTTATGGATTATTTACTCTTCTCCTGAATATTAGGCAGTAGACCCTTCAGTTCACTCGTCTCTTTCTGGGTCTCCTCCTTTGATCGTTCTATAGCCTTCTTCAGTGGCTCTGTGAAGACCGCTAGTCCCTTCTCTAATGCATCCAGGGATGACGTAGAGCGAGCGGAACCATCTTTAAGTGAGCAGCTGTACTGACCTTCCGGGTCAACTTTAACTGTCTGGATCTTGGCCTGAGACACTACGCTGCCGTTTCCCCCCTTAACTCTCGTCTTGTCAGATATAACTATCTTCTGGTCGCTATTACTAACCCCCTTTATTTTGCAGGATTTTGACATGGTAGGCTCACTCTCTGAGTCGCTATCAGTCACAGCATATACGTCACCCATACCGCTCGTGTCATTAGTTATCCTGACCGCTAGGAGTGTTGATGAGCTCATTCCCACCTGGGCCATTTCCTTATTACCCATAGAACACTGTGGAGACTGCTTAATCCCACCTGATACGTGTGGTACACCCTCTAGCACTGTCACATTTTTCAAATTTTTACCAACAGAGGAAGCTTTTTCCCCAGTCACAGCCTGAAATGAAAATGGATTGACATCCTCAGACATTTCACAGGAATCCACATTACTTATATGCAATTCTTCAAACCTCCTCATCAAGTCATAAAGTTCTTCTTGAACAATACCAGATGAAGAAAATAAACCTTTATTATCACTAAATATTTTACCTAACTTCACACCTTCATCCGGAAATGCATTTAGCTTGACATCTTCCCTTAAAGGGACAGGTACACATTTTGCAGGAGTTGCATCACTGACTGCAGAAGTGTCTCCATTTCCTGACAACTCCCAAAGTGAGGGGAAAGCACCGCACAATTTCCTATCTGGCATGAGGGTATTGGCAACCCCAAGCTCATAAGTCCCAGTTCACACTGGTTTCTCACACTCTGTGAGAGCCACCGGATAGTCCTTCCTATCCGCACGAATATCCTGCACATTGTCCCCAACTACACATTCAATAATCGGAACAGTCTTAACCATTGGTGTCACTGGTTCCTCAGGCTTAGGAGGTGAGAGGTCTCCAGGGTCATCCCCTCCGAGGTCATCATCCTTCTCCTGGATAATAGGTACCTCCCACCTTGGATTCCTGGACATATCTCTCCTTACCATTGGACAATCAAGTGCACACTTTCCGAACCAATGGCATCTCCAGCAGCACTCTCTCTGACGCGGGACAGCTGCTCCCAGCAACGGCCTTATGGCTCATCCGGATATCATCTCTAGGATTCTGTAGACCCTTGCAGGGACCACTCGTACTCCTGAGAGCTGAACCGCTCTTCCGCTTTTTTTCTTCCCGACGGTTGCCCTTGGCAACGGCATATAGTCGCTTTACCTCCAACACTCCCGCCACGCCACCAGCCTCTTGGAATTTTACAAAGTGTCCAGGCCGCGTTGAGGACCCTCTCTTCAGCAAATGACTAGTTCTCCGTGGCCCTTGTTTTCCGCCAAACCAGAGCACAATTCACATGGGATGGCATCTTGACCCAAAACTTTTCCCTGAGACCCCTGAACAGAGTTTTGCAGCAACACAGTTCACTTAGCAAAAGAGCACAAAACCACACAGCAACAAATAAAAATAATAATATTTTTTTATTTTTTCCAGTCGGTCTCTGTACCTTAGGGTTTCTGGCCCTTTGAAACAACACAGCTTTTGCTTGCAGCACAGCAGTATTCAGCAGCAACTGCTCTTGCCGTTTGCACCACTTTGCCTCTTTTCAGCAGGGACTCCTGCCCGCATCCGACACCAATTGTAGGGGATTAGCTCTTCTCCGGGGATCATTCACACCAGTATCTTCGCCAGACACCAGGTTTAAGGTCCAAACATCGCTTTTATTTGGCACCTCAGTAAAAAAAAATATAATTCTAAACAAACACCTGCCCAGCTGGGCTCTAACTAAACATATGCTAGAATCCCTGACTCACCTATAGAGTGCTGTTCAGACACAGTGTCAGGTCCGGCTTTCTCAGCGAAGCGTATACCAGCCCCCCAGGCTGTAACACAGTCAGTCCAGGCTATGCCCCAGCCTTGTGGTTTCTCAGCCTAGCCCGGCTGGAACCACACATCCAGGGCCTCACCCAGCCTCTGTTTGCAACCACTCACCCAACATACAGTCTGGGATGGGCTTTTACTCCCCAGTAATGATCCCAGGTGATTACACCTGGGGATCCCTCATGCTAGGTAAAACCTGCCCTGGAATGGGAGGGGTGGATTGACGGCTCCCTCTACCAACCCAGCTCCCAATGCAAGTAAAGTCCGGCCCTTAAATACTAAACTACTAAACAAAATAGCTCCAGCAACTATGCCTTGTTGAAGCCAGCACCACTCTGGAACTTTACTTATCTCATCCAGTTAAGGAACCTGGATGAGATATACCACTCTTCCGGGATCCTTATTAACTTTAGCGTTCACATCACCACAGTTCCCATATACGCTTTTAACAGAAATAACTGCAACAGTGCAGTGCGTATATATTTTTCTTTTTTTAATTAAATAAATCCCTATACGCTTTCATCAGAAATAACTGCAGAAGTGACCTGAGAATATATATTTCTTGTTGGAATGAAATTGGCCACTACACACTTTAACTAGAAAACAATTAAATAGTGCAGTGCGTATATATTTTTCTTATTTTACTGAAATAGGCGACTATACGCTTTCACCAGAAAGAACTGCAACAATGCAGTGCATATATATTTGTCTTTTTTACTGAATTATACCCGTATACGCTTTAAACATTAATAGCTGCAGCAGTGTAGTGCATATATATTTTTCTTATTTTACTGAAATACGCCCTATACGCTTTCACCAGAATTAACAGCAAAAATGCACTGAGAATATATTTTTCTTTTTGTACTGTAATACGCCCCTATACGTTTTCACCAGAAATAACTGCAGCAGTGCAGTGCGTTTATATATTTTTTTTTTACTGAAATACGCCCCTATACGCTTTCACCAGAAAAACCTGCAACAGTGAAGTGCGTATATATTTATATTTTTTTACTGTTAGGGTACTTTCACATTAGCGGCAGGGGAGTGTCCGGCAGGCTGTTCTGGCGAGTGAACAGCCGGTCAGAACCTTCCTGCCGCTAGATCTCGTGTGCCCCCGGACTGCCACTCCGTCCCCATTGACTATTATGGGGGCGGGGGTGGAGTTCCGGTGGCAGCACGGCAGCGCACGGTGAGAGGCAGCAGCCGGACTAAAAGTACTGCATGCAGTACTTTTAGTCCGGCTGACTCTCGCCGTGTGCTGCAGTTCTGCCGTCGAAACTCCGCCCCCGCCCCCATTATAGTCAATGGGGACGGAGCGGCAGTCCGGGGGCACATGTGAACTTGCGGCAGGACGGATCTGACAGGTTGTTCACCCGCCAGACAGCCTGCCGGACTCCCCTACCGCTCGTGTGAAACTAGCCTAATACGCCCTTTTATGCTTTGACCAGAAATAACTGCAACAGTGCAGTGCGTATATATATTTTTCTTGTTGTACTGTAATACGCCCCTATACGCTTTCAACAAAAAAGGATCTCAGAGGCTACATTTGGGTAGTGTACCTCTTGGTGAGAGATGATTGACTACTAGATATGCCTCTATGATGCACTCAAAGATATTTTGCTCAGATCACGGACTTTGAGTGGGGGAAAATCATTAGATTGAGAGAAGCAGGATGGTCATTAGTACAAATTGCTTGCCATCTAAGCTGTTTTGACCTTGCTCTTAGGAGATGTTTGGATCAATGGTTACATGAGGGAATGCACACATGATGAACAGGCTCTGAAGGGCTCAGATAGAATGCCATTAAAGAGGATCATGTGATTCAACAGCATGCATGAGCAGCTTCCATGGTTTAGATTTCCACCATCCAAACACTGGTCTAACATTCATTACATGCCCTGCCTCTGCCTGGACCATTAGCAGGCACTTAGCAGAAGTAAATTTGGTATCAAGACACCCATTATGTGTCTTGCCATTAACAGCTAGCTACTGTTGCCTTTGTTTGTAGTGGTGTTGTGAGAAAGAAACTGGACTGCTATGGACTGGAAACATATTGGGGGTCATTTATCAAACTGGTATAAAGTAGAACTGACTTAGTTGCCTATAGCAACCAAACAGATTCATCCTTTAATTTCCCAAATGAGCTGTCCAAAATGAAAGGTGGAATCTGATTGGTTGCTATGGGCAACTAAGCCAGTTCTACTTCACACCAGTTTGATAAATGAACCCCATTGTCTATAGCGACAAAGGTTCTGTTTGAGATCCTATGATGGTCAGGTTCTAGCATGGAGGCCTCATGGTGAGTGGTAAATTTTACATTTGCTGTGGAGTGACACACTGCCCCAACTGCTGGTGTAATCATCTGGAAAGCCATCACATATAACAGTTGGTGATATGAGGGACACTAACAGCTCAGCAATATGTGCAGGTCATCCTAAAGTCATATATATTGCCTCTGATGGCAGGGCTTCCAACTGACATTTTTTAGAGGGATAATGCTTGCCTACACATAGCTAGGGTTTCCCCGGAATGTCTCCAACACTTCCTTGGCCTGCACAGTGGCCGGATTTATCTCCCATTAAGTATTTTTGGGGTTAGCTTTGATGCTAACGTCAGCACTCTTCGAGTGTGCAAGTTCTACAGGCCCAGATACAACATCTGCAGACAAATGTGCTACAGGATACCACATGGAAGCTTTATGCCATCATTCCCAGCCATAGTTCATCTTGCATTCAGGCTAGAATAGGCATAACAGACTATTACTAAAGATTCCTTTCAATTGTACATATATACTTTCCCTCTAATACATATATCATCATTGCATCATTGCATTAACATTTGAGTTTTTTATATGACTCCAACAACTCATTCTTGATGTTCTACTTTATTTGACAATGAGTTTACATATAACAACAGTATCAACAAAAAAATGAAACAAAAAGTTTGGAAAAATAAATTGCTTTAAGGCAGCCCCATGAGTCATAGACACAATGGACAGGAGGGGACCCTATTGACTTCTATGGGAGAGTTTTCTGGGCATGCTCTGTGACCTGTGCAGGGGTCATTGTATAAGGAATCAATAGATCAGCTCTGACAATCACCTATTGTGAATGGAGGATCCTGTCTTATCTCTACACAGAGGTGATCCCATTACAGGCAGGATTAAAATGACATATAAGCTGATAACTGCAGTAACAAAATCTGTACAAACCAAGAAGTTGTGCCAATTATTAGACATAGTGGCGAGTGCAAAAACTGCAGGATTTTTGGTTTTAGTTTAAATATAAAAAATGGCATCAAAACTTAAAAATAACATCATCAAAAATTATATTAAAATATGTTAAAAATAAAAAAGTGATTTAAACAGCAGGCCATTTTCTGATGACACATTCTCTTTAAGTGATATTACTTAAGGCTTCACAATTCCATTTCCTTGTCATTTTGTAAACTATTTGATTCACTATAGTATATTTATGTTTTGTCTGCTGGTTATCTTACTGGATTATGCTAAGCATGATAATGGAATGAATACAACTACCGAGCTAAACTTGTCACAATCATTTATGTAGCTGAGAGAAAAAAAATGTTTGCAATCCGCAAAAGAAAATGACAGTGAGTACTCATTGCTTTTTGATCTATTCCAGTCAGCTTTAATGAGGACCCACACCTTCTCCTGAATTATGTGTTTTAGTAACTACTTGCATTCCCCATATAATAGTTCCGGAGCATCTGTTCTTATGAATTTATGTTGTGCCATTCCTTTATTATTCCTGCTAAATGTTATGAATGAAGGTCCAGTTGGGTGTTATCAGTTAGGGGTGTGTTCCTGTACAGTCTGACATAGGCAGCAGTGATTGGATGGTGTCAGACTGTGCAGGGACACAACCCCAACTGGTAACACCTAGATGAACCCTTATTATGAATGGCAAGTAATTCATAGATCATTTTTGGCAGGAATAATAAAGGAATGGTACATCATAGAGTCATAAGAATATATGCTCTAGAACTGTTATTACATGTGGAGTGCAAGTAGTTACTAAAACAAATGTATTAGGAGACTTCATAAATTCTTCTCAAGGGGTAATCATTCATGATATGATACATATCTAGAGTACTGACTAAGCCAACAGTTATCATGTGCAGAGTTTTTTGGTGTCTATTTTAAATCTGTGTTTCCTTTGTGAGGTTGCACAAAATTTTTGATGCCATTGGTGCAATGACGGTGTCACCTTCCCTCCCTGGCTGCAGGGCTAAGCAATGGCAAAGCTGCGAGGGGGGGGCTGGCCACAGAAATGAGCGGAGGTTGAGAGCAAAACACAATTTTTATCAGGTGAATCATAGCTATGTATCTATGCAAACAGTTTGATTGGGAGGTCACTGGTGACATATATGCTTTAAAGGGAACCTGTTATGTTAAACATGGTGTATTAGATGGAGGCAGCATATTATAGAGCAGAAGGAGCAGAGCAGACTGATATAGTTTTATGGGAAAAGATTCAGTAAAACTTGTCATTTATTCCTTTATATTCCTGTTCATTCTGGGCTTTGATGTAAAGGAGGCGGTCCTATCAGTGATTGACAGCTACCTCTGTATACACAGTCATAGAGGGAAGGCTGTCAATCACTGATAGGACCACCTATGAATAAATTACAAGTTTTAATGAATCTTTTCCCATAAAACAATATATCAATCTACTCAGCTCCTCCTGCTCTATATCATGCTGTCTTAAGCTCAGACACCATTGTCAATTTGACAGGTTCCTTTAAGCTATTCAATATGACTGAAATCTATTTACTGCTATCCAACTCTTCTACTTGGCTACTACAGTATTCCATGTCATGTTAATTAGTGAATAGTTGTACTGTACATCATTACCGAACTGGGGTGCCTAGGGGCCACCAGTAAAATTTATTTTGGCGGCCCACCGTACGGATGCATTCAAATATTTCCTGCTCACACAGCAGCAAGATGCTATCAGAAGATTGAATATGGGGGTCCCTGCAACAACTTTGAGAAGGTAGGTCCAGGGGAGAAGAGGACACTGGTAGCTTTCCTCTATACCTAGAAGTCATCTCATCTCTGATCGTGTCTATAATAATAGACTGGGGAGTTTCGTTAGGTCCCGGGCTACTTGAGAAACCTTGGCGTGGTGCCCGGGCTTAGACATGTCCTACACCGTAGGATATGTTGACTAATCTCTCAATTTTAAAATCAGTTTGAGGGTTTAGTAAGACTGCAGAGTGCACCTGTTGTTGCTATTATTTTGTTATATTGTTATATTGATTATGACATCCACACAATTGCTATCTTGTGTAGGATGTCTACTGTGGTACTTGTGGTTCGCTGCGGGCATCCTCCACCGTATGCATTTTTGCTGTGGATCGCCATTAGCAACGGGCCACAAGTGCAGGATTTGCTCCCCTATATATATGCACGACTGCATGTGGGTTTGAGCACCTCCTGCTAATACCACGCTAGTCTTTTCAGTTTGTATATATAGAGATTCCTGGAGGTGTATAAACTCCAATTTAAATGTGCCTGTTTTCCATCTACAGGTCACATTTAGGTGCACCTGTGAGGCCTGGGCCTTATCAGCCAGTCTTGAGTGGGACTCGCAGACTCCTCCCTCCTCCCACTGCATGCATGGTTACATGCTGGAGGTAACTGGTGAGTTGTTTGTGAGTCGGCCTCATGCTCCTGTAATTTGCCCACTGGCTCCTGGTATTGCCCATACGGCACAGTTAGGAGAGTGTTAGGTCCCGGGCTACTTGAGAAACCTTGGCATGGTGCCCGGGCTTAGACATGTCCTACACTGTAGGATATGTTGACTAATCTCTCAATTTTAAAATCAGTTTGAGGGTTTAGTAAGACTGCAGAGTGCACCTGTCGTTGCTATTATTTTTTTATATTGTTATATTGATTATGACATCCACACAATTGCTACCTTGTGTAGGATGTCTACTGTGGTACTTGTGGTTCGCTGCGGGCATCCTCCACCGTATGCATTTTTGCTGGGGATTGCCATTAGCAACGGGCCACAAGTGCAGGATTTGCTCCCCTATATATATGCACGACTGCATGTGGGTTTGAGCACCTCCTGCTAATACCACACTAGTCTTTTCAGTTTGTATATATAGAGTTTTGTTAATAATCTATAAAAAAATTTATATGAACATAGGCTGGTTGAGGTGCTGTACACTGAATATATGTATGTAGTGCAGTAAGTCTACTGTGTTATGTGCCACTTGTGCAATGGTGGGGCCCACCTTACTCAGGGGCCCACCGGGGTATTCACCTGTATCCCTGTGGGCCAGTCCAAGCCTGCGTATTGTGTTTCAAGTGGGTACTCAGTGGCACTCTGTGTGCTAACATAAGAGACAGAATGATGTGTATGTCCAGCTCTGATATAGTTTTTTGGTCTCTTTTTTGGATAACTGGGCAAACATTGTACAAACTTATAGCAATTAACGATTTCCCCTAGGAGCCGAGTTGGCAGCACTTCACCAGGTGCTTATGCTGCTTAGTTCCAGTGGTTGGCAGGGATCTCATCACTTGCATCCCCAGCAATCAGCATTTATGTATTGTTGTTTTTGAAATGACAGTGACCTCGTAATCATTGGGATTCATTCAACTTTCTTAAAATCTCAGCATAAATATAGTGAACAACATGTTTTCTCATTTTAATCACATGAACACAGATTCTATACCTGCAAACCTGACAATTAAGTAGGGAAAAATCCTTATTTCTTTTAATAACAATGGCTAAAATAATCTTAGATTACCTGAAATCGTAAATGTCTTCACATCTATTTATAGACCGCATATGGTGCAAAATAATTTACCAAGCTTCAGGTAGCTGATTGTATCTGCTAGAGGCTTATTATTACAGCTTGATATTGCATATTCTGATTATGTCTATCAAAACTCCTAATACAGATAACTACCATAATAATTTAGTACTGTTACTGCTCATGCACACAAACATATTTTCTTTCCGTGTCCGTTTTTTGCGGACCGTATGTGGAACCATTGACTTCAATGGGTCCGCAAAAAAAATAAATAAATGAAATTACTTTGTGTGCATTCCGTTTCCATAAGTCTGTATTTCAGTTCCGCAAAAAAATTTAACATGTCCTATTATTGTCCGCATTACGGACAAGGATAGTACTGTTCTATTAGGGGCCAGCTGTTCCTTTCTTCAAAATGCGGAATACACACGTATGTCATCCGTATTTTTTGCGGATCCGTTTTCTGCGCCCCGCAAAATACATATGGTCGTGTGCATGAGCCCTTGCACAGTGCAATATTTTACAAAATAGTTTAATTATTTCCCTTTGTAGTGGACGATTCACATAATGCCCAAGACTGGTGAACCCCTAGGTATTTCCTCGAAGTTTTTTTCTGAAACTACTGTAACATATATGCGTATGTACATATGCAGAGCTAAGAGTCAACCTATATTACAATTTTATAGATATAGCCATAGATTTACCAATATAGAGTAAAATTTCCTCTTGAAAAATAGCACTTACAATATTTAGACATAGCTCATTTTAAAAATTATGTAGAATGCCTTTGGCTTCTGATTTCTACTTGTCACTCTTGTGTTTGATAATCTTAAAGAGCATCTGTCAGCATGATCAACCCTATTAAACCAGGCATACTGTGTGATGGTTAATTATGCTGATTAAAATTCTTATTCTCTTTTGTCTGTGTGTTGAAATTCTGCATAAATATTAGAGTTTTTATTTATATGCAAATGAGAAAGTTCAAGCACCAGGTGGCCTGACAGAGCCCTCAGAGCACTAGTTTTGTGCCCAGTGCTCTTCATCCCCCCCACTCTTTGTGTAAAGAAGAGGGAAGTTGCAAAAGTAGTGCTCCAAGGCCTTTGGCCAGGCCCTGGTGCTTGATTGTACTCATTTGCTTATAAATAAAAACAATATCTCTGAAGCAGTTCAATATACAAACAAAAGAAAGGTATTGTTTTAATCAGCATGATCAACTCTAATAGGCAGTATGGTTAAATACAGTTGTCCATGCTGACAGATGCTCTTTAAGGTTGAGGTCACCCCACATGAGATTTCGCGTGGGTTCTGCAATCAAGATGGCCACAAAAGCCTATTTGCGTACAAATTAATGAAGTGAGTGTTTTTTTTTTTTACTGCCATTTAAGGAAAAATTTATTCACGAAGAGCAAGGAAATTCGGCATTGCGGTGAATCAGATTTTTCTTGAAATTCAGATTGAAAACCACTTCAGTTACTTCGATTTGCTCAACACTAGCAGCCACCCATTGGATGTGTTGTGAATTACAGTCTGTCAAAGGTTTCACTAGCATGTTGCAATATTGTATTAAATTTGTTTTATGAGAAGTTGTATTCCAATTCCTCATAAAAAAACAGGACACTGGGGAAAACTCAGAAAATAAAATGTTGTACAGGACATATAAGGGCCAGCAATACTATAATTGGCCATCACTACTGTACTGGGGCAAAACTAATGTGTACAGACACCAAAGGGGCACAATTAATGTGTAAGATACTAAGAGGGCATTATATTGTGTAGGGGCATAAAAGGGTGGGGGCACTTTATTTGGATTGTCTCAGCTGTGTACAAAGAGGAAGAAAACTTGATTTTCAGGCTACCTTCTTCTAATACTCTGTGGTTCAGTGCTGGTACTGACATGTACACTGTAGACAATATTCATTTATATATTTTATTACTTTTCTGTAATACCATTGTAAAAACCTCTTCAGCATAGCATTATACAAATGGTCATAACTAGTGATGAGCGAGCATGCTCGGCCAAACTGCTGTTCGGCTCAAGCATCACTAGGCTCAGCAGATCCGAATTCTCGGCCGAATAATTCGGGTGCTCGAATACAATTTAATACAATGGAAGTCAATGGGAGAACCCCAGGCACCCCCTGCTCAAAAGAAAAGGGGGTGTCTGGTTCATAAAAAAAGGTTAGAAATTTATGGAAACTCCATCAAAAAGGTTTGGCAACAGCATTAAGAGGATAGCTGGATGCGTCTTAGACTCCTATTAAGTACAACATACAATAGACAACCACACAAAGGCTATATGCCAAAAGACAGGTATGTACAAGCGATCCATCTATCCATGAGACAGATAACAGCCAGCATACCTTACAATGGCAGCCTTGTGCACTATGAGAGATTCCAAACCAGCTCTCATCTGACTGAGAACCAGTAAACCTCAAAGTTATTTGGCATCTGTTGGATGGCTTGGGTGGACCTGCACAGCAAGATCAATATCATTAGTGCGACAAAAAGTTTTTCAATTGTCCTAACATAATATTCAATAACCTCTCTATACAGTTTTGTCATGTAAAAACTCATTTGCATAAACATGGGCATATGGGAAAGACATGCAAATGAGCAGAATCTGCCTTGTTTTTCAGCTGTCATAAGACTATGAAAAACCAATAGATGGTGCTATTGAGTTATGAACAGCGCCCTCTATTGGTTTCACAGTCCTATGACAAGACAAATATTCCGGTACTCCAAAAAAGTGGCCCCATTATTGAAACTACGGGATAGGGTGGCAGTATTGTTGGTACTAGTTTAGAGTACATATGATTTTTGGTTGCTCTATATTACACTTTTTGTGAGGCAAGATAACAAGAAATAGCTGTTTTGGCACCGTTTTTATTTTTTTGTTATTTACAACATTTATCTGACAGGTTAGATCATGTGATATTTTTATAGACCAGGTTGTCACGGATGCGGCGATACCTAATATGTATACATTTTTTTATTTATGTAAGTTTTACACAATGATTTCTTTTTTGAAGCAAAAAAAATCATGTTTTAGTGTTTCCATATTCTGAGAGACATAATTTTTTCAGTTTTTAGACGATTACCTTGGGTAGGGTATGATTTTTGCGGGATGATATGACAGTTTTTTTAGCACTATTTTGGGGTGCGTGTGACTTTTTGATCACTTGCTATCACACTTTTTGTTATGTAAGGTAACAAAAAATGGTTTATTTAGCACAGTTTTTATTTTAAATTTTTTACGGTGTTCATCTGAGGGGTTAGGTCATGTGATATTTTTATAGAGCCGGTCGATACGGACACGGCGATACCTAATATGTATACTTTTTATTTATTTATGTAAGTATTACACAATTTATTTATTTATGTAAGTTTTAAACAAAAAAAATAAGTTTAGTGTCTCCATATTCTGAGCCATAGTTTTTTTTATTTTTTGGGAGATTGTCTCACGTAGGGGCTAATTTTTTGCAGGATGAGGTGATGTTAGATTGGTACTATTTTGGTGGGCAAACGCCTTTTTGATCGCTTTTTGATTTTTGTTTATTTTTACTTGAAACTTTTAATTTTTTTGGGGGAAAACTTTATTTTTTCAACTTTTTTTTTCCACTTTTTTTTTGTCCCACTTTGGGACTTGAACTTTTGGGGGTTTAATCCTTTACAAGGCATTCCAATACTTCTGTATTGGAATGCATTGGCTGTATGAGCAATACTGTGGGTATTACTCATACAGCTTCCGGGGCCTGTGAGATCCAGGGGGCTGGATCTCACAGGCTCTTCACCGGAAGGCAGCGCAATGCCTCAGGAAGGCATTGCGCTGCCTTCCATGCCATCGGGTCCCCCCACAGCCCCATGAGGACCCGATGACACCTCCGACCACCGCCGCCGCACCAGGTAAAAGCCGCAAACCACAGGTCTGACTTTACCTGCGGTTTGCGGCGATTGCCGACACGAGGGGGTCAGGGGACCCCCCGCGCATTTATCCGAAGTGCCTGCTCAATGATTTGAGTAGGCACCGCCTTCCGATCACCGCCCGCCGCGCGGCGGTGATCGGAACTATAGATGACGTACCGGTACGTCATGGGTCCTTAAGGACTCGGGAACCATCATGGGTCCCTAAGGGGTTAAGAGTCCTTCAAACATTTTACCCACAACACCACAACAGAAGTTAAACTAGCTGGTCTATAATTACCTTTAGAGCACAAATCACTTGGAACTGTATCAGTAGCTAGAGAATCTTTAAAAATTATAAACAAGGGCACACCATTGACTGAACTGAGCTCTTTAAGAACTCTTGGGTGTAATCCATCTGCACTAGGAGCCTTTTTCACATTTACCTTATATGTAACAGCCTTTGCTTACATTTATACATATATTGATTTGTCTTTTATTTTGAGATGGATTGAAATAAATTAAAGTGGAGGAACCAGGGGTGGAATGTACAGCAAAGTAGTAATTGATGCTTCCTCTTTAATTCCTTGTAACATAAATGATTAGAAATGTCTGATATTTGGCTGCATTCTTGCAGTATGAAGTAACTGTACATGTGTACTGACCTTCAGGTGGGTTTAGGAGGGACCAGGGACTAGAAAGCACTTACCTATGGAACAGCTCAGCTCCACTGAAGTCATGTGTCTTGCTAACTTCACCTCTCTTGTATCATATGGGCGTTGACCAAGAGCCAGGTTGGACACTGGCCGAAGTGGAGCTGGCCCATTTATTTTTATGGCTTTCGGTGACTGTTATTTTAATATATATATATATATATATATATATATATATATATGTATATAAAAACACACATATATTTACTTATTTTATGCACTTATATAGCTACTATATCCGTAGCGCTTTACAGACATTAGCATCCAACTGTCCCCAATGGGGCTCACAATCTAAGGTCCCTATCAGTATGAGTGTGGGAGGAAACCGGAGTACCCGGAGGAAACCAACGCAAACACGGGGAAAACATACAAACTATATATATATATATATATATATATATATAGTTTGTATGTTTTCCCCGTGTTTGCGTTGGTTTCCTCCTGGTACTCCGGTTTCCTCCCACACTCATACTGATAGGGACCTTAGATTGTGAGCCCCATTGGGGCATATCATATACAGTATATCTTTTATCACAGTTTAGTAGACACTTTATGTTCTTAAGTCAGGTAAAGTCCATTTTTCCTGAATCCCAGATCCTACAGTAATACAGGGGTTAAATTAACATTGTATAAACACAACAGTGGATGAATGTGATAGGAACACGGGTGTATTTTTATTTTTTTTTAAAACTGAATACCTACGCAAAATCATTCACCCTCTCACAAGGAAAACCTTCAGAGAATTTTATACTGTATGCATACTGATGCAATGAATGCAAATAACTGTACATTTTAATCAATGATTATATTACTTGTAATTTATTGGTAAGAATACAAAACAGAAATTTAAACAAGTAGTATATACAGAAAGAGATAAAAAGTCAGTAAAATAATTAGAACATTACCTTCTTTTAGTTCAAAGTCTCCTTGAACAGAAGTTTACTTTATCCTATCGATCTCCACCAAAAAGAACACCGATTTTTGAAATCCAAGACCTGAGCATGAAGTTCCTGACTTTTCTTATTTGTTTAGCCAGTTCCATAAACTGAGACTAGACCTAAAAATAAATATTAAAGATATTGTTTTTGTTTATTTTTAATGACAAATGGAGACATTTAAAAATATTATGATTAATGAGGGACCATGTAGGTTTTATATGGGGAAAAAAGGTGTTACATTTTGCAAGAAAAATATAACTATAATAAGTTCTGTTGGAGGCTTTTTTAGGAATCTCTATTTCAAAGTCTATAAAGAAATGCTGGACACCAACATCACATTAGAAACCTTACAGACCTATTATATAAGTCAGTAGGGTCTGTCAAGTTCTTTGGTGTCTATCATTTAATGATTCCAGCACTCTTGTCATAGAAGATCAATAACATTGTTAATTACAGAATGTGTTTTATTGATTAATGAAAAAAAAACTCTGAAATATTACTTGAATTTATCATTTCCTACTCGGAACATGTTTCTCTTTCACGCGCACAATGTAATTTCTAGGCACACCAGTTTACAAGACAATATAATAAATGCGTATGACTTGTTAGTCTCACGGTTTGTTACGGATCTACTGAATATGGATCAAGACCGATCAGTGGTAATGTGGGACCACTGTGCCAAGTTACAGGTGTTATTCTGGCACTTCCCCTGTGTTCACTCTTTAACCCCTATACAGGGATAGACTTTGCTGCAGGTTAGAGACCAGACCACTACCTCCTGGGATAGTCCCACGTACTTGCCAGCTAACCCTAGGACTCAGGAAAACAGGCAGGATCAGGAAACACACAAAACCATAGGCACAATCTGAACAGGAAGTAAAATCCAGGTCTCTGGAACACCACAAAAGCAAAAGCATTAGACTGGATGACAGAACATGAACTAAACTGAGACCAAACAATCAGGATAAGGCCTCATGCACATGGCCGTGCCGTTTTTTGCGGTCCTCAAACCACAGATCCGCAAAAAACAGAAGCCGCCCGTGTTGCCTTCCACAATTTACGGAACAGGCGCCAGCAATATAAATGCCTATTCTTGTCCGCAAGGCGCTGACAAGAATAGGACATGTTATTTTTTTTAGCGGGGCCGCGGAACGGAGCCAAAGATGCGGACAGCACACGGAGTGAATGGGTCCGCATCCGAGCCGCCAAATGGCTCGGATGCGGACCCAAACAACGGTCGTGTGCATGAGGCCTAACAGAAAGACCATGACAGCAACTCAGGTAAAGTCACACATGACAACTGACACAGAACAGACATACAGACTGGCAAGGACTGGACAGACAAACAGAACAACAGAAACAGATACAGCAGCTGTTGCTCAGTCAATGCGTGGGATTCACAGACAGAACATATAGCTGAGCTAATTAGTCTAAAACACCCATAGGTGTACACAAACTGAAAGAAGTGTTAAACTCTACATGGCACACAGAACACACAGCAAGCAAAAGATGATTAACCCCTTCCCTACAGAGCAGATAGGAGAGACATACACAATGATCATGTTCACACCGGAAAGTGTCCGCGGGCAGTATACTCAACAAGGCAACCAACCCACACGGCATACAATGGAATGTGACAAGTATTGACGGCCAGTATGCACGAGACAAATTTATATTGGCACACCGACACATGACCATAGATGCACATTCACCAGTATCTGGCAACTAGCACACATGGCATCCAATTAAATACATGAACAGGTAATGTAACACTGTTCTTTTTACATGCAAACTATCAGGTTGGATTTTAACACAGAAGCTTTGGGGCAGTAGTGGGCAGTGTGATGATGTAAAACAGCCACTGTTTGCTATAAATTGTAACATAATTCCAATATGATTCCAAACTTTTAAAAAATATTTCCTTCTTTCAAAGCATCCATTCATTGCCTCAATAATAGCTGGTCCCACTGGGCATTATCTTAATCAACTTCATGAGGGAGCCACCAAGGATACTTTTTCATGGCATTGAGGGAGTGTGAGTACAGTATGCTGGGCACTTGCATATCAATAGCCTCAAACACTCCCATGTATCTCCATCTCCTAAATAGTGATGAGCGGCAGGGGTCATATTTGAATTTGAGATATTTTGCAAATATTTTGTTGAATATTCCTTGAATATTCTCAAATTTGAATATTTGTTATATTCTACATTCTTTTTTACTCAAAAATCGGCAAGGTAATGATTGTGTAATATGCGAATATTATGTGATCAATACAGGCGTGGGTCAAAAACGAATATATAGTGCTATATATTTGTTTTTAGAATATTCGTAATTTTTTTTCCATCTGAAGTCATGATTCCTACCTGCTTAAGTTGCTTATGGGCCAATGACTCATTGGACCACAATCAAGAAGCAGGGAGAAATCATGTGTTCAGATGGAAAAAATGATGAATATTCGATATAACAAATATATAGCACTATATTCTAAATATTCGCAAATTTTCGAAGTGGCGATATTCGAGATAAAAATTTTAATATTCGTGCTCAACACTACTCCTAAATTGACCATGATGCTACCCAGCACTGTTATTTATCCCCACTGGGGCTGAGCAACTATTGTGAGGACATCTTCAATGTTGCTCTCATTCTGGCCACATAACTCAGTCCAGTCAATGTCACGCAATCCAGACAGGCAACCCTTTCACTGTCACCAATGTGCTTCCTACAATATATGATGCAATACTCATGTACACTTCAGAACGCAGCATATGGTACATTACAGTGTGTTTCCTAATGTTTCCAGTGCAGATTCCCTTCAATGTCCACCATATTCTGGCCAAAATATATAACCTCCCTTCCCCCAAAGAGGTGATACACCATTGTACACTACCTGTAACATTTCCCACCATTAGAGAACAATGTCTAGGTCTGTGCAAGGAGGGCATCCCATTCATTTTCAACTGTGCAAATTGTTTTATTTTTTTATCCTCTATACACTGAGAAATAAATAATAATCTTTTTTTTTTTCAAAGCATATTACAATCTAAATCTCTAGGGTGATACCAGATATAACTAGAGTTGAGCGGACACCTGGATGTTTGGGTTCGGCAGGTTCGGCCAAACTTGAAAAAAAAAGTTTGGGTTCGGGACCCGAACTTGACCCAAACTTGACCCCGAACCCAAACCCGAACCCCATTGAAGTCAATTGGGACCCAAACTAAAATGGCTCTAAAATAGTCCTGGAAATGGCTAGAGGGCTGCAAAAGGCATCAAAATGTGCTTAAGAGCATGACAACTGTGGATAGGGAAATGACTTAAAATAACATAAAATACAGAAAAATTAAAAATAACAATCTGGATCTAGGAGTAGGAGGTTGATGAGGCGGTGGATGGGTGGATGTGGCGGTGTAGGTGTCACGGCGGACGTGCACTCAGACTAACCGTTAAACCACCAACCAGGCTCTAGGCGAGAGACAGGGGAAGGGTCACCTCCTAACTTATCCCTGACCTCTCTCCCTGCACTGCTCAGCCCACATGCAGACCTTTGTGGTAGGTATGATGTGTCCACGTGCCTGGACTGAAACACCCTAAATTCCCTGAGATGGTGAAGAGGGGAAATAGGAGCAGCCTGCTCGCACAGAACCTGGATGGGAGAGATGACACCAAACAATCAAACAAGAAACCACACTTATCTCTCTGTGCTGGAACAGACAACCTTCCTTTCTAGCTTCCAAGACCAAAGTGATTAATATAATCCGCTCAGAGTACTGGGGTGGAGTGCTATTTAAACTCATAAACCCACCCAGTGCACCTGATGGGAGGCGGATCCAGCACGGCTCCAAAACAAAACACTAAACTCATGCTGCTATTCTGACTGACCTCCGCACACCGTCAGGACGGGGCATGACAGTACCCCCCCTTCTACAGGTGACCTCCGGACACCCCGGACCAACCTTATCCAGATGGGACCTATGAAAAGCCCTCACCAGTCGGCTGGCGTTGACATCTAGCGCCGGAACCCACGTCCTCTCCTCAGAGCCGTATCCCCTCCAGTGCACCAGGTACTGAAGGGAACCCCGAAGAATTCTAGAGTCGAGAATCCTGGAGATCTCGAACTCCAAGTTTCCCTCGACCAGAAGAGGAGGAGGAAGCAATGGCGATGGTTCCACTGGTTTCACATATTTTTTTAGTAACGACCTGTGGAACACATCATGGATCCTCCAAGTCTGCGGAAGATCCAGCCGAAACGCTACAGGATTGATCACCGCAGAAATTTTATACGGACCAATAAATCTTGGACCCAGTTTCCAAGATGGCACCCTCAACTTGATATTCTTAGTGGACAACCATACCAGATCACCCACACACAGGTCCGGACCAGTCACACGTCTCTTGTCAGCCATTCGTTTATACCTCTCAGCCATCTTCTCCAAATTCCCTTGAATCCTCCGCCAGATGGAGGATAAGGCAGAAGAGAATCTCTCCTCCTCTGGCATCCCAGAGGCACCAGTCCCAGAAAAGGTACCAAACTGAGGATGGAAACCGTATGCGCCAAAAAATGGCGACTTACCCGTGGACTCCTGCCTACGGTTATTCAACGCAAATTCTGCTAAGGACAAGAATGAGGACCAGTCCTCCTGATTCTCAGCCACAAAGCACCTCAAGTAGGTCTCCAGGTTTTGATTAGTACGCTCCGTCTGACCATTCGACTGCGAATGAAAAGCCGAAGAGAAAGAAAGTTGAATGCCAAGCCGAGAGCAGAACGCCCTCCAAAACCTGGAGACAAACTGCGTGCCCCTATCAGAGACCACATCTGAAGGAATACCATGCAATTTCACAATATTATCCACAAAAATCTGCTCCAGAGTCTTAGCGTTAGGCAGACTAGTTAGTGATATAAAGTGAGCCATTTTACGGAAACGGTCAACCACCACCAAAATCACTGTTCTCCCGGAGGAACTCGGCAGATCCGTAATGAAATCCGTAGACAAATGCGTCCAAGGACGAGACGGAATAGACAATGGAAGAAGTGAACCAGCCGGTCGAGTATGAGCAACCTTTGACCGAGCTCAGGTTTCACAGGCTGTCAGGTAATTCTCAATGCTCTTACGTAACCCTGGCCACCAGAACCTCCGGGACACCAGATCACAGGTGGACTTACCACCAGGATGTCCAGCAATGACAGTATCGTGATGTTCCTTGAACACCTTGTATCGCAGGCTCTCAGGAACAAACAACCTCCCTGGGGGACAAGAACCAGGAGCCCCCTCCTGGGCTCCCAACACCTCCATCTCCAATTCAAGGAATAGAGCGAGACCACCACCCCATCCGCTAAAATCGGCGCAGGATCCTCTGACTCACCTCCCCAAGGAAAGCTGCGAGACAATGCAACTGCCTTGACGTTCTTGACCCCTGGGCGAAAGGTAACCACAAAATTGAACCTGGTAAAAAACAGTGACCATCTGGCTTGCCTAGGGTTCAGACGCTTGGCAGATTGCAGGTATGCCAAATTTTTATGGTCTGTATATACCGTAACGGGGTGAACTGCCCTCTCCAACCAGTGGCGCCATTCCTCAAAGGCCAACTTGATAGCCAACAACTCTCTATCTCCAACATCATAATTCCTCTCGGCGACCGAGAGCTTCTTGGAGAAAAAGGCACACAAGACCCACTTGCCCGGGGATGAACCCTGTGACAGTACCGCTCCAACCCCCACCTCTGATGCATCAACCTCCACTACAAATGGCTGACACACATCCGGCTGCACCAGAATGGGAGCGGACGCAAAACGCTCCCTAATAGCCGAAAAGGCCTGCAATGCCTCATCCGACCAGACAGAGACATCGGCGCCCTTCTTGGTCATATCAGTGAGAGGTTTTACTATGGTAGAATAGTTTGAAATACATTTTTTGCATAATAATTCGTAAACCCTAAGAACCGCATCAAGGCTTTCTGATTCTCTGGTCGGTCCCATTCCAGAACCGCCCGGACCTTCTCGGGGTCCATACAAAAACCAGAATCAGAAAGCAGGTATCCAAAGAACGGAAGCTCTTGCACCGCAAACAAACATTTCTCCAATTTAGCATATCATTTATTCTCCCGAAGGATCGTCAAAACCTGTCTCACATGATCCTGATGGGTCTTCAGATCAGGAGAATAAATTAAAATATCATTTAGGTAAACTACTACGAACCTCCCCACCAAATAATGAAAAATGTCATTGACGAATCGCTGAAATACTGCTGGAGCGTTTGTCAACCCAAAAGGCATCACCAGGTTGTCAAAATGACCCTCGTGCGTATTGAAGGCCGTTTTCCACTCATCACCCTCCTTGATTCTGATCAGATTGTAGGCCCCTCTCAAATCCAACTTGGAGAACACCTTGGCTCCAACAATCTAATCAAAAAGGTCAGAAATCAATGGCAGGGGATATGGATCCCGGACTGTAATACGGTTCAATTCCCGGAAATCCAAACACAGGCTCAGTGATCCATCCTGAGAACAAAGAACAACCCCACTGCCACTGGAGACTTAGATGGTCTAATATGCCCTTTTGCCAAACTCTCTGTGATATACTTTCGCATGACCTCTCTTTCGGGTTGAGAAAGGTTATAAAGCTGAGACTTCGGCAACTTAGCCCTTGGGATGAGATTGACTGGACAATCATAGTCACGATGAGGGGGCAATTCCTGAGCCCCACCCTCCGAAAAGACATCAGCAAAATCTGAGAGATACGGAGGTAAAGCCGAAGTGGACATACCCGAGATAGAAGTGCCAAAACAATTATCCGAACAAAACTCACTCCAACCGATGATTTGTCTCGCTTGCCAGTCTATAATTGGGTTATGTTTAGTCAACCATGGCAACCCCAAAACTATAGGAGCTGGCAAATCCTTCAAGACAAAACAAGAAATAATTTCCACATGTGAATCACCCACCCTTAAGTGAATACCATGAACAATGTGAGTAAGGCTTCTTTGAGAAAGAGGGGAAGAATCAATTGCAAAAAAACGAATCTCGTTCTCTAAAGTGCAAGTACTTAGTCCTAAATCTTAAAGGAAAAGAAAGTCAAATAGGTTTACACCAGCACCACAATCAAGGAACACCTCTAAAAAAACATTTCTTGACTCCAGCGCCACCATAGCTGGAAGGAGAAAACGGGAACTGCAGGGAGCTTGCATACCTGCCTGCTCCCCCACACCATTCATGCTACCAAGTGTCAGGGAAGTTATTTTTTTCTTTTTCTCTACCACCTGTGGTTTAACATAAGGACAAGCAAAAACAAAATGACCACTCTTTCCACAATAGTAACATAGTTTGTGCGATTTCCTAAAGTCTCTACTATCCGAATGGAAAGAAATCTGACCCAATTGCATGGGTTCCTCCGCTACCACCGCGTTACCTGTAGCATCACCGGGGGAGGCAGTAGAGACGAAACCACTCACAGAAGGGATACCTCGTGCAGGAGAAGCCCTATACCTCTCTATGATACGTCTGTCTAGCCGTACTGCTAACGACATGGCGTTCTCCAAAGAGTCTGGGTATTCATGAAAAGCAAGGGCATCCTTCAGTCTTTCAGATAACCCCTGACAAAACTGGCTACGTAATGCAGGATCATTCCACTCTGATTCAGTAGCCCATCTCCTGAATTCAACACAATAAGCCTCTGCAGTATGTTCCCCTTGAAATAAATTACGTAATCTCGACTCTGCCATCGAGACACGATCTGGGTCATCGTAGATCAATCCCAGAGCCTTAAAAAATTCCTCCACCGACCGGAGGGCCCGCGAACCAGGCGGCAGAGAAAAGGCCCAGGATTGCGCGTCCCCTTTAAGCAGAGAAATAATTATTCCTATCCTCTGACCCTCATCACCTGATGAAGATGGACGGAGCCGAAAGTACAATTTGCAGGACTCTCTAAAACGGACAAAGTCATCCGTATCCCCTGAAAATCGATCAGGAAGAGCCACTTTAGGCTCCACACAAACTTGACCTCCTCCTGATGCCAGAGCACTCTGACACAGTGCGATCGAACCATGCAGCTCCGCAAACTCTAGGGATAGCCCCTGCATGCGGTCAACTAATGCATCAATTGACGCCATTACAAAACTGCTGAGCAATGACAAAGTTTTGGGCGGATTATAATGTCACGGCGGACGTGCACTCAGACTAACCGTTAAACCACCAACCAGGCTCTAGGTGAGAGACAGGGGAAGGGTCACTTCTTAACTTATCCCTGACCTCTCTCCCTATACTGCTCAGCCCACATGCAGACCTTTGTGGTAGGTATGATGTGTCCACGTGCCTGGACTGAAACACCCTAAATTCCCTGAGATGGTGAAGAGGGGAAATAGGAGCAGCCTGCTCGCACAGAACCTGGATGGGAGAGATGACACCAAACAATCAAACAAGAAACCACACTTATCTCTCTGCGCTGGAACAGACAACCTTCCTTTCTAGCTTCCAAGACCAAAGTGATTAATATAATCCGCTCAGAGCACTGGGGTGGAGTGCTATTTAAACTCATAAACCCACCCAGTGCACCTGATGGGAGGCGGATCCAGCACGGCTCCAAAACAAAACACTAAACTCGTGCTGCTATTCTGACCGACCTCCGCAGCAATGCAGAGCAGGGGTTCATTCACGGCAAAAGGGGGTTCATGTCACCCAGCAATAGAACAGACGATTTTGAGAGATTTATGCCCCTGTCACCCAGGCACAGCAGGGGTTCATTCACGGCAAAAGGGGGTTCATGTGACCCATCAATAGAACAAATTATTTTGAGAGATTTAGGTCCCTGTCAGCAATGCAGAGCAGGGGTTCATTTACGGCAAAAGGGGGTTCATGTCACCCAACAATAGAACAGAGGATTTTGAGAGATTTAAGCCCCTGTCAGCAATGCAGAGCAGGGGTTCATTCACGACAAAAGGGGGTTCATGTCACTCAGCAATAGAACAGACGATTTTGAGAGATTTAGGCCCCTGTCACCCAGGCACAGCAGGGGTTCATTCACGGCAAAAGGGGGATCATGTCACCCAGCAATAGAACAGAGGATTTTGAGAGATTTAGGCCCCTGTCAGCAATGCAGAGCAGGAATTCATTCACGGCAAAAGGGAGTTCATGTCACCCAGCAATACAACAGAGGATTTAGAGAGATTTAGGCCCCTGTCAGCAATGCAGAGCAGGTGTTCATTCACGGCAAAACGGGGTTCATGTCACCCAGCAATAGAACAGAGGATTTTGAGAGATTTAGGCCCCTGTCAGCAATGCAGAGCAGGGGTTCATTCACGGCAAAAGGGGGATCATGTCACCCAGCAATAGAACAGACGATTTTGAGAGATTTAGGCCCCAGGCACAGCAGGGGTTCATTTACGGCAAAAGGGGGATCATGTCACCCAGCAATAGAACAGAGGGTTTTGAGAGATTTAGGCCCCTGTCACCCAGGCACAGCAGGGGTTCATTCACGGCAAAAGGGGGTTCATGTCACCCAGCAATAGAACAGAGGATTTTAAAAGATTTAGGCCCCTGTCAGCAATGCAGAGCAGGGGTTCATTCACAGCAAAAGAGGGTTCATGTCAACCAGCAATAGAACAGAGGATTTTGAGAGATTTAGGCCCCTGTCAGCAATGCAGAGCAGGGGTTCATTCACGGCAAAAGGGGGTGCATGTCACCCAGCAATGGAACAGAGGATTTTGAGATATTTAGGCCCCAGGCACCCAGGCACAGCAGGGGTTTATTCACGGCAAAAGTGGGGTCATGTCACCCAGCAGTAGAACAGAGGATTTTGAGAGATTTAGGCCCTGTCAGCAATGCAGAGCAGGGGTTCATTCACGGCAAAAGGGGATTCATGTCACCCAGCAATAGAACAGACGATTTTGAGAGATTTAGGCCCCAGGCACAGCAGGGGTTCATTCATGGCAAAAGGGGGTTCATGTCACCAAGCAAAAGAACAGAGGATTTTGAGAGATTTAGGCCCCTGTCAGCAATGCAGAGCAGGGGTTCATTCACGGTAAAAGGGGGTTCATGTCACCCAGCAATAGAACAGAGGATTTTGAGAGATTTAGGCCCCTGTCACCCAGGCACAGCAGGGGTTCATCCACGGCAAAAGGGGGATCATGTCACCCAGCAATAGAACAGAGGATTTTGAGAGATTTTGGCCCCTGTCAGCAATGCAGAGCAGGAATTAATTCACGGCAAAAGGGGGTTCATGTCACCCAGCAATACAAAAGAGGATTTTGAGAGATTTAGGCCCCTGTCAGCAATGCAGAGTAGGGGTTCATTCACGGCCAAAGGGGGTTCATGTCACCCAGCAATAGAACAGAGGATTTTGAGAGATTTAGGCCCCTGTCAGCAATGCAGAGCAGGGGTTCATTCACGGCAAAAGGGGGTTCATGTCACTCAGCAATAGAACAGACGATTTTGAGAGATTTAGGCCCAAGGCACAGCAATGCATTTAGGCCCAAGGTTCATTCACGGCAAAAGGGGGTTCATGTCACTTTGTAATAGAACAGAGGATTTTGAGAGTTTTAGGCCCCTGTCAGCAATGCACAGCAGGGGTTCTTTCACGGCAAAACGGGGTTCATGTCACTCAGCAATAGAACAGAGGATTTTAAGAGATTTAGGCCCCTGTCAGCAAAGCAGAGAAGGGGTTCATTCACGGCAAAAGGGGGTTCATGTCACCCAGCAATAGAACAGAGGATTTTGAGAGATTTAAGCCCCTGTCAGCAATGCAGAGCAGGGGTTCATTCACGACAAAAGGGGGTTCATGTCACCCAGCAATAGAACAGACGATTTTGAGAGATTTAGGCCACTGTCACCCAGGCACAGCAGGGGTTCATTCACGGCAAAAGGGGGATCATGTCACCCAGCAATAGAACAGAGGATTTTGAGAGTTTTAGGCCCCTGTCAGCAATGCAGAGCAGGAATTCATTCACGGCAAAAGGGGGTTCATGTCACCCAGCAATAGAACAGAGGATTTTGAGAGTTTTAGGCCCCTGTCAGCAATGCACAGCAGGGGTTCATTCACTGCAAAAGGGGGTTCATGTCACCCAGCAATAGAACAGACGATTTTGAGAGATTTAGGCCACTGTCACCCAGGCACAGCAGGGGTTCATTCACGGCAAAAGGGGGATCATGTTACCTAGCAACAGAACAGAGGATTTTTAGAGATTTAGGCACCTGTCAGCAATGCAGAGCAGGAAATCATTCACGGCAAAAGGGGGTTCATGTCACCCAGCAATAGAACAAAGGATTTTGAGAGATTTAGGCCACTGTCACCCAGGCACAGCAGGGGTTCATTCACGGCAAAAGGGGGATCATGTCACCTAGCAACAGAACAGAGGATTTTGAGAGATTTAGCCACCTGTCAGCAATGCAGAGCAGGAAATCATTCACGGCAAAAGGGGTTCATGTCACCCAGCAATAGAACAGAGGATTTTGAGAGATTTAGGCACCTGTCAGCAATGCAGAGCAGGGGTTCATTCACGGTAAAAGGGGGTTCATGTCACCCAGCAATAGAACAGACGATTTTGAGAGATTTAGGCCCCAGGCAAAGCAGTGGTTCATTCACGGCAAAAGGGGGATCATGTCACCCAGCAATAGAACAGAGGATTTTGAGAGATTTAGGCCTCTGTCACCCAGGCACAGCAGGGGTTCATTCACGGCAAAAGTCGGATCATGTCACCCAGCAACAGAACAGAGGATTTTGGGAGATTAAGGCACCTGCCAGCAATGCAGAGCAGGGGTTCATTCACGGCAAAAGGGGGTTCATGTCACTCTGCAATAGAACAGAGGATTTTGAGAGATTTAGGCCCCTGTCACCCAGGCACAGCATGGGTTCATTCACGGCAAAAGTGGGATCATGTCACCCAGCAACAGAACAGAGGATTTTGGGAGATTAAGGCACCTGCCAGCAATGCAGAGCAGGAATTCATTCACGGCAAAATGGGGTTCATGTCACCCAGCAATACAACAGAGGATTATGAGAGATTAAGGCCCCTGTCACCCAGGCACAGCAGGGGTTTATTCATGGCAATAGGGGGATCATGTCACCCAGCAATAGAACAGTGGATTTTGAGGGATTTAGGCCCCTGTCACCCAGGCATAGCAGGGGTTTATTCACGGCAAAAGGGGGTTCATGTCACCCAGAAATTGAACAGAGAATTTTAAGAGATTTAGGCCTCTGTCAGCAATGCAGAGCAGGGGTTCATTCACGGCAAAAGGGGGTTCATGTCACCCATCAATAGAACAGAGTATTTTAAGAGATTTAGGCCCCTGTCACACAGGCACAGCAGGGGTTCATTCACGGCAAAAGTGGGTGCATGTCACCCATCAATGGAACAGAGGATTTTGAGAGATTTAGGCCGCAGTCACCCAGGCACAGCAGGGGTTCATTCACTGCAAAAGGGGGTTCATGTCACCCAGCAATACAACAGAATATTTTGAGAGATTTAGGCCCCTGTCAGCCAGGCACAGCAAGGGTTTGTATGCGCCAAAAATGGTAAAATGTCACCCGACAATTGAAAATAAGAATTTTTTAAATTTAGGGCAGAAAAATTGGCACTTTTTTAAATTAAAATGGCTCTAAAATAGTTCTTGAAAAGGCTAGAGGGATGTAAAATGCAGTAACATGTGCTTAAGAGCATGGCAACTGCTCTGCAAACAAATGTGGATAGGGAAATAACTTAAAATGAAATAAAATAACTAAAAATTACAAATTATTAACCTGCAATTTAGAGAAGGAGGTGGATATGGAGTCGGATGTTGAGGAGGCGGTGAATGTGGTTTTGTAGGTGGACGCAGCAATGGAGGAGGAGGAGGTAGCCAACAATGTGTTTTTACATTTTTTATTGGGGTAGGTAGCCCCCAAAATATTGGGACAAATAAAAAAAAAGAAAACAAAGAGTCATTGCACTTGACTTGAGTACAAGAATGTATGTTTGATGGTGGTATAAATGTCTATTCTGCACAAGGTACAGATAAGTCTTGTGGGATCCAAGCCTGGTTCATTTTAATGAACGTGAGCTTGTCCACGTTGGCTGTGGACAGGCGGCTGCGTCTGTCTGTAATGACGCCTCCTGCCGTGCTAAATACACGTTCAGAGAGTACACTGGCTGCAGGGCAGGCCAGCACCTCCAAGGCATACAGGGAAAGCTCTGGCTATGTGGACAATTTGGAGACCCAGAAGTTGAATGGGACAGAACCATCAGTCAGTACGTGTAGGCGTGTGCACAGGTACTGTTCCACCATGTTGTTCAAATACTGCCTCCTGCTAACACGCTCCATATCAGCAGTTGGGGCCGGTTGTTGCGGCGAGGTGACAAAGCTTTTCCACATGTCGGCCATGCTAACCCTGCCTTCTGAGGTGCTGGCGCTGACACAGCTGCGTTGGCGACCTCTTCCTCCTCCCCTGCCTTCGCCTTGTGCTTCCAATTGTCCCCCAGCGTCAGTCGCAAATGCTCTCAGGAGCGCGTCTACCAGCGTGTGCCTGCAGTCGCGCATCTTCCGATCACGCTCCAGTGAGGGAATTAAGGATGGCACATTGTCTTTGTAACAAGGATCCAGCAGGGTGGCCACCCAGTAGTCAGCACACGTTAAAATGTGGGCAACTCTGCAGTCGTTGCGCAGGCACTGCAGCATGTAGTCGCTCAGGTGTGCCAGGCTGCCCAGAGGTAAGGACAAGCTGTCCTCTGTGGGAGGCATATCGTCTGCGTCCTCCGTATCCCCCCAGCCACGCACCAGTAATGGGCCCAAGCTGCGTTGGATACCACCCCACTGTGAACATGCTTCATCCCCATCCTCCTCCTCATCCTCCTCCTCCTTGTCCTCCAGTAGTTGGCCCTGGCTGACCAAATTTGTACCTGGCCTCTGCTGTTTCAAAAATCATCTTTCTGAGCCAATTCTAAAAGACTGGCTGAAAGTGTTAGAGATGATCCCTCTTCCTCCTCCTCGTCCTGGGCCACAACCTGTTCCATCATCGCCCTAAGTGTTTTTTCAAGGAGACATAGAAGTGGTATTGTAACGACGATAACGGCGTCATCGCCACTGGCCATGTTGGTGGAGTACTCTAAACAGCGCAACAGGGCACACAGGTCTCGCATGGAGGCCCAGTCATTGGTGGTGAAGTGGTGCTGTTCCGCAGTGCGACTCACCCGTGCGTGGTGCAGCTGAAACTCCACTATGGCCTGCTGCTGCTCGCACAGTCTCTCCAGCATGTGCAAGGTGGAGTTCCACCTGGTGGGCACGTTGCATATGAGGCGGTGAGCGGGAAGGCCGAAGTTACGCTGTAGAGCAGACACTTTATGCAGCAGCTCTGACATGTCGGGGTAGTTGTGAATGAATTTCTGCACCACCAAATTCAGCACATGCGCCAGGCAAGGGATGTGCGTCAAACCGGCTAGTCCCAGAGCTGCAACGAGATTTCGCCCATTATCGCACACCACCAGGCCGGGCTTGAGGCCCACTGGCAGCAACCACTCGTCGGTCTGTTGTTCTATACCCCGCCACAACTCCTGCGCGGTGTGGGGCCTGTCCCCCAAACACATCAGTTTCAGAATGGCCTGCTGACGTTTACCCCTGGCTGTGCTGAAGTTGGTGGTGAAGGTCTGTCGCTGACCGGATGAGGAGGTGGTAGAAGAGGAGGAGGAAGCCGAGTAGGAAGAGGAGTCAACAGGAGGCAAAGAATGATGCCCTGCGATCCTTGGCGGCGGAAGGACGTGCGCCAAACAGGTCTCCGTCTGGGGCCCAGCCGCCACTACATTTACCCAGTGTGCAGTTAGGGAGATATAGCGTCCCTGGCCATGCTTACTGGTCCACGTATCTGTGGTTAGGTGGACCTTGCCAAAGATGGTGTTGCGCAGTGCACACTTCATTTTATCTGATACTTGGTTGTGCAGGGAGGGCACGGCTCTCCTGGAGAAGTAGTGGCGGCTGGGAACGATGTACTGTGAGACAGCAAGCGACATGAGCTGTTTGAAGCTGTCCGTCTCCACCAGCCTGAATGACAGCATTTCAAAGGCCAGCAGTTTAGAAATGCTGGCATTTAGGGCCAGGATTGAGGGTGGCTAGGTGTGAATTTGTGCTTTCTCTCAAAGGTTTGTGAGATGGAGAGCTGAACGCTTCCGTGTGACATGGTGGAGATGCTTGGTGACGGAGGTGGTGTTGTTGGTGGCACATCCTCTGTTTGCTGGGCGGCAGGTGCCAACGTTTCTCCAGAGGCGGAGGAAGAGGCCGAGGCAGCAGCAGAAGAGGGAGCAGGAGGGGCCTGATCCCTTTCTTGATTTTGAAGGTGCTTACTCCACTGCAGCCCGTGTCTCACATGTAGATGCCTGGTCATGCAGGGTGTGCTAAGGTTCAGAACGTTAATGCCTCGCTTCAGGCTCTGATGGCACAGCGTGCAAACCACTCGGGTCTTGTCGTCAGCACATTGTGTAAAGAAGTGCCATGCGAGGGAACTCCTTAAAGCTGCCTTTGGTGTGCTCGGTCCCTGGTAACGGAGGCCAGTAGCAGGCGAACTGTTTTGGCAATGGCTGCTCTGCTTTTGCACCCTGCTCCCGCTTTTGCTGCGCTGTTGGCTCGGTCTCACCACTGCCTCTTCCTCCGAACTCTGAAAGTCAGTGGCACGACCTTCATTCCATGTGGGGTTTAGGACCTCATCATCCCCTACATCGTCTTCCACCCAGTCTTCCTCCCTGACCTCCTTTTCCGTCTGCACACTGCAGAAAGACGCAGCAGTTGGCACCTGTGTTTCGTCATCATCAGAGACGTGCTGAGGTGGTATTCCCATGTCCTCATCAGGAAACATAAATGGTTGTGCGTCAGTGCATTCTATGTCTTCCACCCCTGGGAAAGGGCTAGCTGGATGCCCTTGGGAAACCCTGCCAGCAGAGTCTTCAAACAGCATAAGAGACTGCTGCATGACTTGAGGCTCAGACAGGTTCCCCGATATGCATGGCGGTAATGTGACAGACTGATGGGCATGGGTTTCAGGCGTCACCTGTGCGCTTTCTGCAGAAGACTGGGTGGGAGATAATGTGAACGTGCTGGATCCACTGTCGGACACCCAATTGACTAGCGCCTGTACTTGCTCAGGCCTTACCATCCTTAGAACGGCATTAGGACCGACCAAATATCGCTGTAGATTCTGGTGGCTACTGGGACCTGAGGCAGTAGGTTCAGTAGGATGTGTAGCTGTGGCAGAACGGCCACATCCTCTCCCTGCACCATAGGCTCCACCAACACCACCACCACGACCATAACCGCATTCCGTATTAGATGTTTGCCTCATAGTTAACGTTCACAAAGCAAAGTAAAAAGTGGTTACGTCTGTTAAAAATAATTAACCGCAAATATAAGCCCTGATGTAGGGTATTGCACTCTATTTTTTTTTTTTTAACTCCATATGACAGCGGTATTTGTGGCCTAAATGTGACACTCACTTATGAACATCTTATCCAAGATGTGCAGTATATCAGAGGCTTTTTTCAACCCAGTAACCAAAAAGCCGTATTTATGGCCTAAATGTGACAGTCACTTATGCACGTGTAATCCCAGATGTGCGGTATATTAGAGGGTTATTTCACCCTAACCAAAAAGTTGTATTTCTGTCCTAAATGTGACAGTCACTTATGCACGTGTAATCCCAGGTGTGCAGTATATTTAAGGGTTTTTTCACCCTAACCAAAAAGCTGTATTTCTGTCCTAAATGTGACAGTCACTTATGCACGTGTAATCCCAGATGTGCAATATATTAGAGGGTTTTTACAATCTAACCAAAAAGCTTTATTTCTGTCCTATATGTGACAGTCACTTATGCATGTGTAATCCAAGATGTTCAGTATATTAGAGGGTTTTTTACCCCAGTATGCCATAGCTGTATTTATGGCCTAAATGTGACAGTCACTTATGCATGTGTAATCCCAGATGTGCAGTATATTAGAGGGTTTTTTACCCCAGTATGCCATAGCTGTATTTATGGCCTAAATGTGACAGTCACTAATGCAAGTGTAATCCCAGATGTGCAGTATATGAGAGGCTTTTTTCACCCCATTAACCAAAAAGTCGTATTTATGGCCTAAACGTGACAGTCACTAATGCAAGTGTAATCCCAGATGTGCAGTATATAAGAGGGTTTTTTACCCCAGTATGCCTAAATCGTATTTATGGCCTAAATGTGACAGTCACTTATGCACGTGTAATCCCAGATGTGCAGTATATTAGAGGGTTTTTTCACCCCATTAACCAAAAAGTCATATTTATGGCCTAAATGTGACAGTAATTTATGCACGTGTAATCCCAGATGCGCAGTATATTAGAAGGTGTTTTCAACCTAACCAAAAAGCTGTATTTCTGTCCTAAATGTGACAGTCACTTATGCACGTGTAATCCCAGATGTGCAGTATATGAGAGGCTTTTTTCACCCCAGATACCAAAAAGCAGTATTTATGGCCTAAATGTGACAGTCACTTATGCTTGTCTAATACCAGATGTGCAGTATATTAGAGGGTTTTATCACCCTAACAAAAAAGCTGTATTTCTGTCCTAAATGTGACAGTCATTTATGCACAAGTAATCTCAAATGTGCAGTATATTGTAGGGTTTTTACCCCAGTATGGCAAAGCCTTATTTATGGCCTAAATGTGACAGTCACTTATGCTTGTCTAATACCAGATGTGCAGTATATTAGAGTTTTTTTCACCCTAACAAAAAAGCTGTATTTCTGTCCTAAATGTGACAGTTACTTATGCACGTGTAATCCCAGAAGTGCAGTATATTAGAGGGTATTTTACACCAGTATGCCAGTATTTTTGGCCTAAATGTGACAGTCACCTATGCACGTGTAATCCCAGATGTGCAGTATATTAGAGGATTTTTCACCCTAACCAAAAAGCTGTATTTATGTCCTATATGTGACAGTCACTTATGCACGTGTAATCCCACATGTGCAGTATATTAGAGGGTTTTTTACCCCAGTATGCCATAGCTGTATTTATGGCCTAAATGTGACAGTCACTTATGCACGTGTAATCCCAGATGTGCAGTATATTAGAGGGTTTTTTACCCCAGTATGCTAAAGTCGTATTTATGGCCTAAATGTTACAGTCACTTATGCACGTGTAATCCCAGATGTGCAGTATATTAGAGGGTTTTTTACCCTAGTATGCCAAAGCCGTATATATGGCCTAAATGTGACAGTGATTTATGCACGTGTAATCCCAGATGTGCAGTATATTTGAGTTTTTTTTCACCCTAACCAAAAAGCTGTATTTCTGTCCTAAATGTGACAGTCACTTATGCACGTGTAATCCCAGATGTGCAGTATATTAGAGTCTTTTTTCACCCTAACTAGAAAGCTTTATTTCTGTCCTAAATGTGACAGTCACTTATGCACGTGTAATCCCATATGTGCAGTATATTAGAGGGTTTTTTCACCCTAACCAAAAAGCTGTATTTCTGTCCTAAATGTGACAGTCACTTATGCACATCTAATCCCAGATGTGCAGTATATTAGAGGGTTTTTTCACCCCAGTATGCCAAAGCTGTATTTCTGGACATGCCGATAGCCTATGCTGGTGCACTATAGTTGCATAAAATGGCTGCCGATCATGTATTGATATTGACTAAAAAAAGTTAGTTTTCAGCAGTAGTTGGCTCAGGGCAGGCTTAAAAAAATTGTGCACTGCACCTACAAAATACTTTTTCTGTAGATCGCTGAGTACATAAACTTTTTTTCCTGATCGCTCCCTCATAGCAGCTGCAGCCTCTCCCTACACTAATCCGAGCAGAGTGACGGGCGGCGCTACGTGACTCCAGCTTAAATAGAGGCTGGGTCACATGCTGCAGTTGGCCAATTACAGCCATGACAATAGTAGGCATGGCTGTGATGGCCTTTGGGGCAAGTAGTATGACGCTTGTTGATTGGCTGCTTTGCAGCCTTTCAAAAAGCGCCATAAAAATCGCCGAACACCGAACCCAAACCCGAACTTTTACATAAATGTTCAGGTTCGGGTGCCGAAAACCCTTAAGTTCGGTACGAACCCGAACTTTACAGTTCGAGTTCGCTCAACTCTAGATATAACCTCACAATAGGGAAAAAGAAAAAAAGACAAAAGGAATTTTTCAAACTCAATCACTTCTTTGTATAATCCCACACTTGTTGCACCGTATGCCGTGCTGGATAACCTCTAAAGTGTTCAGTGATGAATCCATCTTCCAAAACAATATTAAGAGAAGAGGTATAACTTAATTCCTCCCCCTCAGACTTACATAGATACTTCAAAATTTATGATTTATTTATATAAATCTTCATATTTCTTACTTTTTCCTAGTATTCTGATATTGTTTCTAGTGATTAATTCCCTTTTATGCCTTTGTGATCTTATTCGCAGTGTAGTAAAAGAATGATAATTATTATGAGGGGCAATCATCCTGAAGCAGCTGTCTGTAGATGAGGGGCTGACTTATTTACATCTGGTGGCATTAGAGGCAGAGCTTGTTAAGAGCTCATTTGCATCCATTTCTTCCAAGAATTCTAGAGGAGCAGGTATGGTCTATAAGTCTCCTCACACCAATTAAGGCACTCTTTCCCCAAGGAGAGATAGTCCCACCCAAATCCTGACTTAGGCCTCTTTCACACGGATGTTGCGGGAAAATGTGCGGGTGCGTTACGGGAACACCCGCGATTTTTCCGCACGAGTGCAAAACATTATAATGCATTTTGCACTCGCGTGAGAAAAATCGCGAATGTTTGTTACCCAAACCTGAACTTCTTCACAGAAGTTCGCGCTTGAGTTAGGTGTTCTGTAGATTGTATTATTTCCCCTTATAACATAGTTATAAGGGAAAATAATAGCATTCTGAATACAGAATGCATAGTAAAATAGTGCTGGAGTGGTTTAAAAAATAAAATAAAATTTTTAACTCACCTTAGTCCACTTGATCGCGATGCTCGGCATCTCCTTCTGTCTCCTTTACTGAACAGGACCTGTGGTGAGCATTCATTACAGGTCAAGGACCTGTGGTGATGTCACTCCGGTCATCACATGATCCATCACCATGGTAAAAGATCATGTGATGGATCATGTGATGACCGGAGTGACATCACCACAGGTCCTTGACCTGTAATGAATGCTCACCACAGGTCCTGTTCAGTAAAGGAGACAGAAGAAGATGCCGGGCATCGCGATCAAGTGGACTAACGTGAGTTAAATTATTATTTTTTTTTTTTTAAACCCTCCAGCGCTATTTTACTATGCATTCTGTATTCAGAATGCTATTATTTTCCATTATAACCATGTTATAAGGGAAAATAATAATGATCGGGTCTCCATCCCGATCGTCTCCTAGCAACCGTGTGTGAAAATCGCACCGCATCCGCACTTGCTTGCGGATGCTTGCAATTTTCATCAATCCCATTCACTTCTATGGGGCCTACGTTGCGTGAAAAACGCTGAATATAGAGCATGCTGCGATTTTCATGCAACGCACAAGTGATGCGTGAAAATCACCGCTCATGTGAACAGCCCCATAGAAATGAATGGGTCGGTATTCAGTGCAGGTGCAATGCGTTCAACTCACGCATCGCATCCGCGCGGAATAGTCGCCAGTGTGAAAGGGGCCTTCGGCTTCTCATCCAGTTAATCCAGTACTCTCTTCTCTACACTGATTAGGGGCAGTCACCCCGAAACAGCTGTCTGCAGATGAGGTGCTGGCCTAGTTAATATCCAAGTCATGTCTCAAGGTCTATTTCAAAAGTTGAACATTGACTTATAGGATAGCTGCATTATATCTGGTGGCATTAGAGGTAGAGCTTGTTAAGAGCTCATTTGCATCCCTCTCTTCCCAGAATTCCAGAGGAGCATGTATGGGCTATACGTCTCCTCACACCAATTAGCGCACTCACTCCCCAAGGATAAATAATACCCCCAAAGACCATAAATATGTAATATTTGGTTGCAATGATTGTGCTTAAGATGGTGTAAAGGCAGTTCATTTTTTTTTCCTAATACCTAAGTGTTGGCATACCGTGGTAAATATAAAAAAAAGTCATGGTTCATAAACTGTTATAGTCCCTATTATCAAATTAAATTTATTGTTTACAGATTCCTTAAGAGAGTATACACATCTTTTCAGCATTGTATAGATATATAGCCTGAATTTACAGTGTATGTTGCATAAAGTAAAGGCAATATACAAGGTAAAATTAAAGTGTCCAGCCCACACCAGGAATCTTTACACTTTGAGTGCTATTCATAAACTGTAATGAAAATGTTTAATGTTCCCTTACTGTTGTTTTCGTATACTTTTAAGCTTAAAGTATTATAGATATGAGTTAATTAATATAAATTCTTCACAGGCAATTTACTTGCAAGAAAATTTCCAAGCATACTCAAGGGTCTCCTTAAAACACAAATATTGCAGCAAAAAAAAAATGTCTGGGGAAAAAACCCAAATAGATTCAATGAAAAAAAGATGACACAGCAATATGCTGCCACCTTTAATAGACATTTTATATTCTTATTGTCTCCTTACATTTTATTTTCACAGCTACTCACATTTATGTCTTATTAATTTTTAATTCCCAGGTATTATATTGCATAATACTACATTATTTGCAGATTTTGCACAATTAGAGGCAACATAAAGAGTCCAAACTGGAGCCCTGTTAAACTACGCTAATTTTAGAACTAGAAATTATGCTGTGTTAAATATTGTATTCATGGTAAATAAATGTTATTAATGCCAGAAAAGCTGGAATGATTGGGTCATGAAAATGTTAAACGCCTACATTTAATTGCATTTTAATATGAGCCTTTATTGCTAATGCTAATAGACTGAAGCTGCTTATAGTGTCTAAAGCATTTTCAGAGGAATTAACCCTTACGTGGTATCACCAGTTTTAAGACATACCATCTGTTTTACAACAATTTAAGACACTAAGAATCCAGTTACATATGATATTATTATTATTATTATTATTATTATTATTATTATTATCTTGGTGCCATGTCACTGGAAGCCTGCCTTTAAGGTTTAGTGCATAAATGTATACGTATGTTGTCCTGCTGTCTATATTAACTATTGCATCTAAGTGATTTAACAAACAAAGGGCTCTCTGTTTTATATGCTGCCCCTTTAGGAGCTATGGAGAGCATGAGCACCCTAAAGAAGCAGAGCAGGGGCTAACAGCAAGGAGGCAGAGATGGCCAGAAGAGTCCTACAGCATGGGACCAGGCATTGCACACTCCGGTGGCTCTGTGATGCTTCAATCAATAGTGAGCCTGAATTAACAACAGACATATGAAAAGGGATCACAGCAAATGGTCCTTTCCAGTACTCTACTATACAAATCTTTGCTAGGTTATACCAAAAACAGCCTGTGCATTGTAAATATAAAAAAAAATGCAATGTATTATAATACAGAAAAAGTGATTTATAATAATTAAATGCTAAAGTCCCCTTGTGGTAAAATTTTTTAATAAAATTTCATGAAATGTGTATAAAAAAGATTATATACTGAAGGACAAAATTACTTGTTTCCTTAAAGGTGGGCTATCACCATAAAATTCACCAGGCAGAATATCTTGTAGGGCTAGCTCAGGTGAATATAATGATACATTGGGGTGGACCTAAGTCGCTCTTGCTTCTCCTGCTTCCTCTACCAGCCCCCTTCTCTCCTTCTTGAGTGACAAGAACAGGTTCTGCATAGTCATCTCATCTAGCCCTGTCAAGGAGAGGGAGGAGATTGCAAAGGAGTTACGGGTCCAACCTAAGTGCACTTAGGGTACTTTCACACTAGAGTTTTTCTTTCCCGACACTGAGTTCTGTCATAGGGGCTCAATACCGGAAAAGAACTGATCAGTTTCATCCCCATGCATTCTGAATGGAGAGAAATCCATTCAGGATGCATCAGGATGTCTTCAGTTCAGTCACTGCATGCTGCAATATTCTTTCCGTCCAAAATTCCGGATCAGTTTGCCAGAATGCCGTATCCGACATTAATTTACATTAAAATGTATTAGTGCCGGAATGCCGGATCTGTCCTTCCGTAAAAATGTGAAAAAAATATATAACGGATCCGTTCCTCCGGATGACATGCGGAGAGACGGATCCGTTCTTGCAATGCATTTGTAAGATGGATCCGCATCCGTATCCGTCTACAAATGCTGTCCATTTGCATGCAGATTGCAGGATCCGGCAGGCAGTTCTGGCAACGGAGCTGCTTTCCGGATCACTCTGCCGCAAGTGTGAGATTAGCCTTAGCTGTTCATTTGCCTCTGGATTAAAAGTTATTTTATCTCTAAATTATATCATGGTGGTAAGTTGTAGTATCATTACATTCAGCTCAGCTAACCCTGCAGGGCATTGTGCATGATTTAACTGTGATTTTGATGGTGACAGACTCCCAAGAAAAAGAACAGCTTTTTTATATATATATATATATATATTTTTTTTTTTTTTTTTTTTTTTATTATTTTTTTTTTTGTAGAAGAGACATAAAAACATATTTACTGTACAAATTGCCTTTATACTTTAGGATTTTTATTTAAACAAAAACCATTGCTTATTTCTTAACTTGATCACGATTCAGTACTTCATAGCTCTTATTTCTGACATCTTACTTGGTCACATACTATACTCGCCAATTAGAATTTGAAATCTATCTGTTCAAAATCACTATATTTGGCATGTGGGTCATTTTAAAATACTAGACCGGAGGAAAATTAAAGAAGAATTATATTTAGTCAAAGTGACAAACATGATAGAGTTGAATAGAATATAAATTTTATGCACAATGACAGAATGTTAATGGTAACAACACATTGTAATTCAACTCTATTATCTACTTCCTGGCAGTGTATTTTTAATATGAGAAAACATGCCTCTATCAATAGTATAACTGCCAGTGAAATAAATATGAATCAGTCAAGTACCATAGAGGAGAAGCGACTCTTCTTGCTGGTGACTAGTCAGACTAGTGTAGTAGAAACATAAAAAACAGATGCCTGTCAAGCTAGACAACTGTAAAACTGCATTTCCAATTTGAAAATTAATTGGCAGACTTTAAAAACATCTTTGTTGTTGAGTAGATTTTAGTATGTGTCTGAATGGGATTTGGGAATTATTTTTAAATAGAAGTTTATTGAATCACTTGGAAACTGATCTGCTGGTAATCTATTAGGCCGAGCCTCTGCCACACCATCTGCATTGCCGTTATGTTTGCATGCACATTGCAAGGACTTTCAGGAGTTGGGTGGGGGTCACTATTGGGCATCTGTGACTCTGTTGCTGGTCCACCGCTTAATCTTTCCACCCACTTTTGATAGGTACTGAGCACTGAATGTTGGGAATACCAGGCAAGATCAGCTGTTTTGGAGATATGGTGAACCAGCCACTAGCCATCACCTTTTGGCCCTTGTCAGAGTTGCTCAAACCATTATACTTGCTTCCAACACATTATCTTCAAAAACTTCCTTCTTTACTTGCTGTCTAATATATCCTACCCCGTTGACAGGTGCCATTGGGATGAGGTAGTCCTTTTAACTGTCACTGGTTTTGAAATTATGGCTAAACAATGTATACATATAATATCATGTACACTTTACAGATATCAGTTTGTAACAGCAAATACATCATACAAGTAGGGCAAAGGTTATTGTATTATATTATTGTATGATGAAATAAATGCATAAACCTTTTTTTTTACCAGTTTTCTAAACCAAAAAAAGAAACAAATAAAATAAAACGTTTCAATCGCAGCTGTATTCTGTTACTTTACAGATGCAAGTGGTAATGAATAAAAACTGTGATTTTTCTTTTGTAAAAACGTAGGAAAGAACATTGCAAAATGGTGCCAGCTGTAAACTGGCATTTAGAAACATTGTTCTTTGGGGGAGGAGAAAAATCAAAAAGAAGGAGTCATGTCAAAATGTTTGCATTAATAAAGACAGAATTTGAGCTTTTATTTGGGACACTGCTCATTATGCCTCCTTCATACATATTTAGCAAAATGTCAGTAAATAGGACTGAGTCATTTAAATTGAATTATTTATAAAGCTGAATAAACATCTTTCCTGATTAGAAACAGCTCCCTCATTATACCACCCACTTTTATATTACCAACATGGCTTGTTTTCTTCCCGTTGCTTTTTAACAAACAAGAATAAAAAAAAATGAACAATTCAGTTTTTATTCCCAATCTATTTTGGCACAGTTAATCTGGTCCAATCACTCTCTCCCTCCTGGTTCATTACATGGAGCTACCGTAAATTAAATCTTACCCTTTGGGCAAACCATATAAATACTTGCATGGCCTTACAGTGAGTTTTTCAGATGCATTTAAAAACAGATGTGTGAATTGTCCTATTGACTTTTATAGGTCAGTGTGCTATCCGTTTTCAAAAGAAAGAAGACAGAAAATAATGGATGTGTTAATAACCACTTAAAGGGGTTTCTTTCCACTGGCTATCAGTGCAGGGGAAACACAAAATTGAAGAATGAGGCCAGAATTAAACGTATAAAATTCTCTTTTACTAAGTGCAACATAGAACTTGAAATACATTTGATAGCGACTGATTTCAAGTGCAAAACTTCTTTGGTGCCAGTAAGGATTATGGAGACAGGTTGAATAGCAGCAATTTAGCTGGCCTAGTAATGGGTATCTCTGCAGTAGTCCATCACCTTTCAGCAATGTCTGGAGATGCTGGTTATAGTAGTTCATTCTGCTGACCAACTTCAACAGAGGCAACAGAATAAGTGATCACTCTGGAGAAATTGTAACAGGAGTAGGAGCAGTGGCTTGTGCTTCCTCTCCTCTCTGTCTCTGGACAGGAACTCCCCCTCCTGACAGGAACCAGGACCAAGAGGGGAGGAACAGGGTGGTTAGCCCTGTTCCTTGCCAATCTTTGCTATCCATATATTTATTGGTTATAAGTGGCCAGAAGCATACAATAAAATACATAACATTATTATATAAAATTATATCAGACTATACACAGGCAATAGGTAATCAATAGCTAAGTCCCAGAGTTGCCAACCTAGGTAATGCCTCAAAGAGGTTGTCTGATCTCGCCATTACTAAGGCGAGATGAGACACAGTCCTGACCACCTCCTCGCCAGGAAACAACAGAGCGCTCATAGCACAGCAAGCTGTGGTGTTCCCCTATCTCAGAAACAGCATAACTTGTTGTGCTATGCTGTTTTAGTAGCTCTTATGCACGGGTTGGTCAGAACTGCGTCTCATAATTGTATAGATAACTGAGTTTGATGAGACAAAGATGCAATATAGTATTCATGGGCAGATGCCATAATTTTGGAAGCAAATGTATTTTTGGTGTACAACCACTGCCTATATAGATGTAGCAGCTGTATATACTATGTTCCTAATTGCTATACAGAGATTTTTTGAATGTACATCAGACCAACTATCTAAACCCAGCATGTTTTGTTCAGTAATGTTTTACACTGCTTGCTTTGCCTCCTTAACATAGAAAGGGGAGTGAGTAGTGTACTTCTCGGTGAGGAATTGTTAACTGCTAGACATGCCCCTACGATACAATATACACATTTTACCTATTTGAAAGACACATTATTGGACTGAGAGAAGCAGGATGGTCATTTTGACAAATTGCTCATTATCTAAACCGTTTTGACCTAGCTGTTAGTAGGTGTTGGGAGCAGAGCTTACATGAGGGTATGCACACAAGGCTATGGAAAGCTTAGACAGACCATGATCAGCTCCCATAGTCCCGCTGTGCACCATGGAATATTACACATCCCTATCTCTGCCCTGACCATTTTCAGGCACTAAGCAGAAGGAAATTGGGTGTCAAAATTTCAATACATGTCCTTCCATAGACAGTAAGCCACCATCATCTGTTCTGAGGTTGTGTCATGACCTAGAAGCCTGGACTGTTAGGTACTGGAACCATTTAGTCTTAGTAATGAATCAAGGTTAAGTTTGGGATTTCACGATGGTCAGGTTGGAGGCCTTCTGGTGAGTCCTGCAATCTGGCCTTTGTTGTGGAACAATACACTGCCCCCCACCTGTTCTGATCTGGGGAGGGAGCCATTGAATACTGCAGTCAGTCACCCCTAGTAGTGATAAGAGGGTACAGTGATATTTGCAAGACATCCTGCAGCCAAATGTGTTGCCTCTTATGGCTGGGCTTATAATTAGTATTTTTCAGCTGGGTAATGCTTGCTGACACAAAGCAAATGTTTCCCAGGAATGTCTCCTCCAGATTAAAACACTTCATTGGCCTGCCAGGCCACTAGATTTATGTCAATACAGCATTTGTGGGACCTGTCCCACCGTTAAAGCCTAGCTACAACATATGTGGGCAAATGCATTGCAGGATACCATACGGAACCTGTTTTGCCTCCATGCCCAACCATATTCTATCTTGTATCTGGTCTAGAGGCGGCCAATAGAGATGAGAAAATCTAATTAGACAAAGTGCAATTCGATCCGAATTTCAGTAAAAATTTGATTCGCAACAAATGCAAATTTCCTTGTGCTTCATGGTAACAAATTGCAATTTTTACTAAAATGGTGGCTACAATGGCAGCTACACGTGTGAGGACATGGGGCAAGGAACTCTGGGAAGGCAGGCTGACCCATAATGCCATGCATGCAGCCAATCAACAGCCAGCCCTGTGATGTCACAGCCCTATAAATACGGCAGCAATTTTAGATTCTGCCATTTTCAAGCGTTCTGAGAGCAGGGATAAACATGAAAAGCGCTAGGGACAGCAATTGAAAAAACCTCATTGGGAAGGAAAAACTGAGAAAACATTTTATAAGTGCAGGTAAAGGATAGGGAGAAATCATTTCACAGCATTTTAGTGCAGGGAGAGACGTCAGAAGGCGCTAGGGATAGAGCTAGAAAAGCGATTTACAAGTGCAGGGAAAGATCAAATAGCCATTATACAGCTCTGTCATTCCAGCAATTTGTTCTTGGGGTGCAAGTGCTATGTTGAAAAGCCTTTAATGGCTCATATCTAGAGTTGAGCGAACACCTGGATGTTCGGGTTCGAGAAGTTCGGCCGAACTTTCCGGAAATGTTCGGGCTCGGGATTCGAACCCGAACCGAACTTCGTCCCGAACCCGAACCCCATTGAAGTCAATGGGGACCCGAACTTTTGGGCACTAAAAAGGCTGTAAAACAGCCCAGGAAAGAGCTAGAGGGCTGCAAAAGGCAGCAACATGTAGGTAAATCCCCTGCAAACAAATGTGGATAGGGAAATGAATTAAAATAAAAATAAAAAAAATAAGAATGACCCAATATCAATTGGACAGAGGTCCCATAGCAGAGAATCTGGCTTCAAGTCAGCAGAGAATCAGTCTCTTCATGCCATAGCAAAGAATCTGGCTTCATGTCAGCAGAGAATCAGTCTCTTCATGCCATAGCAGAGAATCTGGCTTCATGTCACCCACCACTGGAAGAGGCCACTGTCACATATTTAGGCCCCGGCATCCAGACAGAGGAGAGCGGTCCCGTAACAGAGAATCTGGCCTTATGTCAGCGCAGAATCTGTCTTCATGTCATAGCAGAGAATCAGGCTTCACGTCACCCACCACTGGAACAGGCCACTGTCACATATTTAGGCCCAGGCAGAGGAGAGAGGTCCCGTAACAGAGAATCTGGCCTTATGTCAGCGCAGAATCAGTCTTCATGTCATAGCAGAGAATCAGGCTTTACGTCACCCACCACTGGAACAGGCCACTGTCACACATTTAGGCCCAGGCACCCAGGCAGAGGAGAGAGGTCCCGTAACAGAGAATCTGGCCTTATGTCAGCACAGAATCTGTCTTCATGTCATAGCAGAGAATCAGGCTTCACGTCACCCACCACTGGAACAGGCCACTGTCACACATTTAGACCCAGGCACCAAGGCAGAGGAGAGCGGTCCCGTAACAGAGAATCTGGCCTTATGTCAGCGCAGAATCTGTCTTCATGTCATAGCAGAGAATCAGGCTTCACGTCACCCACCACTGGAACAGGCCACTGTCACACATTTAGGCCCAGGCACCCAGGCAGAGGAGAGAGGTCCCGTAACAGAGAATCTGGCCTTATGTCAGCACAGAATCTGTCTTCATGTCATAGCAGAGAATCAGGCTTCACGTCACCCACCACTGGAACAGGTCACTGTCACATATTTAGGCCCAGGCACCCAGGCAGAGGAGAGAGGTCCCGTAACAGAGAATCTGGCCTTATGTCAGCGCAGAATCTGTCTTCATGTCATAGCAGAGAATCAGGCTTCACGTCACCCACCACTGGAACAGGCCACTGTCACACATTTAGGCCCAGGCATCCAGGCAGAGGAGAGAGGTCCCGTAACAGAGAATCTGGCCTTATGTCAGCGCAGAATCTGTCTTTATGTCATAGCAGAGAATCAGGCTTCACGTCACCCACCACTGGAACAGGTCACTGTCACACATTTAGGCCCAGGCACCCAGGCAGAGGAGAGAGGTCCCGTAACAGAGAATCTGGCCTTATGTCAGCGCAGAATCAGTCTTCATGTCATAGCAGAGAATCAGGCTGCACGTCACCCACCACTGGAACAGGCCACTGTCACACATTTAGGCCCAGGCACCCAGGCAGAGGAGAGAGGTCCCGTAACAGAGAATCTGGCCTTATGTCAGCACAGAATCTGTCTTCATGTCATAGCAGAGAATCAGGCTTCACGTCACCCACCACTGGAACAGGCCACTGTCACACATTTAGGCCCAGGCACCCAGGCAGAGGAGAGAGGTCCCGTAACAGAGAATCTGGCCTTATGTCAGCGCAGAATCTGTCTTCATGTCATAGCAGAGAATCAGGCTTCACGTCACCCACCACTGGAACAGGCCACTGTCACACATTTAGGCCCAGGCACCCAGGCAGAGGAGAGAGGTCCCGTAACAGAGAATCTGACCTTATGTCAGCGCAGAATCTGTCTTCATGTCATAGCAGAGAATCAGGCTTCACGTCACCCACCACTGGAACAGGCCACTGTGACACATTTAGAACCAGGCACCCAGGCAGAGGAGAGAGGTCCCGTAACAGAGAATCTGGCCTTATGTCAGCACAGAATCTGTCTTCATGTCATAGCAGAGAATCAGGCTTCACGTCACCCACCACTGGAACAGGTCACTGTCACACATTTAGGCCCAGGCACCCAGGCAGAGGAGAGAGGTCCCGTAACAGAGAATCTGGCCTTATGTCAGTGCAGAATCAGTCTTGATGTCATAGCAGAGAATCAGGCTTCACGTCACCCACCACTGGAACAGGCCACTGTCACACATTTAGGCCCAGGCACCCAGGCAGAGGAGAGAGGTCCCGTAACAGAGAATATGGCCTTATGTCAGCGCAGAATCTGTCTTCATGTCATAGCAGAGAATCAGGCTTCACGTCACCCACCACTGGAACAGGCCACTGTCACACATTTAGGCCCAGGCACCCAGGCAGAGGAGAGAGGTCCCGTAACAGAGAATCTGGCCTTATGTCAGCGCAGAATCTGTCTTCATGTCATAGCAGAGAATCAGGCTTCACGTCACCCACCACTGGAACAGGCCACTGTCACACATTTAGGCCCAGGCACCCAGGCAGAGGAGAGAGGTCCCGTAACAGAGAATCTGGCCTTATGTCAGCACAGAATCTGTCTTCATGTCATAGCAGAGAATCAGGCTTCACGTCACCCACCACTGGAACAGGCCACTGTCACACATTTAGGCCCAGGCACCCAGGCAGAGGAGAGAGGTCCCGTAACAGAGAATCTGGCCTTATGTCAGCGCAGAATCTGTCTTCATGTCATAGCAGAGAATCAGGCTTCACGTCACCCACCACTGGAACAGGCCACTGTCACATATTTAGGCCCAGGCACCCAGGCAGAGGAGAGAGGTCCCGTAACAGAGAATCTGGCCTTATGTCAGCACAGAATCTGTCTTCATGTCATAGCAGAGAATCAGGCTTCACGTCACCCACCACTGGAACAGGCCACTGTCACATATTTAGGCCCAGGCAGAGGAGAGAGGTCCCGTAACAGAGAATATGGCCTTATGTCAGCGCAGAATAAGTCTTCATGTCATAGCAGAGAATCAGGCTTCACGTCACCCACCACTGGAACAGGCCACTGTCACACATTTAGGCCCCGGCACCCAGACAGAGGAGAGGTTCATTCAACTTTGGGTTGCGCCGCAATATAATGGTAAAATGAAATTAAAAATAGTATTGAATGAGGAAGTGTCCTGGAGTAGAATGATATATTGTTAAGGGGAGGTTGTTAATATCTAATCTGCACAAGGGATGGACAGGTCCTGTGGGATCCATGCCTGGTTCATTTTTATGTACGTCAGCTTGTCCACATTGGCTGTAGACAGGCGGCTGCGTTTGTCTGTAATGACGCCCCCTGCCGTGCTGAATACACGTTCAGACAAAACGCTGGCCGCCGGGCAGGCCAGCACCTCCAAGGCATAAAAGGCTAGCTCTGGCCACGTGGACAATTTGGAGACCCAGAAGTTGAATGGGGCCGAACCATCAGTCAGTACGTGGAGGGGTGTGCACAGGTACTGTTCCACCATGTTAGTGAAATGTTGCCTCCTGCTAACACGTTCCGTATCAGGTGGTGGTGCAGTTAGCTGTGGCGTGTTGACAAAACTTTTCCACATCTCTGCCATGCTAACCCTGCCCTCAGAGGAGCTGGCCGTGACACAGCTGCGTTGGCGACCTCTTGCTCCTCCTCTGCCTTCGCCTTGGGCTTCCACTGGTTCCCCTGTGACATTTGGGAATGCTCTCAGTAGCGCGTCTACCAACGTGCGCTTGTACTCGCGCATCTTCCTATCACGCTCCAGTGTAGGAAGTAAGGTGGGCACATGGTCTTTGTATCGGGGATCCAGCAGGGTGGCAACCCAGTAGTCCGCACACGTTAAAATGTGGGCAACTCTGCTGTCGTTGCGCAGCCACTGCAGCATGTAGTCGCTCATGTGTGCCAGGCTGCCCAGAGGTAAGGACAAGCTGTCCTCTGTGGGAGGCGTATCGTCATCGTCCTGAGTTTCCCCCCAGCCACGCACCAGTGATGGGCCCGAGCTGCTTTGGGTGCCACCCCGCTGTGAACATGCTTCATCCTCATCCTCCTCCACCTCCTCCTCATCCTCGTCCTCCTCGTCCTCCAGTAGTGGGCCCTGTCTGGCCACATTTGTACCTGGCCTCTGGTGTTGCAAAAAAACCTCCCTCTGAGTAACTTTGAAGAGACTGGCCTGAAAGTGCTAAAAATGACCCCTCTTCCTCCTCTTCCTCCTGGGCCACCTCCTCTTCCATCATCGCCCTAAGTGTTTTCTCAAGGAGACATAGAAGTGGTATTGTAACGCTGATAACGGCGTCATCGCCACTGGCCATGTTGGTGGAGTACTCGAAACAACGCAACAGGGCACACAGGTCTCGCATGGAGGCCCAGTCATTGGTGGTGAAGTGTGTCTGATCCGCAGTGCGACTGACCCGTGCGTGCTGCAGCTGAAACTCCACTATGGCCTGCTGCTGCTCGCACAGTCTGTCCAGCATATGCAAGGTGCAGTTCCACCTGGTGGGTACGTCGCATATGAGGCGGTGAACGGGAAGGCCGAAGTTACGCTGTACCGCAGACAGGCGAGCAGCGGCAGGGTGTGAACACCGGAAGCGCGAACAGACGGCCCGCACTTTATGCAGCAGCTCTGACATGTCGGGGTAGTTGCGAATGAACTTCTGCACCACCAAATTCAGCACATGCGCCAGGCAAGGGATGTGCGTCAAACCGGCTAGTCCCAGAGCTGCAACGAGATTTCGCCCATTATCGCACACCACCAGGCCGGGCTTGAGGCTCACCGGCAGCAACCACTCATCGGTCTGTTGTTCTATACCCCCCCACAACTCCTGTGCGGTGTGGGGCCTGTCCCCCAAACATATGAGTTTCAGAATGGCCTGCTGACGTTTACCCCGGGCTGTGCTGAAGTTGGTGGTGAAGGTGTGTGGCTGACTGGATGAGCAGGTGGAAGAAGAGGAGGAGGAAGCTGAGTAGGAGGAGGAGGAGACAGGAGGCAAAGAATGTTGCCCTGCAATACTTGGCGGTGGAAGGACACTTGATTTTATTGGACACTTGTTTGTGCAGGGAAGGCACGGCTCTCTTGGAGAAGTAGTGGCGACTGGGAACAACATACTGTGGGACAGCAAGTGACATGAGCTGTTTGAAGCTGTGTGTGTCCACCAGCCTAAATGACAGCATTTCATAGGCCAGTAGTTTAGAAATGCTGGCATTCAGGGCCAGGGATCGAGGGTGGCTAGGTGGGAATTTACGCTTTCTCTCAAATGTTTGTTAGATGGAGAGCTGAACGCTGCCGTGTGACATGGTTGAGATGCTTGGTGACGCAGGTGGTGGTGTTGGTGGTACATCCCATGTTTGCTGGGCGGCAGGTGCCAACGTTCCTCCAGAGGCAGAGGAAGAGGCCGAGGCGGCGGCAGCAGCAGAAGAGGCCGAGGCGGCGGCAGCAGAAGAGGTAGCAGGGGGAGCCTGAGTGACTTCCTTGTTTTTAAGGTGTTTACTCCACTGCAGTTCATGCTTTGAATGCAGGTGCCTGGTCATGCAGGTTGTGCTAAGGTTCAGAACGTTAATGCCTCGCTTTAGGCTCTGATGGCACAGCGTGCAAACCACTCGGGTCTTGTCGTCAGCACATTGTTTGAAGAAGTGCCATGCCAGGGAACTCCTTGAAGCTGCCTTTGGGGTGCTCGGTCCCAGATGGCGGCGGTCAGTAGCAGGCGGAGTCTCTTGGCGGCGGGTGTTCTGATTTTGCCCACTGCTCCCTCTTTTGCTACGCTGTTGGCTCGGTCTCACCACTGCCTCTTCGTCCGAACTGTGAAAGTCAGTGGCACGACCTTCATTCCATGTGGGGTCTAGGACCTCATCGTCCCCTGCATCGTCTTCCACCCAGTCTTGATCCCTGACCTCCTGTTCAGTCTGCACACTGCAGAAAGACGCAGCAGTTGGCACCTGTGTTTCGTCATCATCAGAGACGTGCTGAGGTGGTATTCCCATGTCCTCATCATCAGGAAACATAAGTGGTTGTGCGTTAGTGCATTCTATCTCTTCCACCCCTGGGGAAGGGCTAGGTGGATGCCCTTGGGAAACCCTGGCAGCAGAGTCTTCAAACAGCATAAGAGACTGCTGCATAACTTGAGGCTCAGACAGTTTCCCTGATATGCATGGGGGTGATGTGACAGACCGATGGGCTTGGTTTTCATGCGCCATCTGTGCGCTTTCTGCAGAAGACTGGGTGGGAGATAATGTGAACGTGCTGGATCCACTGTCGGCCACCCAATTGACTAATGCCTGTACCTGCTCAGGCCTTACCATCCTTAGAACGGCATTGGCCCCACCAAATATCGCTGTAAATTCTGCTGGCTACTGGGACCTGAGGTAGATGGTTCACTAGGACGTGTGGCAGAACGGCCACGTCCTCTCCCAGCACCAGAGGGTCCACTAACACCACCACGACCATGTCCACGTCCGCGTCCGCGTCCCTTATTAGATGTTTTCCTCATCGTTCCCGTTCACCACAATTTTGAGAATGGCAAATTTGGGAATAGTTTTTCAACCCAGAACAAAAAGTGTGCTTTTACGGTCACTACAAATAACTTGACCGGCTAAAACAGTACAGATTTGGTAAAATAGAAATGTCAGGCCTGTTTTATTTTTGCGCTATGTGACAGGTATAGGTTTAATCACAGAATCAGACTTCTATCTGCACGGTAGCGTGTGTCTTAGGTTTTTCTGAATGACACTATCAGCACCTTCAATGTAAGATATCCTTTTTGGGATAGATTTCAAGTAGGCCTCATATACCAGAAACTAGTTATTTTGAGAATGGCAAATTTGGGAATAGTTTTTCAACCCAGAACAAAAAGTGTGCTTTTACGGTCACTACAAATAACTTGACCAGCTAAAACAGTACAGATTTGGTTGAATAGAAATGTCAGGCCTGTTTTTTTTTTGCGCTGTGTGACAGGTATAGGTTTAATCACATAATCAGACTTCTATCTGCACGGTAGCGTGTGTCTTAGGTTTTTCTGAATGACACTATCAGCACCTTCAATGTAAGATATCCTTTTTGGGACAGATTTCAAGTAGGCCTCATATACCAGAAACTAGTTATTTTGAGAATGGCAAATTTGGGAATAGTTTTTCAACCCAGAACAAAAAGTGTGCTTTTACGGTGACTACAAATAACTTGACCAGCTAAAACAGTACAGATTTGGTTGAATAGAAATGTGAGGCCTGTTTTTTTTTGCGCTGTGTGACAGGTATAGGTTTAATCACATAATCAGACTTCTATCTGCACGGTAGCGTGTGTCTTAGGTTTTTCTGAATGACACTATCAGCACCTTCAATGTAAGATATCCTTTTTGGGATAGATTTCAAGTAGGCCTCATATACCAGAAACTAGTTATTTTGAGAATGGCAAATTTGGGAATAGTTTTTCAACCCAGAACAAAAAGTGTGCTTTTACGGTGACTACAAATAACTTGACCAGCTAAAACAGTACAGATTTGGTTGAATAGAAATGTCAGGCCTGTTTTTTTTTTGCGCTGTGTGACAGGTATAGGTTTAATCACAGAATCAGACTTCTATCTGCACGGTAGCGTGTGTCTTAGGTTTTTCTGAATGACACTATCAGCACCTTCAATGTAAGATATCCTTTTTGGGATAGATTTCAAGTAGGCCTCATATATCAGAAACTAGTTATTTTGAGAATGGCAAATTTGGGAATAGTTTTTCAACCCAGAACAAAAAGTGTGCTTTTACGGTCACTACAAATAACTTGACCAGCTAAAACAGTACAGATTTGGTTGAATAGAAATGTCAGGCCTGTTTTTTTTTTGCACTATGTGACAGGTATAGGTTTAATCACAGAATCAGACTTCTATCTGCACAGTAGCGTGTGTCTTAGGTTTTTCTGAATGACACTATCAGCACCTTCAATGTAAGATATCCTTTTTGGGATAGATTTCAAGTAGGCCTCATATACCAGAAACTAGTTATTTTGAGAATGGCAAATTTGGGAATAGTTTTTCAACCCAGAACAAAAAGTGTGCTTTTACGGTGACTACAAATAACTTGACCAGCTAAAACAGTACAGATTTGGTTGAATAGAAATGTCAGGCCTGTTTTTTTTTTTGCGCTGTGTGACAAGTATAGGTTTAATCACAGAATCAGACTTCTATCTGCACGGTAGCATGTGTCTTAGGTTTTTCTGAATGACACTATCAGCACCTTCAATGTAAGATATCCTTTTTGGGATAGATTTCAAGTAGGCCTCATATACCAGAAACTAGTTATTTTGAGAATGGCAAATTTGGGAATAGTTTTTCAACCCAGAACAAAAAGTGTGCTTTTACGGTCACTACAAATAACTTGACCAGCTAAAACAGTACAGATTTGGTTGAATAGAAATGTCAGGCCTGTTTTTTTTTTTGCGCTATGTGACAGGTATAGGTTTAATCACAGAATCAGACTTCTATCTGCACGGTAGCGTGTGTCTTAGGTTTTTCTGAATGACACTATCAGCACCTTCAATGTAAGATATCCTTTTTGGGATAGATTTCAAGTAGGCCTCATATACCAGAAACTAGTTATTTTGAGAATGGCAAATTTGGGAATAGTTTTTCAACCCAGAACAAAAAGTGTGCTTTTACGGTCACTACAAATAACTTGACCAGCTAAAACAGTACAGATTTGGTTGAATAGAAATGTCAGGCCTGTTTTTTTTTTGCGCTGTGTGACAGGTATAGGTTTAATCACAGAATAAGACTTCTATCTGCACGGTAGCGTGTGTCTTAGGTTTTTCTGAATGACACTATCAGCACCTTCAATGTAAGATATCCTTTTTGGGATAGATTTCAAGTAGGCCTCATATACCAGAAACTAGTTATTTTGAGAATGGCAAATTTGTGAATAGTTTTTCAACCCAGAACAAAACAAAAAGTGTGCTTTTACGGTCACTACAAATAACTTGACCAGCTAAAACAGTACAGATTTGGTTGAATAGAAATGTCAGGCCTGTTTTTTTTTTTGCGCTGTGTGACAGGTATAGGTTTAATCACAGAATCAGACTTCTATCTGCACGGTAGCGTGTGTCTTAGGTTTTTCTGAATGACACTATCAGCACCTTCAATGTAAGATATCCTTTTTGGGATAGATTTCATATACCAGAAACTAGTTATTTTGAGAATGGCAAATTTGGGAATAGTTTCTCAACCCAGAACAAAAAGTGTGCTTTTACGGTCACTACAAATAACTTGACCAGCTAAAACAGTACAGATTTGGTTGAATAGAAATGTCAGGCCTGTTTTTTTTTTGCGCTGTGTGACAGGTATAGGTTTAATCACAGAATTAGACTTCTATCTGCACGGTAGCGTGTGTCTTAGGTTTTTCTGAATGACACTATCAGCACCTTCAATGTAAGATATCCTTTTTGGGATAGATTTCAAGTAGGCCTCATATACCAGAAACTAGTTATTTTGAGAATGGCAAATTTGGGAATAGTTTTTCAACCCAGAACAAAAAGTGTGCTTTTACGGTCACTACAAATAACTTGACCAGCTAAAACAGTACAGATTTGGTTGAATAGAAATGTCAGGTCTATTTTTTAGGCGCTGGGTGACAGGCTCAACTTGCTCCTGATGTAGTATATGGCCAAAAAATAACCAGACTGTTGATGGTTAAATGCACTTCGGTGACACAGGCTCAGCCTGCAGCTGATGTAGGATATAGCACAAAATAACCACACTATTGATGGTTAAATACACTTGGTGATAGCTTGTGCTGGCGCACCACAAGTCACAAAATGGCCGCCGATCACCCCAGAAAAAAGTGATCTAAAAACGCTCTGGGCAGCCTCAAAAAAGTGAGCAAGTCGATATTAGCATTTCAATGATCCACAGCTGCAGATCGATCACAGAATGAAGTCTTTTGGAGGAGTTAATCTGCCTAATCTCGCCCTAACGTCGCAGCTGCAACCTCTCCCTATGCTTGAAACAGCAGAGTGACGTGCAGCGCAACGTGACCCAAGCTTATTTAGAGGCTGGGTCACATGCTGCACTGGCCAATCACAGCCATGCCAATAGTAGGCAAGGCTGTGATGGCCTCTTGGGGCAAGTAGTATGACGCTTGTTGATTGGCTGCTTTGCAGCCTTTCAAAAAGCGCCAAGAAAGCGCCGAACACCGAACCCGAACCCGGACTTTTACGAAAATGTTCGGGTTCGGGTCCGTGTCACGGACACCCCAAAATTCGGTACGAACCCGAACTATACAGTTCGGGTTCGCTCATCCCTACTCATATCTTTTCAAACAAGAAAAATATATACGCAGTTCACTTCTGCAGTTATATGTGTTGAAATCGTACAGAAAGAAAAAAATTATACACACTTCACTGGTGCACTTATTTGTGGCAAAAGCATTTAGTGGCCTATTTCATAATAGAAAGAAAAATATATATATACACACTTCACTGGTGCAGTTATTTGTGGCAAAAGCATTTAGTGGCCTATTTCAGTACAGAAAGAAAAAATATACGCACTTCACAGGTACAGTTATTTCTGCTAAAAGTGTTTAGTGGCCTATTTCAGTACAGAAAGAACAATTATATCCGCACTTCACTAGTGCATTTATTTCTGCTAACAGCGTTTACTGGCCTATTTTAGTACAAAAAGAAAAATATATTCTCAGTTCACTTCTGCAGTTATATGTGTTGAAAGAGTTTACTGGCCTATTTCAGTACAAAAAGAAAAAATATATTCTCAGTTCACTTTGACGGTTATATGTCTTGGAAGCATTTAGTGGCCTATTTCAGTACAAAAAGAAAAATATATTGTCAGTTCAGGTCAGCGGTTATATGTGTTGAAAGCATGGCGGGAGTCAGCAGGGTGGCAACAGTGGGAGGTCGGGAGCCAAACGTTCCTGGGGTAGACCACCTGCTTCGCAGCAGCGTACCTGCCCAGGAAGTAGTGGTGCAGGGGTTCACGTTAGCCGCGTCGGTAGTAGTCAGTCAGTGTGGGGAAAGTCACCTACTTGGCGGTCTGGCATTTTTTGTTAAGCTGCCAGAGGAGGTTAACATAGCCATATGTCGTTTATAGGGGCAGAAGGTGAAGTGTGGCCAGGGTGCCAATGTTGGCACCACAGCCCTGCGTCAACATATGCAGCGTCACTATATGTGGTATCCTGATGCTGCTGCTATCATCTCCACACTATGTCACCTTGCCACTCTCTGGTATACTGATGCTGCTGCTACTGCCATCTCCACACTATGTCACCTTGCCACTCTGTGGTATCCTCCTGATTCTGCTGCTGTCGCCACCTCCACACTCTGTCATTGTGCCACTCTGTGGTCTCCTCATGCTGCTGCCAACTTCAGACTCTGTCATTGTGCCACTTGGTGGCCTTTTCATGCTGCTGACACCTCCACACTTTGTGTTCGTGCCACTCTGTGGCCTCCTAATGCTGCTGCCACCTCCACAATCTTTCGTTGTCGTGCTACTCTGTGGCCTCCTGATGCTGCCGCCACCTCCAGACTCGGCCATTGTGCCACTCGGTAACCTCCTCATACTGCTGCCAACTCCAGACTTGGTCATTGTACCACTCAGTGGCCTCCTCATACTGCTGTGAACTTCAGACTCTGTCAGTGTGCCACTTTGTGGCCTCCTGATGCTGCCGATATCTTCAGACTCATTGTGCCACTCTGCAGCCTCCTCATGCTGCTGCCACCTCCACAATCTCTTGTTGTCATGCTACTCTGGCTTCCTCATGCTGCTGACACCTCCTCACTTTGTCTTTGTGCCATTCTGTGGCCTCCTCATGCTGCTGCCTCCTCCACAATCTCTCGTTGTCGTGCTACTCTGTGGCCTCCTTATGCTGCCGCCACCTCCACAATCTTTCGTTATCGTGCCACTCTGTGGCCTCCTGATGCTTCCGCCACCTCCAGACTCTGCCATTAGGCCACTCTATGGTCTCCTTATGCTGCTACCATCTCACCACTATGTCATAGGTTTACTCTGTGGACTTCTGATTCTGTTCCCACCCTCCCCACTTCATGACTGGGCCACTATTTTGCCTTTCGGCCATGCTGACATCATGTTTTATTTGACCTTTCTTCTAATCTGTCAGAAGGAAGGAAAAATGAGAGGCACAACGGATTCTGTCTGTGTAGCAGCTGTAAGGCCTGTATGGACCCTTCAGAATTGGTTTATGATTCGGTAGCCAAAAGCAGGAGTGGGTACAAAACACAGAAGACATGCAAATATTCAATTCACGTGTCATCTCTGTTTTAGATCCACTCCTGTTTTTTTTTTGGCATTAGCAATACTGATGGATTATTGAGAAAATGCTGACCGAGTGAAGGTGTATCTGTTTTTTGTAGGTTATTGTTCTGATGGATCAGAGGAAGGGCAAATTAATCAGTGACGTCAACACAAATTTGCTGCTGCACCATCTGTCCGGGGGGCTCTACTTGTATACACGTTTAATAGAACAAGTTCTGAGGACATCTATGTGGAATCAGCTGGCGACAGTGTAAAAGGAGTGCACTTTTTCTTGGCGCTAACATCGATCTGTGAGGCGGAGTTCATACTTAAGTTATTTGGTCAGTTTTGGCCCCTAATAAGTTAAGTGTGCAGTGATTCTAAGAGTGAGGCCTGTCATCTGCATGTCATACAGACTCACAGTATTATTTCACTTCCAAAGCAGACTCCCTATGCATGTTACAACAAGGCACAGTGTTCTACACCACTATAAAGGCTCTCAGCAGCCAGGAAATAGCTGTTTTTTAACATAATTTTCTGCAAATTTCCCGAAAAATTCTGCGAACCAGCAAATAAAATTTTTGAAAAATTCACTCATCTCTAGCGGCTAACAGGTGCTAGAGCCTCTTTTCAATTGTATTTTTTTTCTAATAAACTTATCCTTTCGCTGTAATACTGCAATTATTTACGTATACACAGTCAAATCACATTATAATTTTTTGTTATTATTACTTCCTACTTTCAACATCGGCACAGTCTATCTAATAAAGGATGCCATGTGTTGTGGGCTGGCTTGATGGGTATAGAAGGCGCTTAAGCAACTTAGGTTCTTAGCCTGTCTAGTCCTCTGTAGCTAAGTTGCTTTTGTGATTCTGCCTTTACTGTGTACCAGACCCTATATCTTGTTTAACAGTCTTTTCCTGATTGCTTCCTGCCCCTGACCTTAGATTACATTTGCAGACTCTGTTACATTGCCTCCTGCCATGACCTGGGATTATGTTTACGGACTTAATTACATTGCTGCTTGCCCCTACCTCGGATCTTGGACTCTGACCTTGCCTTACCACCGCCTTATCAGCCTCTGGCCTCCCCAGCACCATCTGAAGGTCAGTCCAGTGGGTCCACACCCAGGTTCTTGTTTCCTCATGTTCCAACCCCCCCTCAGAGAGGTAGCACCTTGTGCACCCCTTGGGAAAGTCTATCCTCACATCAGAGGTATTGTGAAGAACGAGGGTACACTTAGACCTCGCCCTCTGAGGAGGTTGGTCAGGTGGGAGAGCAGGTTTGCCCTTGCTGACCTTTACATGAACTGTTTCCATGCTGTGTCAGTGAAAGTGTATCATTAGTGGAGAAATGGCTCCATTGCAAATAAGTGACAAAGAAACTGCAGTTTACCACATGCCACTGATGTGAGAGGTGAAATTTGGCTACGAAAGTGCATAAGGGCAGACCTAAATTTTACAGTGGAGCAGCTAAAATAACCATTCAGAAAACCCTACTTTGTATAGGGCTCCAAAGCAGACAGAAGGCCAGAAATGTCTGACATTGGTTGGAAGAGCAAGATCATGAATTCCATGAATTCCAAGTACTACCCAAGCCCCCTACCCAAGCCCCCTACCCAAGCCCTCAATGAACCCAAAAAACTCATTAATATCAAAGCTGAATATTTTTAGAAGTAGTTTTTAGTTTGTTTTTAGTTTTAGCTTTTTTAGGGGGATATATGTGTGTGCAGGTGACTATTACTGTGCATAATTATTAGGCAACTTAACAAAAACAAATATATACCCATTTCAATTATTTATTTTTACCAGTGAAACCAATATAATATCTCAACATTCACAAATATACATTTCTGACATTCAAAAACAAAACAAAAACAAATCAGTGACCAATATAGCCACGGCGATACAAACAGATCACTATGGAGATGAGCGCTTCCACAATGGAAGCGCTCATCTCAGTGCCCCACCGCACACATTGCCCCGCTGCACTGCCACTGGGGGGGGGATTTCACCATACCCGCATTATTTCCTGGGGAGGATCCGTGTGTGGATGCAAATAGAAAAATACATAAATCACGGCGAAAAGGTGCACCAAAATGATATGCAACTGACAACACTAGCTAATCCCTACAGCTGATGTTAAGAACTGAGACCACCGTCAAGGTACTCAGCGTGACATGGGTTCCTACCATTAGACTAGCTACGGTGTGTGAACACAGTCTGAGAGGTGCTAAGATACAACTTACAGCCAAGCTCCCACATACCTCCATAGTGAAACCACTCAGGTAGTGGGAGAGATGATAAGGCTGTAAGCACCACCTATAACAGGCCATGTAACACAGGCCATACCCGAGTGCCCAAATGGTCAGTCCGCCCCTGTCACTTTATTAGGTTCTGTTTACACTGCATTTGCTGTGAATGCTCCTTACTAGGAAGACCTGCCAACATATACAAATTGTAGTAAATTTTAACATGAACATGTTATTTACCCAGCAAAAAAACGTAGCTCTTACAGTTAGGTGCGACAGTGTATTTGTACATTAAACATAGAGCCCAGATACAGTATATGATATTGCATGGCATGTAGTTGCATAAGCTGCCTTTTCACTTCTACTGTAAAAGAATGTAAAAATAAAAATTTCACTTTTTGTCATACAGTACACTGATCTCAGAGTAGATGAGGAACACCTACATAAAAGGAGACGTCACTGGATGTAAGAGGAATGTGGTGATGTTAGGAGCGCAGTGGTTAGGTTGAGAATTTTGCATGAGAATGTGTGTGTGTGGGGGGGGCTGGGCCATTTAAATTTTTCCCCCTTGTGTGTGTTTCATATGGGCAAGCATTGTGATCCTGTGAAGACATAATTTTTGGACACTTGGTCCCCCAACAAACCAGATATATATTTTTTTTTATTCCATAACACCATGTGTGTTTAAACATTATCTGCCCCAATATGGGATAATGTTTGGAAACTTTGGAATATGGAAAAGTATAACACATGTGATGGTGCGGTGTTTTTCTAAACATGCTTTTTGTTAATGCTGTCAAACATGCATTTACCCATATGTCATTGTCACTCAGACAAGATTTGCTATTGTTGACATTGCATTTGAGAGCTTGCGTAGGGTGGAGGAAAAAATAAAAAAATGTATAAAAAATAAATGAAAATAGATAACAAGTTTTCCTAAAAATTCTGAGTCCAAGGAGACTAGAGTGCATTATAAACAATTTTCAGGGTAATTGGAGCAACAAATCAATTTGAAAAAATTGGGCGAACCTGAACCAAACTGATTCTTGAGTGGTTCGCTCATCTCTAATTTGACATTTTGTATCAGGATGATTTTTGTACTTAGAATTGTTCAAAATGTATTAATAGAATACTTAAGTAAGAAAATAGGGCATATATTTAGGGTACACACTTTAAAATATTTGGTAAGAACTACATTTTTATGGTCAATTCAAAACATACATTTTGCTTGAAGTAATTCAAGTCAGGAATAAATACATTCAAAGCAAATATAACAATTATATACCTAGAACGATGTCAGTGAAAGAGAGGATAGTTTTCTGAAAAGAACAGCAGTATATGCTTTTCTACACAGTAAAAAAATAAGTAAACCAGATGGATACCTGTCTGACGTATGCCAAAAGGTACAATTTATCATATCAATCACCAACTGTTGCTCCACCTGTAGTATACCATGATCTGATTCAGAACCTCACTCAGGCTCCGACTGAGTGGATTATGTGGATAAAATGTATCATATATCTGCCCCATAAATAATCTTTTGAGTATTGTATTCTATACAAATGTGTCCTTGCTTATCTTTCCACTTGATTTGACATATCCCGACTCACAGCTTTACAATACTCTGTCGGAAAATGTATATACTCTGTCTATATGTGGCCAGCCAGTGATTAGGATTTCCATTGTAGTGTATCAAGGGAATTGCTAGCATGTATTTGTTTCGGGAGAGATTGGAGAAATGATCAAATTTTAAAGAAAATTAAAGGGCTTGTCCAACTTCATATAGTTTTTAAATATGCCTCACCCTGCAGGACCTGTCAAAGGAATTGAACTTACCTAGTTCACGATGCTCATTTCTGGATCTGTGGGTCACTGTGCTTTCGTCTCGTGAACTTCTTGCATGGACAGGGTCATTTGTGCCACTGCAGCCAATGAGTTACCACAGTGATGAAGTATCCCAAAGCTTAACAGGACACAGCAGGCATTTAAATAGCTATATAAAGTTCCACAGCCCCTTTAATAGTGGACAAAGCTATACTTCTATTTTTATTTATTTATTAAGGTTTACCACTAAACATGATGTGAATGAAGCCGAACAAGCAACCAACATATTTTTACATGCGTAGATTTGTGCTTCACTTATATATATGTCACATATATATTTGAACTGTTTATTGCAGATTTGTTCAATGCAGTATAGTTTGTCTGATATTTTGAATTGAGTCATGATTGAAACAGATGCCATGTCTTGGTCTTGAGAAGAACATTATTTTCTGGTAAGTGTCAGCAAAATGTACAAAATTAAAATGGAAAAGATGCAGCTGTAGTGATCACGAGTAGATGTATTGTAGCATAAAGATTTCTAATCAAGATATTTCTAGAGAAGAAAATGATTATTTTCGGTCTTGAGAATTTTCTGTGTAGCATTAGGCTTCCAAAAAGAACATTTGATGGTAGCAGTGCACATAGCAAACTGCCACTTTGGTTTGTTATGCTCTGCTGCTTTGAGACTGTCACAGCTTGTCATAAAAACATATATTTCTGGATATAACCCTACATGACAAGGTTTAATCATTCATACTTCAGCATTGTTTCTCCTGGGAGTTTTAGTCACCTCAACAAAAAACTGCAGAGGAATATTATGTATAAATTTCCATGTATCCAAATATAAAATAACTTTTTGTTCCATTTTTGTTACATGCTGATGCACATATAAAGAACTGTCTAACTTTGTGTTTATCTTCTCAGACTTGCAGAATGTAGTTTTTTTCCTTACTTTACTTGCACTTCAATAAAATTGCTATTTCTAGAGTAACTTTTGAGTTGCTTATAAAAAAGACATCAAAATACATAAAGCATTTTAGTGTTTACTATGGCTATATACCATACAAGGTGGCGGCAGCATCATGTTGTGGGGATGCTTTTCTTCAGCAGGAACAGGGAGGCTGGTCAGAGTAGATGGGAATATGGAGCGAGCTAAATGCAGGGCAGTCTTGGAGGAAAACCTGGTAGAGGCTACAAAAGACTTGATACTGGGACGGAGGTTCACCTTCCATCAGGATAGAAACCCTAAGCATAAAGCCAGAGATACAATGGAATGGTTTAGATCAAAACAGATCCATGTGTTAATCAAAGTCCAGACCTAAATACCCATAAAAATCAGTGAGAAGACATGAAAATTGCTTTTCACAGACGCTCTCCATCCAATCTGACTGAGCTTTAGCTAGTTTGCAAAGATGAATGGGCAAAAGTTTCAGCCTCTAGATGTGAAAAGCTGGTAGAGACTTACCCCAAAAGACTTGCAGCTGTAATTGCAGCGAAAAGGGGGTCCTACAAAGTATTAAACTAGGCGGGCTGAATAGAAAGGCACACCACACTTTCCAGATTTTAATTTAAAAAAAACTTTGAAAACCATTTATCATTTTCTTTTCACTTCACACATACTTGCTACTTCGTGTTAGTCTATCATATAAAATTCCCATAAAATACAATTAAGTTTGTGGGTGTAATGTGATTTTTTTTTTAAAAGAGTAAATTTTCAAGGCACTGTATATGGGAATTCAGTGGCTGCCATACAGGTTCTCGACCCCACCACACAGTAGCTGCTAGAACAATTTCTTAGGAAGTTAACTTGCCAAATGTGGGAGGAAACCAGAGTACACAGAGAAAATCCATGCAAACATGGGGGGAACATACAAGCTTCATGCAGCTGTTGTGTCCGAGCAGATTCAACCCAGTGCTGTCAGAGCTAACTCCCAAGCCATAAGAGCTAACCAGAACTGAGACAACAGGGAGGGGAGAGGCATACACCAGGAGTAGTACACACACAGGCTGCCGCCACTACATGTAGGTCATAGTAAACCAACCTACACGGAATCCACCGCAGCCAGTTCGCCCGGGAGCTAATAAAGCTAGCACAGTGAACTACTGACATAAAGATGTTTATAAATCATATTATTATATTATAAACTAGATAAGTAGACTGATATATTTATAATAAACTCCATTAGTGTGCTTCTTTTGTTTAGCATGATGTATTTTATGAAGTCAAATATCAATTTTAAGTTGCATTACAATTACCATCACAATTCCATCTCATAACTGGGCAAGCCATAATGCTCTACTCACTGAAACTGACCACAATGATCGCTTGGTGCTATCCACAATGTCCCTTCTCTGTGCAATTTGCAGTGCTTGATGCAATGAGAATGCCAGCCAAAGTGCCTTAACAGTCACAATAAAGAATTAGCTCTTCCTTTTCCCGTTGTGCCTCAGTGCTCCAACGTCACATGCGTGCTTCTTGAGCCACACAAATACCAGATGTCAGCACCAGAGAAGGAGCTCCAGCAACCTAAATGAGACACTCATCTACAAAAGAGGCTCAGTCCTAGGATATCTTCTATGTAAGTCATTTTGTCACATCATCTTGAAAGCACAGAAAACAATGGGTGAGATTTAGTATGTATGAAAGCAATTTTGCTGGAGCCTGCATTGCTGCAATTTGCACCAAATTTATCAAATTTCACACAATGTGTGATAAATTTGGTGCCTGTTGAAGTCTAAGGCCTCTTTCACACAAGCGTGACGGATTAGGTCCGGGTGCGTTCAGTGAAACTTGCACTATTTTGCAAGCAAGTTCAGTCAGTTTTGTCTGCAATTGCGTTCAGTTTTTCCGTTTTTTCCGCGCGAGTGCAATGTATTTTGATGCGTTTTTCACACGCCTGATAGAAAACTGAAGGTTTACAAGGAACATCTCTTAGCAACCATCAGTGAAAAACGCATTGCATCCGCAATTGCTTCCGGATGCAATGTGTTTTTCACTGAAGCCCCATTGACTTCTATGGGGCCAGGGCTGCGTGAAAAAGCTGAATATTTAACATGTTGTGTTTTTCACGCAATGCTGAACTGAGTGAAAAAAAAACAAAAAAACGCTCATATACCCAAAGCCATTGAATTCAATAAGACATAACCTTTATTGATATCAATTAAAAATACCCCGAGTTAGTGAATATTGCAGGGAGTCAGGGACACTGAAGACTCTGGTAATCTGAGAAGGGAAAGATTATTTACCCTTATCACAGCACCTACCGACTATTGGCTCTGCCAATGAAATGGAATGGCTGTCTCTATAGTTCAGGAAACGTGCATTTGTTCTGGAATTTGATAATTCTCTTTTACTAACAGTGTAAACATACTGAAGGGTTTCTACAGATGAATGATACCACACCATGCCCTATTTGCTACAGATTTTACCTATTTCAATGCTGATCACTGTTGTTCTGCTCCAGAGGACCTTGGCAAACAATTGATTTTGCTATGGGAAGCTGAACATGGGCACTGAAGGGACAATTTGCTGCAATATATGGTGGCTAGGGTAACCACTTACTTAACCCCAAAAGGGATACATCCTAGGCCATGCCCCCAACTCCACTAAGCCATTCACTCTCCTAGTAATAGTGGCGAGCAAGAGAATAAAAAAAGAAGAGTGGGCCTTAAGGTGAGCTGTGTGCGGGCCCAGAGTGCTTCTCTCAACTTCAGTTAGTCAGAGGGACATATCAGCTGGCTCTTGTGACTACCTTGGCCTCAATAAATCCTTATCTAGCTGTAGAACACACTCAGACAGTGAAATGCTGCTGTCTGAGTATGAAGCTATAGAAAAGGAGGACAACCAAGCATCTGTCCAGGCCTTACATCGGATGTAGGACAGGGAGTCAGGAAACTGGACTCTCCAGCCTAAAGCTAGATGTCTGGCCAACCTAATGGTGGCTATTCATTTGAATAAATATTAATGTTGTACATGTAAATTCTGTCAGAATGGGAGTCTTTGCTTGTTACTGCCTCACTATTCTATCTGATACGAGAGTTCTTGAAAATGAAATTTCCTCTGTGATTCCCATTTGCTCAAATAGTGCACAAGAACAGCAAATCCTTTATTTTAAAGGATGACCTATCAGCTCCCCAAACATGGCCAAACATGGAAATTTTTGTAAATAATAAAAGGGCACATGACAATTGTAGAGAATCCATTATTACAACTTTATGACGAGCAGCTCCTTTGTAATTCACACAAGACAATGAATACATTGACAACTAGGTGTTACCATTTGTTGGTGTGTAATGACACACTCTGACACTCTCCATCCAGTGCTGACAAATTCAGATTATTTATTCATAAATTACCAAAAGGAATAAATGCAAAGTTACAATGCTAAAAGTTCATGGGGAATACAAGAGACAAGATAGGAGAGCAGACAAGTCCTCTTTAAGTGAAGAAAAATAATGTAAAAAAAAAAATCATATTTATTAGAGATGAGCGAAGTGGAATTCGATCTGAATTTCAGGAATTATTCTATTCACATCGAATCCGAATTTCCTCACGCTTTGTGGTAACTAATCAAATTTTTTTCCTATAATGGCCGCTGCACATATTAGGACATGGAGCAAGGAACTCTGGGAATGAGGGATCACCCACAATGCCATCCATGCTGCCAATCAGCAGCCAGCCCTGTGATGTCACAGTCCTATAAATAGCCTCAGCCATCTTGGATTCAGCAATTTTCCTGTGTACTTAGTGCAGGCATAGACATTAGCAGGCGCTAGGGACAGTGCTAGGAAAGACTTAAAAACTTGAAAAAATATTTTGCTCAACAGAAGTTCAGGGAAAAAGCATTAGAAGTGTAGGGAAAACATAGGGAGGAATTATTCCACACTATTGAAGCAGAACAGGGTTTAATAGGGATGTTTACAGCCTGGGTAATAGTAACAATCCTATTACACCTTGCTGCACTGACTATTGATCCAAATTGCCATTATACTGCTGCTCATTTCAGAATTGAATACCTCTCTAATTCCAGCAAACCGTTCTTGTTATTGGGGTCTTATTATCACTTGTGGGGTGCAGTTATATATGTGTTCTAAAACCTTTTTTTGGAGTGTACTGGTGGGGAAAAAATATATATATTATTTGCCGTTCACGTCTGCAGTTATATGTTCTAAAGTCTTTTTTTCGCGTGTATTAGTGGGGGAAAAGAAAAAGGGCTTATGTATTATTGGCGAAAAAAATACTTTATTTGCAGTTCACTGCTGCAGTTATATGTTCTAAATCCTTTTTTTGGCGTGTATTAGTGGCAAAAAAAAAATTATTTGCCATTCACGGCCGCAGTTATATGTTCTAAAGCCTTTTTTTGGCGTGTATTAGTGGGGGGAAAAGAAAAAGGGCTTATTAGCCGTTGTGTGTTGAAGTGAGAAAATTAAAGCCCTTTCTGGCGTGCATTACTTTCCTATTTATTTATTTGATCTAACAATATGTCAGACAGAGAAGTGACAGGCCCTGCACAGGGGAGGGGCACAGGCCTAAATGTTTCTGTTGCAGATACAGATCGCAGCAGAGTAAGTGGGCATGGCAGCAGGGGTCACTTCTAGAGGCCTGAGCTCCTAGTGTCAGCTAGCGGTCGTGTCTTGACCAGCAACCCAGCGGTTCTTGAATGGTTGACTCAATCTTCGACTTTGTCGCAAGTGACATCAGACACCCTCAGACAAGAGTTGGCGAGTTCTTCAGACACAACCCTTAGTTGGAAAGGCCCAGTAGCAGGCCCTGTGCCCTCACCTGTCCTCAACCTGCCTCTGTCCTTTTCTTTTCCCTCAGAAAGAGAAGAACTATATGCTGTGGACTATACAGCAAGGACAAGCTACTAGAGGACAGTCAGCAGCTACTGCCCAGCCAAGATCTGGAGGAGACATTAACCACTTCCTCCGCTAGGCTGGAAAGTAGTGATGAGGAGAGTGGTGTGGGAACGGGTGGTGCAAGCGGTCATGCTCCTGGCTCAGAGACCGTTGAGGAGGACATCAGTGACATGCAGACACTACTAGATGATGATGTAGCTGATCGCAATTGGGAGCCGGGTCACGAAGGGGCTTCATTATCATCATCAGGAGAAAATTGTGGCAGCTTGCATGTGAGGCAGAGCCAGCAAGTCAGTAGCGTGGCCGGGAGTCAGCAGGGTGGTAGCAGTGTGAGGTTGGGAGCCAAACGCACCCGGGTAGACCACTCGCTTCACAGGAGCCTACCGGCCTGGAAAGTAGCGGTGCAGGGGTTCATGGAGGCAGTGGTGGTAGCAGTCAGTTATTGCGGAGTATTGGGGGTAAAATCACCTACTCGGCGGTGTGGCAGTTTTTTGTTAAGCCACCGGAGGAGATAAACATGGCCATTTGTCAAGTCTGCGGGCAGAAGGTGAAGCGTGACAGGGTGCCAATGTTGGCATGATGGCCCTGCATCAACATATGCAGCGTCACCATAAAGTGAACCGTGGTGGTCCAGACTGCCGCAGCAACCGTTGCATCACCCAGTGGCACGCACCCAATTTCAGGCAGTCAAGGCTCCACCACCTCAGCCGAAAGAAGCTGTCTGTCCTTTCCATCATCTGATGGTCCTGATGCTCCTGCTCCTTCTCCTCTTAGTCAGTCATTCCGTCATCAATTGATCACCGATGCGATTGCCAAGAGACAACAATATGCATGCACTCATCCAACAGAGAAGAAGCTGAACGTGCTCCAGGCCAAGTTGCTGGTACTGCAGCCCCCCCCCCCCCTTTCCAAGGGGTGGACTCTGCACCTTTCAGAGAACTGATGGCTTGTGCCGAGCCGAGGTGGAGAATCCCAAGCCGTAATTTCTTTGCCAAAAAGGCAGTACCAGTCCTGCACACATATGTAGAACAGAAGGTGGGCCAGCGCCAACGTGTGGAGCTGTAACTATGGTCAAGGACAATATAGGTCCTTTACGGCCCACTGGGTAAATGTAGTTCCTGCCCAGCCAAACCAGCAATTTTGCCAAGTCACGCCGCTTCCGCCTTCACGTTCTCACGCCATTGGTCCTGCGACAATGTCCATCTCTGCCTCCTCATCCTCCACCATGTCCTCAGCCTCCACTGCATGGACAATTCACAGTGCTTCATTAGCATACCACATGTGCAGGGCATGCGGTGGCACACTGTTCTGTACCTCGTCTGCCTGGGCGAACAGAGGGGAGAAACTGCTCCATGTCCTTCATCAAGAAATCAAATTCTGTCTTTCTCAAAGTCGGAACAATAGGGAACGACAACAGGAAGAATATGGTGTCGGCGCTGCGTCAAGGAGGGCTGAGCCATGCGCCCTGCATGGCGCACGTGTTCAATCTGGTTGTCAAGTGTTTCCTAAAGTCTTCCACTCATCTGCAAGACATTCTAAAAATGGAATCCTAAAAAATGGCAGACAAAGGAAACTTTGCATGCACTTCAGTCACTCGTACACCACCAAGCACACTCTCCTTAAGCTACAGCGGCAGAACGGTGTCCCCCAACACAGTCTGATATGTGACGTTTCCACCCGTTGGAATTCCAGCCTCCATATGTGGGACCAACTGTACGAACAGAGAAAGGCCATAAATGATTTCTTGATACAGGCGGACAGAGGTACTCCTAGGAGTGGGCGATATAAATTTGGGAAACAATGTCGATTTTGTCTATATTGCCCTATCGGGATAGATGACCACAGAGGGACACGGATTATTGGAAATAGTAATGGCATGGGGCTGATGGCACTAGCTTGGGGACATGGATCATGATGGCAATGGCATGTTGCTGATGGCGCTGGCTAGGGGACATGGATGATGGCAAATGGCAATGGTATGGGGCAGATGGCGCTGGCTGGGGACATGGATGATGGCAAATGGAAATGGCATGGGGCTGATGGTGCTGGCTGGGGGACATGGATGATAATGGAAATATATCGCAATATATATCGTTATCGCACATACAGTACAGACAAAGTTTGGACACACCTTCTCATTCAAAGAGTTTTCTTTATTTTCATGACTATGAAGGCATCAAAACTGAATTAACACATGTGGAATTATATACATAACAAACAAGTGTGAAACAACTGAAAATATGTCATGTTCTAGGTTCTTCAAAGTAGCCACCTTTTGCTTTGATTACTGCTTTGCACACTCTTGGCATTCTCTTGATGAGCTTCAAGAGGTAGTCCCCTGAAATGGTTTTCACTTCACAGGTGTGCCGTGTCAGGTTTAATAAGTGGGATTTCTTGCCTTATAAATGGGGTTGGGACCATCAGTTGCATTGAGGAGAAGTCAGGTGGATACACAGCTGATAGTCCTACTGAATTTGTATTATGGCAAGAAAAAAGCAGCTAAGTAAAGAAAAACGAGTGGCCATCATTACTTTAAGAAATTAAGGTCAGTTCTGTCAGCCGAAAAATTGGGAAAACTTTGAAAGTAAGGGCTATTTGAAGAAAATGCACCAAAAGGATATGTCACTGACTAAACTAGCTGGTCATACAAGCAGATATTAAAAGCTGAGACTTCCGCCAATATGTTCCTGTCAGGAAGATATCGGAGCCCATCATTGCACCACGTCACGGTCACTCAGCATGGCAAAGGGTCCTACCACTACGCTAACTGTGGTGTGAACACGGTCTGAAGGTGATGTGATCCAGCTCACAGCCCAGCCTGCACACAAATGCCTAGCAGGACAGCCAGTGCAATGTGAACAAAGCAGGACTGTGAGCCCCACCCATATCAGACCATGTGATGAAGGATTCCAGGTGCAAACGAATGTTCAATTGCCAGATGAAGGCACATTCAAGACATATAAAACAAAATCACTGTAGAATTGCAGTGGCCAATATGGCGGAACTGCTCAGACCCCAAACACTGTAGCGTGTTTCTCATTGGGCGAGCAGTCCCATCGCATGTGAACCACAGAAATATCGTGGCAGATATGGAGGAGCTGCTCAAACCCCAAACACTGTAGCGTGTTTCTCATTGGGGGAGCAGTCCCACCGCATGTGGACCGCAGCAAACGACCATCCCGAGCAATTAATGCGTACAAAGGAGGACGCCAGCGCGGTCCACATGCACCACAAAAGCATCCTGCACAGGCAGAGCATTGTGCGGATGAAAATACAATTATATAAATCACTGAAGAAAATGCACCAAAAGGATATGTCACTGACTAAACTAGCTGGTCATACAAGCAGATATTAAAAGCTGAGACTTCCGCCAATATGTTCCTGTCAGGAAGATATCGGAGCCCATCATTGCACCACGTCACGGTCACTCAGCATGGCAAAGGGTCCTACCACTACGCTAACTGTGGTGTGAACACGGTCTGAAGGTGATGTGATCCAGCTCACAGCCCAGCCTGCACACAAATGCCTAGCAGGACAGCCAGTGCAATGTGAACAAAGCAGGACTGTGAGCCCCACCCATATCAGACCATGTGATAAAGGATTCCAGGTGCAAAGGAATGTTCAATTGCCAGATGTTTTATATGTCTTGAATGTGCCTTCATCTGGCAATTGAACATTCGTTTGCACCTGGAATCCTTCATCACATGGTCTGATATGGGTGGGGCTCACAGTCCTGCTTTGTTCACATTGCACTGGCTGTCCTGCTAGGCATTTGTGTGCAGGCTGGGCTGTGAGCTGGATCACATCACCTTCAGACCGTGTTCACACCACAGTTAGCGTAGTGGTAGGACCCTTTGCCATGCTGAGTGACCGTGACGTGGTGCAATGATGGGCTCCGATATCTTCCTGACAGGAACATATTGGCGGAAGTCTCAGCTTTTAATATCTGCTTGTATGACCAGCTAGTTTAGTCAGTGACATATCCTTTTGGTGCATTTTCTTCAGTGATTTATATAATTGTATTTTCATCCGCACAATGCTCTGCCTGTGCAGGATGCTTTTGTGGTGCATGTGGACCGCGCTGGCGTCCTCCTTTGTATGCATTAATTGCTCGGGATGGTCGTTTGCTGCGGTCCACATGCGGTGGGACTGCTCCCCCAATGAGAAACACGCTACAGTGTTTGGGGTTTGAGCAGCTCCTCCATATCTGCCACGATATTTCTGTGGTTCACATGCGATGGGACTGCTCGCCCAATGAGAAACACGCTACAGTGTTTGGGGTCTGAGCAGTTCCGCCATATTGGCCACTGCAATTCTACAGTGATTAAGGGCTATTTGACCATGAAGGAGAGTGATGGGGTGCTGCGCCAGATGACCTAGCCTCCACAGTCACCGGACCTGAACCCAATCGAGATGGTTTGGGGTGAGCTGGACCGCAGAGTAAAGGCAAAAGGGCCAACAAGTGCTAAGCATCTCTGGGAACTCCTTCAAGACTGTTGGAAGACCATTTCAGGGGACTACCTCTTGAAGCTCATCAAGAGAATGCCAAGAGTGTGCAAAGCAGTAATCAAAGCAAAAGGTGGCTACTTTGAAGAACCTAGAATGACATATTTTCAGTTGTTTCACACTTGTTTGTTATGTATATAATTCCACATGTGTTAATTCATAGTTTTGATGCCTTCATAGTCATGAAAATAAAGAAAACTCTTTGAATGAGAAGGTGTGTCCAAACTTTTGGTCTGTACTGTAGTTCAAATTATATTGCAATATAGATTTTAGGCCATATCACCCAGCCCTAGGAACTCCCCTGTGTAACTTCAATGTTATCCAGTGGCAGCTCATGCGTGACATGCGGTGTCACCCTGTTCTGTACCTCGTCTGCCTGGGCGAACAGAGGGGAGAAACTGCTCCATGTCCTTCATCAAGAAATCAAATTCTGTTATTCTATGGGATGAACAACGTCATTTCACTTATTCATATTCTGGAAAAGATGCTGGTAAATCTGGCTGGTCAGGGGACTGGAGATGTGGCGCCTACATCTCACGGCCACATGAGCCCTGGGGGGGCTGAACTGGAGGAGGAGAAATAGATTGGAGCACAAGCAATGTGTAGCGAAATGGGTGGTTTTTCTACACAGGTGACAGGAGAGGAGGAGCAATAGCAGCTGGAGGAGCAAGAGAGGGATGAGGAAGATGAGGCAGATGACCCAGACATACCGTGGCAGTATGCAGTGGAGATGGAGGCAGGGAGTCCCTCTGAGTCACTTGCGCAAATTGCCTGGTGCATGCTCACTTGATTGCGTAGTGACAGCCGAATTGTCACCATTCGGTAGAGGGATGACAACTGGATCTCCACCATGTTAGACCCTCGCTACAGGTCCAAAATGGGGGCCTTTTTTACACCTGCTGAGAGGGAGGACAAACTGAACTACTATAGAGACATCCTATGTAGGCAGTTGGCTGCTGCCTATCTGCTCCATCGTCCATTCTCTTGCAGGTCTGAGCGGGGGACCCTCTATGCTCACGTTCCACTGCCATGGCTGCTGGGGGGGTGGGTGGCAGGAGCAGTACCAGCTTCATCAGCAGCAGCCTGAGTCTAGAGTCGCTGATAAGCAGATTTCTTCACCCGCCTAGTGAATAAACTACTCACCAGCAGCTAGACAGAGCAGAACCTGAACCAGCAGGTGGTGGCATACTTGGAGTGCACCCTGCAAGCCGTAATTGAAGATCCGCTGGACTACTGGGCAGCTAAACTGGATTTGTGGCCGCAACTGGCTGAGTTTGTCCTGGAAAAGCTGCCCTGCCCGGCCAGTAGTGTGGCATCAGAGTGGGTGTTTAGCACCCCATTCCAAGGATACCAGAACCGACCAAAAGTCCAGTAACCAGACTCAAGCAGAGTTTATCACAGCAGAGACAGAAAGCAGAGTTATTAAGCAGGCCTGTCAGCCAAGCAGAGAAAGAGAAAAGGCACAGTTACAGTACCAAGTTTGCCTGCCAGTTTATGCCAAAGCCTGCTGAAACCAAGAGAGCCTGAATGTAAGAAAAGCCTGAATAATGTCTGGAATCAAGTTTACCCAAGTAAAGCTGCTGTTGAAGTTTTCCAAGGTCTGGACTCAAGTTATTCTTTATCCCCTAACTCAACTATTCAGCGTTTTTTGCTTCTGAGCCTAAGCCTGGGGTTCTGCTGTATCCATGTAGGGGCACCATGACACATATAGGCCACACCACTCGGCATTTTCACTAAACCTGGGACGTGGTAGGGCCCTGGGGGCAGCATGTTGCACAAGCACGGCAATTAAAGTCTGTGAGTCCATGAAAATCACTGACATCCGTCTTGTGTTTGTGTTGTGTTAGTTTTTCACTGAAGACTAATAGGAGATTCTTTGGAAATTAATTTTAAGCTGAGCAACTTCTGTGAATTATGGATGACAGACGGATTGTAAAAACGGACACATGGACCGAACATGGATCCTTCACGGATATCTTTACAGATGAAACACGTAATCTTTTTTTCACGGATGTGACACTGACACAGAAATGTGAACGAGGCCTTAGACTTTCCTCATCAGCCATCTATCTACCATCCACATTTTAGACAGGATTATTAAATGTGCCCTTTTTTAACTCTTATATTTAAAGGGATTCTGTCACCTTGATTTTAGTGACAGAGCTTTTAGCATCATCACATCAGTCTGCTCGTTTTGTATTAAAACATACTAGTATTACTACCCTAAGTGTTGTCCTTTGTCTAGAAAATGGCTTTTATTAATATGGTAATTACCTGAGTAAGGTGCCGAGGGGCTGTCCCTCCAGCCGTTGGAGCCTAGACGCGCCTCTTCTACCTGAGCCCAGCACCGCCCCACTGCTAATTTATTAACTCCTCATTGCCAGTTGGCGCAAGTGCAGTGCGTCCTGTGAGGCCGATTCCAGGCGCTGACATGTGTATCTACGGCGCATGCGTGAGCTTATGGCTCAGCGAACGCATTCTGTGGATACACATGTCAGCGCATGGAATTGGCCTCACAGGAGGCACTGCACATGTGCCACCCGGCAATGAGGAGTGAATAAATTAGCAGTGGGGCGGTGCTGGGCTCCAGGTCTACGGTCCTAGATGTTTTCATGCAAGTTGTCAAGTAGTCAATTTCTATCATCCATACAACAAATAAAACCAGAAAAATATGAAAAAGTAGTGGCGACACGTGAAACAAAACATATAGTTAGATCGTACCACAATCGCATGCCACTAACAAGCAACATATACTCAGTGTACCTAGTGTTCACCCAAACGGAAAGTGCTCGATAATTCCATTAAACAGGAATAAGCATAACAGGACAAAACACATATGGAAGAAAAAGCACTCGGGGTACCATAAAAATAGGCAGGATAAAGTGGGAACAGGCACCAGCCAGCAGCGGTGTCCTACTCAGAACACGAGTGCATGACTGAAAAACCTGTCCTTTTATACACTTCAGTGCTTTCAGCCTATCATGCCCTTGTTAACCATAGTTTCTGGTATATTGCATGAGATCAGGAAATTTATGTCATCACTGACCCAATGCCTAGTCACAGGTAAGTCACATGACTTGCATCATAAGGAAGTGGATTAACATAACTCTCACGTCAACAGGTCACATGACACAAGATCACATGACTTATCCTTAGAATTTTAACTGTAATGTTAAAGTTACACAGCTTTTTGGGTGTTATGATGTAACCGAATGTGATAAGGTCACGTACTGATAGGTAATTGGTATTTTACACAGTTGAGTTACATTATTATGACCACCAGCTAATATCCAGAGCAACCCTCGTGTGCAGAAAAGACAGCAGCTAGATTGCCATAAAGTGACTCAATAAGGTCCTGGCAGGTTGTCACAGTTATCTGGAATCATGCTGACTGCAGTGCACCCCACAGTTGCTGAATGGTGCCTGGAGGAGGATCCATAGAGTGAACATGACAATCAAGGTAGTTCCACAGATGCTCAATTGGGTTCAAGTTCTCCAAAAATGGAGGTCCAGCCGGGTACTTGGAAGTCTTGGTCATGCCCTTCCAACCAATTTCAGATATAAAAAGGTTTGGCGTCACTCAGTATCTGGCGTTTATACTGACAGAAAGCAAACTGTAGTTTCAAAAAGTATTATTTAATACCTCACAACATGTTGTATAAAATAGATAAAAGAATACATAAAACACACTAAAAATACACGTATACCCTATTAGGACCACTATGTAGGTTAGTATTGATTTCTATTGTCCTTGTGAATCATACAGAGTCCATGATGGGTTATACGGTGATAACCATGGGATGAGTACAGTTAGTGTTAGTATGGAAAGCACTATATCGATTGCAAGTTATCAATTGCAGGTTTACTTTACCGCTCCTAGTAGTCAAACCGTTGCTTGGCTGTGAGCCGCAGGAATCACTCCTGTTAGCCGTCCGGCTGTTTGGCTGTGAGCTGCAAGGACCTTTGGAGGCGTGGTTGACGATTCCCCTTGTAGCTGAGTATACTCTGACCTTTCAGGACCTGACGGTGGCGTCCCACGTGGTATCAGTCGGATAGGTCAGGTGACTCTTATTTCAAGCGGGGTTTTCAAATGGATATAAAGTTCATTTGTAGTTATAGTCGTCTTCCTTGTCTTGTCCCACACTGTCTGCCGACCATACGCGTTTCGGGATGAAATCCCTTCCTCAGTGGTACAGACAGTGGGATGGAAATGTTCCTTTTATATCATCTATGATTGATTGATGGGATGCATGCTGGGACAGTGGGGGACTTGGAAGACCAGGAACTGGATTTTTAATAGTGATTCCTACATAGTCATTATACTATCGTACAAAATCATTGTTTTCGCCTCTAGGCACATGAATTTTGTTGATCTTTTCAAGATATAGTGCTCTGTACATCCTCCAAACATATAAAATACATAAATTTATTAAGCATATATAGATTGAAAAACACATATGCGCACCAGCATGAAAAACGCATATGCGCACCAGCAATTTCGGTCCGTCTTCATCAATTAGATTAAAAACATGTTTAAAAATATAAAACAATATAAGGACAATGGTAATCAGAAAGGTTATTCTTAAATCAGTAGTTTCAAATGTTTCTTCATTAACCGCATCATTCACAACATTAAAATAATAAATAATCATGGTATTAGTTAAAAACATGTCTGTATATCATAAAAACCTCAAAAACGCACCTGCGGTTTTGATGCGTTTTTGGTGCGTTTTTGCTAAAAACACTTGATATGGGATGAGGGACATTCCCCAATAGTGATGAGCGGGAGGTGCCATATTCGATTTCGCGATATTTCGCGAATATTCGCATGAATATTCGTGTTATATTCGTCGAAATCGAATATTCGCAATTATTCCAATTATCGCGAAATTATTTTTTCGCATATTGCGAAAATTTATCTTGATAGTATAAGGCAACGTTCCTATGCTAATGACTATGGCTAGGCTAATATGTGTATTTTACGAAATATCGTAATATTGCTCTAACTTCGTCTCTTAGAATATTACGAATATTCTAAAAGACGAAGTTAGAGCAATATTAAGAACATTTGCAAAAGTCGAAATTGCGATGCGAGTAATATAACACGAAATAGCCGCATGAAGATTTAAACTTAGCACTGCTATATTACATATTCTAGCCTAATATGGAATATAGCTGTGCTAAGTTGAAATCTTCATGCGACTATTTCGTGTTATATTACTCGCATCGCAATTTCGACTTTTGCAAATGTTCTTAATATTGCTCTAACTTCGTCTTTTAGAATATTCGTAATATTCTAAAAGACGAAGTTAGAGCAATATTACGAAATTTCGTAAAATACACATAGATTGTATTTAAGCTAATATACTGCTATAGTAATAATTTTTAATAGTGTACATATTTTACAAAACTTAAGTTCAGAAGAGGCAAAAAAAAATTACAGGAAAAAAAAAGGGATTATAGCACTATATTAGCTAAATTACAATCTATATGTGTATTTTACGAAATTTCGTAATATTGCTCTAACTTCGTCTTTTAGAATATTCTTAATATTCTAAGAGACGAAGTTAGAGCAATATTACGAAATTTCTAAAAGACGAAGTTAGAGCAATATTAAGAACATTTGAAAAAGTCGAAATTGCGATGCGACTAATATAACACGAAATATTCGCATGAAGATTTCAACTTAGCACTGCAATACTCCATATTCTAGCCTAATATGGAATATAGCAGTGCTAACTTAGCACAGCTATATTCCATATTAGGCTAGAATATGGAGTATAGCAGTGCTAAGTTGAAATCTTTATGCGAATATTTCGTGTTATATTACTCGCATCGCAATTGCGACTATTGCGAAATTTCGTAAAATACACATATAGATTAGATTGTAATTTAGCTAATATGGAATATAGCAGCAAGTTGAAAACGCCACTGACTGGAGCAGCCAGGAAGCCAGGAATCCAAAGGACAGGTAAGAACAATTTTAGGGAAGTGGGAAAGAAAAAAATATAATAAAAAAAAAAAGAAAAAAAACGAATATTCGATTTCGCGAATATATAGAACGATATTCTAAATATTCGCGAAATCTCGAAATTGCGATATTCGAGAAAAAAATTCGCAATTCGAATATTCGCGCTCAACACTATTCCCCAAGTCATACATCACAAGGAAGTTCAGTTATGATGTCCATATTTGTAGTTAAGCTTTGGTAATGTTGATATGGGAGCGCGGGCCTGTCTAGAAGGAGAGATCTGGGTGCTGATAACACAGCCTGACACCAGATGTCTCATTCAGGGCAGGCCAGCGATCCCCTACAGGAATGCAAAAAGTTATAAATCTGCGTTCAGACCCCTTGGGATAAGAGAATCAAACTCAAAGATTCTTTTGGATTCATTCCTGGACATGCGAAGGATATGATTCCCACCTCGCCATGGTCTTTCAATCTTCTCTATAGCCATGTATATCAAACTCGATGGGTCACTCTTATGATGATCCTTATAGTGTTTTGATAAAGAGTGTAATTCGTATCCCTTTTTTATGTTATTTACATGTTCAGATATCCTCTTTTTTAAAGTGCGTTTTGTGCGTCCTATGTATTGTTTATGGCAAGGGCATTCTATCAAGTAAATCACGTCAGTAGAATCGCATGTCAGACCCTCCTTAATCTCCAGAAAAAATGAATTCTGGGTTGAGTTTACTTTTAATGTCTTTTTAGGAAATGTAGTAATTCTACAATTAGAACAACGGCCACATCTATAAAATCCTTTAAAGGATAACCAATTTTGTTTCAATATCTTGTGTTCTTTATTCTTTATAGATGGTGCTACCTTCAATCCCAGATTTGAAGCTCTAGTATATGTAATCTGGGGTGTGCTGGTAAGTATGGGCCCAATTATCTTGTCTCCAAGTAAATGGTGCCAGTACTTCGCGATAATCCTCTCCATATTCCTATACAGGGTATGAAATGGTAAAATCATTCTTATTTTCTCATCACTCATCTGTTTATGTTTGGGGACAAAAAAATCTGTTCTGTCCAACAATTTAACCTCTTCCAGTGATTTTTCCAAGTGGTGGACCGGGTACTGTCTATCGATAAATTGTTGTTTCAAAGTTTCTGCCTCTGTTATGAATTGTTGGTCTTGTGTACAGTTTCGTTTTAATCTTCTAAATTGGCCCTTGGGGACATTAATGAGCCACCTTGGTAGGTGGCAGCTCGTATATAATATGAAGCTATTTTTACTCACTAATTTGTGATGTGTGCTGCACATTAATTTGTCCCCCTCAACTTTGATATCGAGATCCAAAAATTGGATATTTTTCATATCTACAGTAGAGGTAAATTTCAGATTCAGATTATTCGTATTTATTTCTTCTAAAAAAGTGATGAGTGACGGCATCGTGTTCTGCCATATAAACACGATGTCGTCAATATAACGACGCCACAGTACCAGATCCGCCCCCAGTCTAGGAGCAATGGCAGTGGACTCCCACTCTGCCATAAATAGATTGGCATAACTTGGGGCGAATCTGGTACCCATGGCGGTGCCCTTGCTCTGAACATAGAAGTCACCACTAAAGGAAAAATAATTATGCGTCAGTATATATCTGACACCTTCTATTATGTAGTGAATTTGTTCTTCTTTCATGATTCCAGTCTGGGTCAATTGTTGTCGCAGAGCCCCCATACCCTGTTCATGATCTATTATGGTATATAGGGAATTGACATCTAATGTACCCAATATGTATCCTTCCTTATATTGGATCCCCTCTAACAATTTGATCACTTCAGTGGTGTCTTTGATATATGACGGTATATTTTTTACAATTGGTTGTAACAATTGGTCAATATATCTTGACAAATTGGAGGAGATGGAATTTATCCCTGATATTATGGGCCTTCCTGGGGGTTTCGTTAAAGTCTTATGTATTTTGGGAATGCAATACATTACTGGCATTCTCTTTTCTGTGTTCATAATGTACTTTGCCTCCTGTTCTAACAGGATTCCCGAAGTGGTACCTTTTTTGCAATATTGTGTTAACTGTTTATAATAATCCTCTGTAGGGTCTCGTTTTAATTTAGTATATGTTGATTCCTCATTTAATTGTCGCAGGCATTCCTCTATATAGTCATTTGTATTAAGGATTACAATCGCGCCCCCTTTATCAGCTGGTCTTATTGTTATGTCATTACTAGATTGTAGCTGTTTAATTGCCTCTATTTCTTTCCTGGATAGATTATATCTTAGGTTATTTCCCTTCAATTTCCTCAAGTCATCCTCAACACATTTTTTAAAAGTTGCCATATGTTGACTTATTTCTTGTTTTGGGTAATTTTTAGAGGTTGTTCTCAGGCTTGTATGTACATATTGATTATTTTCTGAATTACCATTGTTCTCCATTATCGGGTTCTTAGTATAATACTTTTTTAAACAAAGTTTTCTGATAAATTTTTCCACACCAATATATGTGGAAAATTTGTCCAATTTAGTTGTAGGGGCATATTTCAAGCCCTTATTTAATAAAGTGACCTGTGCATTTGAAAGTTGGATGTTACTTAGGTTCACTATGCATGATGCGTTCTCTGTTTGTTGTACCTGTTTTTCCTTGCAGTGTCTACCTCTTCTAATCCATCTTCTCCCCTGTGGGATTGTGTCCTTATGTGTGTTCTCCCCTCCTGATTCTGTGGAGGGTAGTGATTCCGTGATGGGTGATGATTCTGCCTGGAATAGTGATGGTTGTGATTGTATCTCTGTGATGTGTCTCTCTGGGGAGTGTGTCGGTGTCTTAAATTGTACTGGTGGTGTTGTCTCAATTCCCTTGTGTTGTCTCTTGTTGGGGTAGGTGATCGGGGTTTTCTTACTCTTGTTTTGTGATAAGGGGGAGTGTAATCTAAAAAAAGAGGTGATGAGAGTGATTCATACCGATTTGATGTTGGGACACTATAATGGGATGTATCTCCCTTTTTGTTTATATCTCCATTTCTTTGTAATCTGGGAAACTCGATATCTTGCTCATTACTAATGAATTCCCCCACAGGTATGTCGGGAATATCACCAGTGCTGAGCTGTTTTAACTTTTTGCATTTTTTATACATGATATCTTTTTCTAATGTATCTAAGTTTCTACAGATTCTATGTTGCCATTTCTGGACTTGCTCATTATTTGGAAAGAGGTCCACTATTTTTCTTGTATCAGCAATCTGGTCTGAAGTCTCATTTAAAATTTGTGTTCGTCTATTTATAATAATGTGAATTAAATTAGTGGACTGTGTTTTAAGAAAAGAATCCCATTCTTTTTTAAAAGTGTCATTTACTAAATCTAGTGCAGGTGTTTTGTTCAGTGTTAGTCCCTTGGGGATATTGCCACTTTGTATGTATTGATTGAGAGCTTTCACTTCCCATTTATTTCGTAACTGCTTTTGTAGCAGTTTCTCTAGATTGTAAAAGCTCTCATCAATATCTCTTCCAGGTTGGTCACAGATGTCTTTGGAATTTTCAAACTTATAAGTATCTAATGTCTTATACTTTGTGTCTATATGTTGCCAGATATCCATAGTATATCGGTGGGAGCACAACCAGAGGGGGAAGAACAAGGTAAAATCAAGGTTTGGTGGCTCTCTCACTGATAGTACTGTGGAATAGGTGCACTACCACACAGCACTCCCTGTTGCTGTTAGAAGTAAAAATTGAGTTATAAAAAGGTTTGGCGTCACTCAGTATCTGGCGTTTATACTGACAGAAAGCAAACTGTAGTTTCAAAAAGTATTATTTAATACCTCACAACATGTTGTATAAAATAGATAAAAGAATACATAAAACACACTAAAAATACACGTATACCCTATTAGGACCACTATGTAGGTTAGTATTGATTTCTATTGTCCTTTTGAATCATACAGAGTCCATGATGGGTTATACGGTGATAACCATGGGATGAGTACAGTTAGTGTTAGTATGGAAAGCACTATATCGATTGCAAGTTATCAATTGCAGGTTTACTTTACCGCTCCTAGTAGTCAAACCGTTGCTTGGCTGTGAGCCGCAGGAATCACTCCTGTTAGCCGTCCGGCTGTTTGGCTGTGAGCTGCAAGGACCTTTGGAGGCGTGGTTGACGATTCCCCTTGTAGCTGAGTATACTCTGACCTTTCAGGACCTGACGGTGGCGTCCCACGTGGTATCAGTCGGATAGGTCAGGTGACTCTTATTTCAAGCGGGGTTTTCAAATGGATATAAAGTTCATTTGTAGTTATAGTCGTCTTCCTTGTCTTGTCCCACACTGTCTGCCGACCATACGCGTTTCGGGATGAAATCCCTTCCTCAGTGGTACAGACAGTGGGATGGAAATGTTCCTTTTATATCATCTATGATTGATTGATGGGATGCATGCTGGGACAGTGGGGGACTTGGAAGACCAGGAACTGGATTTTTAATAGTGATTCCTACATAGTCATTATACTATCGTACAAAATCATTGTTTTCGCCTCTAGGCACATGAATTTTGTTGATCTTTTCAAGATATAGTGCTCTGTACATCCTCCAAACATATAAAATACATAAATTTATTAAGCATATATAGATTGAAAAACACATATGCGCACCAGCATGAAAAACGCATATGTGCACCAGCAATTTCGGTGCGTCTTCATCAATTAGATTAAAAACATGTTTAAAAATATAAAACAATATAAGGACAATGGTAATCAGAAAGGTTATTCTTAAATCAGTAGTTTCTCAAATGTTTCTTCATTAACCGCATCATTCACAACATTAAAATAATAAATAATCATGGTATTAGTTAAAAACATGTCTGTATATCATAAAAACCTCAAAAACGCACCTGCGGTTTTGATGCGTTTTTGGTGCGTTTTTGCTAAAAACACTTGATATGGGATGAGGGACATTCCCCAAGTCATACATCACAAGGAAGTTCAGTCATGATGTCCATATTTGTAGTTACCAAAGCTTAACTACAAATATGGACATCATGACTGAACTTCCTTGTGATGTATGACTTGGGGAATGTCCCTCATCCCATATCAAGTGTTTTTAGCAAAAACGCACCAAAAACGCATCAAAACCGCAGGTGCGTTTTTGAGGTTTTTATGATATACAGACATGTTTTTAACTAATACCATGATTATTTATTATTTTAATGTTGTGAATGATGCGGTTAATGAAGAAACATTTGAGAAACTACTGATTTAAGAATAACCTTTCTGATTACCATTGTCCTTATATTGTTTTATATTTTTAAACATGTTTTTAATCTAATTGATGAAGACGCACCGAAATTGCTGGTGCGCATATGCGTTTTTCATGCTGGTGCGCATATGTGTTTTTCAATCTATATATGCTTAATAAATTTATGTATTTTATATGTTTGGAGGATGTACAGAGCACTATATCTTGAAAAGATCAACAAAATTCATGTGCCTAGAGGCGAAAACAATGATTTTGTACGATAGTATAATGACTATGTAGGAATCACTATTAAAAATCCAGTTCCTGGTCTTCCAAGTCCCCCACTGTCCCAGCATGCATCCCATCAATCAATCATAGATGATATAAAAGGAACATTTCCATCCCACTGTCTGTACCACTGAGGAAGGGATTTCATCCCGAAACGCGTATGGTCGGCAGACAGTGTGGGACAAGACAAGGAAGACGACTATAACTACAAATGAACTTTATATCCATTTGAAAACCCCGCTTGAAATAAGAGTCACCTGACCTATCCGACTGATACCACGTGGGACGCCACCGTCAGGTCCTGAAAGGTCAGAGTATACTCAGCTACAAGGGGAATCGTCAACCACGCCTCCAAAGGTCCTTGCAGCTCACAGCCAAACAGCCGGACGGCTAACAGGAGTGATTCCTGCGGCTCACAGCCAAGCAACGGTTTGACTACTAGGAGCGGTAAAGTAAACCTGCAATTGATAACTTGCAATCGATATAGTGCTTTCCATACTAACACTAACTGTACTCATCCCATGGTTATCACCGTATAACCCATCATGGACTCTGTATGATTCACAAGGACAATAGAAATCAATACTAACCTACATAGTGGTCCTAATAGGGTATACGTGTATTTTTAGTGTGTTTTATGTATTCTTTTATCTATTTTATACAACATGTTGTGAGGTATTAAATAATACTTTTTGAAACTACAGTTTGCTTTCTGTCAGTATAAACGCCAGATACTGAGTGACGCCAAACCTTTTTATAACTCAATTTTTACTTCTAACAGCAACAGGGAGTGCTGTGTGGTAGTGCACCTATTCCACAGTACTATCAGTGAGAGAGCCACCAAACCTTGATTTTACCAATTTCAGATATAATCTACACTTTTTAAATCTACACAAAATCCACTTACACGAACAAGGACACTGGCTCCTCACTGCAGGATTTGGGACCCGAGGCACTCAGAGTAATGACATCACATGACATTTCTTTTATTTATTTTTTATTGTTAGTACCACCAGGGGTTGGGGAGATTCAGTACTAATTACTGGGGTAAATTATACATACTGAGGGCACTGGGGGGCATTACTTATAGTATAGTCATTCTTCTTTATGCTCAAGGAGCACAAAAGGGGCCATTATCTATAATTTTTTTATACTGGGGCCAATAGCAATTATTCTTTATACTGGGGCACAAAGTGGCCCATTTTTTATACTGGGAGACAAAAAGGGGGACAGTCTTTATACTGGAGAGTACTATGGGGGACATTATATGTACTGAGGTTAGTGCAGTGATTGGGATTTAATGAACAAAAAGCCAATGAAATTGGCTGATGCAAGAAAAGCCAATAAAAACAAATGGGCAGAAAATGGATGAACAATTGGTTGAAAAATGGCCATGAAAAACTGACAGTAATTCCATTCTTAATAAATTCATTTTTAATCATCGTGTTAATGTAGACTTAAATTAAATAACTTAAAGGGATTGTCCGGGCTTTTAACATTGATGACCTATTGTTAGGATAGGTCATCAATATCAGATCGTCGGGGGTCCGACACCCAGCAGCTCCGCTGATAAGCTGTATGAGAAGATGGCTCATCCAGTGTGGATGTGCCGTCTCCAGCCTTTCCTTCTGCTTACCGCTGCTGTCTATGGTAAAGCAGCAACAGAGTGCCATCGGGAGCTGGTGGGGGTCAGAAACCCGGGGTTGCCGGGTGTCAGACCCCCACCTAGCTGATATTGATGACCTATCATGAGGATAGGCCATCAATATTACAAGCCCAGACAACCCTATTAAAGGGCTTGTGCCACTTCAGCAAATGGCATTTATCATGTAGAGAAAGTTAATACAAAGCACATACTAATGCATTGTGATTGTCCATATTGCGTCCTTTGCTGGCTAGATAAATTTTTCCATCACATTATACACTGCTTGTTTCCATAGTTACGATAATCCAGCAGTGGTGGCTGTGCTTGCCCACTATAGGAAAAAGTGTCTGCCTCTCTGGTGGCCGGGACCATTGTACTGAAGTGACATAACCCCTTTAAATATTACTTTATTACAAATACATTTCCAAATACCTTTCATTAGTTATAATTAGGAATGAGCGAATCGACTTTGGATGAAACATTCAAAGTCGATTCGCAAAATACTTTGTTTGAATACTGTACTGAGCGAGCGCTCTGTACAGTATTAGAATGTATTGGCTCCTATAAGCCGAAGTTATTACTTCATGAAGTCTCACAAAACTTTGCATAATAGCTTCATAAATCAATTTCTACAGTAAAAAAAGATTTCCCGTATTCGGGTTTGGTTCCAAGTGGTACCTTGGAACAGAACCCAAGTTCGGGAAATGTTTTTTTTTCAGTAGAAATTGATTTATGAAGTTATTATGCGAAGTCTTGCGAGACTTCGCAAAGTAATAACTTCAGCTCATAGGAGCCAATACAATCTAATACTGTACGGAGCGCTCGCTCCGTACAGTATAAAGCGAATCGACTTTGGATGTTTCTTCCGAAATTGATTCGCTCATTACTAGTTATAATGGCTCATTTTGTCTAGGGAGCAATCATTAGGAGAAATAAAATGACCACTGTCCTATTAGTACCCACAAAACATGTCCTAATCACACAGGAGAACAAGTTACTTCACAACACTGAGCTAAGAGGTGCCTCATCATCCTCTCTTCTCTGGTTGTCAGGAATTTTCTTTAGCTGATTCTCTATAGGAATGGAGTTCATGAGGAGACATGAAGTACATGAGTAGACATGAAGTACAGAGAGGACAGTGGGGGTGTAGTAATGAGCAGCAGCAATTTTATGCAGTCTCAATTACCACATTACCACAGTCTGTCCTGTCCATCCTCTGTCGCATGAACAACAGGCAGTCAAATTATCTCCAAGGATACTTTGAAGAAATGTCCATACCAGTAGCTCTAAACCAAATCAATGTAACATCAAGCTGTTAGTGTACCTGAAATGAAGACTAAATTACTACCCGACATTATGCCACCCCACAACATACTTAAAGGAGTAGGACTGGTGTGACATTCCCTTGTGAAGATATTTTCCAGAAAGAGAGTCTGGGCACAGGTTGGCTTCTCCCTACCTGTTTGCATATAGAGAGTGACCTGTCAGTCCAGTTGAGTAGGAGGGGGATAAGCTACATAGCATAAATATTTCTCTACTTCAAACTCATGAATAACTGCAGCACAACTCAAAGTAAAACATAGCCATATGTAGAGAGGGAACCTATTAGAACTGCATGCTGGCTGTGGTTTGAACAGCATGAACATGATGACAGGTTGTGTTTAAAATCCAAACCTCATGCTCATTTACATACAGATATTTTTGTAGTGTGTTTATGAGAGGTGCTATGTCATCTACTTTACTGCTATTGTTAAATGCTTCTGCTATGCATTGATGCATGCATAAATACACTGCTCAAAAAATAAAGGGAACACTTAAACAACACAATGTAACGCCAAGTCAATCACACTTCTGTGAAATCAAACTGTCCACTTAGGAAGCAACACTGAGTGACAATCAATTTCACATGCTGTTGTGCAAATGGGATAGACAACAGGTGGAAATTATAGGCAATTAGCAAGACACCCCCAATAAAGGAGTGGTTCTGCAGGTGGTGACCTGACCACTTCTCAGTTCCTATGCTTCCTGGCTGATGTTTTGGTCACTTTTGAATGCTGGCGGTGCTTTCACGCTAGTGGTAGCATGAGACGGAGTCTACAACCCACACAAGTGGCTCAGGTAGTGCAGCTTATCCAGGATGGCACATCAATGCGAGCTGTGGCAAGAAGGTTTGCTGTGTCTGTCAGCGTAGTGTCCAGAGCATGGAGGCGCTACCAGGAGACAGGCCAGTACATCAGGAGACGTGGAGGAGGCCGTAGGAGGGCAACAACCCAGCAGCAGGACCGCTACCTCCGCCTTTGTGCAAGGAGGAACAGGAGGAGCATTGCCAGAGCCCTACAAAATGACCTCCAGCAGGCCACAAATGTGCATGTGTCTGCTCAAACGGTCAGAAACAGACTCCATGAGGGTGATATGAGGGCCCGACATCCACAGGTGGGGGTTGTGCTTACAGCCAAACACCGTGCAGGACGTTTGGCATTTGCCAGAGAACACCAAGATTGGCAAATTCGCCACTGGCGCCCTGTGCTCTTCACAGATGAAAGCAGGTTCACACTGAGCACATGTGACAGACGTGACAGAGTCTTGAGATGCCGTGGAGAACGTTCTGCTGCCTGCAACATCCTCCAGCATGACCGATTTGGCATTGGGTCAGTAATGGTGTGGGGTGGCATTTCTTTGGAGGGCCGCACAGCCCTCCATGTGCTCGCCAGAGGTAGCCTGACTGCCATTAGGTACCGAGATGAGATCCTCAGACCCCTTGTGAGACCATATGCTGGTGCGGTTGGCGCTGGGTTCCTCCTAATGCAAGACAACGCTAGGCCTCATGTGGCTGGAGTGTGTCAGCAGTTCCTGCAAGACGAAGGCATTGATGCTATGGACTGGCCCATCCGTTCCTTAGACCTGAATCCAATTGAGCACATCTGGGACATCATATCTCGCTCTATCCACCAACGTCACGTTGCACCACAGACTGTCCAGGAGTTGGCAGATGCTTTAGTCCAGGTCTGGGAGGAGATCCCTCAGGAGACCGTCCGCCACCTCATCAGGAGCATGCACAGGCGTTGTAGGAAGGTCATACAGGCACGTAGAGGCCACACACACTACTGAGCCTCATTTTGACTTGTTTTAAGGACATTACATCAAAGTTGGATCAGCCTGTAGTGTGTTTTTCCACTTTAATTTTGAGTGTGACTCCAAATCCAGACCTCCATGGGTTTAAAAATTTGATTTCCATTTTTAAATTTTTGTGATTTTGTTGTCAGCACATTCAACTATGTAAAGAACAAAGTATTTCAGAAGAATATTTAATTAATTCAGATCTAGGATGTGTTATTTTTGTGTTCTCTTTATTTTTTTGAGCAGTGTATTACAATGGCTTTTGTCACAAGATGGCACGAGATAACACTGTAATATTTGATATCAGAGTTGTCACAAAGTGCAACACCAAGCGATCAAAAAGGTGTATATCAAACAAAATGGTACCAATAAAACAGTCACCTCATCCCGCAAAAAATGAGACCCTACATAAGAAAATCACTCAAAAAATATAAAAACTATAGTTTTTATAGAACATTGAGACACTAAAACATAATTTTTTTATTTCAAATATGCTATTATTGTGTTAAAGTGAAATAAATAAAAAAAAGTGTACATATTAGGTATCGCCGCATCCGTAATAACATGCTCGATAAAAATATCGCATGACCTAACCCCGCAGGTGAACACCGTAAATAAATAAATAAACAAACAGTGCCAAAAAAGCCATTTTTGTCACCTTACACCACAAAAAGTGCAACAGCATGACGCCCAAAATAGTACCAATCAAACCGTCACCTCATCCCGCAAAAAATTATACCCTATTTAAGACAATTGCCAAAAAAATAAAAAGGCTATGGCTCTCAGACTATGGAGACACTAAAACATCATTTTTTGGGTTTCAGAAATGCTATTATTGTGTAAAACTTTAAATAAGAAAAAGTATACATATTAGGTATTGCCATGTCCATAACGATCTGCTCTATGAAAATGTCACATGACCTAACCCCTCAGATAAACACTGTAAAAATAAATAAATAAAAACTGTTCCAAAACAGACAATTTTTTTGGTCACCTTGCCCCATAAAGTGTAATAATGAATCCTATGTACCCAAAAATGGTAACAATAAAAACCAACTCTTTCTGCAAAAAACGATCCCCTGTACAAGATGATCGGGGGAAAAATAAAAAACATATGGCGTTCAGAAAATGGACACACAAAAATATAATTTCTTTTTGAAAAATGCTTTATTATGTAAAAATGGAACAAACAAACAAAGTAGACATATTTGATATCATTGCATCTGTAACAACCTGCTCTATAAAAATAGCACATGATCTACCCTGTCAGGTGAATCTTGTAAAAAAAAAAAAAAAAACTGTGCCAAAACAGCCATTTTTCTGTTACCTTGCCTCACAAAAAACTTAATATAGAGGAATTAAAAATCATATGTACCCCAAAATAGTACCAATAAAAGTGGCACCTTATCCCCTAGTTTCCATAATAGGATCACTTTTTGGGAGTTTCTACTGCATGGGTGCATCAGGGGGGCTTTAATTGTGACATGGCATTTAAAACCAGTCCAGCAAAATCTGCCTTCCAAAAACTATACGGCGTTACTTTCCTTCTGCTCCCTGCCGTGCGCCCTTACATCAGTTTACGACCACATGTGGGGTGTTTCTGTAAACCGCAGAATCAGGGTAATAAATATTGAGTTTTGTTTGGCTGTTAAGCCTCAATGTGTTAAAGAAAAAAATGTAATAAAATGGAAAATCTGCCAAAAAAGTGAAATTTAAAAATTTCATCTCCATTTTCCTTTAATTCTTGTGGAACACCTAAAGGGTTAACAAATTTTGTAAAATCTGTTTTGAGTAACTTGAGGGGTGTAGTTTCTACAATGGGGTCATTTATGGGGGGTTTCCACTTTGTAAGCCCCACAAAGTGACTTTAGACCTGAACTGGTCCTTAAAAAGTGGGTTTTGGAATTTTAAAAAAAAATTAAGAATTGCTTTTAAACTTTTAAGCCTTCTAACGTCCAAAAAAAATAAAATTACATTTCCAAAATGATGCCACCATAAAGTAGACATATGGAAAATGTTAAGTAATAAATATTTTTTTAGGTATCACTTTCTGTTTTAGAAGCAGAGAAATTGAAATTTTGAAAATTGTGAATTTTTCCAAATTTTGGGTAAATTTTGTTTTTTTCATAAATAAAGGTGAAATATATTGACTCAAATTTATGACTATTATGAAGTACAATGTCACGAGAAAACAATCTCAGAATGGCTTGGATAAATAAAAGTGTTCCAAAGCAATTACCACATAAAGTGACGCATGTCAGATTTGTACATTTTGACCTGGACACTGGGGCATCAATGACCCTTGGTCATGAAAGGGTTAATCTGTCCACTAAAAAGAATAGAAACTTAGAGGGCCACAGAATTTTTTGAAAACTTTTGACATGCCATAGAGACATATCAAAAGTTTTGTTCAGTGGAGGTCCCGAGTCCCCCACTGTTCCCAAAAACAATGATAGAGAAGCACTCACATATAATGCTCTTTCTCCTCACTGCAGGAGAGGAAATGAGACTGACTCAATAAAAACTCCATGACTCTAGTAATCGTGAGGTCTCAGCACTCAGACCCCAACCAGTCAAAACTTTTGATATGTCTCTATGGCATCAAAAGTTTTCAGAACATTCATTGACCCTTTAACTGATACCGCCTGATAGCATCCATGGAAATAATTCAGTTTGACTACATTTTCTATAAAAAAAAATAATAATAATTTAAAACCAAAATAAGCAACAGAAGCATTTTAATGTAGCTGAAATATGTTTAACTTTTAAACTGGAGTTTGTATAACCTTGAATAATTAGAAGAAGAAAAAATAGGTTAGCCTTTACTATTATTCAGAGAAGTCACAGTTCCCAACTGCAAAGATCTCCTCTCAATGAAAACATTAAAAATAATATAAAATGACATCTACAATCTGGAAATGCCATCAATTTTAATTGGTTTTAGAGTTAAGTTTAAAAGATAAATGTGCTCATATTGAAAAAGAAAAATCTATTATCCAGAAATGGCTTTGCAAAGTAGCCAATATCCAAATCAGATCTCTGACACACAACTTATTTCTTAACAACTGTATATACCTGAAAATTACTTTAAGATTAAATGACTAAAATAATTTAATGGGATAGGCATATACTATTTTTAATTGAGCAGGGAATAATCATCAGCATGAAATTTCCTGATGTACTTACTGTACTATGATATGAAATAGTATTTGTCAGATTTTTATTTTTTGTATTTTTGCTTTAGGTTAGTTTCATATATACATCAATGCAATCCAGCAGGCTTTTCCGGCAGAGTGCAAACACAGTTTTTTTTTGTCTAATCCAGGCACTAATGCTGGCAATAGGCCAGATCCCCACCGAGTACCATTATAGTAAATGGGCCATGGCAGTACTCTGGCCCTATCTGGTTATGCATGAAACAATGAGCTCCAGCAGGCCCTTCCTCTGCCTGAACAGCCAGCTAGAAGGTTTTAATGCATATGTGACTGTAGCTTTAATGTTTATGTCCAGGATCCAGAAATATCCAGCACTACTCTGTTTCCTGATGCACATTTTGTTAAATCGGTTGTCATGTGGAGATCCTGTTGCCTATGTTACATCCACTTTTTTTTTTAAAACTAAAAAGTTGAAAATCTTTTTTGCAAACTGATGCTTATTGTGGCCTTAGAGCCATAATATGTCTCCCCATAGTGTAGGGAAATGGGTGTAGCTGTTTCTGGAAGAATACAGACTCGTTGTTTTTTTCTTCAGTTCCTAATTAATCACTTGAATTCAGACCTGCAGCCCAAATTTAGGTCTATAATATTATAGATAGTTATATAGCATATGCAAATTCAAATGGGGATGGGGTTCAGAAGGAAATGAAATTAACTGTATTTAACAAGTTTAGCAATAGGCTTTGAAATAATTGTACAGTTGTTTTTATATCTGTTTAAAACACTACAATATTCTAAAACAGTTGCTTAGTAATGACTTTATGTTATCCAAGTCACATAATATAATAATATATTCCTCCCTAGTTTTAAGAAAGGAAGTCAATGCATAATTGTGTACGTCTGGGACTATGCCCAACATTTGCAATTAAACACGATAAAAAGGGCCAAAAATTTGACTTGTCACAACGCCGAGTTTATTTGCGCTTTGTGCTAACAAATCAATTTTTCCTAAAAGGGTGGCTGAAAAAGAAACAAAAAAAACATACCTCATCCACTTACTCACGGAGAGCCCATTGGCTCCCATCCTGATTGAAGAAAACACACCAAAGGACCTGCAGCAAGCGTAATTAAGTCACCACATGATCCATCTGGCAGCACACAGTGACGTTCTCAGTGATGACATCATCACGCGTGCCCAAGTGTCATCACGTGGGGACGTCATCACGCTCACTGCAGGTGGGTTTTCTTCAATCAAGATAGAAGTGGATGGTCTCTCTGCGAGCAAGTGGATGAGGTGAGTATTATTATTTTTCTTAACCCCTGATTAACCCCTGTAAGGCTGAATGTGAGTCAAAGATGTCGCGATCACCATTGAACCAGGCACCTAAGGGGTTAAATGATGGGGCATGTGTGATTGCCGTCCCACGTCATTGCACCCTCTCCATACAATGGAAAGCAACTTGTGACAAAGTAATTTGTAACAAATACAATTTAATGTAGAAAGCAAAGCAGTCAGATCAAATTTTTCAAAAATGTACTCATCGCTAATTATTACTATTAGCAGCATTTTTACATTTTCCATTAAAATTAATTCCTCGTGACATACTGGTATATGAGTACAATTATAATTTTAGCCTAGTCTTCACTTACGCACATACACATAGAATATAATTACCCTTTTAATGCCCTAAAATTACAATGCATCATGATATTTGCATAAAATGCTAAAGCTTATCATTTGGTGAATATATGAATGCAATATGACCTGCTGATAAGTAACACACAACTGATGTCTTACAACATAAAACAACAAAATATAATTGAACTTTTTTTGAAAAAGCAAGTACACCTTTATGTATAGATGAGTACTGTACCATCCCAAAAAGCCAACATGCTTAAGTGCTGGTGACCCTTTGGGGCCTTTTGGGAAAACTTCCCAGCATGTCCAGACCTGAGGAGAGAACTTACCTGATCACCCCCACTAGGTTCCTGTGTCATCATGTCACTGGGTCATTTGATGAATGGGGCACAAGTCACATGCTATATTGTACTGCATTGAAACTGTCACTTTCACACTAACAGTTCACCTATGACACACAGCCCGTGGCTGGGTCTCATAGAATTTCGTAGCTGGCAGACAATGGCAACTATCAGCACCCCATGATCACATCAAGGAGAGCAAATGGGTTCAGAGAAGGAGCCCCCTCCCACTGTAAACCCCTTAGATGCCATGGTCTGCATTTACTGTGGCATTTAATGGGTTAATCCACCTGCATTGGATTTTCACTGATGCAGGCGGTTATAGCAGGGGTCTGGGTGTTAGTAATAGCCCCTCTCCTGACCAGGGAAAACATAGCTCCTGTGTCTGCTTAATCAGAGCGCCATAATAGTACTGTAATGGTCTTTAGCTCACTTCCTGCTGTGCTGTACATGTATGGTACATATCATTAAGGGGTTAAAAGAAAACTATTTTGTGATATTATGTCAATCTAGTGTTTGTAGGTATTGCAATTGAGTATTTGAATTGTGCATTTTAGCCTACCAAGGGTTTTGCCACCATGCTGCAAGTGTTTTGCCTCCATTGTTTTATGACAAATAGGAGCACTTAGTCAAATATAAAGTCAGCATGTTTGTAAGACCATTCTTGTAAACTATTGCAGTCTATGGTTTAATTGATCAAATGATCACATGTTCAACTCCCATAGGGTTAGAAAAATGTTTTAAAAGTAAAAAAAAAAAAAAAAAATATATTAAAATTCAAATCACCATTTCCATTTTTACATATAAAATAAATAAATAAACCTTATCAACGCATTTGAATATGTCCAAATTATTAAAATGTAAAAATACTTATCAAGTTTAGTGAATGATGAAAAATATATAAAAAAAGAGAATGAAAATTTTTTAATGGTCCCCTTGCTCCCCCCAAAAAATGAATTAAAAATGACCGATAAGTTGTTTATATTCTAAAATGGTACCAATAAGCTACAGCTCATACCATAAAATCATAAAACCCCACACTGTAGTTCTGTAGACTACAATATATACAAAAAAATAAATATTTTGGAAGAAATAAAATATATTATGTAACTATAATAAGAACGATATAAAAATGTTATCTCTGCAATTAAACTGACCCGCAAAATAAGCTTGTCATGTCTTTTTTAGCACACATTAAATGCCATAAAAACTAAATCCCCCCCAAAAAAAAAATATTGTTAGGCCAATTTACAAGCTGGAAGAGATTACAGTCTTGGTGTATAATCTGCTGAAGGATATATCTTATTAATAATGAGGATTGCACTTTGTCACAAATTAAGCGTATCCTCCAGTATAAAACATCAATCTTTGATAAATGACCCCCAATGTCTTCTAACTAGTGTTAATAGATAAACTGTGTATATAGTTTTCCTGCGTTTTCTATACAGAGTTATCTGTCATAGTAATCCTTCCTGTGAGGAGATGACTGCTGAAACAGTGATCTCTATAGAACATGAACTGTCAGCCTGTTATTATGCTTAGTTGCTAGTATGACTTTAGGATTTTTTTAAATATAGATTGTGACTTGTAAAATTAAAAATAACATTACTTAAAAATATGTCTAACATACACACTTGACTTAAACAATAGGTCACATTGTGATGATACATTCCCTTTAAGAAATAACAAAGTTACATAATTGATAAGGTTGAAAAAAGAAACCGGTTCAAGAAGTCCAACCTATTATTCTACAGTACTGATCCAGAAGAAGGCAAGAAAAAAAAACCTCGAAGTGGAAATGAATTATTCCATATTAGTGGAAAGCAATTCCTCCCTGATTTCAAATATAGCACCTGCCAAGGTTGTCCCCTATCACCCTTTTTATTTTACATTTACATTGAGCCTTTAGCACTTAGTATCAGAGAAGATACAATTATTGAAGGTTTTGGAGTATCAGGACCAGAGGATTGGATCTCCTTATACGTGGATGATGTATTATTCTTCATGAATAAAACCAACACTACTCTCCCAAGAGTTATCCATTTGGTAAACTCTTTTGGAGAGGTCTCTGGTCTAGATATTAATTAGGAAAAAAACACCCTTATGTTACTAGATAATTTTGAGTACAGTATTTGAGTGAGGTCTCTCTCACAATGTTAAAATTAGTTGAAACAGTAAAATATCTTGGCATGACGATATCACCCAGCGTTGAGGATTATACTTAGCTTAATTTGTACCATTGATAAGCAAGTTGAGATCAAAAATTGCAATATGGTCGGGATTATTTTTAACCAGAGCAGACAGAGTATCTGAAATTAAGGGTCAATTCACATGTCCGTAGTGTATTGCGGATCCACAATACACCCGGCCAGCACCCCAATAAGACTGCCTATTCTTGTCCGCAATTGCGGACAAGAATAGAACATGATCTATTTTTTTTCGGGAGCCGCAGACAAGAAGATCGGGGCCGCGCTCCGGAAATGCGGATGTGGATAGCACACTGTGTGCTGTCCGCATCTCTTCCAGCCCCATAGAGAATGAATGGGTCCGTATTCATTTTGCAATGTTGCGCAATGGATCCGGACCCATTCTACGGACGTGTGAATGGACCCCTAGATGGTGAGGGCTAGAGGGCTGCAAATGGCAGCAAAATGTGGTTAAGAGCATGGCAAGTGCTGTGCAAACAAATATGGATAGGGAAATTACTTCAAATAACATAAAATTACGTAAAAATAAAAAATAATAATCTTGATCTAGGAGGAGGAGGTCCATATCTAGGAGGTTGAGGAGGCGGTGGATGTGGCGGTGTAGGAGGAAGCGGCGGTGGAGAAGGAGGAGGTAGCCAACACTGGTTTTTGTTTTTTATTTTATTTATTTATTTATTTTTTGTTTAAATTTGGGTAGACCCCAAAACATTAGGAAATATAAAAAATAAACAAAGAGAAAGTGCTCTGGAGTACAACAATGGCTGGGTGAGTCCTGTGGGATCCCTGCCTGGTTTATTTTAATGACCGTGAGCTTGTCCACATTGGCTGTGGACAGGTGGCAGTGCTTGTCTGTGATAACCCCCTCCTGCAGTGCTAAACAAACGTTCAGACGTATTACTGGTTGCAGGGCAGGCCAGCACCTCCAAGGCGTAAAGGGCAAGCTCAGGCCATGTGCCTAATTTGGAGACCTAGAAGTTGAAGGGGGCAGACCCATCTGTCAGTACGTGTAGGCGTGTGCACACATACTGCTCCACCATGTTGCTGAAATGCTGCCTACTGCTAAGACGTTCCATATCAGCTGGTGGTGCTGGATGTTGTGGCATGCTGAACATTTTTTTTTCAACATTTCGGCCATGCTAACTCTGCCTTCTTAGGTGCTGGCGGTACCCCAGCTGCGTTGGCGACCTATTTCTCCTCCTCTGCCTTCACCTTGTGCTTCCACCTTGAGCCCCTGCTTTCAGGTTGGAATGCCATCAGCAGCGCGTCTACCAGCGTGTGCTCGCAGTTGCGCATCTTCCGATCAGTAACAGACGTTTTTACTAAATTTAGTTCCCTGTCAGCAATGCAGAGCAGGGGTTTTTCACCGGCAAAAATGGGTTAATGTCAACCATCAATGTAACAGATGAATATTATAAATTTTGGTCCCTGTCACCTATGCGGAGCAGGAGTTTATATACGACAAAACTGGCAAAATGTCACCCAAGAATGTAACAGACGCTTTTGCATCCTGATCTCTCTTTTGCTGTACTGGTGCCTCTGTGCGACCACTGCCTCTTCCTCCAAACTGCACACGTCACTCGCATGACCTTGATTCCATGTGGGGTCTAGTACCTCATCATGCTCCACATCATCTTCCACCCACTCTTTACCCCTGCCCTCCTTGTCGGTCTGCAGACTGCAGAAATCTGCAGCAGTTGGCACCTGTGTTTCGTCATCATCAGAGATGTGCTGCGGTGGTCTTCCCATGTCCTCGTCCTGAAACATAAGTGGTTGGGCATCAGTGCACTCAATCTCTTCCACTTCTGGGGCAAGGCTATGTGGATGCCCATGGAAACCCTGCCAGCAAGGGGCTCAGACTGCTTGGCTGATTTGGAAGGGGGTGAGTTGAAATACAGATGGCCATGGGCTGTAGGTGCCAACTCTGAGCTTTCAGCAGGGGACTGGGTGGGAGACAATGTGAAGGAACTGGATGCACTGTTAGCCACCCAATCTACTATCGTCTGTACTTGTTCTGGCCTCACCATTCGTAGATCTGCATTCGGGCCTACCAAATAACATTGAAGGTTCAGTAGCCTACTCGCACCTGAGGAAGGTGTTTCACTTGGGCGTGTAGCTTGCACAGATCGAACACATCCTCTACCTGCAACAGGAGCTCCACCAACCACAGCAGCACCACAACCAGGGCCACGTCCTTTATTTGACGCTCTCCTCATTCATTGCGTTCACCCACGAAACTAACAGATGGTTTATGTCAGGCGACAATGTAACCGCCAATAGTCAACACTTAATTTTAATGACAGTAAGGCTGTGCCGGTGTCATAAAGAGAAAACATTTCTTGAGGTCACACAACAGTGTGACAGTTGAATTTAGTACAAATATTTCACTGTCAAAAAAAATTGGAATTTGTCAGACAGCAATGTAACAGCAGTTTTACTGGTTTTATTTGACTGCCAGAAATGCAGCGCAGGCTGCAAATGTACTATCTAGCACAAAAAGTGTTTTTTCTTCAACCAACAATGTAACATCAGTATTTAATGCTTTTATTGGACTGTCATAATTGCAGCGTAGGCCGCAAATGTACTTTCTAGCGCAAAAGATAAGAATTGGTCACCCAACAATGTAACAGACTCATTTGTGAAATTTATTTCACTCTCCGCTATGTAGAGCAGGGGTATATCACAGCCAAAAATTGGTTAATGTCACCCAGCAATGTAACAGATGAATTAGTGACATTTATTTCCCTGTCCGCTATGTAGAGCAGGGTTATATCACAGCCAAAAATTGGTGAATGTCACCCAATAATGTAACAGACGAATTAGTGAAATGTATTTCCCTGTCCACTATGTAGAGCAGGGATATATCACAGCCAAAAATTGTTTAATGTCACCCAACAATGCAACAGACAAATTTGTGAAATTTATTTCCCTGTCCGCTATGTAGAGCAGGGGTATATCACACCCAAAAATTGGTAAATGTCACCCAACAATGTAACAGACAAAATTTTTGAAAGTTATTTCCCTGTCCTCTAAGTAGAGCAGGGGTATATCACAGCCAAATATGCAAATATGTCAACCCCTGAACTCAGAGACGAATAACCTATATTATTGTCCCTGGCACATATGCAGGTGCAGGTGTACTTCACAAAAAAAATAAAAAATTGTCGCCCACCGAACTAACAGACAGATTAAGTATTAAATTAATAATATTTATTTTACATGTTGCATTGTGCCCACCAAAAAATTGCTGTAGGAAGGTCAACCACAGATTGAACATACAGATAAATTATCTGTGTCAGGGGTGTAAAAATGGTGCATTGCACATGTGCCCTGGCTGTACAATTGTGTACCTGACCTATGTTGGTGCAGGAACCCACCATCCGAGCCACTTGTGAATGACTGGCCTGATAACCGTGGACATGTCACCCCACAAACAAACAGATGGATTTGCTGAATTTATTGGCCTGGCTGTCACATATGCAGTACAGGCCGCAGGGTTAGTTGAAAGATCAAACTGTGAATATGTCAACCCACAATCCAACAGATTAATTTATTGTATTTATTTGCCTGGCTGTCTTTAGTTTATTTATTTGCCTGGCTGTCACATATGCAGCACAGGCCTCAAAGGTATTTGATGGCCAAAGAAATGTAATTTTTTTCACCAACAATGAAACAGATGGTTTTAACTGATTTTCTTTCACCAACACAAATACATCGCAGGCTGCAAAGGTACTTTATGGTAAAAAAAAAAGTTTTTTTTTTTCACAAACAATGTCAAAGTTGTATTTACTGATTATATTTCACTGCAAAGGGCAGCAAAATGTGCTTAAGAGCATGGCAAGTGCTCAGCAAACAAATGTGGATAGTGAAATGACTTTAAATAACATAAAAATTTATTTAAAAAAATAATATAGGAGGTGGAGGTCCATATGGAGTAGGAGGTTGAGGAGGCGGTGGATGTGGCGGTGTAGGTGAAAGCGATGGTTCTGGAGGAGGAGGTAGCCAACCCTGTTTTTTTGTTTTGTTTTTTATTTTATTTTATTTATTTATTTATTTATTTATTTTTTGTTTAAATTTGGGTAGACCCCAAAACATTGGGAAATATAAAAAATAAACAAAGAGAAAGTGCTCTGGAGTACAACAATGGCTGGGTGAGGCCGGTATACATGTCTGTTCTGCACAAGGTAGGGACAAGTCCTGTGGGATCCCTGCCTGGTTCATATTAATGAATGTGAGCTTGTCCACATTGGCTGTGGACAGGTGGCTGCGCTTGTCTGTGATAACCCCCTCCTGCCGTACTAAACAAACATTCAGACAATACACTGGCTTTAGGGCAGGCCAGCACCTCCAAGGCTTAAAGGGAAAGCTCAGGCCATGTGCCCAATTTGGAGACCCAGAAGTTGAAGGGGGCATACCAATCAGTCAGTATGTGTAGGCGTGTGCACATATACTGCTCAACCATGTCGCACGTCCCCCTGACGGCCTTGATCAAATTGGATATCTTCCCAATCAACTTTTGATGTTCTTTTATGCGCCTAACATGGTGATCAAGGGTAACAGGGAGTCAGAGTTCCATGCCAGAGAGGGAGAAAGTGATACCACATCCAAGGGAGTTCAGTGGATGAAATTAAATGTGATCGAGCGGAAATGTGGGACAAATTATTGAAGCATAAGCTTCCAAGTAAAGGAGGGGGCGCATGGCAATTACCCACTCCCGACTCGGGGAGGTAGTGATGATAAATAACAATACAGGACTCTTAAGATGCCCTGTTTTTGGAATGATTAATAAAAAAAGTACAGGGAATGTCACTGTGGTATTTTGGATTTGAAAACGTTAGACAGGAGAGGCCCTGCTGCCGCTTTGTTGAGTCTAGATAACTTCTGCCTGATTGCACGTCCCCGTGACGTCCACAATCCAATTGGATATCTTCTCTATCAACTTTCGATGTTCTTTTCTGCGCCTACCATGGAGATCACGGGTAGCGGGGAATCAGGGTTCCACGCCGGAGAGGTAGCATAAGAAAGGGATACCACATCCAAGGGAGGTCAATGGCTGAAATGTGATCGAGCGGAAATGTGGGGCAAGTTATTAAAGCGGAAGGATCGAATGAAAGGAGGGGGCGCATGTCAATTAAAGACGAATTTTAGAAATTTAAGTCCCTGTCACCTATGCAAAGCAGGGGTTTTTCATCGGCAAAAATGGGTTATTGTCACCCATCAAAAGAATAGAAGATTTTTTAAAATGTCACTCCCTGTCAACTATGCAGAGCAGGGGTTTATTCACAGCAAAAATGGTAAAATGTCACCCAAGAATGTAACAGGCACTTTTGCACCCTTCTCCCTCTTTTGCTGTTCTGGTGCCTCTGGGCAACCACTGCCTCTTCCTCTGAACTAGACAGGTCAATTGCATGACCTTGATTCCATGTGGGGTCTAGTAACTCATCATCCTCCACATCATCTTCCACCCACTCTTTACCCCTGGTCTGCAGACTGTAGAAAGCAGCAGTAGTTGGCACCTGTGTTTTATCATCAGAGATGTGCCGCGGTGGTCTTCCCATGTCCTCATTCTGAAACATAAGTGGTTGGGCATCAGTGCAGTTAATCTCTTCCACTTCTGGTGCAGGGCTATATGCATGGCCCACGGAAACCCTGCCAGCAGAGGCATCAAAAAGCATAAGAAATTGCTGCATGACTTGGGGCTCAGACTGCTTGCCTGTTTTGCAAGGAGGTGAGTTGAAAAACAGATGGCCATGGGCTGTGGGTGCCAACTCTGATCTTTTAGCAGGGGACTGGGTGGGATACAATGTGAAGGAACTGTAGGCACTGTCAGCCCCCCAATCTACTATCACCTGTACTTGTTATGGCATCACCATTCGTACCGTCCTAAATGCAGTGTAGGCCACAAATGTACTTTCTAGTGCAAAAGATGAGCATTTGTCACCCAACAATGTAACAGACGAATTAGTGAAATGTATTTCCTTGTTCACTAGGTAAAGCAGTGGTATATCACAGCCAAAAATCGGTGAATGTCACCCAACAATGTAACAGACAAATTAGTGAAATGTATTTCACTGTCCACTATGTAGAGCAGGGGTATATCACAGCCAAAAAATTTGTAAATTTCACCCGACAATGTAACAGGCGAATTAGTGAAATTTATTTCCCTGTCCACTATGTAGAGCAGGGGTATATCAAAGCAAAAAAATTGGGTTATGTCATTCAACAATGTCTTAGACAAATTAGGGAAATAACTTAAAAGAACATAAAATATGCAAAATTAAAAAAAATCTAGTAGGTGGAGGTCCATATGGACTAGGAGGTTGAGGAGGTGGTGGACACAGCAGTGTAGGTGGAGGCGACGGTGGAAAAGGATGAGGTAGCCAACAGTGGTTTTTGGTAGAGTTGAGTGGACACCTGGATGTTTGGGTTTGAAGGGTTCGGCCAAACTTCACAAAAAAGTTCGAGTTCGGCACCCGAACTTGACCCCGAACCCCATTGAAGTCAATGCGGACCCAAAATTTTGAGCACAAAAATGACAGTAAAAAAGTCATGGAAAGGGCTAGAATAGAGGGCTGCATATGGCAGCAAAATGTGGTTAAAAGGATGGCAAGTGCTCTGCAAACAAATGTGAATAGGGAAATGACTTCAAACATTAACATAAAATACGTAAAAATAAAAAATAATAATCTTGATCTTGGAGGACGAGGTCCATATGGAGTAGGTTGAGGAGGCGGTGGATGTGGCAGTGTAGGTGGAAGAGGTGGTGGAGGAGGAGGAGGTAGTCAACACTGGTTTTTGGTTTTAATTATTTTTTGTTTAAATTAGGGTACACCCCAAAACATTGGGAAAATAACCTATTAGACCCCCTCCAGCCATGCTAAACAAACGTTCAGACAATACACTGGCTGCAGGGCAGGCCAGCACCTTCAAGGCGTAAAGGGCAAGCTCAATTTTAGACCCAGAATTTGAAGGGGGCAGACCCATCATTCAGGACGTGTAGGCGTGTGCACACATACTTCTCCACCATGTCGCACGTCCCAGTGATGTCCACGATCCAATTGGATATCAACATTCGATGTTCTTTTCTGCGCCTACCATGTTGATGACGGTTAGCGGTGAATCAGGGTTCCACGCCGGAGAGTGAGCGTGAGAAAGGGAGACCACATCCAAGGGAGGTCAATGGCTGCAATGTTATCAAGCTAAAATGTGGGACTAATTATTAAAGCAAAAGGATTGAATGAAAGGGCCAATTAAAGATGAATTTTAGAAACTTAAGTCCCTGTCACCTATGCAGAGCAGGGGTTTATTCACGGCAAAAATGGTAAAATTTCACCCAAGAATGTAACAGAAAAATTTGTGAAATTTATGAACCTGTCTACTAGGTAGAGCAGGGGTATATCGCAGGCCAAAATGTGTGAATGTCACCCAATTATGTAACAGAAAAATTAGTGAAATTTATTAACCTGTCAACTAGGTAAAGCAGGGGTATATCACAGCCAAAAATTGGTGAATGTCACCCGACAATGTAACAGACAAATTAGTGAAATTTGTTTACCTGTCTACTAGGTAGAGCAGGGGTATATCACAGCAAAAATTTGTAAATGTCACTTGAAAATGTAACAGACAAATTAGTGAAATTTGTTTACCTGTCTACTAGGTAGAGAAAGGGTATATCACAGCCAAAAATTGGTGAATGTCATCCGAAAATGTAACAGACACATTAGTGAAATTTGTTAACCTGTCTACTAGGTAGAGCAGGGGTATATCACAGCCAAAAATTTGCGAATTTCACCCGAAAATGTAACAGACAAATTAGTGAAATGACATAAAATAAAATATGTACAAATTTAAAAAAATAATCTTGATGTATGAGGTGGAGGTCAATATGGAGTAGAAGGTTGAGGAGGCGGTGAAAGTAGCAGTGTAGGTGGAAGCGGCAGTGGAGGAGGACGAGGTAGCCAACACTGGTTTTTGGTTTTAATTATTGTTTTTTTATTAGGGTACACCCCAAAAGAGTGGGAAATATCAAAAATACAACAATGAGCAATTGCGCTGTAGTATAACAATGGCTGGGTAAGATGTGAGCTTGTCCACATTGACTGTGGACAGGCGGCTTCGCTTGTATGTGATAACGCCCCCCTGCCATGCTAAACACACATTCAGATAATACACTGGCTGCAGGGCAGGCCAGCACCTCTAAGGCGTAAAGGGCAAGCTCAGGCCATGTGCCCAATTTGGAGACCCAGAAGCTGAAGGGGACAGACCCATCATTCAGTACCAAAAGGCATGTGCACAAATACTGCTTCACCATGTTGGTGAAATGCTGCCCCCTGCTAAGACGTTCCATATCAGCTGGTGGTGCTGGTTGTTGTGGTGTGCTGACAAAGCTTTTCCACATTTAGGCCATGTTAACCCTGCCTTCTGAGGTGCTGGTGGTGCCCCAGCTGAGTTGGCGACCTCTTCCTCCTCCTCTCCCTTCACCTTGTGCTTCCACTGTGCCCTCACTGTCAGGTGGGAATGCCACCAGCAGTGTGTCTACCAGCGTGCGCTTGTACTCACACATCTTACTATCACGCTCCAGTGATGGAATTAAGGATGGTACATTGTCCTTGTAAAAGGAATTCAGCAGCGTGGCTACACAGTAATCAGCACAAGTTAGAATGTGGGCCACTCGACGGTCATTGCGGAGACACTGCAGCATGTAATCGCTCATGTGTGCCAGGCTGCCCAGAGGCAACGACAAGCTGTCCTCTGTGGGAGGTGTATCGTCTGTGTACTCTGTATCCCCCAATCTACGCACCAGTGATGGCCATGAGCTGGTCTGGGAGCCACCCTGCTGTGAACACGGTTCCTCCTCCTCCATCTCCTCCTCCTCATCCTCCACATCATCATCCTCCAGAACTGTGCCCTGGCTGGACAATTGTGTACCTGATGATTGTGGTGCAGGAACACACCCTCGGAGTAACTTGTGAATAACTGACCTAAAACCCTATGAAATTATCCCTCTTCCTCCTCCTCCTCCTCCTCCTCCTCCTGTGCCACATCCTCTTCCATCATCGCCTGAAGCGTTTTTCCAAGGAAGCATAGAAGTAGGATAGTAACGCTGAGAATGGCGTCATCGGCACTAGCCATGTTGGTGGAGTACTCGAAACAGCGCAACAAGGCACACAGGTCTTGCATGGAGGCCCAGTCATTGGTGGTGAAGTGATGCTTTTCCGCAGAGCAACTCACCTGTGCATGCTGCAGCTGAAACTCCACTATTGCTTGCTGCTGCTCGCCAGCATGTGCAAGGTGGAGTTCCACCTTGTGGGCACGTCACATATGAAGCGGTGATCGGAAAGGCCGAAGTTATGCTGCAGCGCTGACAGACGAGCAGCAGCAGGGTGAGAACGCCAAAAGCACGCACAGATGGCCCGCACTTTATGCAGCAGCTCTGACATATCGGGGAAATTTTTAAGGAACCTCTGTACCACCAAATTCAGCACATGCGCCAGGCAAGGGATATGTGTAAAACCGGCTAGTCCCAGAGCTGCTACGAGATTTCACCCATTATCGCACACCACCAGGCGGGCTTGAGGCTCATTGGCACCAACCACTTATCGGTCTGTTGTTCAATGCCCGTTCACAGCTCCTGCGTGGTGTGGGGTTTGTCCCCCAAACAGATACGTTTTAAAACTGCCTGCTGTCGTTTACCCCTGGCTGTGCCGAAGTTGGTGGTGAAGGTGTTACACTGACCGGATGAGGAGGCGGTAGAGGATGAGGAAACTGAGTAGGAGGAGGAAGCAACAGGAGGCAAACTGAAGCGCCCTGCAATCCTCGGTGGTGGAAGGACATGCGCCAAACTGCTATCCACCTCAGGCCCAGCCGCCACTGCATTTACCCAGTGAGCTATTAGGGAGATATAACGTCCCTGACCGTGCTTACTGGTCCACGTAACCGTAGTTAGGTGGACCTTGCCACAGATGGCGTTGCACAGTGCACACCTGATTTTGTCCCCCACTTGGTTGTGCAGGGAAGGGATGGCTCGCCTGGAAAAGTAGTGGTGGCTGGGCACAAGGTACTGTGGGACAGCCACCGCCATAAGGCTTTTAAAACTCTCCGTCTCCAACAGACGGAATGACAGCATTTCAAAGGCCAGTAATTTTGAAATGCTGGCATTGAGGGCCAGGGATCGCGGGTGGGTAGGGGGGTATATCCTCTTCCGCTTAAGCGTTTGGGAGATAGAGAGCTGATTGCTACCGTGGGACATTATGGAGATGCTTGGTGACCAAGGTGGTGGTGTTGCTGGCAGATCCTCTGTTTGCGGGATGGCAGATGCCACTGTCACTCCAGAGGTGGATGAATAGGCCAAGACTGCACTAGAAGAGGAAGCAGGAGGAGCCGGAGACCTTTCTTTGTTTTTGAGGTTTCTGCTTCACTGCAGCTCATGATTTGCACTTAGATGCATGGTCATGCAGGTTTTACTCAGGTTGAGAACGTTTATGCCTCGCTTCAGGCTCTGATTGCACAGCGTGCAAACCACTCGTGTCTTGTCGTCAGCACATTGTCTGAAGAACTGTCACGCCAGGGAACTCCTTGGAGCTGGCTTTGGTGTGCTCGGTCCCTTGCTACATTGGGCAGTAGCAGGCGTACTGTCTAGGCAACGGCTGCTCTGCGTTTGCACCCTGCTCCCTCTACTGCTGTGTTGGTTGCTCTATGCGACCACCGCCTTTTCCTCCGAACTACACAGGTTACTCGCATGACTTTGATTCCATGTGGGGTCGAGGACCTCATCGTCCTCCACATCATCTTCTGCCCATTCTTCACCCCTGCCCTCCTTGTCGGTCTGCACACTTTCGAAAGCCACAGCAGTTGGCACCTGTGTTTCGTCATCATCCGAGACGTGCTGCGATGGTCCTCCCATGTACTCATCTTGAAACATAAGTGGTTGGGCATCGATGCACTCAATCTATTCCACTTCTGGGTCTGGGCTATGTGGATGGCCCTGGGAAACCCTGCTAGCAGAGTCATCAGAAAGCAGAAGAGACTGCTCCTTGACTTGGGGCTCAGACTGCTTGGCTGATTTGCAAGAGGGTGATGTGAAAGACTGATGTACATGGGCTGCAGGTGCCAACTCTGATCTTTCAGCAGGAGACTGGGTGGGAGACAATGTGAAGGAACTGGAGGCACTGTCAGCAACCCAATCTACTATCACCTGTACTTGTTCTGGCCTCACCATACGTAGAGCCGCATTAGGCCCGACCAAAAAACGCTGAAGATTCTGTTGCCTACTCACACCTGAGGATGGTGTCTTTCACTTGTGCGTGTAGCTAACACAGATCGACCACATCCTCTCCCTGCAACAGGATCTCCACCATCAGCACCACGAGCAGGGCCACGTCCCTTATTCGACGCTCTCCTCATTCACCACAAATTTTGTATTTGGCCCAAAATGGATGTCTTTTTTTATAACAGAAGATAACAGCAGTATCTAATGCGTGTATTTTACATTGACAGATGCAGCAAAGGCTGCAAATTTAGTATTTGGCCCAAAATATATATATATATTTTTTAAAACAGAATATGACAGTATTATCTAACGCTTGTATTTCACACTGTCAGGTGGAGCAAGGGCTGTAAAATTTAGTCTTCTGCCCAAAAAGCGTGTTTTTTAAAACCCAGAAAATTATTGCAGTCTTTCAAGCTTGTATTTAACAATGACAGATGCAGCAAACGCTGCAAAATTAAGATTTTTTTTAACAAAATGGGTGTTTATTTAATAACAGAATATGACAGTAGTATCTAACGCTTGTATTTAACACTGACAGATGCAGCAAGGGCTGTAAAATTTTGTCTTGCCATTAGTAGGCATTGCTAATATTTAAACGCTTGTTGATTGGCTGCTCTGCAGTCTTTTAAAAAGCGCCATTAAATCAAAAAACACCGAACTCGAACCCAAACTTTTACAGAAAATTTCGGGTTCAGGTTCGGGGTGCAAAAATCCTAAAGTTCGGTACGAACCCAAACTTTACAGTTCGGGTTCGCTCAACCCTAAATTTGAAGCCCAAAAATGTAACAGCGGTATTTAATGGTTTTATTTGACTGACAGGAACGCAGTGTAGACCTCAAATGTACTTTATAGCAACAAAAATTGTAATTTTTCGGCAAATAATGTAACTGCAGTATTTGGCGGTTTTATTTGACTGTCAAAAATGCAGCACAGGGAAAAAAAGGTACTTTATTGCCCCAAAAAAAAGTTTCATTTTTTTATAACCCTAAATTAAACAGATCGATTTAACTGAGATTATATTTCACTCTCACAAATAAAGCACAGGGGTTTTTAACAAAAAAAATGGTGGATTTGTCACCCCTACAATGGAACAGATGGATTTGCTGAATTTATGTGCCTGCCTGACACAAATGCAGTGCAGGCCTCAGAGGTACTTTACAACAAAAAATGTAAATATGTCACCCCACAATTAAACAGATGAATTTAACTGATAATATTTCACTCTCAGAAATGCAGCACAGGGGTATTTTACAGAAAAAAATAGGGATATGTCACCCCCTGGGTCCCTGAACTCACAGATGGTATTATTTTCCCTTCCCTTGGCACATATGCAGTGCAGGTGCACTTTAAAAATGGGTATATGTCGGCCACTGAACTACAAGAACAGGATTACATGATTGTCCCTGGCACATATGCAGTGCTGGTACACTGCTGTTGCACAAAATGGCCGCCGACGCCCACCTAATTAACAGAGGGATTCTAACTTTTTTTTCAGACTCACTGGGCTCAGGGCAGGTTACAAAAATTTTGCATTGCACCCCCAAAACAAAGAACGCTGTAGATAGCTGACTTCACACCAAGTGCAGATATCAGAGTCTTTCCTAATCTGTCCCTTAGAGCAGCAGCATCTTATCCCTACAACTAGTAAGAACAGAGTGACGTGCGTCGCTACATGACTCCAGCTTATATAGAGCCTGGGTCACATGCTGCACTTGGCCAATCACCGTCATGCCATTAGTAGGCATGGCTGTGATGGGGCACACTAGTTAAACGCTTGTTGATTGGCTGCTCTGCAGCCTTTAAAAAAGCGCCATTAAATCGACAAACACCGAACTCTAACTTTTACTGAAAAGTTCGGGTTCGGGGTCCAAAAATCCTAAAGTTCGGTACGAACCCGAACTTTACAGTTCGGGTTCGCTCAACCCTAAATTTGAAGCCCAAAAATGTAACAGCGGTATTTAATGGTTTTATTTGACTGACAGGAATGCAGCGTAGGCCGCAAATGTACTTTATAGTAACAAAAATTTTATTTTTTTCGGCAAAAAATGTAACTGCCGAATGTAAAAAATGTAACTGCCGAACACCGAACTCGAACCCAAACTTTTACTAAAATGTTCAGGTTCGGATCCGCTCAACACTAATGGAGAAGTACTTCCTCTTTTGAGTTTGGTACTTTTGGGGAACTTAGGTAATCTAAGTTGGTTTCAGTACTGTCAGTTACGTTCAGCCCTTTTAAGAGTTAAACAGGTCACACTTTTAGAGATAGATACTTCTTCAATTCTTAATGTTGTGTTTGGAACCTCTGGTTATAGGGTTAAGATCTTCTAATTATACAAATTATTAATTAAGACACTTTTTCTTAATGTTCTTTCACCGGGTCAGAGGGCCTGGGAAAATGATTGCCCGGTAGTCACATACCTGGGATGAGGAAATATATTCACTTATTTAAAATTAGTTTCGCACAATTTTAATCACAAAATGACTCAATTTAATATTACACATAGAGTTTATATCACACCGATTTGGCTCAACAAATGTGGTTTACGAGAATCCTCGAACTGCCCTCAGTGTGGATCACAGGGGGCAGTCTTCATGCACATCTTCTGGTCGTGTCCAGATTTAAAAGTATTTTGAGACTCAATTTGTAACTTTATTATACAAAAACTTAAAATAGTAATCCCAATGACTCCCGAATGCTGTATATTGAATGACTTTTCTAATCTCACTTGTCTTAATTACCGAAATATTCTTTTGGTTAAAATAATTTTTTTAGCCAGACTCCTAATTACTCAAGTCTGGCTTTCTCAAAATACTCCAAGGCTCAATGAGTGGATATATCTAGTAAGCAAGGTTAAGAAATATAAGAATATTTTGTACTCTCAGAGGAACTCTAAAGAAAAATGGTCCAAGATATAGGGAGATTGGAAATGGTAGGTTTCCTCTTGTGAGACTTTTTCCTCTTCCCTTACCCTCTCCATTTATTTATTACTTTTATTATTTGATAAAGAGAATGAGATGCATCACAGGAGGTGGGAGGTTGGGTTTGGTTTATTGGGGTGGGTTTGGGGAGAAAATTATAATAGTATGCTTTGATTAAAATTTATATATATATATATATATTTATATATATATATATACAGTGATGGTCAGTTCGCAGTGTTCGCAAGTGAACACATGCGGGCTGCCATCTTTAGTAAGGTAGACTCACCCGTCCGGCGATGCACAGGTAAGCCCTTACCTGTGCTTGTGTCGGGAGCCGGTCTGAAATCAAATGCGGTCACCGGGAGCAGGCACTTCCGAGAACAGCCGCCGGGGGCCTTCATCGGGCTGTTCTCGGAACTGCCTGCTCCCGGTGACCGCATTTGATTTCAGCCCGGCTCGCGGCACAGGCACAGGTAAGGGCTTACCTGTGCAACGCCGGATGGGTGAGTCTACATTACTAAAGATGGCAGCCCGCATGTGTTCGCTGGCGAACAATGCGAACTGACCATCACTGTATATACTGTATATATTGTGGTACTAAAGGATGGTAGCTGAAGTTCATTGGTATTGTTCAGATACTATATATCTATAGTGTCTCAGTTTACTAAGTGCGCACCACTTTTGTATGCACAATTATATTTGCTCTATAATAATTGCCTGTAAGAAAATGATGTGTGTTTCAAAAACATCTAGATCTATGAGTAAAAATTTCTAGAAAAAACATTTTCCGCTAAAGATGTCAATGTGGAAATTAATAAAACTATTAAAAAAAGGAAGAAACTATTATAGGACACTGTCAATAAACAGACACTTGTAGAAACATAACTCATGCTATGCTAAAATTAGATTCAATAAAAAGTGATTGAAAACAGAAACAGTGTATAAAATATAAATTGAGGAGAAAACCCAATTATATATTATTACTGATAATTTGTCTTCCAAGTAATAACAACAATATTGACGTTACAAGTCATCTTTTTGATTACTTGACACATGTTTTATGTCATAAAACATAAGTGAAATATTTGTTTCCATATTATAACTGTTTATTTTTGTCTGGAGTGCAAGCCTTCAGAACGTACAAGTAGTATTTAATATTAAAGTAGGGTTCGGTACACACTAAGTCATGTTTGCAGGTTGCTACAAGCCATGAAGGGAACATAGCAAACATGTAGAAGAAGGTGCTCTGGTCAGATGACACAAAAGCTGAACTTTTTGGCCTAAATTCAAAACGCTATGTGTGGCAGCAAACTAACACTGCACATCACCCTGAACACACCATCCCCACCATGAAACATGGGGGAGGCAGCATCATGCTGTGGTGATGCTTTTCTTAAGCAGGGACAGAGAAGCTGGTCAGAGTTTATGGGTACACTGATTGAATTAAATAGAGTGCAATCCTTGAGGAAAACCTGTTAGAGGCTACAAAAGACTTGAGACTGGGCCGGAGTTTCGCCTTCTAGCAGGACAACAACCCTAAGCATACAGTCAGAGCTAAAATTGAATGGTTTAGGTCAAAGCTTGTGTTAGAATGGCCCAGTCAAAGTTCAGACCTAAATCCCATTGAGAGTCTGTGGCAAGACTTGAAAATTGCTGTTCACAAATGCTGTCCACCCAATCTGACTGAGCTTGAGTTATTTTGCTAAGAAGAATTGGCAGCTATAATTGCAGCGAAAGGTGGTCCTACAAGGGCCTGAATACAAGTGGTCTTTCCAGATTTTTATTTATAAAAATTTTTGAAAACCAGGTAAAATTTTATTTTCACTTTGTTTTGGTCTATCACATAAAATCCCAATAAAATACATTTAAGTTTGTGGGTGTAACATGAAAATTTTTTGAAAAGTTAAAGGGGTGTGAATACTCTTTCAGCACTCTTCTAAATATTTGTTAAAAATTCCAATTTTCGATTTGCATTATCTACTGTGAATAGATTTTTTACAAAACACGGGGGATCAAAGTGCTCACTACACCCACTGGTAAATTCAGTGAGAGTATGGTTTCTAAAATGAGGTCACTTGGGAGTTTCTTTTATGTTTTTTTTTTAGCCTCATAGCATCTGCATTTGTCGGCCAGTGCTGTATAAATCCCCAAACTAGGCCTTAAATGCAAAATGTTCATAGAGCTCTTTCTTTTCTGAACCCTGTGGTGTGCCCATACAGCACTATACAAACACATATGGGTTGTTGCTATATTCAGGAGAAAATAAGTAATACACTGGGGGAATTTTCTCTTGTTGCCCCTTGTAAAATGGAAAACTTGGATCTAAAGTAACATTTTCTTGTTAAAAAAATATGTAATTTTTCATTTTCATAGTTAAGGCTGGGTTCAGACCTGAGTGTCTTTGATATGCGCGTTTAACGCGCGTTTTTGACGCGCGTTTTTGACGAGCGTTTTTTGCAATAGTAAACGCGCGTTTGACGCGCGTTTGTGTGATTGACTGCAATGTCCTATGGCCACAAACGCGCGTCAAAACGCCCCAAAGAAGCTCAAGTACTTGTTTGAGCGTAGGGCGTTTTACAGCGCGTTTTTCAGCGCTGTAAAACGCTCAAGTGAGAACCAGGGCCATAGGGAGGCATTGGTTTTCATGTGTTGAGCGTTTTACAGCGCGTTTGAACGCGCTGTAAAACGCTCAAGTGTGAACCCAGCCTAAGGGTTTCTAACTTCTATTCAATTCTTGTTGGGCCAAGGAGCTCTCTGCACCCCTCTAGAAATATATTAGGGGGTGTAGTTTCAGAAAATTGGGTTTCCGTTATTGGGGTACCTCAGAGTCTCAGAGACATGGTGCCTGAAAATAATTCTAGTGAAATCTGTACTCCCAAAGCTATATTGTGCTCCTTCTCTTATGAGCCCTGTCATGTGCCCATAGACCATTTTTATGATCACATATGGGGTTTGCCATATTCATGAGAAAATTGGTAACAATTTGTAGGGTGTATTTTCTCCTGTTGTGAAAGTAAAAAACTTCGGAATAAATCAAGATATTCTTGTAAAATATGTAATTTTTCATTTTCAAGGTCAAATGTTTTTAAATTCTTTGAAACAAAGTGTTCAACTCTTTAAATATTACTGGGGGTGATTAGTTTCCAAAATATGGTCACTTTTATTTTTAGGTTTCCAATGTAAGTGTACCTGAGAGTATCTTCAAATGTCACATAGTGCCCAAAACCATTTCCAACAAAATCTGCCCTCCAAAAACCAGAAGATACTGTATAGGGTGTTTCTGTAAACTACAAAAGCAGGATAATCTTTATTTTGGTTTCTTTTTATGTTAACCCTTTAATGTGCAAAAAAGTTAAATTCTGAAATTTCACCTCTATTTTCCTTTATTTCTTGTGGAGCACCTAAAGGATTAAGAAAGTTTGTAAAATCAGTTTTGACTAATTTGAGGGGGCAACATAAAGTAGACACATTTACTACTGACATAAAGTAGGATATAGCACAAGAAAACAATCTCATAATCCCTTGGCTAGGTAAAAATATTCCAAAATTATTACAAAATAAAGTGACATATAAGATATGCAAAAATAGGCTCTGTCAGGAAGGGGTTAGTGTATAGCAAATTATTTTAACCATATTAAACATTTTTTATACTGCACTCAACAAGGGGTTTGGCTTTTCAAAAGGGGAGTGTGGCTTCAAGGGAAAGGGGAGTGGCTTAAATGCAATAAAGTGCACCAAAAAGTTGGTGCATTTGTGGAGTAAAATAAGCTAACAAATAATATGTAAAGTTAGATAATACAGTCTAACGGTGTGCAAAATTTATCCTTCAGTATCAGCCACTATGATAAATCTGTAAGTTTAACTCCTTAAGGACCGGGCTCATTTTCACCTTAAGGACCAGGCCATTTTTTGACCAGTGTCACTTTATGTGGTGATAACTTTAAAACGCTTTGACTTATCCAAGCCGTTCTGAGATTATTTTCGTCACATATTGTACTTCATGACACTGGTAAAATGGAGTAAAAAAAAATCATTTTTATTTATAAAAAAATACCAAATTTACCAAAAATTTGCAAATTTCAAAGTGTCAATTTCTCTACTTCTATAATACATAGTAATACCTACAAAAATAGTTATTACTTTACATTCCCCATATGTCTACTTCATGTTTGGATCATTTTGGGAATGAAAGTTTATTTTTTGGGGACGTTACAAGGCTCAGAAGTTTAGAAGCAAATCGTGAAATTTTTCAAAAATGTTCAAAAAACCCACTTTTTAAGGACCAGTTCAGGTCTGAAGTCACTTTGTGAGGCTTACATAATAGAAACCACCCAAAAATGACCCCATTCTAGAAACTACACCCCTCAAGGTATTCAAAACTGATTTTACAAACGCTGTTAACCCTTTTGGTGTTCCACAAGAGTTAATGGCAAATGGAGATACAATTTCAGAATTTTGATTTTTGGGCAATTTTTCCATTTTATTCCATTTTTCCCAGTAACAAAGCAAGGGTTAACAGCCAAACAAAACTCAATATTTATTGCCCTGATTCTGTAGTTTGCAGAAACACCCCATATGTGGCCGTAAACTACTGTACGGGCACACGATTGGGCGTAGAGGGAAAGGAGCGCCGTGTGGTTTTTGGAAGGCAGATTTTGATGGCCTTTATTTTGGCACCATGTCCCACTTGAAGCCCCCCTGATGCAACCCTAGAGTAGAAACTCCATAAAAGTGACCCCATATAAGAAACTACACCCCTCAAGGTATTCAAAACTGTTTTTACAAACTTTGTTAACCCTTTCGGTGTTCCACAAGAGTTATTGGCAAATGAAGATTCAATTTCAGATTTTCAATTTTTGGGCAAATTTTCCATTTTAATCCATTTTTTCCAGTAACAAAGCAAGAGTTAACAGCCAAACAAAACTCAATATTTACTGCCCTGATTCTGTAGTTTGCAGAAACACCCCATATGTCGCCATAAACTACTGTATGGGCACACGGTAGGGCATAGTGGGAAAGGTTCGCCGTGTGGTTTTTGGAAGGCATATTTTGCTGGACTGGTTTATTTACACCATGTCCCATTTGAAGCCCCCCTGATGCACCCCTAGAATATAAACTCCATAAAAGTGACCCCATTTTGGAAACTACGGGATAAGGTGGCAGTTTTGTTGGGACTATTTTTAGGGAAAATATGATTTTTGGTTGCTCTATATTACATTTTTGTGAGGCAAGGTTACCAAAAATAGAAATTCTGAAATTTCATCTCCATTTGCCATAAACTGGGTAAATAAAGTTTGTAAAATCAGTTTTGAATACCTTGAGGGGTGTAGTTTCTTAGATGGGGTCACTTTTATAGAGTTTCTACTCTAGGGGTGTATCAGGGGTTCTTCAAATGGGACATGGTGCCAAAGAAAAGGCCATCAAAATCTGCCTTCCAGAAACCATATAGCTATTACACTTTTTATCACAAATATACCTTTTTTTGCACAGTTTTTATTTTATATTTTTGACCGTATTCATCTGAGGGGTTAGTTCATGGGGTATTTTTATAAATTAGATTCTTACGGACGCGGCGATACCTAATATGTCTACTTTTATTTATTTAGGTTTTACACTATATTATCCTTTTATAAACAAAAAAAAATAATACATTTTAGTATCTCCATAGTCTAAGAGTCATATATTTTTTTGTTTTCAGCCGATTATCTTAGTTAGGGGCTAATTTTTTGCAGGATGAGAGGATGGTTTTATTGGCACTATTTTGGGGGACATATGACTTTTTGATCGCTTGCTATTACACTTTTTGTGATGTAAGGTGACAAAAAAATACCTTTGACCGTGTTCATCTGAGGGGTTAGGTATGGGGTATTTTTATAGAGAAGATTCTTACGGATGCGGCGATACCTAATATGTCTAAAAAATATATTTTTTGTTTTAGTGTCTTAAGTCTGAGAACCATAGTTTTTTTCCGATTGTCAGTGGCTAAATGGAATTAAAATTGGGTAAGGGGAATATAAATTTAAACCAATAATGCAGAGGCCAGGATGATTGGGGCACGTGTCACACTGAGTGGTGGTGTCCTTCCATATCCTCCTCCTGTGACACACTCTGCACCTTTTTTGGGATGATCCAGACGCCTCCAGTTCCCGAGGTACTCTGACCTGCTCTTTCCCGGTCAGAAAAGATCAGGGCCTTGAGGACTGCCTCATAGAACTGCAGGAATTTCCCTGTGTTGCCAGCGCTCCGGGACAGCACAAAAGAGTTGTACAAGGCAACCTGTACCAAGTAGACTGCAACTTTTTTGTACCATGGCCGGGTTTTGCGCATGGCATTATATGGCTTGAGGACTTGATCAGAGAGATCAACTCCTCCCATATACCGATTGTAGTCGACGATACAATCGGGCTTGAGGACCGTTGCCACGGTACCTCGCACAGGGACAGGGCTGATGCCGTTACTGTGAATTGTGGACAGTACAAGGACATCCCTCTTGTCCTTATATCTGACCAGCAACAGGTTTCCACTGGTAAGGGCACGGGTCTCACGAGAGGGACTGGAACAAGGGGATACTAGTATAAAAGTTATCCACGTACAGGTGGAAACCTTTATCTAGCAGTGGGTGCATAAGGTCCCACACAAATCTCCCGCTAACACCTAGAGTGGGAGGACATTCTGTGGGTTGAATACAGGAATCTCGCCCCTCGTACACACGAAACTTGTAAGTGTACCCTGAGGTACTCTCACAAAGTTTGTACAGCTTCACGCCATAGCTCGCCCGCTTAGAGGGAACATACTGGCGGAAAAGGAGTCTCCCCTTGAAAGCAATGAGAGACTCATGAACCGCAACCTCCCTTCCAGGTACATAGGCCTCCAAAAATTTGGCCCCAAAGTGATCGATGACCGGCCTGATTTTGTACAGGCGGTCATAGGCAGGATCACCTTGGGGGGGACATGCTTCATTATCTGCATAATGCAGGCATTTCCGGATGGCCTAAAACCGGGTACGTGTCATGGCCGTACTGTAAAGTGGGGTCTGGTAGAGGACGTCCCCACTCCAGTAATGCCTGACAGTAGGTTTTTCGACTAGGCCCATGTGCAGCACGAGGCCCCAAAATGTCCTCATCTAGGCTGCACTGACCGGAGTCCAGCCACTGGCCCTAGCCAAAAAGAAGCCTGGGTGTTGAGCAGTGAAGCCCACTGTGGTAATCTGGATTCCTGCTTGGCCAACAAAATCAGGAATCCGAGGCTCAAAATGCTCTGGGGTACACCAGACAAGTTCACCGGTAGGGGGCTCAGGTGAACTTATCAGGTGGGCCGGAAAACAAGTACGAGACCCAGAGCTGCTCATACTAGTGTGGACCACAGGGTCCCTAGCATGGCGGTCCCCTTGCTCCGCCTGGCGGCATCTTTGCTGCCTTGGGGGCTCATCATCATCGCTAGATGATGAGCAGGACGCGGATGACAAAAGGAAAGTGGGGTCATCCTCGTCCTCACTGGGGCTCTCGGGGTCGGAGGCAAGCAGGGCGTATGCCTCCTCGGCCGAGAACGTCTGGCTGGCCATAGGGGAGTGTGTGTGTGTGCGTGCGTGGAAAACTTTATTCAGTGCGCATGTGTGTGGGGGACGGGTGTTCACAGACTTTGCCCTACACCTAACAGAAAAAAAAACTAAATAAAAAAATCCCAAAAAGTGTAAAGAAAAAATAAAAAATAAAAAAGATTCAAATGCGTTGATCAGTGGTACAAAGCTGATCAGCAGTGGGGTGGGTGATCCCCTAACAGTGGCAGGACGCTAAGAGTGCTGGCCCCAGTCAGTGCATGCAAAAAAAAAAGCAAAAAAAAGCTAAAAGCTTGCGCCCAAAAAAAATGGGGGGCACGCTGCAGCACCCCTGGGGGGTCTAGGGTCACACAGCTGAGTGCTGTGGACCCCACACACCTGATCTGGTGCTACACCACAGTAAAAAAACTTTTTTTTTCCCCCCTAACTCTCCTTCATTATCCCTGCCTAATCTACCTCTCCCTACCTCACCAAAAATCCCAGATTTGTGCCAGATGGCACAAAAAAAACTCTCTCTCTGCCACTGCACGGACTGGTATGAGCGGGGAGAGGAGCTCCGGCAATTCAAAACTGCCGCTCCGCCCGCCAACGTGCCCAGCCGACCAATCAGCAGCGATCCTGAGAGGTAGCGTGACCGCCAAATCTCAGGATCGCAGGACGGTGATTGGTGGTGTATTTTCACACTACTAATCACCATCCTATTCTGGGTTATCAGGTCACCAGAGACCCAAATAACACAGAAAAGCAGCAAACCGCAGGTCTGAATTGACCTGTGGTTTGCTGCGATCACCGACACGGGGGGGGGGGGGTCACAGGACCCCCCTGGGCATTGACCCAAGGAAATACACAGGGCGTACAGGTACACCCTGTGTCCTTAAGAACCAGGACATCAGGGCGTACCTGTACGCCCTGTGTCCGTAACAGGTTAAGACTTTACAAAGTGTTACATCTAGAGTTGAACACCTGGATGTTCGGGTTCGACAGGTTCGGCCGAAGTTCCCAAAAAAGTTCGAGTTTGGTACCCGAACTTTACCCCGAACCCCATTGAAGTCAATGGGGACACTAACTTTTGAGCATTAAAATGGCTGTAATAATGTCATGAAAAGGGCTAGAGGGCATCAAAATGTGGTCAAGAGCATGGCAAGTGCTCTGCAAACAAATGTGGATAGGGAAATGACTTTAAATAACATAAAATATGTAAAAATAAAAAAAATAATAATCTTGATCTAGGAGGACGAGGTCCATATGGTGTAGGAGGTTTAGGAAGCAGTGGATGTGGCGGTGTAGGTGGAAGCGGCGGTGGAGGAGGTAGCCTACACTGCTTTTTGGTTTTAAATGTATTTTTATTTTTTTAAATTAGGGTACACCCCAAAACATTGGGAAATATAACCTGTGATAAACCCCTCCAGTCATGCTAAACACACGTTCAGACAATACACTGGCTGCAGGGCAGGCCAGCACCTCCAAGGCGTAAAGGGCAAGCTCAGGCCATGTGCCCAATTTGAAGACCCAGAAGTTAAAGGGGGCAGACCCATCATTTAGTACGTGTAAGCGTGTGCACACATACTGCTCCACCATGTCGCACGTTCACGTGATGTTCACGATCCAAATGGATATCTTCTCTATCAACTTTCAATGTTCTTTTTGCGCCTATCATAGTGATCACGGGTGGCGGAGAATCAGGGTTCTAGACCGGAGAGGGAGCCTGAGAAAGGGATACCACATCCAAGAGAGGTCAATGGATAAAATTAAATGTAATCGAGCAGAAATGTGGGACATCGAGCAGGGAGGTAGTGACGATAAATAACAATACAGGACTCAATACGCCCTGTTATTGGAATGATTAATAAAAAATTATAGGGAATTTCACTGGGGTATTTTGGATTTGGAAACCTTAGACAGAAGAGGCCCTGCTGCCGCTTTGTTGACTCTATTTGGATATCTTCTCTATTAACTTTCGATGTTCTTTTCTGAGCCTAGCATGTTGATCATGGTTATCGGCAAATCAGTGTTCCACGCCAGAGAGGGAGCGTGAGAAAGGGAGACCTCATCCAATGGCTGCAATGGGATGAAGCGGAAATGTGGGACAAGTTTTTAAAGCAGAAGGATCGAATGAAAGGGCCAATTAAAGATGAATTTTAGAAATTTAAGTCCCTGTCACCTATGCAGAGCAGGGGTTTTTCATCGCCAGAAATAGGTTTATGTCACCCAACAATGGAACAGATTATTTTAAAAATTTCGGTCCCTGTCACCTATGCAGAGCAGGGGTTTATTCACGGCAAAAATTGTAAAATGTCAACCCAAGAATGTAACAGAAAAATTTGGGAAATTTATTGACCTGTCTACTAGGTAGAGCAGGAGTCTATCACACCCAAAAAATGTGGAATGTCACTCGAAAATCGAACAGACAAATTTGTGATTTTTTTAAATCTGTCTACTAGGTAGAGCAGTGGAATATCACACCCAAAAATTGGTGAATTTCACCAGAAAATTTAACAGACAAATTAGTGAAATGACATAAAATAAATGTGCAAATAAAATAAAATAAAAATTTTATTTATGAGGTTGAGGTCCATATGGAGTAGGAGTTAGAGGAGGCGGGGGATGTAGCGGTGTAGAGGTGAAAGCAGTGGTGGAGGAGGATGAGGTAGCCAACCCTGTTTTTTTGTTTTTATTTTTTATATATTTGTTTTTAAATTAGGGTACACTCCAAAAGAGTGGGAGATATCCAAAATACAAGAATGAGCAATTGTGCTGTCGTATAACAATGACTGGTTAAGGCCAGTATACATGTCTATTCTGCACAAGATTCGGACAAGTCCTGTAGGATCCATGCCTGATTCATTTTAATAACCGTGAGCTTGTCCACATTGGCTGTGGACAGGCGGCTGCGCTTGTCTGTGAAAAACGCCCCCTGCCATGCTAAACACACGTTCAGATAATACACTGGCTGCAGGGCAGGCAAGCACCTCCAAGGCATAAAGGGCAAGCTCAGGCCATGTGCCCAATTTGGAGACCCAGAAGTTGAAGGGGGCAGACCCGTCATTCAGTACGTGTAGGCGTGTGCACACATACTGCTCCACCATGTTGGTGAAATGCTGCTTCCTGCTAAGACGTTCCATATCAGATGGTGGAGCTGGTTGTTGTGGCGTGCTGACAAAGCTTTTCCACATTTCGGCCATGCTAATCCTGCCTTCTGAGGTGCTGGCGGTGCCCCAGCTGCGTTGGCGACCGCTTCCTCCTCCTCTGCCTTCGCCTTGTGCTTCCACTGTGCCCCTGCTGTCAGGTGTTAATGCCACCAGCAGCGCATCTACCAGCGTGCGCTTGTACTCGCGCATCTTATGATCACGCTCCAGTGAGGGAATTATGGACGGTACGTTGTCCTTGTAACAGCGATCCAGCAGCGTGGCCACCCGGTAATCAGCACAAGTTAGAATGTAGGCAACTCGGCGGTCGTTGCGGAGACACTGCAGCATGTAATTGCTCATGTGTGCCAGGTTGCCCAGAGGCAACGACAAGCTGTCATCTGCGGAAGGTGTATCGTCTGTGTCCTCTGTATCCCCCTAGCCACGCAGCAGTGATGGCCATGAGTTGGTCTGGGTGCCACCCTTCAGTGAAGATGGTTCCTCCTCCTCCATCTCCTCCTCATCCTCCACCTCCTCATCCTCCAGAACTGTGCCCTGGCTGGACAATTGTGTACCTGGCGTTTGTGAGTGCAGGAACCCGCCCTCTGAGCCACTTGTCAATGACTGGCCGGAAACCCTATGAAATGATCCCTCTTCCTCCTCCTCCTCCTGTGCCACATCCTCTTCCATCATCGCCAGCAGCATTTTTTCAAGGAGGCATAGAAGTGGGATAGTAATGCTGAGAACAGCGCTATCGGGACTGGCCATGTTGGTGGAGTACTTGAAACAGCGCAACAAGGGACACAGGTCTCGCATGGAGGCCCAGTCATTGGTGGTGAAGTGGTGCTGTTCAGCAGAGCAACTCACCCGTGCGTGCTGCAGCTGAAACTCCACTATCGCCTGCTGCTGCTCGCACAGTCTGGCCAGCATGTGCAAGGTGGAGATCCACCTTGTGAGCAAGTCGCATGAGGTTTTGAGCGGAAAGGCCGAAGTTACGCTGCAGAGCTGACAGGCGAGCAGCAGCACGGTGAGAATACCGAAAGCGCGCACAGACGGCACTCACTTTATGCAGCAGTGCTGACATATCAGGGTAATTTTTAAGGATTCTCTGCACCACCAAATTCAGCACATGCACCAGGAAAGGGATGTGCATCAAACCAGCTAGTCACAGAGCTGCTACGAGATTTCGGTGATTATCGCACACACCACAAGGCCGGGCTTGAGGCTCAGTGGCACCAACCACTCATCAGTCTGTTCAAGGTCCGTCCACAGCTCCTGCGCGGTGTGGGGTTTGTCCCCCAAACAGATAAGTTTTAAAACTGCCTTTAAAACTGCCTGCTGTCATTTCCCCCGGCTGTGCTGAAGTTGGTGGTAAAAGTGTTACGCTGACCGGATGAGGAGGCGGTAGAGGATGAGGAAACGGAGTAGGAGGAGGAAGCAACAGGAGGCAAACTGAAGCACCCTGCAATCCTTGGTATTGGAAGGACATGCGTCAAACTGCTATCCGCCTCAGGTTCAGCTGCCACTGCATTTACCCAGTGTGCTGTTATGGAGATATAACGTCCCTGACCGTGCTTACTGGTCTGCGTAATTGTAGTGAGGTGCACCTTGCCACAGATGGCGTTGCGCAGTGCACACCTGATTTTGTCCCCCACTTGGTTGTGCAGGGAAGGGATGGCACTCCTGGAAAAGTATTGGCAGCTGGGCACGACGTACTGTAGGACAGCCACCGCCATAAGGCTTTTAAAAGCTCTCCGTCTCCACCAGAGGGAATGACAGCATTTCAAAGGCCAGTAATTTTTGAAATGCTGGCATTCAGGGTCAGGGATCGTGGGTGGGTTGGGGGGTACTTCCTCTTCTGCTCCATGTTTGGGAGATAGAGAGCTGAATGCTTCCGTGGGACATTGTGAAGATGCTTGGTGACCCAGGTGGTGGTGTTGCTGGCAGATCCTCGGTTTGCGGGGTGGCAGGTGGCACTGTCACTCCAGAGGTAGAAAAGAGGCCGAGACGGCAGCAGATGAGGAAGCAGGAGGAGCCAGAGACCTTTCTTGGTTTTTGAGGTGTCTTGTAGAATGCTGTCCCTGAAACATGGAGGGGAGAGCTTTTTAGTCTAACAGTAGACACAGTTAGGTAGCCTTACTTAGCCCCAGTGGGGAATACAGACTGTTGCTAGTGACCGGACTATTGATGAAGAGGGGTGGATGGAGGTTCTCGTACCACAATAAGTCCGTCCTCCCTATGGTTCTGTTCACGAGTCTGCCCTATCTGGTGATTAATTATTGCACCCTGGGTTAGGCCAGCTACATACGCTCCAGTATAGTGGGTGCCACCCAGGTGTATGTATTTGTTTGTCTGTGTATTGATAACTTCTACCCGTTCTTTTTTAAATAATTTAATAAAAGTTACTTTTTAGCGACCACCACTTATACAGTTAAACGTTACTAATGAGGTAGTCGCCTATCATGTACTACAATTATCGTTTTTGAGGTGTCCAATCCACTGCCACTCGTGCTTTGCACTTAGATGCTTGGTCATGCAGGTTGTGCTCAGGTTGAGAACATTTATGCCTCACTTCAGGCTCTGATTGCACAGCGTGCAAACCACTCGTGTCTTGTCGTCAGCATATTGTCTGAAGAACTGCCACGCCAGGGAACTCCTTCGAGCTGGCATTGGTGTGCTTGGTCCCTTGCTGCGGTGGGCAGTAGCAGGCGTACTGTCTAGGGGATGGCTACTCCGCTTTTGCACCCTGCTCCCTCTTCTGCTGTGCTGGTGGCTCTGTGCGACCACCGTCTCTTCCTTCGAACTACACAGGTCACTCGCATGACCTTGATTCCATGTGGTGTCGAGGACCTCATCGTCCTCCACATCATCTTCCACCCAGTCTTCACCCCTGCCCTCCTTGTCGGTCTGCACACTTTCGAAAGCCACAGCAGTTGGCACCTATTTTTCGTCATCATCCGAGACGTGCTGCGATGGCCTGCCCATGTACTCATCTTGAAACATGTGGTTGGGCATCGGTGCACTCAATCTCTTCCACTTCTGGGGCAGGGGTCAGTGGATGGCCCTGGGAAACCCTGCTAACAGAGTCATCAAAAAGCAGAAGAGACTCCTGCATTACTTGGGGCTCAGACTGCTTGGCTGATTTGCAAGGGGGTGAGGTGAAAGACTGATGGACATCGGCTGCAGGTGCCTACTCTGATTTTTCAACAGGAGACTGGGTGGGAGACAATGTGAAGGAACTGGAGGCACTGTCAGCAACCCAATCTACTATTGCGTGTACTTGTTCAGGCCTCACCATTCCAAATACCGCTGAAGGTTCTGTCGCTTACTCGCACCTGAGGAAGGTGTTTCACTTGTGCGTGTAGCTGGCACAGATCGACTATGTCCTCTCCCTGCAACAAGAGCTCCACCAGCAGCACCACGTCCAGGGCCACGTCCCTTATTTTACGCACTCTTCACATTTATTAGATTTGGGATCTTGCCCAAAATGGGTGTTTTTTCAATAACAGAATAGACCAACAGTATCTAACGCGTGTATTTCACAATGACAGATGCAGCAAAGGCTGCAAAATTAAGCTTCTTGCCCTAACTGGGTGTTTTTTTTAATAGCAGAGTAGCACAGCAGTATCTAAAGCGTGTACCTCACACGTACAGATGCAGACAAGTCCACAAATTAAGATTTTTACCCAAAATGGGTGTTTATTTAATACCAGAATAGCACAGCAGTATGTAAAGGGTGTATCTTACAATGACAGATGCAGCAAAGGCTGCACAATTAAGTTTTTTGCTCTAAATGGGTGTTTTTTTTAATAGCAGAATAGAACAACAGTATCTAAAAGGAGTATCTCAAAATGACATATGCAGCAAAGGCTGCAAAATAATTTTTTTTGCCTTAAATGGGTGTTTTTTTAATAGCAGAATAGAACAACAGTATCTAAATGGTGTATCTCACACGTACAGATGCAGACAAGGTCACAAATTAAGATTTTTGGAGGGTATTTTTGGAGGGTATTGCAAAAAATTGTTTTTTTTTTAACCACCTCCGGACCGCCTAACGCAGGATTGCGTTCCGGAGGTGGCAGCACTGCGCAGAGTCACGCATATACGCGTCATCTCGCGAGACGCGAGATTTCGCTCAAAGCCGGCCCGCGCATGCGCATCGCGGGCCGGCAAAATTAAAAGAAGTATTTCGTCACCAGCCTGCCAGCAACGATCATTGGCTGGCAGGCTGGCGATTTTCAAAAAATCCAATCCAAAGTCATATAACAGATCATATTAGTAAATATGATCTGTTATATGGCTTGTCTGCTCCTGTGCTGGTCCTTTTCGTCGGTTGGATCCAGCACAGGAGCAGACTGAACTGTGAGTAGCACCAACACTACACCTTAGCCCCAGATCACCCACCTGCACCCCAATTAACCCTTTGATCACCCCTTTGATCGCCCCTATCAATCACTAGTGAAAGGAAAAAAAGTGATCAGTGTAAACTGTCACTTTTTTTTTTTCACTGGTATTGGCTGTTAGGTTTTAGGGATAGTTTAGGCCCCTTGGTTAGGTAGTTAGCGTCAGTTAGCGCCCACCCCACCGCACCGCAGTCACTTTTATTCGCTGTTTAGCGTATCGCTAATCAGCATTTGTACTTTTATAGTATCTGTAAGTGATCAAAACTGATCACGGTCAGATCTATAATAGTATTAGTGTCACCTTAGCTCGCCCTCCACCCAAAACGCAGTGTTTGCCCGATCAGGCCTGATCGGTCGCCCACACGTGCGTTCACCCACGCCCGCCCCACCGCAGTGACAAAAAATATATATTTTTTGATCACTGCACATTCATTTTACACGCACTGCGGCGATAAAAAAATCAGTTTTGATATTTTTTATCAACCGCAGCAGCCTCCGGTACTTCGCTAGCCTCCCCTTTGTAAGACAGGTTTGCTTTTTTTCTTGGGTAGTCTCAGGGAATACCCCTAAATTTAGTAGTCCAAAATGTCAAACAGGGGGTATTCTTCTGAAGAGGCCTACAGGATTCTGACCCAGTCGGATGAGGAGTGGGAACCCTCATCTGACGAATCTAGCGGGTCAGAATATGAACCTGTGGAAAGCAGTGGCTCTCTGACCCAAAGTTCGGACGAGGAGGTGGAGGTCCCTGGCAGCACCAGGCGTACCCGGCCCCATGTCGCTAGACCACAGGTTACGCAGGATCCGCTTCAAGAGCAGCAGAGTGGGGCTGTCGCTGCCGGATCACGTGGTGAGGCATACACCAGCAGCGCAGCCCTTCCTGGACCTAGTACCAGCACTGCCGTACAACATGGTGAAGTAGCGAGCACCAGAAGGGCAGTTGAAGCTGGTACGGTGGCACGTGCAATAGTTACCCCGTCGCAGCCACCGCAAAGACGGGCCCGTAGAGCCCCTAGAGTCCCTGAGGTGCTGGCAAATCCTGATTGGCAGTCACCAACTTCAGCCGCACCAGTAGTTCCCCCTTTCACCGCCCAGTCTGGAGTTCGGGTTGAGACGGCTCAAATCGGTTCGGCCCTGGGATTTTTTGAGCTGTTCTTGACTGCGGAGCTCTTGGACTTAGTCATGGCAGAGACCAACCAGTATGCCACACAATTTATAACCGCTAACCCGGGAAGCTATTATGCCCAGCCTTTCCGGTGGAAACCAGTCCAAGTTTCCGAAATTAAAATTTTTTTGGGCCTTCTCCTCAACATGGGCCTGACAAAAAAGCATGAATTGCGGTCATATTGGTCAACGCACCCAATTCATCACATGCCCATGTTCTCTGCTGCTATGTCCAGGACACGATTTGAGACCATCCTACGTTTTCTGCATTTTAGCGACAATACCACCTCCCGTCCCAGAGGCCACCCTGCTTTTGACCGGCTCCACAAAATTCGGCCCCTCATAGACCATTTCAACCTGAAATTTGCAGATTTGTATACCCCTGAGCAAAACATCTGCGTAGACGAGTCCCTAATACATTTTACCGGGCGCCTTGGCTTCAAACAATACATCCCAAGCAAGCGTGCCCGGTATGGGGTCAAATTGTATAAGCTCTGTGAAAGGGCCACAGGCTATACCCACAAATTTCGGATCTATGAGGGAAAAGATCAGACCCTGGAGCTGGTCGGTTGCCCTGACTACCTGGGGAGCAGTGGGAAGACAGTCTGGGACTTGGTGTCACCCTTATTCGGCAAGGGGTACCATCTTTATGTGGACAATTTCTACACAAGTGTGGCCCTCTTTAGGCATTTGTTTCTAGAACGGATTTGCGCCTGTGGCACCGCGCGAACTAGTCGCGTGGGCTTCCCCCAACGGCTTGTAACCACCCGTCTTGCAAGGGGGCAGAGGGCTGCCTTGTGTAACGTAGAACTGCTCGCGGTGAAATGGAGAGACAAGCGTGACGTTTACATGATCTCCTCCATTCACGCAGACACGACAATCCAAATTGAGCGAGCAACCCGTGTCATTGAAAAGCCCCTCTGTGTCCACGACTATAATGCGCTCATGGGAGGGGTGGACTTCAATGACCAGATGTTGTCTCCGTATTTAGTTTCCCGCAGAACCAGACGCTGGTATAAGAAGGTGTCTGTATATTTAATTCAATTGGCGCTCTACAATAGTTTTGTTCTCTACAGTAAGGCTGGGAGAACAGGATCCTTCCTCAAATTCCAGGAAGAGATCATCGAGAACCTCCTTTACCCAGGAGGTTCCGTGGCCCCATCCACCAGTGTAGTTAGCCGTCTACACGAGCGACATTTCCCCAGTGTCGTTCCTGGTACCTCAACCCAACCGTCACCCCGAAAAAGATGTCGTGTCTGTAGCAGGAGTGGAATAAGGCGTGACACCCGCTATTTCTGTCCTGACTGTGCTGACCACCCTGCCCTATGCTATGGAGAGTGTTTCCGGAAGTACCACACACAGGTACACCTAGCATAGGGATCACATCTCACCAGGACAGGCACACAGGGCTATTAGGGCCCATTCACTCACAGCTGCTGCAAACCTCTCCTTTCACCTGGGATAAAGTGCATAACGTACTTCGCCACATCTTTGGGCGATTTGTGCTTTGCACATTGTCCCATGGGGAAGGAGAGGTTTGTTCTATAAAAGGTAAAAAAAACTAAACAAAAAAAAAAATACCGGTAAGTAAAAAAGTTAAATGTTCAGTTAAAAAAGTTTAAAAAAAGTTTCTATGTTCTGTTCAACAGTTAATAAAGTTATTGCTTTGCGGCCTGGTTTTTTCTTTTTTGTTTTGTTTTTTTTACCTTTCAGGTGGACCAACCGATCGACTAGCTGCAGCACTGATGTGCATTCGGACAGAAGCATTGCGCTGCTGTCAGATTACACGCAAGTCGGTGTATGTGGCGCTGCAAGACGAGATTTCTCCTCTGCAGTAAAAGATACGTTTGCCGAGGCATATGAACTGAGGAGGTGGCGGTGTTCATATACTTTGGCAAACACTTTGTATATATAAAAAAAAAAATCCCGGCAATGATTTATTCATCCACATCGATTGATGTGAATGGAGAAATCTGGTTTGCCAGGGCATACGAGCTGAAGTGGGTATGGATGTTGGGCGGAGCTCCTATGTCCTGGCAGACGCCTTTCCCCTCCTTTTTCTTTTTTTGGCAGAGATTTTTTCATCCACATTGATCGATGCGAATGAAGAAATCTGTGCCGTTCATTTTTTTCTTTCAGCCCAGAGGCTGAACGGAAAAAAAAAATCTCATTACCCGTATGCTCAATATAAGGAGAATAGCAGAAACTCCTAATGCTGGGCATACATGTAATGATTGCGGAGACCCTCAAATGCCAGGGCAGTACAAACACCCCACAAATAACACCATTTTGGAAAGAAGACACCCCAAGGTATTTGCTGAGGGGCATATTGAGTCCATGAAAGATTGAAATTTTTGTCCCAAGTTAGCGGAAAGGGAGACTTTGTGAGAACAAAATCAAAAAAATCTATTTCCGCTAACTTGTGCCAAAATTTTTTTTTTCAATGAACTCGCCATGCCCCTCATTGAATACCTTGGGGTGTCTTCTTTCCAAAATGGGGTCACATGTGGGGTATTTATACTGCCCTGGCATTTTAGGGGCCCCAAAGCGTGAGAAGAAGTCTGGTATCCAAATGTCTAAAAATGCCCTCCTAAAAGGAATTTGGGCACCTTTGCCCACCTAGGCTGCAAAAAAGTGTCACACATGTGGTATCTCCGTATTCAGCAGAAGTTGGGGAATATGTTTTGGGGTGTCATTTTACATATACCCATGCTGGGTGAGATAAATATCTTGGTCAAATGCCAACTTTGTATAAAAAAAATGGGAAAAGTTGTCTTTTGCCAAGATATTTCTCTCACCCAGCATGGGTATATGTAAAATGACACCCCAAAACACATTCCCCACCTTCTCCTGAGTACGGAGATACCAGATGTGTGACACTTTTTTGCAGCCTAGGTGGGCAAAGGGGCCCACATTCCAAAGAGCACCTTTCGGATTTCACAGGTCATTTACCTACTTACCAGACATTAGGGCCCCTGGAAAATGCCAGGGCAGTATAACTTCCCCACAAGTGACCCCATTTTGGAAAGAAGACACCCCAAGGTATTCCGTGAGGGGCATGGCAAGTTCCTAGAATTTTTTATTTTTTGTCACAAGTTAGTGGAAAATGATGATTTTTTTTTTTTTTTTTTTTCATACAAAGTCTCATATTCCACTAACTTGTGACAAAAAATAAAAATTTCCATGAACTCACTATGCCCATCAGCGAATACCTTGGGGTCTCTTCTTTCCAAAATGGGGTCACTTGTGGGGTAGTTATACTGCCCTGGCATTCTAGGGGCCCAAATGTGTGGTAAGGAGTTTGAAATCAAATTCTGAAAAAAATGACCTGTCAAATCCGAAAGGTGCTCTTTGGAATATGGGCCCCTTTGCCCACCTAGGCTGCAAAAAAGTGTCACACATCTGGTATCTCCGTACTCAGGAGAAGGTGGGGAATGTGTTTTGGGGTGTCAATTTACATATACCCATGCTGGGTGAGAGAAATATCTTGGCAAAAGACAACTTTTCCCATTTTTTTATACAAAGTTGGCATTTGACCAAGATATTTATCTCACCCAGCATGGGTATATGTAAAAAGACACCCCAAAACACATTCCTCAACTTCTCCTGAGTACGGGGATACCAGATGTGTGACACTTTTTTGCAGCCTAGGTGGGCAAAGGGGCCCACATTCCAAAGAGCACCTTTTGGATTTCATAGGTCATTTTTTACTGAATTTGATTTCAAACTCCTTACCACACATTTGGGCCCCTAGAATGCCAGGGCAGTATAACTACCCCACAAGTGACCCCATTTTGGAAAGAAGAGACCCCAAGGTATTCGCTGATGGGCATAGTGAGTTCATGGAAGTTTTTATTTTTTGTCACAAGTTAGTGGAATATGAGACTTTGTATGAAAAAAAAAAAAAAAAAATCATCATTTTCCACTAACTTGTGACAAAAAATAAAAAATTCTAGGAACTCGCCATGCCCCTCACGGAATACCTTGGGGTGTCTTCTTTCCAAAATGGGGTCACTTGTGGGGTAGTTATACTGCCCTGGCATTCTAGGGGCCCAAATGTGTGGTAAGGAGTTTGAAATCAAATTCTGAAAAAAATGACCTGTCAAATCCGAAAGGTGCTCTTTGGAATATGGGCCCCTTTGCCCACCTAGGCTGCAAAAAAGTGTCACACATCTGGTATCTCCGTACTCAGGAGAAGGTGGGGAATGTGTTTTGGGGTGTCATTTTACATATACCCATGCTGGGTGAGAGAAATATCTTGGCAAAAGACAACTTTTCCCATTTTTTTATACAAAGTTGGCTTTTGACCAAGATATTTATCTCACCCAGCATGGGTATATGTAAAAAGACACCCCAAAACACATTCCTCAACTTCTCCTGAGTACGGGGATACCAGATGTGTGACACTTTTTTGCAGCCTAGGTGGGCAAAGGGGCCCACATTCCAAAGAGCACCTTTTGGATTTCATAGGTCATTTTTTACTGAATTTGATTTCAAACTCCTTACCACACATTTGGGCCCCTAGAATGCCAGGGCAGTATAACTACCCCACAAGTGACCCCATTTTGGAAAGAAGAGACCCCAAGGTATTCGCTGATGGGCATAGTGAGTTCATGGAAGTTTTTATTTTTTGTCACAAGTTAGTGGAATATGAGACTTTGTATGAAAAAAAAAAAAAAAAAAATCATCATTTTCCACTAACTTGTGACAAAAAATAAAAAATTCTAGGAACTCGCCATGCCCCTCACGGAATACCTTGGGGTGTCTTCTTTCCAAAATGGGGTCACTTGTGGGGTAGTTATACTGCCCTGGCATTCTAGGGGCCCAAATGTGTGGTAAGGAGTTTGAAATCAAATTCTGAAAAAAATGACCTGTCAAATCCGAAAGGTGCTCTTTGGAATATGGGCCCCTTTGCCCACCTAGGCTGCAAAAAAGTGTCACACATCTGGTATCTCCGTACTCAGGAGAAGGTGGGGAATGTGTTTTGGGGTGTCATTTTACATATACCCATGCTGGGTGAGAGAAATATCTTGGCAAAAGACAACTTTTCCCATTTTTTTATACAAAGTTGGCTTTTGACCAAGATATTTATCTCACCCAGCATGGGTATATGTAAAAAGACACCCCAAAACACATTCCTCAACTTCTCCTGAGTACGGGGATACCAGATGTGTGACACTTTTTTGCAGCCTAGGTGGGCAAAGGGGCCCACATTCCAAAGAGCACCTTTTGGATTTCATAGGTCATTTTTTACTGAATTTGATTTCAAACTCCTTACCACACATTTGGGCCCCTAGAATGCCAGGGCAGTATAACTACCCCACAAGTGACCCCATTTTGGAAAGAAGAGACCCCAAGGTATTCGCTGATGGGCATAGTGAGTTCATGGAAGTTTTTATTTTTTGTCACAAGTTAGTGGAATATGAGACTTTGTATGAAAAAAAAAAAAAAATAAATCATCATTTTCCACTAACTTGTGACAAAAAATAAAAAATTCTAGGAACTCGCCATGCCCCTCACGGAATACCTTGGGGTGTCTTCTTTCCAAAATGGGGTCACTTGTGGGGTAGTTATACTGCCCTGGCATTCTAGGGGCCCAAATGTGTGGTAAGGAGTTTGAAATCAAATTCTGAAAAAAATGACCTGTCAAATCCGAAAGGTGCTCTTTGGAATATGGGCCCCTTTGCCCACCTAGGCTGCAAAAAAGTGTCACACATCTGGTATCTCCGTACTCAGGAGAAGGTGGGGAATGTGTTTTGGGGTGTCATTTTACATATACCCATGCTGGGTGAGAGAAATATCTTGGCAAAAGACAACTTTTCCCATTTTTTTATACAAAGTTGGCTTTTGACCAAGATATTTATCTCACCCAGCATGGGTATATGTAAAAAGACACCCCAAAACACATTCCTCAACTTCTCCTGAGTACGGGGATACCAGATGTGTGACACTTTTTTGCAGCCTAGGTGGGCAAAGGGGCCCACATTCCAAAGAGCACCTTTTGGATTTCATAGGTCATTTTTTACTGAATTTGATTTCAAACTCCTTACCACACATTTGGGCCCCTAGAATGCCAGGGCAGTATAACTACCCCACAAGTGACCCCATTTTGGAAAGAAGAGACCCCAAGGTATTCGCTGATGGGCATAGTGAGTTCATGGAAGTTTTTATTTTTTGTCACAAGTTAGTGGAATATGAGACTTTGTATGAAAAAAAAAAAAAAAAATCATCATTTTCCACTAACTTGTGACAAAAAATAAAAAATTCTAGGAACTCGCCATGCCCCTCACGGAATACCTTGGGGTGTCTTCTTTCCAAAATGGGGTCACTTGTGGGGTAGTTATACTGCCCTGGCATTCTAGGGGCCCAAATGTGTGGTAAGGAGTTTGAAATCAAATTCTGAAAAAAATGACCTGTCAAATCCGAAAGGTGCTCTTTGGAATATGGGCCCCTTTGCCCACCTAGGCTGCAAAAAAGTGTCACACATCTGGTATCTCCGTACTCAGGAGAAGGTGGGGAATGTGTTTTGGGGTGTCATTTTATATATACCCATGTTGGGTGAGATAAATATCTTGGTCAAATGCCAACTTTGTATAAAAAAATGGGAAAAGTTGTCTTTTGCCAAGATATTTCTCTCACCCAGCATGGGTATATATAAAATGACACCCCAAAACACATTCCCCACCTTCTCCTGAGTACGGAGATACCAGATGTGTGACACTTTTTTGCAGCCTAGGTGGGCAAAGGGGCCCATATTCCAAAGAGCACCTTTCGGATTTGACAGGTCATTTTTTTCAGAATTTGATTTCAAACTCCTTACCACACATTTGGGCCCCTAGAATGCCAGGGCAGTATAACTACCCCACAAGTGACCCCATTTTGGAAAGAAGAGACCCCAAGGTATTTCGTGATGGGCATAGTGAGTTCATAGAAGTTTTTATTTTTTGTCACAAGTTAGTGGAATATGAGACTTTGTAAGAAAAAAAAAAAAAAAAAATCATCATTTTCCGCTAACTTGTGACAAAAAATAAAAAGTTCTATGAACTCACTATGCCCATCAGCGAATACCTTAGGGTGTGTACTTTCCGAAATAGGGTCATTTGTGGGGTGTTTGTACTGTCTGGCCATTGTAGAACCTCAGGAAACATGACAGGTGCTCAGAAAGTCAGAGCTGCTTCAAAAAGCGGAAATTCACATTTTTGTACCATAGTTTGTAAACGCTATAACTTTTACCCAAACCATTTTTTTTTTACCCAAACATTTTTTTTTTATCAAAGACATGTAGAACTATAAATTTAGAGCAAAATTTCTATATGGATCTCGTTTTTTTTGCAAAATTTTACAACTGAAAGTGAAAAATGTCATTTTTTTGCAAAAAAATCGTTAAATTTCGATTAATAACAAAAAAAGTAAAAATGTCAGCAGCAATGAAATACCACCAAATGAAAGCTCTATTAGTGAGAAGAAAAGGAGGTAAAATTCATTTGGGTGGTAAGTTGCATGACCGAGCAATAAACGGTGAAAGTAGTGTAGGTCAGAAGTGTAAAAAGTGGCCTGGTCTTTCAGGGTGTTTAAGCACTGGGGGCTGAAGTGGTTAAACCCAGTAAATTAGTGAAGTATTTAAAGCTTGTTTTAACAATAACAGATGCAGCAAAGGCTGCAATATTAAGTACTTTGCCCAAAAAAGGGTGTTTTTTTAAATAACAGAATATGACAGCAGTATATAATGCTTGAATTTCACACATAAAGATGCAGCAAGGGCTGTAAATTTGAGTATTTTTTAACATTGGGAACGACTGTTCAGACCATGCGGTTTTTCCAGGGAGCGTTTTTTTTCTTTCTTTTTTTCTTTTCTTTTCTTTGTTGGGAAGTTGTCCCTTATATGTTTGCTCCAGATCTTCCCAGCATGGCATTTGTCTGGTGGATTTTCCAATCTACTATCTTCAATCACCACGTGGAGATGGGAGGAGTAGTGAGAGCTCACATATACAAATTTTGCCACCTGGGAATTTCTAGTCACTCATGAATAAGAACATGTCTGTTCGAAACGCGTAGACGACCCTATGGGAACACTAAGGTGATGCTGTCACTGTATGGATTTGTGATATTATGAATAAAGGAACTTACAACGCTGTAACACTTCAATGCTGAATTCATCTTTATTGCTACAAGTAGCCTCATCTCTTAACTGACCTCTACCCCTCCTTGTCCTTAGTGATAAGAATCCTTCTGTACCAAGGAGGAGGAAATTACTGCCACTGTTTCATACCTAAATTTTGGTTGCTAGTGATAACACCATTTTGTTGTGATTGCTATTTTGTGTTTATTGTCTCTAAATTTATGATATTTTAATATCTGTTAAAACTTACATGTTAAAGTTTGACATTTTCAGTGATGCCGCTAATTCACTGTTCCTTATTGCATATCTCCCTTCTATTGTTTCCAGGGAATCCTAGACAAAATATTAATTTCAAAATAAGGACTAAATTTAAATTTTCTGTTTCAAATGAGAAAAGTAACTTTATACCAAGGTTAAAAATACCTTGTTTACCGGAGACTTGAACTCAACATGCTCATTGCTCTATTAGATAGTGCTACAAATGAATTATACCAATTACCAGGTTTCTAGCTCTCAAAGGAAGTACTGCTCTGTTCACTCACCTTCTCTGATGGGCTAGATTGAAACCGGCCGTGTAAATGTAAATCTCAATTAGTAATTTATGTATCCTTGGATGTCAATCATTAATGTTGAGAGGTGGGACTTTCGGCTCTGTACATTAATTAAGAGCATATCTCAGTAGAGTAATCTTCCACCTAAGGGATAAAAAATGAACTTTTAATTAGATTTCAGCAGACAAAATGTCATATGTACAATGTAAGAATGATTTTAATTATTTCACAAAAGTTGTACTTTATTATTTTAGGTATTGCAAAAATATTAATGATCACACAACAATATCCCTCACTTTAGAAAGGTTACATAGCAATATAGTGCTGCTAAAGCCTTTAGTGCTGCTAAAGCCTTTGAAAATAATTTCTGATAATACTCAAAAATGAATACATTTCAATGCATGGCAAACTATATACATAAACTACTGACCCTTCATATTTAGATGATATTATGAAGGGTCCAACTAATAGATGTTATGTTTTCTTAGAATGTTTTCCACTGCCATCACAAATTATCCAGTAACGAGTAAGAAATATATGGAAGTGGGCTAGATAAAATTGATGTTGACTTACTTGTCAAGATAAAGTCAACATAAAATAATGTCATTGGGAGAATCTGCACTTATGGATTTGAGATTTTCATGCAGTCAATGGAGCAATGTACATGACCATTTTTTAACTGCCAATAAATAGTTGCTGTCAGAAAATAGGACATGTCCTATACTATGCCTACAGTGAAGCATGATGGCATTATCATGCTGTTTTTTTCTCTAGTGCAGTGATGGCTAACCTCCGGCTTTCCAGCTGTGGTCAAACTACGACTCCCAGCATGCTCCATTTATTTCTGAGAACAGCTATGCAAGTGTGCATCTTAGGAGTTGAAGTTTTACCAAAGCTGGAGTGCCAGAGGTTAGCCATCACAGCCCTAGTGGATAGGATAGGGAGACTGGTCAGAGTTGAGGGAAAGTTGAATGGAGCAAAGTATACAGATATTCTTAATGAAAAACAGATCCAGAGTGTTCTGGACCTCAGACTAGGCTGAAGGCTTACCTTTCAAAAAAGACAAAGACCTTAAGCACACAGCCAAGACAACACAGGAGTGACTTAGGGGCATCTATCCTGACTTGAACCCAATCAAACATCTCTAGACTGACCTGAAAATGGTTGTAGAACTGACAGATCTTGAGAGGATCTGCATTGAAAAATGGCAGAAAATCATCAAATCCATGTGTGCAGACCTTGTGGCATCATATCCAAGAAGATCGTAGGCTGTAATCACTGCCAAAGGTGCTTCAACTGAGTAAAAGGTCTGAATACTTATGTTGATGCAATATTTTAGTTTTTGATTCCAATAAATTAGCAAAGATTCCTAAAATTATGTTTTCACTTCATCATTATGGGGATTAAGTGCAGAATGATGGGGAAAAGTTTGATATTTTATTTTAGTACAAGGCTGCAATATAACAAAAGTGAAAAGGACTGAAGACTTTCCGAATGCTCTGTAAGAGAAAGACACTTGGCACCGGTGGTCATTGATGACCGCTGTTTAGTGACGTCACTCACAAGTTCTAAGCGAGCGCTAACCACTCCTCTGTATACCTCCATTTGCGGCAGCAGCGCGCTACCGGCCGGGGCACGAGGCAGCACGCCAAACCACACTACACCTGGATTTTTCCTGATCCATAGCATGAAGAAAGACCAAGCACAGAAACAACAATAAAGAAGAAAACCTTTCTACACCGAGTACGGGGACGCCGATAGGAGCGCACAAATAGAAGTTTTCATTCCAGGTACATTGTTTAAAACTAACTAAGTACCTATATATTGATATACTTTTGTGCGCCAGCAATTTATATCTGCAACACCTGTACACCATATATATTGCATAATATGTCCTAAGCGCAGTATCATAATATTTCATATTGTCTCCCCTGTGCGGCAGATTTTTGTGGTTCTGCCGCGATACCGCTGCTCACACATACAGCATTCACTGAGCGCCACTGTAGCAACCATTTATCTCCTTTGTTTTTGTATATTATTACAATTTACAGTGATAGAATAACCTTTGCCCTTTGCATTGATGGAATGGAATTTTCTCATTACTGCTTCCAAAAAAAGCCAAAAAACAATGAACCCAAATTGTTCCCTTGGCTCCCAGTATCTCATTGGTTCCATGCTGGATGCAATCTGCATATTTAATTTTCTTCCACAGCATCCTTTACTTTTACAAAGCTTCATTAACCGGTTTATAAGAAACTATTTTAACTGAACAATTACACTAGAAAATTGATATATTGGTATAGTAAATGGATAAATGGACCAATGATTTGAAGTAAGTTATTAAGCACAATATTTTCAAAATTAAAAACTTTGCATGAATGTAAAACTCAATTAACATTTCATAGAAGAGCAGTTAAAGATAAGAAATAGCATAAGATTCATATAAATATGCAGCAGTGTAAAGCATATACGTATGCTGGTAAGTAGAGTTGAGCGAACACCTGGATGTTCGGGTTCGAGAAGTTCGGCCGAACTTCCCAGAAATGTTCGGGTTCGGGATCCGAACCCGACCCGAACTTCGTCCCGAACCCGTACCCCATTGAAGTCAATGGGGACCCGAACTTTTCGGCACTAAAAAGGCTGTAAAACAGCCCAGGAAAGAACTAGAGGGCTGCAAAAGGCAGCAAAATGTAGTTAAATCCCCTGCAAACAAATGTGAATAGGGAAATGAATTAAAATAAAAATAAAATAAATAAAAATTAACCAATATCAATTGGAGAGAGGTCCCATAGCAGAAAATCTGGCTTCATGTCAGCAGAGAATCAGTCTTCATGTCATAGCAGAGAATCATGCTTCACGTCACCCACCACTGGAACAGTCCATTGTCACATATTTAGGCCCAGGCACCCAGGCAGAGGAGAGAGGTCCCATAGCAGAGAATCTGGCTTCATGTCAGCAGAGAATCAGTCTTCATGTCATAGCAGAGAATCAGGCTTCACGTCACCCACCACTGGAACAGTCCATTGTCACATATTTAGGCCCAGGCACCCAGGCAGAGGAGAGAGGTCCCATAACAGAGATTCAGGCTTCATGTCAGCAGAGAATCAGTCTTCATGTCATAGCAGAGAATCAGGCTTCATGTCACCCACCACTGGAACAGGCCACTGTCAGATATTTTTAGGCCCCGGCACCCAGACAGAGGAGAGAGGTCCCATAACAGAGATTCAGGCTTCATGTCAGCAGAGAATCAGTCTTCATGTCATAGCAGAGAATCAGGTTTCGCGTCACCCACCACTGGAACAGTCCACTGTCACATATTTAGGCCCAGGCACCCAGGCAGAGGAGAGAGGTCCCGTAACAGAGAATCTGGCTTCATGTCAGCAGAGAATCAGTCTTCATGTCATAGCAGAGAATCAGGCTTCACGTCACCCACCACTGGAACAGTCCATTGTCACATATTTAGGCCCAGGCACCCAGGCAGAGGAGAGAGGTCCCATAACAGAGATTCAGGCTTCATGTCAGCAGAGAATCAGTCTTCATGTCATAGCAGAGAATCAGGCTTCATGTCACCCACCACTGGAACAGGCCACTGTCAGATATTTTTAGGCCCCGGCACCCAGACAGAGGAGAGAGGTCCCATAACAGAGATTCAGGCTTCATGTCAGCAGAGAATCAGTCTTCATGTCATAGCAGAGAATCAGGCTTCACGTCACCCACCACTGGAACAGTCCATTGTCACATATTTAGGCCCAGGCACCCAGGCAGAGGAGAGAGGTCCCATAACAGAGATTCAGGCTTCATGTCAGCAGAGAATCAGTCTTCATGTCATAGCAGAGAATCAGGCTTCATGTCACCCACCACTGGAACAGGCCACTGTCAGATATTTTTAGGCCCCGGCACCCAGACAGAGGAGAGAGGTCCCATAACAGAGATTCAGGCTTCATGTCAGCAGAGAATCAGTCTTCATGTCATAGCAGAGAATCAGGTTTCGCGTCACCCACCACTGGAACAGTCCATTGTCACATATTTAGGCCCAGGCACCCAGGCAGAGGAGAGAGGTCCCGTAACAGAGAATCTGGCTTCATGTCAGCAGAGAATCAGTCTTCATGTCATAGCAGAGAATCAGGCTTCACGTCACCCACCACTGGAACAGTCCATTGTCACATATTTAGGCCCAGGCACCCAGGCAGAGGAGAGAGTTCCCATAACAGAGATTCAGGCTTCATGTCAGCAGAGAATCAGTCTTCATGTCATAGCAGAGAATCAGGCTTCATGTCACCCACCACTGGAACAGGCCACTGTCAGATATTTTTAGGCCCCGGCACCCAGACAGAGGAGAGAGGTCCCATAACAGAGATTCAGGCTTCATGTCAGCAGAGAATCAGTCTTCATGTCATAGCAGAGAATCAGGCTTCACGTCACCCACCACTGGAACAGTCCATTGTCACATATTTAGGCCCAGGCACCCAGGCAGAGGAGAGAGGTCCCATAACAGAGATTCAGGCTTCATGTCAGCAGAGAATCAGTCTTCATATCATAGCAGAGAATCAGACTTCATGTCACCCACCACTGGAACAGGCCACTGTCAGATATTTTTAGGCCCCGTCACCCAGACAGAGGAGAGGTTCATTCAACTTTGGGTTGCCCCGCAATATAATGGTAAAATGAAAATAAAAATAGGATTGAATGAGGAAGTGCCCTGGAGTACAATAATATATTGTTAAGGGGAGGTAGTTAATGTCTAATCTGCACAAGGGATGGACAGGTCCTGTGGGATCCATGCCTGGTTCATTTTTATGAACATCAGCTTGTCCACATTGGCTGTAGACAGGCGGCTGCGTTTGTCTGTAATGACGCCCCCTGCCGTGCTGAATACACGTTCAGACAAAACGCTGGCCGCCGGGCAGGCCAGCACCTCCAAGGCATAAAAGGCTAGCTCTGGCCACGTGGACAATTTGGAGTCCCAGAAGTTGAATGGGGCCGAACCATCAGTCAGTACGTGGAGGGGTGTGCACAGGTACTGTTCCACCATCTTATTGAAATGTTGCCTCCTGCTAACATGTTCCGTATCAGGTGGTGGTGCAGTTAGCTGTGGCGTGATGACAAAACTTTTCCACATCTCTGCCATGCTAACCCTGCCCTCAGAGGAGCTGGCCGTGACACAGCTGCGTTGGCGACCTCTTGCTCCTCCTCTTCCTTCGCCTTGGGCTTCCACTTGTTCCCCTGTGACATTTGGGAATGCTCTCAGTAGCGCGTCTACCAACGTGTGCTTGTATTCGCGCATCTTACTATCACGCTCCAGTGCATGAAGTAAGGTGGGCACATTGTCTTTGTACCGTGGATCCAGCAGGGTGGCAACCCAGTAGTCCGCACACATTAATATGTGGGCAACTCTGCTGTCGTTGCGCAGGCTCTGGAGCATGTAGTCGCTCATGTGTGCCAGGCTGCCCAGAGGTAAGGACAAGCTGTCCTCTGTGGGAGGCGTATCGTCATCGTCCTGCGTTTCCCCCCAGCCATGCACCAGTGATGGGCCCGAGCTGCGTTGGGTGCCAGCCCGCTGTGAACCTGCTTCATCCTCATCCTCCTCCACCTCCTCCTCATCCTCGTCCTCCTCGTCCACCAGTAGTGGGCCCTGTCTGGCCACATTTGTACCTGGCCTCTGCTGTTGCAAAAAACCTCCCTCTGAGTCACTTCGAAGAGACTGGCCTGAAAGTGCTAAAAATTACCCCTCTTCCTCCTCCTCCTGGGCCACCTCCTCTTCCATCATCGCCCTAAGTATTTTCTCAAGGAGACATAGAAGTGGTATTGTAACGCTGATAACGGCGTCATCGCCACTGGCCATGTTGGTGGAGTACTCGAAACAGGGCACACAGGTCTCGCATGGAGGCCCAGTCATTGGTGGTGAAGTGGTGCTGTTCCGCAGTGCGACTGACCCGTGAGTGGCGTTGCACAGTGCACACTTGATTTTATCGGATACTTGGTTGTGCAGGGAAGGCACGGCTCTCTTGGAGAAGTAGTGCCGGCTGGGAACAACATACTGTGGGACAGCAAGCGACATGAGCTGTTTGAAGCTGTCTGTGTCCACCAGCCTAAATTACAGCATTTCATAGGCCAGTAGTTTAGAAATGCTGGCATTCAGGGCCAGGGATCGAGGGTGGCTAGGTGGGAATTTACGCTTTCTCTCAAATGTTTGTGAGATGGAGAGCTGAACGATGCCGTGTGACATGGTTGAGATGCTTGGTGATGCAGGTGGTGGTGTTGGTGGTACATCCCATGTTTGCTGGGCGGCAGGTGCCAACGTTCCTCCAGAGGCGGAGGAAGAGGCCGAGGCGGCGGCAGCAGCAGAAGAGGCCGAGGCGGCAGCAGCAGAAGAGGTAGCAGGGGGAGCCTGAGTGACTTCCTTGTTTTTAAGGTGTTTACTCCACTGCAGTTCATGCTTTGCATGCAGGTGCCTGGTCATGCAGGTTGTACTAAGGTTCAGAACGTTAATGCCTCGCTTCAGGCTCTGATGGCACAGCGTGCAAACCACTCGGGTCTTGTCGTCAGCACATTGTTTGAAGAAGTGCCATGCCAGGGAACTCCTTGAAGCTGCCTTTGGGGTGCTCGGTCCCAGATGGCGGTGGTCTGTAGCAGGCGGAGTCTCTTGGCGGCGGGTGTTCTGCTTTTGCCCACTGCTCCCTCTTTGTCTTTTGCTACGCTGTTGGCTCGGTCTCACCACTGCCTCTTCCTCCGAACTGTGAAAGTCAGTGGCACGACCTTCATTCCATGTGGGGTCTAGGACCTCATCGTCCCCTGCATCGTCTTCCACCCAGTCTTGATCCCTGACCTCCTGTTCAGTCTGCACACTGCAGAAAGACGCAGCAGTTGGCACCTGTGTTTCGTCATCATCAGAGACGTGCTGAGGTGGTATTCCCATGTCCTCATCATCAGGAAACATAAGTGGTTGTGCGTTAGTGCATTCTATCTCTTCCACCCCTGGGGAAGGGCTAGGTGGATGCCCTTGGGAAACCCTGCCAGCAGAGTCTTCAAACAGCATAAGAGACTGCTGCATAACTTGAGGCTTAGACAGTTTCCCTGATATGCATGGGGGTGATGTGACAGACTGATGGGCTTGGTTTTCATGAGCCATCTGTGCGCTTTCTGCAGAAGACTGGGTGGGAGATAATGTGAACGTGCTGGATGCACTGTCGGCCACCCAATTGACTAATGCCTGTACCTGCTCAGGCCTTACCATCCTTAGAACGGCATTGGGCCCCACCAAATATGGCTGTAAATTCTGGCGGCTACTGGGACCTGAGGTAGTTGGTACACTAGGACCTGTGGCTGTGGCAGAACGGCCACGTCCTCTCCCAGCACCAGAGGGTCCACTAACACCACCACGACCATGTCCGCGTCCCTTACTAGATGTTTTCCTCATTGTTACCGTTCACCACAATAAGAAAAATATTATTCGGGCCAATGTATTGAATTCAAATTCAGGCCTTTTTTTACAGACACCTAACACTATCTGGCTATCTATTTAGGTACCGTATTACACTAATACAGGCACACCAGTAATGACAGATTTAGCTGAATATAAATTTGAGGCCTATTATTTAGGCGCTGGGCGACAGGTATACGTTTAATCACAGAATTAGACTTGGATCTGCACTGTAGCGTGTGTGTGAAGTTCTTGAGAATTACCCTATCAGCACCTTGAATCTAATATACCCTTTTAGGGAAAGATTTAAAGTAGGCCTGATACAGCAGAAACCACTAATTTTGAGAATTGCAAAATTGGGAATTGTTTTTCAAACCAGAACAAAAACTGTGCTTTGACGGACAGTAAAAATAACTTGACCAGCTAAAGCAGTAATGACAGATTTGGATGAATATAAATGTGAGGCCTATTTTTTAGGCGCTGGGTGACAGGTATACGTTTAATCACAGAATTTGACTTGGATCTGCACTGTAGCGTGTGTGTGAAGTTCTTGAGAATTTCCCTATCAGCACCTTGAATCTAATATACCCTTTTAGGGATAGATTTAAAGTAGGCCTGATACAGCAGAAACCACTAATTTTGAGAATTGCAAAATTGGGAATTGTATTTCAACCCAGAACAAAAACTGTGCTTTGACAGACACTAAATAACTTGACCAGCTACAACAGTAATGACAGATTTGGATGAATATAAATCTGAGGCGCTGGGTGACAGGCTCAACTTGCCCCTGATGTAGTATATGGCCAAAAAATAACCACACTATTGATGGTTAAATGCACTTAATGACAGCTTGACCCTGATGTAGGATATAGCCAAAAAATAACCACACTATTGATGGTTAAATGCACTTGGGTGACAGGCTCAGCTTGCCCCTGATGTAGTATATGGCCAAAAAATAACCACGCTATTGATGGTTAAATGCACTTGATGACAGCTTGACCCTGATGTAGGATATAGCAAAAAATAACCACACTATTGATGGTTAAATGCACTTGGGTGACACAGGCTCAGCTTGCCCCTGATGTAGTATATGGCCAAAAAATAACCACACTATTGATGGTTAAATGCACTTGATGACAGCTTGACCCTGATGTAGGATATAGCAAAAAATAGCCACACTATTGATGGTTAAATGGCCGCTGATCACCCCAGAAAAAAGTGACTGAAAAACGCTCTGGGCAGCCTAAAAACAGTGAGCAATTGAATAGCAGCAGTTCAATGATCCACAGCTGTAGATCGATCACTGAATGAAGTCTTTTGGAGGAGTTAATCACTGCCTAATCTCGCCCTAACGTCGCAGCTGCAACCTCTCCCTACACTTGTATCAGCAGAGTGACGTGCAGCGCTACGTGACCCAAGCTTATATAGAGGCTGGGTCACATGCTGCACTGGCCAATCACAGCCATGCCAACAGTAGGCATGGCTGTGATGGCCTCTTGGGGCAAGTAGTATGATGCTTGTTGATTGGCTGCTTTGCAGCCTTTCAAAAAGCGCCAAGAAAGCGCCGAACACCGAACTCGAACTCGGACTTTTACGAAAATGTTCGGGTTCGGGTCCGTATCACGGACACCCCAAAATTCGGTACGAACCCGAACTATACAGTTCGGGTTCGCTCATCCCTAATCATAATCATATTATTTCTCACTGTTGTTGTTTTATACAAATATAATGCGAGACATTCACTGTATACTTCTGTTAACTCTCATGTTAATTTTAAATGCTGTTGCAAAAACTTGATGTATGCTATAAAGCTTTCTAATAAAGCTCTTTTTAAAAAAAAAAAAAAAAAAGGACTTTTGTGGCCCTATTAGCTAGCGATTTGTGTCCTAACAGTCTGTCCCTGCTCCATACAGCAACCTCTCCCTACATTGGCAAAATACTGAATGTAAAATGGTGGCCAGATCAGGTTTATTTATAAGGTATATAGTATATCCATGTGCTAAAAACGTCTCAATTGGCTGTCCTTTACCACCTGATGGATGTGTCATGGGTCAAAGTTCTTTTTGATCAAAATATATTGACTAAGTGTCTCAGATATTATCATATCAGAGTGAGGACTTTGTCCATATATAATGCTGGCATCTACTAAGTGCATTATTATCTAATTTCTGTGGTTTTCTTCAATAATATGGCCAGGGACATCCGCACATTTGTATATCATACCGTGCAGGATGTTTTTATCTTAGTTTTTTCTGTGATTTTTTTGTCTATGTAGTATTTGCTTGAGGGAGTGGCACCTTCAAGTGTGAATGTGCACCTATTTTATCTTGGGAGTAGCATTCCTCTGCACTTTTGCCCTTCCTATCCAATAGAGCGCCTTGATTAGGTGGTACATATAGGTGTGCTGGCTCCTCCTCCCATTGGTTGCTTGATGCACATGGAGGTGACTAGGAGCAGCACACCATATGTGCGGCGTCTGCGCTCCTGAACATAGAAGCCCAATGGCTTAGGTAGGTTTAGCGTAGGACCCGCCTGACCTGAGACCACCTTGGCGCTTGGTAGGCGGGCTTAGATGTGTTTTGATCAAAATATATTGACTAAGTGTCTCAGATATTATTATATCAGAGTGAGGACTTTGTCCATATATAATGCTTGCATCTACTTTACTAAGTGCATTATTATCTTATTTCTGTGGTTTTCTTCAATAATATGGCCAGGGACATCCGCACATTTGTATATCATATCGTGCAGGATGTTTTTTTCTGTGATTTTTTTGTTAGTGTACTGATATGTCAGGTACGAGGTATAAAAGATGCAGTGGGTACAGATATATAGTATATACAGGGAGTGCAGAATTATTAGGCAAGTTGTATTTTTGAGGATTAATTTTATTATTGAACAACAACCATGTTCTCAATGAACCCAAAAAACTCATTAATATCAAAGCTGAATATTTTTGGAAGTAGTTTTTAGTTTGTTTTTAGTTTTAGCTATTTTAGGGGGATATCTGTGTGTGCAGGTGACTATTACTGTGCATAATTATTAGGCAACTTAACAAAAAACAAATATATACCCATTTCAATTATTTATTTTTACCAGGGAAACCAATATAACATCTCAACATTCACAAATATACATTTCGGACATTCAAAAACAAAACAAAAACAAATCAGTGACCAATATAGCCACCTTTCTTTGCAAGGACACTCAAAAGCCTGCCATCCATGGATTCTGTCAGTGTTTTGATCTGTTCACCATCAACATTGCGTGCAGCAGCAACCACAGCCTCCCAGACACTGTTCAGAGAGGTGTACTGTTTTCCCTCCTTGTAAATCTCACATTTGATGATGGACCACAGGTTCTCAATGGGGTTCAGATCAGGTGAACAAGGAGGCCATGTCATTAGATTTTCTTCTTTTATACCCTTTCTTGCCAGCCACGCTGTGGAGTACTTGGACGCGTGTGATAGAGCATTGTCCTGCATGAAAATCATGTTTTTCTTGAAGGATGCAGACTTCTTCCTGTACCACTGCTTGAAGAAGGTGTCTTCCAGAAACTGGCAGTAGGACTGGGAGTTGAGCTTGACTCCATCCTCAACCCGAAAAGGCCCCACAAGCTCATCTTTGATGATACCAGCCCAAACCAGTACTCCACCTCCACCTTGCTGGCGTCTGAGTCGGACTGGAGCTCTCTGCCCTTTACCAATCCAGCCACGGGCCCATCCATCTGGCCCATCAAGACTCACTCTCATTTCATCAGTCCATAAAACCTTAGAGAAATCAGTCTTGACGTTTTAGCTTGTGTGTCTTGTTCAGTGGTGGTCGTCTTTCAGCCTTTCTTACCTTGGCCATGTCTCTGAGTATTGCACACCTTGTGCTTTTGGGCACTCCAGTGATGTTGCAGCTCTGAAATATGGCCAAACTGGTGGCAAGTGGCATCTTGGCAGCTGCACGCTTGACTTTTCTCAGTACATGGGCAGTTATTTTGCGCCTTGGTTTTTCCACACGCTTCTTGCGACCCTGTTGACTATTTTGAATGAAACGCTTGATTGTTCGATGATCACGCTTCACAAGCTTTACAATTTTAAGAGTGCTGCATCCCTCTGCAAGATATCTCACTATTTTTGACTTTTCTGAGCCACCCAAGTCCTTCTTTTGACCCATTTTGCCAAAGGAAAGGAAGTTGCCTAATAATTATGCACACCTGATATAGGGTGTTGATGTCATTAGACCACACCCCTTCTCATTACAGAGATGCACATCACCTAATATGCTTAATTGGTAGTAGGCTTTCGAGCCTATACAGCTTGGAGTAAGACAACATGCACAAAGAGGATGATGTGGTCAAAATACTCATTTGCCTAATAATTCTGCACGCAGTGTAAAGCAGTGTATTGATATGTCAGGGATGACGTATAAAAGATTTAGTGGGTACAAATATATTAGCACATGGCTGTATATTCTATATATCTGTACACACTGCATACAGTATATTATAACTCGCAACTTACATATCAGTACACGACTGTATATTTTATAAATCTGTACACACTGCATCTATTATACCTCGTACTTGTATCAATACACTCTGGCCCTGATTTATCATACCTTCACTTCAGAATTCTGGCATAAAAAATTCTCAAAGTAGGGCTTTTGCGACTTTTTTGCACTCGCTTGCACAAAATGTATGCGATTGTGCAAAAATTTGCTACTTTTTACACTCACTTGCACAACATTTTGAAAGTTTTTGCAAGTGTTCACCGCTCACTTCAGTTTTGTAATATGGGTCAAGGAGTGGGCGTGGTGAACTATGTTAATGAGTTTCACTCCAGGTTTATCATTGAGACTTTTTTTTAAAGTCGCAAATATGTCGCAATTTAACTCCAGGAGCAGGTTGAGTAGGAAAACTGAAGTAGCTTCTCTAGACAGAAGTGTTGGGTTTAAAGACAAGCCAAATTTATCAAACAACATGCAACATTTGATAAATGTGGCACAAAGTACTCCAACACAGACTGAAGCAAAACTGAATTCCAATATTCTCCTAATGATAAATTCCCGCCTCTGTGTATACTATGTGTAAGGTATAACAGATGCAATGGGTACAGACAGTCATATATTATGGTCTCTATGTGGGGTACATGTGGTATTGGGGTTGCAGTTAAAGGGGTTATCACTTCTAACTAAGGTGAGATGAGTGACAGTCCTAACCACTTCCAGGCTGGGAAACAACAGATGGCTCCGGCACTCACTGTTTCAGTAGCATTCATTGTGGTGCATGAAAGCTACGGAAACAGTGTAGCACAGCAAGCCATAATTCTGAGTTTGGGAAACACCATAGCTTTCTGTGCTATCCTGTTTCCATAAATGGGAGTTAGTGGGGTCAGTGTTAGTGGCCAGTATTAAGGTCAGGGGTCAGTGTTAGGGGCTAGTATTAGGGTCAGGGATCAATAAGAGGGCAGGATAAGGCCCAGGGTTCAGTGTTAGGGCACATGAACAGAAAAGGGGAGGGCACTCTCTGCTCACCTGTCCCGGTGCATTTCTACAATAATCATGCAGTGATACAGACCCAAACTTTTCTGGAGGGTATGCTTTGGTGGAACGTCACAGGTGGTGTGATGATGTTATCGCACCACCTACATTATCAAAAATCGCCCAGAATATAGGGGCAGGGAACCGATGGTTCCCTTGTTCCACCGGTGTTGTCTGATGCTCAATTGTATCTGCGTCCTGGGGACGCAGATACAATTGAGCGAAGTGGGTCCAGAAAGCTTGTGAATTCAGTAATGGTGTACTACTGGGCCTAGAGCAGTTGCTTCATAAGCACCATGGTTAATATGGCCCTGGTAGGGATAGGGCTGGCTACTTCACAATATCCATTTTTTTGGTCTGGAACCAGGATGTTGCCTGCTTGCTGGTATGTTTGGGGTCATTGTCCTGCTAAAACACCCATTTCAAGGGCATGTCTTCTTCAGCATAAGTGCACTTCAGCATAAAGCAACATGACCTCTTCCAGTATTCTAATATATTCATACTGGTCCATTGTGCCTGGTATGCGCTAAATGGGCCCAACTCGAGAGTATGAGAAACATCTCCAAACCATCATGCTTTCACCTCTATGTTTTACAGTCTTAATAGTCTACTGTGGCTTGAATTTAGTGTATATGGGTCGCTTCACAACTGTCTGAGACCTTTAGACTCTATAAAACAATCTTGCTCTCATCTGTCCACAAAATGTTGTGACACTTCTCTTTAGGACAGTCAATGTGTTTTTTTGCAAACTGTAAGCTTTTCAACATGTCTTTTTCTCAACCATTCTACTTTATGAGAGTTTCTTGCAAATAGTTTGGCTACACATCGGCGTCTTCTGATTGTTGGAGTACTCACAGGTAACTGGAGATCTTTGATTTCCTTGAAGCTGATCATTGGATGCTTCTTTGCCATTCTATTATCCACACGGATGGTAGTATTTATTTTGCTACCACAATTTTCGGGTTTTGTTTGCCATTTTAAAACATGGGAGGTAATTTCAGCTGAGCGGTCAATTATTTTCGGCACTTCTTTAAATGATTTCCCCTCTCCAATCAACTTCTTGATCAAAGTACTTATTTCTACGGTACAATGTCTAGAACGACCCATTTTACTCACTGAGCAAATGCTAAAATTAGGGCCATAATTGAAACCTGTTTCTTCACAGAATTAATGACCTCACTAATTGAACCCCACACTGCTATTCATTTGAACATTCCTCTTTCATTTGCACCCAATTACCAGCGTACATATGCATGTCATGACTGTTGATTCTGTTGGTTTCCCATTACTCAGCTACGCCTAGTCATGATTTTTTTTTGCCATGTTGTTTTATTGTTTCTGCCAAACAGTAGTTAAACACATTAGTGATGTTAAACTGCTATTATTTTGCACATAACTTTACTACTTACTGCCTTGCTATACTGTTGACTCATTTTGAAGCAGAACCCCTAGTAATCAGTCACAAATTTTAAGACACTATATATCTACCTGTCTGTCTACCTAATTTCCTCTACATAATTTGCTTTATTTTTCCATTGTTTTGGATAAACTGCTCAAATTTTCCCTAAAGCAAAGCTGATATATTAGTGTTTTACTTTCTGATAAACAGCACCTCTCATCATTTTTGTGATAAAAGCTATTCTAACGCTGCTTTATTCTGCAAACAGTGCATCAGGTTCCAGAGGCAGGAAATGTATTAGGAAAATGACACCTGCTATGTAGGAAGAAAGTTGAGCTAAAATTAATTGATACCCAAATATCTGATAGCATTTCAACATTCAAATTTCTTCTTCTCACTGTAACTATTTTTAAGTACTTGACTAATACCCTTTTAACCTCAGATTTCATATTCGGTTACTAACACACAAGAATGTCTTAGTCATATATCTTGTAAAAAGTATAAGGTGTTGACGGTGTTATTTTACATAATGAAAGCATGTTTTAGTGTTATCAGACTATACAGCCAAGACATTATTTTTACAATTCAGTTTTTACAATAAATTGGTTTATTTCAAATAAGCTTTAAATGTACATCATTCAGCTATCACATAATATTCAATAGGTCCCTCTATGGCTGCCAAAAAACAGGTCTGACTAGTTCAGGCATGGCCTGAACTCCCTTTTGGAGATACTGTGACCCAGTCGTCTAGCCATCACAATATGGCCATTGTCAGAATCACTCATAAAAGAGATGAGTGAATCATTCATAACACACCTAGTTTGTTAATAAGTTACAAAAAATTTGTCCGCAAGACAAACCTGAAGCATTTCAATCTTGCTTTGGACAAATCCAGTAAAACTGCATGCAGCATCATTTTAGTGCACATTTCGGCAGGAAAAAACACGTGGTAGGCAGAAGAAAGATGCTCACATGACCCTAAGGTATAGCTTTTATAATTTTTTGCGGTCCGTTTTTCACGGATCCGTTGTTCCGTTTTTGAGTTCCGTTGTGTTTCCGTTTCCTTTCCGTTTTTCCGTTCCGTTTTTCCGTATGCCATGTACAGTATACAGTAATTACATAGAAAAAATTGGGCTGGGCATAACATTTTCAATAGATGGTTCAGAAAAAACGGAACGGATACGGAAGACATACGGATGCATTTCCGTATGTGTTCCGTTTTTTTTGCGGACCCATTGACTTTAATGGAGCTACGGAACGTGATTTGCGGCCAAATATAGGACATGTTCTATCTTTCAACGCAACGGAAAACTGGAAATACGGAAACGGAATGCATACGGAACACATTCCGTTTTTTTTGCGGAACCATTGAAATGAATGGTTCCGTATACGGACCGTATACGGAACACAAAAAAACGTCCCGTACACCCGCAAAAAAAAACGTTTGTGTGAACTAGGCCTAAGATTGGTGCCGGTGGGGGGGGGGGCTTGCCTTGAAAGGCTCACAGGCTAACAGACAGCCTGTATGAGCCAATCAGTGTTGCATCAGGCAGTGATGTGCCGTTGCAGAATAACTAGAATGTTATTCTGTGTGGGGCTGTGAATGAGGGTGGTACGGTCTATGCAATGTCTAACAGAAATTGATCTTAGTGACAGTGTACAGTCAAGAATTGTGTAGAATAGGTAAAGGCATGGACATCTATCAGCCAGCGAGTGAGAAGTGACGAGCTGAGGCTAGGTGTGCCTTGCAATGCCTTTTAGCTACAGTTACTGCCTTAAAACATTTGCATTTGAATAGAACTACAACTTATTATTTTCTCAAATGTTGATGTGGGGGGAAAAGGCTCAATACAACTTGTAGGGATTCGCTCTGGTAGGCAGGGTAAGCGGATGCAGTACAGAGGCAAAAACCAGTTTGAAAAGCAAAACTTCAGTGTTTATTCACACAGGTATAGCACAAAACGCAAGTCACTTTGCAGTCTTGGTGTTTGTTCACACACACAAAAAGTTCATAAAGCAAGAAAGTCACCTTATCTCCTGGGTGTTAGTTCACACCCTGCTGGCAGTTCTGTCTCGTCGAGTCCATAAACAGGCTTTAGGAGACCTGTTTCCCCTACACCCGGGTCTCAGCCCTCCAACTCGGCACAAGCCTCAGATCCTAACACAGAGATCCACTCTGCTGATCCCAGCTGTCTTTTAAAGGAAGCTAGGTGTTGCCAAACCCCGGACCGCATATAAAATACAGTTCGGTATTTTACCCCACCTGGATGCAAATCAGCCCAGCATCATGCGCTGGGAGGAAAATACCTGTTTTCCCAGACCATATCCTTCACTGTGTCACAAACTGTACAACACGATTTTATCATCCAGAGGATAGATAATGTAGCATTTCAGATATCAATGAAAACACTGGGAAAGAGATTTGTCCTCAAAATTTGGGACAGAGACAGAGCATCCTCAGACAGCTATTTATTTTTTGGAGAGAAAACACTGTAAATACTAGTCAGAAATCTGTGACAGGGCATCTCCACACAGTTCAAATTTCTTTGTTTTGTTTTGTGAGAATTAGAATATAATTGTGCAATGCATGTTTTACAATACAGAAGGTAACGTTTTAACTCTAGTTCAAAATTTGTGTCAGGGAACCTCCAGACAGTTGATGTGTGTGTGTGTGTGTGTGTGTGGGGGGGGGGGGTAATCTTATAGTAGGTTGACAACTTGTGCTTTACACTAGAGAAAGTTTTTTCAGGATCTGCATATTTGAGTACACAGAAGACATTAGCTCCAAATCTGATACTGATAATGCATTATTTTCAACGTCGATTGTCAGTAGCAATGTTTTCAGTAAGGACATTTCATTGTGTCTCTCTGTCTTTAAGTTCCAGTAAACAGACTTGCAAACTGTTTCATACTTTGTGTGAATGTGTACATTATTCCCAAAAATGTTAGGAACACCAATGGGTTCCAAACAAAAGACTCAAGGCCAGGTCTTCTCTTCCCAGAGCCAGAATGTGGGTAGTAGCAGCACCAGAATTCCAGCCAGAAGTAGTAGTAATAGTAGTATTAATAGTGGTAGGCTGCAGTTCTACTTGGACTCGGAAAGGTGCAACATTATTATTAGAGATGAGCAAATCAAATCAGATGAAATGGAATTCTATCAAAATTTCAGGAAAAATAAAATTCGCAATTAATGAGAATTTCCTCGTGCTTTGTGGTAACGAATCACAATTTTTCAGAAAATGGCAGCTACAATGGCGGCTACACGTATGAGGACATGGGGGCAAGGAACTCTGGGAAGGCGGGCTGACCCATAATGCCATGCATGCAGCCAATCAGTAGCCAGCCAGCCCTGTTATGTCACAGCCCTATAAATACGGTGGCCATCTTAGAGTCAGACATTTTCCAGCATTCTGAGTGCAGGGACATATGTGAGAAGGCGCTAGGGACAGCAATAGGAAAACCCTCATTGTGAAAAAAAACGATTTACAAGTGCAGGAAAACATTATTTGGGGATCCAAATGCTGTGGCATTCCAGCAATTTGTTGTTGTTATTGGGGTGCTAGTGCTATGTTGAAAAGCCTTTAGTGGTTTATATTTGTGGAAAAAGAAAAATATATACACATTTCACTGCTGCAGTTATTTGTGTTGAAAGAGTTAGTGGCCTATTTCAGTACAAAAAAGAAAAATATATATGCATTTCACTTCTGCAGTTACATGTGGTAAAAGTGTTCAGTGTCCTATTTCAGTACAAAAAGGAAAAGAATATATGCACTTCACTGTTGCATTTCTTTGGGGTGAAAGAGTTTAGTGGCCTATTTCAGTACAAAAAGGAAATATATATACGCATTTCACTTATGCAGTTATATGTGGTGAAAGTGCTCAGTATCCTATTTCAGTACGAAAAAATAAATATATATATACGCACTTCACTGGTGCATTTTTTTCAGAGAAAAGCGTTTAGTGGTCTATTTCAGTACAAAAAGAAAAATATATTCTCTGATTACTCCTGCAGTTATGCAGTATGTGTTGAAAACGTTTATTGGCCTATTTCAGTACAGAAAGTAAAATATATACGCACTTCACTGGTGCATTTATTTCTGCTAAAAGAGTTTACTGGCCTATTTCAGTACAGAAAAAAATATATATGCACTTCACTGGTGCATTTAATTCTGCTAAAAGCGTTTAGTGGCCTATTTCAGTACAAAAAGAAAAATATATTCTCAGTTCACTTCTGCAGTTATACGTGTTGAAAGCGTTTATTGGCCTATTTCAGTACAGAAATAAAAATATATACGCACTTCACTGGGGCACTTATTTGTGGCAAAAGTGCTTAGTGGCCTATTTCAGTACAGAGAAAAATATATACACACTTCACTGGTGCATTTATTTCTGTTAAAAGCGTTTAGTGGCCTATTTCAGTACAGAAAGAAAAAAATACGAACTTCATTGGAGCACTTATTTGTGGCAAAAGCGTTTAGTGGCCTATTTCAGTACAAAAAGGGAAAAAATATACACACTTCACTGTTGCATTTATTTGTGGTGAAAGAGTTTAGTGGCCTATTTCAGTACAAAATGAAAAAATATATACGCATTTCACTTCTGCAGTTATTATTTCAGTACAAATACTAAATATATTCAGCGCTCCCTTTTGCAATTATATGTGGTAAAACCTTTAGTGACATACAGTGGGGGAAATAATTATTTGACTCCTCACTGATTTTGTAAGTTTGTCCAATGACAAAGAAATGAAAAGTCTCAGAACAGTATCATTTCAATGGTAGGTTTATTGTAACAGTGGCAGATAGCACATCAAAAGGAAAATCGAAAAAAAAACTTTAAATAAAAGATAGCAACTGATTTGCATTTCATTGAGTGAAATAAGTATTTGAACCCCTACCAACCATTAAGAGTTCTGGCTCCCACAGAGTGGTTAGACACTTCTACTCAATTAGTCACCCTCATTAAGGACACCTGTCTTAACTAGTCACCTGTATAAAAGACACCTGTCCACAGAATCAATCAATCAAGCAGACTCCAAACTCTCCAACATGGGAAAGACCAAAGAGCTGTCCAAGGATGTCAGAGACAAAATTGTAGACCTGCACAAGGCTGGAATGGGCTACAAAACCATTAGCAAGAAGCTGGGAGAGAAGGTGACAACTGTTGGTGCGATTGTTCGAAAATGGAAGGAGCACAAAATGACCATCAATCGACCTCGCTCTGGGGCTCCACGCAAGATCTCACCTCGTGGGGTGTCAATGGTTCTGAGAAAGGTGAAAAAGCATCCTAGAACTACACGGGAGGAGTTAGTTAATGACCTCAAATTAGCAGGGACCACAGTCACCAAGAAAACCATTGGAAACACATTACACCGCAATGGATTAAAATCCTGTAGGGCTCGCAAGGTCCCCCTGCTCAGGAAGGCACATGTGCAGGCCCGTCTGAAGTTTGCCAATGAACACCTGAATGATTCAGAGAGTGACTGGGAGAAGGTGCTGTGGTCTGATGAGACCAAAATAGAGCTCTTTGGCATTAACTCAACTCGCTGTGTTTGGAGGAAGAAAAATGCTGCCTATGACCCCCAAAACACCGTCCCCACCGTCAAGCATGGGGGTGGAAACATTTTGCTTTGGGGGTGTTTTTCTGCTAAGGGCACAGGACAACTTATTCGCATAAACGGGAAAATGGACGGAGCCATGTATCGTGAAATCCTGAGCGACAACCTCCTTCCCTCTGCCAGGAAACTGAAAATGGGTCGTGGATGGGTGTTCCAGCACGACAATGACCCAAAACATACAGCAAAGGCAACAAAGGAGTGGCTCAAGAAGAAGCACATTAAGGTCATGGAGTGGCCTAGTCAGTCTCCGGACCTTAATCCAATCGAAAACCTATGGAGGGAGCTCAAGCTCAGAGTTGCACAGAGACAGCCTCGAAACCTTAGGGATTTAGAGATGATCTGCAAAGAGGAGTGGACCAACATTCCTCCTAAAATGTGCGCAAACTTGGTCATCAATTACAAGAAACGTTTGACCTCTGTGCTTGCAAACAAGGGTTTTTCCACCAAGTATTAAGTCTTTTTTTGTTAGAGGGTTCAAATACTTATTTCACTCAATGAAATGCAAATCAGTTGCTATCTTTTATTTAAAGTTATTTTTTCGATTTTCCTTTTGATGTGCTATCTGCCACTGTTACAATAAACCTACCATTGAAATGATACTGTTCTGAGACTTTTCACTTCTTTGTCATTGGACAAACTTACAAAATCAGTGAGGGGTCAAATAATTATTTCCCCCACTGTATTTCGGCAGAAAAACTAAATATATTCTGTGTTCACCGTTGCAGTTATATGTGGCAAAACCTTTATTGACGTATTTCGGTCGAAAAACAAACATTATTCAGCGCTGAAATTATATGTGGTAAATAGTGTTGAGCAAGCATGCTCGGCCGAACACTAGTTCGGCTCGAGAATCACTATGCTCGGCATATTGCGGAGTTCGGACGGACACCGCGTGTGCTTGAGTCAGTGTATTTAAATCTAATTTAGCCTCTATTTCTATGCAGAAGATCGCTGTACAGTGAGGGAATCCCTCAGTGTGAGTCTGCGGCTTAGGAGTCCCTGCTCTGACTCCATATATAGCTATGTCCATATATGGAGTCAGTGCTTGGGGACACTCCAGTGTATTTAAATCTAATTTAGCCTGTATTTCAGAAAAGTTTCTGCCGGGATTCGAACTCACTACCTTTTGCATTAGAGGCAAAGCACTTAACCACTCATCTATAATAGCTGCATAGCCAATTACTAAAACCTCCACCACCTCCAGACTCTGTCATTATGCCACTCTGTGGCCTCCTCCCGATGCTGCTGCTGCCGACACCTCCACACTCTGTCATTGTGCCACTCTGTGGCCGTCTCATGCTGCCGCCACCTCCAGACTCTGTCATTGGGCCACTCTGGGGTCTCCTCATGCTGTTTCCACCTCACCACTATGTCACCCTGTTTCCCACCCTCCCCACTTCATGACTGAGCCAATATTTTGCCTTTTGGCCTGGCTGACATCATCATTTGTTTGACCCTTCTTTTGAAGGAATTAAAAATGAGACACACAATGGAACCTGTCTGTGTAGCAGCTGTAAGGCCTGTATGGTCCCATTAAATTGGCTTATGATTTTTAGCCAAAAGCAGGAGTGAGTACAAAACAGAGAAGACATGCAAATATTCCATTAATGTTTCATTTCTGTTTTAGATCCACTCCTGTTCTTTTGTCATTAGCAATACTGATGGATTATTGAGCAAGTGCTGACCGAGTGAAGGCGTATACTCCACAGACAGGATCCGTTATTGTTCTGACGGATCAGAGGAAGGGCAAATTAATCAGTGACGTCAACACAAACTTACTGCTGACACCCTATCCACTCTGAGATAAAGACAAATCCAGCCAGCGTTAGCTGCTAAAGGTCAGCGTTGCTGCGGGGAGGAGTGAAACTCCACGAGAATGAAAGTGAAAGTAAATCCCGGCAACTGCTTGGATATGCTGAGTCTTCTTCTTTGTATTTCTTATTTTATATAAGAGGTAACAATGTTTTTCACACTTTTGTTGAAAAAGGCAGTGTGCCGAAATGTTGTTTCCTCTTATATAAAATAAGAAATAAAAAGAAGACTCAGCATATCCAAGCAGTTGCTGGGATTTACTTTCACTTTCACCCTATCCACTCTGTCGGGGGGCTCTACTTCTATATTCTTTTAATAGAACAGGTTCTATTTACATCTATGTGGAATCAGCTGGTGATGGTGTAAAAGAAGTGCGCTTCTTCTTGACGCTAACATCGACCTGTAAGCCTGAGTTCATACTTCAGTTATTTGTCAATTTTGGCCCCATGACTGCCCAAATAAGTGAAGTATGCATTGATTCTAAGAGCGACGCCTGTCATCTGCATATCATACTGACTCACAGTATTATTTCACTACCACAGCACACTCCCTATGCATGTTACTGCAAGGCACAGTGTTCTTCACCCCTATAAAGGCTCTTTGCAGCACGGAAATAGCAGTTCTTTTATGCAATTCGCCGCAAATAAATTCGGATCGAAGCGATTCTTTTTGGAAAATTCTGCAAACTGGCCCAATCAAATTTTTGTGAAATTCCCTCATCTCTAATTATTATTGAGGAGAAAGAGGAGGACATTGTGGTTTGGATTGCTCGCTCCATCTCTCAGTCACAACAGGATGATGTGAAGATTATTTCTGAGTCTAACACCGTGCCTTGGAGCCAGGGGTCACAGTGTTCCTCTTGCTCCTCCTCCTTGCATCCCCAGAGAAGGCTTTCAGTGGAGTACTCTCTGCCTTCACTGCCCCTTTATAGTGGTGCCTTCTTTTTTTTTCCTAAGAAGAAGCAACAAAACCCCACCACACCATACGGCACATAGACAAAAGTCTCCTGTTGTTGACAGTCAGCATTTTGACTGCTCTGAGGAGGAAGTATAGGAGGAGGTGGCAACACCATGTATAGCTATGTTGATGATAGTAATAGTGGCACCCGAAGCCATGGTATTGGCGGTGGGACAACAACAGTTGCAGTCAGGGCAAATACAGAGCAAGGAATTAGGAGTGGCGCCAAAGAGCCCACTATGATATATCACAGTCTGATAAAAGTGGCAGGGAGGGTGAGGAGTCTAATGATGATTATTAGTTGGACAGGGCCTGGGAGCTGGATTGGGGGTGCACCAATAAAAATAGAGGTGAAATACCTTCCAAAGAACTGCCAGGACCATATCTGCTTTGGGAATTGGTGATGCTGTTGACACTGTGCATTAAGCCCAAAATATGCCACAGCTACAAGTTCAGCTATATTTTGTTGTTTTTCTCCATGCTGCCGGAAGACAGAAGCATTGCCCTGTGCAAGCTCTGCAAAAATAAAATTAACTGAAAGCAGTCAAACACAAACATAAACACACTTTAGCTCTATTGAACCACGTGAAGCCCCATTACCACATTCCATGAGCAAACAGGGTTGGTAGCCAGCTACCCTACCAAAATTTCTCTCCTCTTCCCTTGCGGCAGCCAGGGCACATCCACAGTCAGAACGGTGTCTTTTACATCTTCATCATCACTTTCTGCCTCTCCTGACTCCTCTTCCTCTGCTCCATCGTCAGCTATCGGTTAAAAATGCATGGCCGGGAAACAGCTTTACACGTCCAGCAATCCATTGGGGCTTAATTCCCACCTGGCCAAGTTGCTGGACGTGCAGTTGCTGCCATACAATTTATTAGAGTCTGCTGCCTTTAGGAAGCTGATGGCATACTCTCAGCCTCGCTGGAAGATACCTAGCCGACATTATTTTTCCCCAAAAGCTATCCCTGCCTATCCCTGTACTCTTGTATGGCAGACAACATGGACTGTTTCTTGCCATTGAAGCTATATGGCAAGGTGCATGCCATAGTCTTGGAGCAGATGGTACAGGCAGAGGTAGTACATTTCTTTCATAGCCAACTGGGTCACTGTTTTTTCAGCAGCAATGAGGCAGAACCCCAGCAACAAGGCCAAGTCTTTTTGACCACCCCACAATTGCATCAGGATGGCTCTCACACCAGATGCATATCCGTCTCCTCCATCTCCTCATCCATGAATACGCTTCCATCCCCAACAGCAGCAGGCCACAGCATTGCTCCTTCTCCCTGTCTTTCCTATCACATGTGTCAAGTAAAGCATTTCCATGCAACGTTGAAGCTTATTGGTCTGGGCATACAGTAAGTAGCCACACAGGTGAGAAGTTGCTAAAGTATATCAAGAAGCAAACTTCCCTCTGTCTGTCACCCTGCTGACTCCAACTGGGCAAGGTAGTCAGCGACAGTGGATGTAATATTGTGGCTGCCGTGAACCTAGAGGAAATATCAAATGCTCCCTGCATGGCGAGCGTCATTAATCTAGTTGTGCAACAATTTTTTAAAAAGGTACACTGGCTTGTGCAAGGTGATGGCAATGTTCAGGTGACTCTCCTCGCATTTAAGCCATTCTTATGTAGAAAGGAACGTTCTCCTGGACTTGCGGCAACTGAACGGTCTGCTCCTACTCTTAATGTTCCAACTCGCTGGAATTTAACATTGCACGTGCTAGAACATCTGTCCAATCAACGGAAAAAATGAATAAAAAAGTGGCTGGCACTCACTATACGGTTCACATCAACAGCAATTTATTAGCCTCTCACTCAATATTGGAGTGTGGACAGCATAGATAAAACAATATAAAATCAACACAATACAATTGCAATAATAAAAATATAAAATGTACAGTACACTGATAATAGGTAGAGAAGTGGTCCTCTTAATATCTCAAGCCACCTGGTAATTAATCTGATGCTTAAATATAATGGCAAGAGTTCTCTCGTGCTTGAAGAAAGTGTTATAGGTATCCTCTCAACACAGCAAATGTAAAACCCGGATCTCTAATTGGAAAATGCTGGCTCTTTATATAAGGCTGAATGTAAACGTAGGAACCTCTAAATTTCCACGGTGAGTGCACGGTGGACTATATGCTTGATACTGATGGTAAATGATGTAGGTATCCTATCAACACAGCGTGTAAGTCCAGATATGTTGTTGGAAGTACTGGCTCTTTAAATGACACTCGATGTTATCATAGAAGCCTCTAGCTGCCCATAAATATGGACAGTAGATCTTTTACTTATGCTGGAAAGTCTCCGGTCCCTCCGGTATTCAGTGCTGTGGGGAATGGATATGCTTACCGGTAAAGTTGAAAGTCCCCGGCAGTCCCGTCTCCCAGCTTACCGCACCGCTCCAAAATGCTTCCGGCGTCTGCGCTGCTTGGTATCTGTCACGTGTTTGATCCAAGGTATCGCGGGACTTGGTTGCTTGGTTCCGGGTTCCTGTGAGAGGTACTCACGTTGGATTGGAAGAAGTGGAGCGCTCCAATTTTTAAAACTTCTTACAAGATCTTGATCATGTCAATATCCTTATGGTGAGCAGAGGTATGACGGAAAGCCTTGAACAATTTTGACATGCACCAAACCACCTCAGCAGGGAGCATGTGTTGTTTCGAACTCATGCAGTGGCAGCTCATCCAATATGCTTATTGGGTGAGGAAGGCCACACAATTTGTCAGTAGGGACAACTGCGGCATAAAGATATTATCCCCCTCATATTGTATTTATCTTAGAACAGGCACTGATGCTCATGTCTAGGTTCAGGCCTACCTACACTTTGTCCTGTGTCCTGTTTCTTGCTCATGCCCTGTTCCCTGACCCCATGAACATCTGGGCAGGCAGTCTAGAACAGTGGCCTGAACTGGCACAGTATGTTCTCTGTCTTCTTTCTTGCCCTGCCTTCAGTGTTATCTCGGAGAGGATTTTCAGTGCCACGTGGGAAGTGGTTTTGTCCAAATTGACCAAATTGTCCTCTGGCAGTGTCCTAAATATCACTTTTGTTAAAATGAACCAATTCTAGATTCAGGAAAATGTTCACACTTCTCTGACTAAGGAAGATGAATAGATATTGCCTTGCAGAAGGTGACCCATCTTGCCATTGTTGCTGTTTGTCTGCCTTCTTGCCTACCATCATTTTGCATGCTCACCATCATGTTCCATATGGCTGCTGCTGCCGCATCATGCCACTGCCGCCATTATTCCACTGCTCTTGTCTGCCTGCCTTCCTACATGTACCATATGGCTGCTGCCGCCACTACTGCACCTGCGTTCCGTATGGGAAGCCATCCCAACCCCATCAAGGAATCATTTTTGGATACTTGGTCCCCCAACAAGCCACTTTTTTTTATTCCCATAACACAATGTGTGTTTAACAGGGGTGCACCTAGCCTGTCTGCTGCCTGAGGCCAAATTCCAAATTCTCAACCTAACCTCTTCCCTCCTAACATTATGTATATCACTACAGAACATACAGGGTAATACAGCACCACATACCTCTTACATCCAGCGATGTCACCTTTGATGTAGATGTTTTCTTCCATCATCTTCTCCTTTCAGACCATCAGACCAGACAACCATTTTTCAGCCATTTCTCATCTCTGCACTTTGACAAAAAAAAAAATCTTAGTTTACAACTTTTCCATCATCCTCCCATCTTCTGGACAAATCATCCTACCACCCCCAATACTGTGCCGCTGTGTTTCCCAATATTATACTGCAGAAACAGATAAAACCCCTGATAATGCTAGTATCATGCTGATAGTCCCTTTGATAATTATTGGCACACAGTGTCCTAAAATAACTGTGCCCAGCAAATACTGCCCCTGACACTAATAGTGTAAACATAACATCCCCCAAAAATAATTGTGGTAAGCTGATACTATGCCAAGGTGCCCCCACAGTAAAAGTGCTCCCCAAAGTCCCACTAATAGTAATAATTCTCTGCTAGAGCACACATAGTAGTAATAGTGCTCCTACAGTGCCCCCAACATGTTCCCACTGTGCCCCAGAAGTAATAATGCTTCCATAGTGCCCACTCTAGTAATCATGCTCCCCATAGAACCCCAGTAGTAATAAAGCCCACTATAATGCCCCCCAGTAACAATAATTCTCCTTATAATATGACAGTACAAAAAATGCCCCCTTATAATGTGTGCCAGTGTAAAAAATACCCCCTTTAAATGCCCCCAGTTGAACTAATTTCCCCATAGTGCCCCCATAATGTGCAAGTATAAAATACCCCTATATAGTGCCCTCAGTAAATGCCCCATAGTGCTCCTCTCCCCCTCCCTCCTAGTGCCCCACATAATGTACCAGTATAAAATACCCCTATATAGTGCCTCCAGTAAATGCCCCATAGTGCTCCTCTCCCAACTTCCTGCTAGTGCCCCACATAATGTACCAGTATAAAATACCCTTATATAGTGCCCCAGTAGATGCCCTCGGTGTCTACCATAATTTGTAAGTATAAAATACCCCTTCTTAATGGCCCCCCATAGATAACCCCATAGTACTCCTCTCCCCCCTTCCCCATAGTACCCACCATAATGTGTCCCAGTATAAAATGCCCCATACAGAGCCCCCATATAAAATACTCCTTCTTTGTGGCCATAGTGCCCCCCAATAATGTGTCAGTAATAAATGCCCCCATAGATGCCCCCATAGTGCCCCCATAGTGCACCCATAGTGCCCCCATAGATGCCCCCCATAGATGCCCCCCAATCATGTTCCAGTAAGAAGTGCCCCCCATAGATGCCCCCCAATCATGTGCCCGTAAGAAGTGCCCCCCATAGATGCCCCCCAATTATGTTCCAGTAAGATGTGCAGCCACAGTGCCCCCCCAATCATGTGCCAGTAACAAGGTTCCCCCACAGTGCCCCCATAGCGCTCTTCTCCTGTATTGTACTATATAAAAAAAAATAAACACATATACTTACCTCCACAATGCTGGCAGCTATGCGATGCAGGCCTTTTCCGGCCTGTGTCCCTGCACTGTACGGCTCAGGCGGTGCGATGATGTCATTGCGCCGCCTGCACCGGCCTCTGATAGGCTGCAGGTGACAAGTGGGGGGTGGCAGCGGCAGGGCACAGGGAGATAAGTGCATTCATTGTGGAAGTGCTCATCTCCATAGTCATCTGTATCGCCGTCCTCAGGACAGCAATACAGATAGATGTGCTGCAGTGCGGCAGGAGCGGGAGAGGCATCTCCTTTCCCGTTCCTCTGATAGGCTTTTTGCAAGACACTCGAGCGGTATTACAAGCTTTTTATTTTATTTTAAATGGGAACGGCTTTTTTCCTGGGTTACAGCAGATGTAATGTCTCTATACACCGTGATACCTCATGACTCGGCTATTGTTTCTCTTGAGTGGTTTTTAGGATTTTTTTTGGATTTTTTTCTTTGTTTCCAAGATTATATTTGTCGAATTGTGTAGTTTCTGTTAAAACAAAAAGCCTTTATGTTTGACCAGCATTTCTATCTGCAACCCACAGGAGTTTCCATGGGGGTGAAATTCTCACCCTTCATGGCAAACATTTACATGGCATGGTGGGAGAAGCACTTATTATTTTCCTCAGATAATCCTTCGGGGAGCTCCCTGAGATGGTACGGTTGTTACATCGACGATCTACTGTTATTGTGGTCAGGCGATTGTGCGGCCGTGCCCTGTTTCAGGAGCTTTCTCAACAATAACCTTTTGCCATTTAAAATTTTCTATTTCGCATAATGCTTCCACCATTCCCTTTCTTGATCTGTCTCCTTATGGTGACGATGTCACGCAACAGGTTTTTACCAGCACGTTCCCCGAGGATACGGCTGGTAACACTACTCTTATGACCACATCCTGTCATCCCCCGCATGTGGTGTATAATGTCCCCAAGGGGGAATACATCCGGACAAAACAAAATTGCTCTAGCAAAATTGCATTTGAAAAGGAGATGGAGGTTGTGGCCAATAGATTAGTTGAACGTAAATATCCTCCCTGGACCCTCAACCGTGAAAAGATATGTGCATCTGTCAGGCCTAGAGAGGATTTAGTTTTTCCCAAAACCACACGATCTGAAAGTAAAAAACATTTGAAAAAATGTCATGAAAAGACTACACTATGTACTCCCTCTTTTGTAACTAATTACAGTACTGAATTTTCGCAAACTTGTTGAATTGTCAGAAGACATTTATCTGTCGTTAATTATGATGAGCAATGGTCTGATATCATCGATGGTTGGTCAGATGCAGTAGTGGGCGTGGCTTGTGCTCTTGCCGATCGCAATCACCTGTGATCTGCAAGGCTGCAGCTATTTAAATCCCAGCTAGTCAGTATAAAACATGTCATGAGTAAGGATCGGTACTAGGAGATCCAAAATGCGTAGACCTGGTTGCTATGTTGGATTTTTAATGTACATCTGATTTTTGGAATAAAGAACGTCACTTTTTGAAAGCTGGAGCCTTAGTTTATTTTTAAGTTTCACTATTGTGCGCCTGTCCGTGCCTTTATTACTAGTGATATCGGGTGAGGGTAGCCTTGGACTGTTTTTGCTGTGTTTTTCGTCATATGGGGAACGTACTTGTTGCTCCCTGATTATTTCGTTTATAAGACTTTTCCTCCTTTTTCCTACATTATTTTTTCCATTGATTGGATCACATAGCTGAACATGAACCACGCATCTCTATGAGTCATTGATGATTGCATTGAACATCTTAAAAAATGTATGCCATTTTCAATAACAAAGATAAGGACTCCCAGGACACTTTGGAGTTAAAAATCCAGATGGCTTCCTTAGAAAAATTACTTGCAAAAGAAATGCACACCTGCTGGGATCTAACCTCGCTTCAACGATATATGAAAAAAATAACATGATCCCTCGCGGACTGAGACTTTGAAAAAAAACTACCACCGTCTATTGGGATACTTTTGTAACTCAGTGGCACAGCATTTTTTCTGATTGTTCTGTTAAATTTATGGGCTTAATTGTCTCACATGAGGAAGAAGTCTTACATAATCTGAGAGAGGAAATTAAAGCCACACAAGAATCTATCACTCCGTTTGCCAATTTGGACAGCTTTAAGGAGATAGACATCAAGCTGCAGGAGAGTTTAAATAAAATGGAAGAGCATCTTTTGGAGGTCAAGCAGAACAAATTTGCTCGTGATTTGCAAGACTACAAAGGTAACACAGTTTATAATTGGTTCGAAGCAAGAGTCAACATACCGCTCTCCATTATGAAGAGAGGTTATCGCGGTAAAAAATCTAGAGCATCAAAAGTTGCATTTAGCTCAACAGATCCAGATTCTTCTGATTCCACACCAGAGTCTCTTAATGCCCAATCTAACTATGTGCATCCATCCACACAATGCGTTTTTTTCAGAACAAGATGTGCCTATGAGAAGGAGGTAAAAAAAAACGCAGGGCCAGGCGTAAGCACGCCAGGAAACAACCGCCATCCGTTGTGCTCAAAGAAACCGTGAGAAACCCACAAGTTATAAACATTTCTTCACAATCTCTGAGTCAATCTCAGATAAATGTCCAAGCTAAAGGTCTCTCTTTCTCTCCTACATGCCATTTCAATTTGTATCATAACATCATAGATGTCAATAGATCGGCCCGCAATCTCACTCTGAAAAAACACTTTGCTAATGTTGGGACTGCTAATATTGAGACTGACGATATTACATCTACACCCTCTGCTGATAAGTCTCTGTATGATTATAATATTGTGGCTTTTTCCTTTGAAGAACTTGCTAATCTTTTTCACATGCAACAGTATCGCCCTATCCAGGATGAAAGAGACACTAGTGATTTTTTGCATAATTTGTTACTTTCAACCATGATTTTTATTCACTTTAGTCGCGCTCCTCTGCATTGGATCGTTTTCAAGAATTAATAGAAAAAGATTTATTTGCCTTAAATGAGGAAATATATTCACGTGACAGGCTTAATAAATGTGATACTCTAACTCATGTGGAAAAAGCTTTAAACTATGCATTTGAATAATATTGTTATAAAACAAGCTGATAAAGGGGGAGGGTCTGTAGTGGTGCTGGATCGTTACATATATAAACAACAAAACCTCGCAATGTTAGAGGATAGTAGTACTTATTTGTAACTTGACCACAACCCCACCCCTCAGTATCAACAGGAATTACTGCCCCTATTGTCTCAAGGTCTGGAGAATGGCTTTTCAAGCCAAAAACTGTTGGATTTAATTTATATTTAACACCCTGTTATTCCAATCTTTCATTCTTTACCCAAAATTCACAAGGGTGGTTTTCCTCCAGCCATGAGACCAATAGTTGCAGGCATTGGTTACTTTTCGGAAAGGTTGTCTGCCTGGGTGGACAGTATTTTGCAGCCATTGGTTCAATCTATACCTGGCTTTTTGCAAGGCTTTTTACACTCGAGCGGTATTACAAGCTTTTTTTTATTTTAAATGAGAACAGCATTTTTCCTGGTTTACAGCAGATGTAATGTCTCTATACACCGTGATACCTCATGACTTGGCTATTGTTACTCTCAAGTGGTTTTTGGGAGTTTATTATGATTTCCCTCTTGGTTTCCAAGATTATATTTGTCAAATTGTGTGGTTTCTGTTAAATCACAATGCTCACAGGAGTTTCCATGGCAAACAATTACATGGCATGGTGGGAGCACCATTTATTATTTTCCTCAGATAATCCTTGGGGGAGCTCCCTGAAATGGTACAGCCATTACATTGACGTCCCACTGTTTGTGTGCTCAGGCGATTGTGAGGCCATGCCTTCTTTCAGGAGCTTCCTCAACAATAACCATTGCCATTTAAAATTTTCTATTTTGCATAGTGCAGCTATTTCCATTCTTGATCTGTCTCTTTATGGAGACCATGTTATGCAACAGGTTTTTACCAGCACGTTCCGCAAGGATACAGCTGGTAACACTATTCTTATGGCCACATCCTGTCATTCCCCGCATGTGGTGTATAATGTCCCCAAGGGGGAATACATCCGGGCAAAACGAAATTGCTCTAGCAAAATTGCATTTGAAAAGGAGATGGAGGTTGTGGCCAATAGATTAGTTGAACATAAATATCCTCCCTGGACCCTCAACCGTGCCAAGATATCTGCATCTGTCAGGCCTAGAGAGGATTTAGTTTTTCCTGAAACCACACGATCCGGCAGTAAAAAACTACACAATGTACTCCCTCTTTTGTAAATAATTACAGTACAGAATTTTGGCAAATTTGTTGCATTGTCAGAAGACATTTATCTATTCATTATGACAAGCAATGGTCTGATATCATCGATGGTGGTGTCAGATGCATTGCTCGTCGTGCACCCACCATAGCACAAAAGATTAGTCCCAGTTTGTTTTCTGACAGCAACAAAAATACAAATAAAAAATCTACTTGGTTAAGACATAAGGGTACCTTTAAATGCGGTCATCGTATTTGCACCTGCTGTAACTTTATGCAAATAGGTTCCTCTATATATTCCACGGCTACACAAAAGACTTTTGATTTTAAACAATATGTCAATTGTAATACTAGCCATGTGGTTTATTGTATTACCTGCTCGAGCTGCCGTCTTCAATATGTTGGCTGTACCACCAATAGTTTAAAAGTTAGAATCTGCAGACACTTGTCGGATATTCCACATACTAAAACAAGAAATCTCTCAGCCATTAGTCTTCATTTTGCAGTTTTTCATCAGGGCAATGCCGCAGGGCTTCAAGTCCAAGCTCTGGAGACTTCTCTAGACATAGAAGATATACCCCTTGTTATAGCTACAAGTTTTTTGTATAATTAGATTGTGAGAAACTTTGTATGGTTTTATGTCAACGTCGTGTGATTCCATATATTTTGGTGCCATTTAGTAATATCATCTGTATGATGCCAGTCAGTCTGGACTGGTAGGAGAAAATACATATTCACCTTTGACAGAAGTCAAATTAGCATCCGGATGATAACAAACTAGTGGTAATGTTTCCTGGACATGACTTCCAGAAAGGGTCCCTTTGCAAGTGGCAATGAATATCTATCCTGAAGCCCCATGGAAATGCCTACAACTCAGGCAGCATGGCCCCTCCCACAGCAGGGATCCAGAAGCTTTTCAAAACGACTAACAGAAGATGAAGAAAACATATCATAAGCTATAACTCATCTCCTAATCATTGTAATAATTGTGTTACATATAATGTGGGCATCATAGGGAATCCAAACATCCCACCCCTGAAAACCGGCATTCCCACATAATGAGTATGTCACTTTATGGGATTCCTACACTGGTTATATTTGGGATAGAATGATCGGCCTGATGAAATATTGATTATTACAACAAGTTGGGCCCCGGATACCCATTAGTGTGGAAGGGAAAACATGTTTTATTAATATTTCATGTTTGCCAGCTAGGTTAGAGAGGTGGAGCATGCACAGGTAATGAAGGCTGGGCCGAGAATGGGAGAAGGACCCCTCTCAGCATCACCCTCTGCAGAATGGGGATAAAAATGAGGAATTTGGAACCTTTCATTAACACTATTTGGGGATCCGATCAACATTGGATTGTCTTCCACGTTCTCCTGTCCCTGAAACCAGAACTTTTAGTTTGTATAATTTTATTTTTATAACTGTTTTACGCACATTTATGTATTTCTTGTAACTAAGTACTGTACCCTTTTTAGTCCATTAAAGCACATCTTTAATGGTTTTGCCTTGAACGAGCCCAGCATTTTTAATTGTATGAATGCGGTTTGCATTATCATGTATTTGCTATAAGTGTGACTAGTGCTACTGTGAACCTGCTTGCGAGTGGAGTGCTGTGGGGTTTTCTATGAGCCCCTAATTAATTGGTATATTAATTTAAAAGTCATAGATGGTGGAAGTGTGTTGGGGTGCATGAAAGGCTGTGACGGGGTGTGATCTATCTTCAATCTGAGGCCTGTGTGTAGGAGCATGAGAGATTGAGTGCGTGAAAATAGTTTGACGCTTGGCAGCTGCACCTGGGTCATGTGACAGGGTGGTTCCCATATGTGACAGATTATTAACAGATCTCTTTATTGACCTTTTGATATATGTATATACAGTCATTAGGTCAACCCTCGGCTACTTTTTCTTCCAAGCTAAAGAATCCATGTTTTATTAATCTTTCTGGATACTGCCGTCCATCCATTCTATGCATTACTTTGTTTCCCTTCTTTTACACCCACTTAAGATCTGATATGGCTTTATTATATATATATATATATATATATATATATATATATAAACATACTAATCTTTGGTTTAAGAATGAATTTTTTTTTATAATTTTATAAAAATATTTAGAATACTATAATGAAGTGCATTTAGTTTGCTAAGTAATCATAATCACATGGATAAAATAATCCAAAACAGAAACCCCGGAGATTGTTGTTAAGGTATAATAGCTGCAATTATATTACTTAGTACAATAGTTTGCTCCTAAATCTAATAAGGGTTTACATACATAATAAAAAATTAATAGTGTATGGAATTTACTTATTCAGAGTATTACTTCATATTGACTTGATCAAATCTCAGTAAGTTGATTACCAATGTGATTTTTAAATGTTTTAACAATTTCTACAGAATGGGAGTATGCAAGCTATGGTAAATCATAAAACTCATTTTGTTTTGCATCAATTCATTCATCCGTGCTCCGACTAATCACCTCATTTAAAAATTCAATAAACCTAAATACCTGGATTTATGGTACTTTGTCAGAGTGAGCAAGGGAATATAAGCCCCACACAACTACATGTCTATTGCAACTTAAAGACCAGCTTTGAGTTGAAAACAATTAAAAAGACTCTACAGCAATAATTATATTCACAGTGTTAGCAAATAAAATAAATTAAAACCGATTTAATTTCTGCTGTGGGAGATGGAGAGGAAATACTGAAAGGCTTTAATGCAGACACTTAAGACATTAAAGTAGTGTTAAAGTGAAACTTTAAACAGTTTATAAAGTGTTGCTGCAGCATTAGGAGTTCTTAATTGCAATGAATGTATATACAGTATTCTGCACAGGGGCATTTTAAGACTATGCTGCTCCGTAACACTTTGTAATGGTTGACTAAATTTCTATCTACTGTAATGTAGATTAAATTAAGTAAAATATCCTAAAATCTTTCAGACATGATTGAAAAATAATGAAACAGTGGGGATTAAACATTATATAGTACATGATAAAAGAAATATTTCTCTGTAGTTGTTTTTTATTAGTAATTATATTGTACTTGTTTTACAATTATCATATCATATTATTTAATATGTATAATTCAGCATCTGTTATTTTTTACAATACACAGAAATTGAACAAATTAACTTGTTTTAGTTTTTACTGACATAAAAGCTAGTGTCTAAAATATATTAATGGGGTTTTTAATCTGTGCATCTGCTTATCAATATTTAGTGTCTAAATTCTTATAATAAATAATAGTAGAGTTTGTAGATCACATTTCATTAGGAAGCTGCATACATGGTGGGGTCAAAGCATCATCTTGCAGATCAGTGTAGCACAAAAAAAGTTGTCAAGTGACATGTGAATTCTGGTAGAGCTGCATTTTACAAAAATCCTTCCACTGTATATAAATGATCTGACTTAGCTTTCAAAATCTTGCATGTACTTTACATATTTCTTATATTTTTACCAAAATAAATGACACTCTACCCTGAATGCTGTCAATATGCATACATATTGTGACCAAATGTTCTTCATACTATACTTCATTGATAGGGGCACAAGCACATCAATATCCATAACACTTCATACTGTCTTGGAGTACACAGTCTTTCTATCTATTGAAGCAAATGTTCTTTATAAATATGGTGCACATGCCTAGGCCATATTCTTCTCTTATCTGGACAACACAAACTGTTTAGCAATTTAAAGGGATTTTCCAGGAGTTCATGGTCTATCCTTATGAGATAGTAGATCATCAATTTCTGGTTTTTGAGGGGTCAACTAGGGATCGACCGATATTGATTTTTTAGGGCCGATACCGATAATTTGTGAACTTTCAGGCCGATAGCCGATAATTTATACCGATATTCTGGGAATTTTCATTTTTGAGAAAAAAAAAAATTTTCTACACAAATCTGATGAAAATTAATATGTTTATTGTTAATGTGTATTTTTTTTGTTTATTGTTAATGTGTATTTTTTTTATAAATCTTTTTCATTTATACTTAATATTTTTATTATTTTTTTTTACTAACTTTTAGCCCCCTTAGGGACTAGAACCCTTGTCCTATTCATCCTGATAGATCTCTATCAGGGTGACTAGGATCTCACACTGTCCCTGCTGCTCTGTGCTTTGTGCACACAGCAGCATGGAGCTTACCATAGAAGCCAGGGCTTCAATAGCGTCCTGGCTGCCATGGTAACCGATCGGAGCCCCAGGCTTACACAGCTGGGGGTCCGATCGGAGGAGGAGGGGAGAGGGGATCCTGTGGCCACTGCCACCAATGAGTAATACTGGGTGGGGGGGGCGCACTGCGCCACCAATGTTTTTACTATTGGCCGGGGTTGGGATGGGGGTGGGGGGCGCACTGCGCCACCAATGAAGATAAGTCTCTTATTCATATACAGGAGGCGGGAGCTGGCTGCAGAATCCCATAGCCGGCTCCCGACCTCTATGAGCGTTAGCTGCGATCCGGGGCACCTGAGGAGTTAACTACCGCGGACCGCAGCTATCGCTCATAGAGGTCGGGAGCCGGCTATGTGATTCTGCAGCCAGCTCCCGTCTCCTGTATATGAATGAATGAAAGGCTTATCTTCATTGGTGGCGCAGTGGCCACAGCCCCGCCCCTCCTCTTGTCCTCCCTCCTCTCATTGGCGGCAGCGGCAGCAGCAGCACAGGGGGAGGAGACACTGCTTCCTTCTCCCCTGTGCTGCTGAGGGAACACGGAAAGCGCTGAGAGCAGCGCGTTCTGTGTTCCCAAAACGTTATCGGTATATCGGCAAAATAGATGCCGATACCGATAACGTTCAAAATCCTCAATATCGGCCGATAATATCGGCCAAACCGATAATCGGTCGATCCCTAGGGTCAACGCTAATCAGCTATAGCTGTGATGCCGGTAATAGGAATTGCCTAGAAACGATTATTTAGGTGGCCTAATAAATGTTTGCTTATGTATCAGGGGATTATTGGCTCCTTTAATCAGAGCAATTATCGGAATGGGCATTCCTATGAACATTCCCTTCTAATAAATCCCCCTAATGTTGACCCGTGTAAAGGGGCCTTTATATGCGAAGCAATCCGACTCCATTACCCAATCATATAATTGTATTCTCATCTGCTAAGATAAAAACATGCTTGCTCAACCAAGACTTTATAAGTGCTGATTGATTTTAGGTATATTGAATTCCTTGCTACAAGTAAGATCATGCTAATGATAAATCATAAAACACACAAAATTGTTCTAAAACACTTAAAAGAGCATAAGATTGTTCAGTCACAAAAGGTCTGAATCTATCAGTTACCCCTTTAATTAAATTCAGAGAGGTAATCAGATGCAAAATGAGAAATGGCTGAGAGCACTGCTGAATAATTTTAGCATTTATACCTATAACTGTCAATCTTTGAAACGCTATTTTAAATATGTCACGTAAATCATAAGAGCCGGTTCTTCTTTTAGTGATTCATGTTGGCTATGTTTTATGATTTACTGTGGAATGATTCTTTTTCTCTTTCAGGGAATTTCTTGATCTCCTCACTGTGATTAATCTCTCAAGTTTGAATGATCATAGCTTTTTACATGAGTGACTAGCACAATATTTCTGAATATAAATTTTTCAAATTAGTTTTTTACATATATGTTTTTTTAATGTGCGCTAACACAAAGACACCTATTAATTTAAAGCCCTGCATGCACATTTTTATCAACAGATACTCTCAATATATTATAAGTAGAAATGAGCGAATTTCATGTTATGAAATTTGTTCACGCTTCATTTGGTTTAAAAGCAGAATTGCGTTATAGATTCCGTTACCATGGACCATAACACAATTAAATGACGGAAGGCATAACCGAATGCCTTTAGAGGCATTCCGTTATTAATTTCGTCATAATAGAAGTCTATGGCCTGCATATCGGATCTGTCCCGTTTCCGTTATGCAGGAGAGGATTGCCCGAGCAATAAACCAGGCTCCCCCTGCTCTGAAGTTGGGAAGGTGTCTGGTTCATAGTAAAAGGACGGAAATAGAGGGAAACACCACTGAAATGGTTCGGGAAAAGCATGGGGAGGATGTCTGGATGCATCTTGGACTCCCAGGTCACTGCTGGGAACGATGTTGTCCGAGTAGTACGCCACTTTTACAGACTGACAATAATACAGCAAAACCGAAGATAAAATTGATTTTAGACGGAGGTAAAATTGTTAGGAAACATTCTTTCCTGTATATTTACTTGTATATAAAGTGCAAGTGCTGCCAAAACAAAGAAGAGGCACTCCGATAGAACCTGTATATCACATAAAGGAGGGCCTCATTCACATTGTGATGCATTTGTTCAGGTAGTGGTACTCCTACACTCATAAAGCTTATGCACTAATGGAAAGGGCTTCCAAAAATTACAAGGAACTGCCACTCCAATAGGCCCATTATTACACATATAAAAGGACATCATACACACTCTTAAAAAATTATGATTGCTGGCCTGCTGGTGACCCTCAAAAACATGAGGACCAAGGGCCTGCTGGTGACCCTCTAAAAAATTAGGGGCGAGGGACTGCTGCTGATCTGACCATCTAAAACTTTAGGAGGAGAGGGTCTGCTGCTGAGCTGACCACTTAAAACATTAGGTGTGAGGGCCTGCTGCCGAGCTGACCATCTAAAACATTATGGGCAAGGGCCTGCTGCTGAGCTGACAATCTAAAAAAAATTGTGGGTGAGGGCCTGCAGCCGAGCTGACCATCTAAAACATTATGGGCGAGGGCCTGCTGCCGAGCTAAACATCTAAAAAATTTGTTGGTGAGGGCCTGCTGCCGAGCTGGCCATCTAAAAAATGTTGTGGGCGAGGGTCTGCAGCAGAGCTGACCATCTAAAACATTATGGGCGAGGGCCTGCTGCCGAGCTGACCATCTAAAAAGTTTTGTTGGGCGAGGGCCTGCTGCCGAGCTGACCATCTAAAAATTTAGGGGTAAGGGTCTACTGCTGAGCTGACCCTCTAAAACATTATGGGTGAGGGTCTGCTGGTGACCCTCTAAAACATTATGGGTGAGGGACCGCTGCTGAGCTGATCCTCTAAAACAGCCTAATAAGCATGATGATATGATGGAGGAGGAGGACAAGAAAAGGGAGATTGAACCATATACCCTTTTTAGTGTTGGAAAGGGGTGCATGGAAATACAGTGTATTCAATACACCATAAAAGACACATTTAGAGTGCCTTTATGTATCCTCTGGTGGAGTAGAGAGGTCAGGGGCAATCCAGGTCTTGTTCATTTTTATAAGCCGGTCAGTATTTTCAGTTGACAGGCGGATGCGCTTATCAGTTATTATGCCCCCAGCAGCACTGAACACACACTCTGACAAAACGCTGATGGCGGGGCAGGCCAGCACCTCTAAGGCGTAGAGCGCCAGTTTGTGCCACGTGTCCAGCTTGAACACACAATAGTTGTAAGGCACACAAGGATCACTGAGGACGCTGACACGGTCGTATGTACTCCTTCACCATCTTCCCAAATTTTTCCCTCCTTGTGACACTGGGCCATGCATCAGGCTGAAGGTGCTGACGGGGTGTCAGAAAACTGTCCCAGGCCTTGGGAAGTGTTGCCCTGCATCTGTTGGAACTGCTGTGTGTTCCCCTCCTCGGTTGGCCAAGGAATTACGTACTCTGCAGCCAGCGTTGTCAGATGGAAATTTTTGGAGCAATTTTTCCACAAGGACCTTCTGGTATTGCACCATTTTGCTCGTCCTCTCCACCACAGGAAAGAGAGATGAGAAGTTCTTTTTGTAGCGGGAGTCTAGAAAGATGAACAACCAGTAATCGGTGTTGGCCAAAATGCGTACAACGCGCGGATCACGGGAAAGGCAGCCTAACATAAAGTCAGCCATGTGTTTCAGAGTCCCAACAGACAAGACTTCACTGTCCTCATCAGGAGGATGACTCTAAATCTCCCCATCTTCTTTCTCCTCTTCTACCCATCCAAGCTGAAAGGATGGAAAAAAACTACCATGGGTACTACCCTCTGTAGCTGAGGCAACCGACTCCTGCTCCTCCTCCTCATCATCCAAGTCGCACTGAGAAGATGAACTAAGGGTGGTCTGGCTATCACCCTGTGTACTTTCTTCCCCCATTTCCACCTCTTCCACATGCAAAGCGTCCGCCTTAACTGTGAGCAACGAGCGTTTGAGTAGACACAGAAGTGGAATGGTTAAGCTGATAAAAGTGTTATTGCCGCTCACCATCTGTGTTGATTCCTCAAAGTTGTGTAAAACCTCACAGAGTTCAGACATCAATGCTCACTTGTGAAGAGCGGAAGCTGATTGGAAAGGCAACGACCATGTTGCAGCTGGTATTTTACTACTGCCCTCTGCTGCTCACAAAGCCTGGCCAACACATGGAACGTGGAATTCCAGCACGTGCTCACGTCGCACAACAGTCAGTGAGTTGGCAATTGCAAGCGCTGCTGCAGCATTGCCAGGCCGATGGAAGCTGATGATGACTTCTGGAAATGGGAAAATGGGGTAGGTTTTGATAAACCACTGAACCACTAGGTTGAACACATGGGCTAGGCATGGTATGTGTGTGAGCTTGCCAAGCTCCGAAGCCGCCACCAAGTTACACCCATTATCAGACAAAACCATGCCTGGTTGTAGTATTAGTGGCGAGAGCCACAGCTCAGTCTGGTCCCTTATCCCCTGCCATAACTCTGCGTCAGTGTGCTGTTTGTCACCTAAGCAAATCAGTTTAAGCACGGCCTGTTGCCGCTTCCCCAATGCAGTGCTACACTGCTTCCAGCTACTGACTGATGTTTGACTGGTGCTGCCAGATGATAATTCAGAGGTGGAAGTGGAGTAGGAGGCGGAGGAGGAGAAGGAGGAGTTGCATCCACTAACGTAGGTGGAAGTGGAAAATCTTCTGGAAGTAGGGCCCGAAATCCTTGGCGTCGGTACCACCTGTGCCATCCCAGGGTACGACTCGCTCCCGGCCTCCACAACGTTTACTCAGTGTGCCGTCAGGGAAATGTAGTGTCCCTGGCCAAAAGCACTTGTCCATGTTCAGTCGTTAAGTGGACCTTCCAAATAACTGCGCTGGACAAGGCACGGGTGATATTACGGGACACGTGCTGGTGTAAGGCTGGCACTGCACACCATTAAAAATATTGGCGGCTGGGGACAGAGTACCGTGGGACAGTCGCCACCATCAGGCGCTGGAAAGCCTCAGTGTCCACAAGCCTAAATGGCAACATTTCCAGGATTTCAATCTAATAACAAGGATCGGTCCTCACACTCCTGTAATTTGCCCACTGACCCCTGGTATTGCCCATACGGCTCAGGTAGGTGAGTGTTAGGACCCAAGCTACTTGAGAAACCTTGGCGCGATGCTCGGGCTCAGACTTGTCCTCATAGTAGGACATGTTGGCTAATCTCTCAATTTTAACACCAGTTTGAGGGCTTAGTAAGATCGCAGAGTGCACCTGATTGTTATACTGTTTATAACATCCACACAATTGCTATCTTGTGTAGGATGTCTCTTGTGGTACTTGTGGTCTGCTACAGGAATCCTCCACTGTATGCAATTTTGCTGGGGATCGCCATTAGCAACAGGCCACAAGTGCAGGATTTGCTCCCCTGTATATACAGTACAGACCAAAAGTTTGGACACATCTTCTCATTCAAAGAGTTTTCTTTATTTTCATGACTATGAAGGCATCAAAACTATGAATTAACACATGTGGAATTATATACATAACAAACAAGTGTGAAACAACTGAAAATATGTCATATTCTAGGTTCTTCAAAGTAGCCACCTTTTGCTTTAATTACTGCTTTGCACACTCTTGGCATTCTCTTGATGAGCTTCAAGAGGTAGTCACCTGAAATGGTCTTCCAACAGTCTTGAAGGAGTTCCCAGAGATGCTTAGCACTTGTTGGCCCTTTTGCCTTCACTCTGCAGTCCAGCTCACCCCAAACCATCTCGATTGGGTTCAGGTCCGGTGACTGTGGAGGCCAGGTCACCTGGCGCAGCACCCCATCACTCTCCTTCATGGTCAAATAGTCCTTACTTTCAAAGTTTTCCCAATTCTTCGGCTGACTGACTGACCTTCATTTCTTAAAGTAGCTGCTTTTTTCTTGCCATAATACAAATTCTAACAGTCTATTCAGTAGGACTATCAGCTGTGTATCCACCTGACTTCTCCTCAACGCAACTGATGGTCCCAACCCCATTTATAAGGCAAGAAATCTTACTTATTAAACCTGACAGGGCACACCTGTGAAGTGAAAACCATTTCAAGGGACTACCTCTTGAAGGTCATCAAGAGAATGCCAAGAGTGTGCAAAGAAGTAATCAAAGCAAAAGGTGGCTACTTTGAAGAACCTAGAATATGACATATTTTCAGTTGTTTCACACTTGTTTGTTATGTATATAATTCCACATGTGTATAATTCATGCCTTCAGTGTGAATCTACAATTTTCATAGTCATGAAAATAAAGAAAACTCTTTGAATGAAAAGGTGTGTCCAAACTTTTGGTCTGTACTGTATGTGCATAACTGCATATGGGTATGAGCATTTCCTTCCTGTTGAACACCACGCTATTTATGTTAGTCAACATTTCCAGGGCCAGCAATTTGGTAGCATTTAGTGCTATGGTCTGTGGGTGGGTAGGTGGCTGGGTATTTGTGCTTTCATTTAAAGGCCTGGGATATAGACATCTGTACACTGCGCTTGGACACAGAAGTGGATGTGCTAGCTGATGGTGCTTGTGAAGGTCCAGGTGCATGGCGGGAGGCATCCATGCCTGCGTCTTGGAGAGGGGATTGGCCAGTACATAACACAGGGGAAGAGGAGGCAGTGGTGTGACCTGCAGACACTAGTTGTGGACCAAGGCGTTTGGCCCACCTATTAGGCTGCATTGATACCATGTGCGGATCATGCTGATGGTGGTGAGGCTGCTAGTGTTCACGCCCCTGCTCATTTTGGTATGACACAGGTTGCAAATGACAATTCTTTCTCATCCACACTTTCCTCAAAAAAGCACCAGACTGCGGAGCACCTAACACTTGGCAAGGGAGATTGCCGCAAGGGGATCCTCCGGGGAAAAGTTGCGGGCCTGTTTGGTGTGGCCCGCCTTTTCCCTTTTGCCACCCCACTGCCTCTTCCAGCCTGTTGCGGTGCTGCGGATCCCTCCCCCTCTGTACTGCTGTCCTTGCTCGGCTTACCACCTTCTGAGGTTTGGTCAGTGACCTCATCGCCCAGCACTTCCTCTTCTACTTCCTCACTCTGGTCATCCTCCTGACTTGTTGACCTAACAACAACCTCAGTTATTTAAAACTATGTCTTATCCTCATCATGAACCGCTTGAGACTCTAATTGCGGTTGACTTATTGGAAACTATGTCTCATCATCATCATCCACCTTGTGAAAAACTAATTGCCGTTCCCCACCGTCATCTTCTTCTGACTGTGGATGCTCCAGAGTTTGGGAATCAGGGAACAAGATGTCCTCATCTCCCTTTTCAAGCGGGTTTGGCGAGAGGCCCAAATTAAGGAACGACGATGAAAACAGCTCCTCTGAATGTGTGGGATCACTTATTTGCCAAGACTCTCCATAATGAGTGGAAGGAGTATCAGGGTGAGGATTCTGTTGACCAGACTCTTGGTTACTGAGACTGAACTTTGTGGAAGACAGGGTGGTCCTTAACCGACTGGAAGCATTATCTGCTGCAATCCAACCGACCACCTGGTCACACTGGTCTGACTTCCAGAGTGGTGTCTTGTGCCGCCCTGCAAAACTGGGACAGTATACTACTACAGAGGGATCTGGATAGATTGGAGGCTTGGGCAGATAAGTGGCAGATGAGGTTTAACACTGACAAATGTAAAGTTTTGCACATGGGAAGGAATAATGCAAGTCACCCGTACATACTAAATGGTAAAACACTCGGTAACACTGACATTGAAAAGGATCTAGGAATTTTAATAAACAGCAAACTAAGCTGCAAAAACCAGTGTCAGGCAGCTGCTGCCAAGGCCAATAAGATAATGGGTTGCATCAAAAGGGGCATAGATGCCCGTGAAAAGAACATAGTCCTACCACTTTACAAATCGCTAGTCAGACCACACATGGAGTACTGTGTACAGTTCTGGGCTCCTGTGAACAAGGCAGACATGGCAGAGCTGGAGAGGGTCCAGAGGAGGGCAACTAAAGTAATAACTGGAATGGGGCAACTACAGTACCCTGAAAGATTATCAAAATTAGGGTTATTCACTTTAGAAAAAAGATGACTGAGGGGAGATCTAATTAATATGTATATATATATATATTAGGGGTCAGTACAGAGATCTATCCCATCATCTATTTATCCCCAGGACTGTGACTGTGACGAGGGGACATCCTCTGCGTCTGGAGGAAAGAAGGTTTGTACACAAACATAGAACATGATTCTTAAGAGCAGTGAGACTATGGAACTCTCTGCCTGAGGAGGTGGTGATGGTGAGTACAATAAAGGAATTCAAAAGGGGCCTGGATGTATTTCTGGAGTGTAATAATATTACAGGCTATAGCTACTAGAGAGGGGTCGTTGATCCAGGGAGTTAGTCTGATTGCCTGATTGGAGTCGAGAAGGAATTTTTTATTCCCCTAAAGTCGGGAAAATTGGCTTCTACCTCACAGTTTTTTTTTTTGCCTTCCTCTGGATCAACTTGTAGGATAACAGGCCGAATTGGATGGACAAATGTCTTTTTTCGGCCTTATGCACTATGTTACTAAGCTAGGTATCGTGGATGAGTGTGTTTCTTGTGCTCTGGTAGCAGGAACAGTTTCTACGCGACCAGGGCCACGGCCTCTGCATGCACCATCAGCAGCACGGCCACTTCCCCGTCCCTTACTGCTCGCATTGTGCATGTTAAATGGTATATATGCTTGCAAGTATGCCACACGTACAGTAGCGCAGGTTTTGTAAGTGTATGCGCAAATAAAGTACACAGAATGTCACAGATATTTTTAGGATGCGCACACGTTAAACAGGAGGTATAGTGCAAGAAACGTTGCTGTCACCTGCGTCTAATAAAAAATTACACTGAATTAATGTCACTGATATTTTGGATACGCAAACATTATACAGGAGATGTAGCGCAGGTAATGTAACTGTCCGCAGTGGTCACCGTCTTTGGAGAAAGTACACTGAATGCCACAGATATTTTTAGGCACACAGGAGATGTAGCACAGATAATGTCGCTGTCACCAGCGCCGAACAAAATTACACTGAATGTCACTGATATTTCGGATGCACTAACATTATACTGGAGATGTAGCGCAGGTAATGTCGCTGCCACCAGCAGCGAAAAAATTAGACTACAGTGGGATGCGAAAGTTTGGGCAACCATGTTAATCGTCATGATTTTCCTGTATAAATCGTTGGTCGTCACGATAAAAAATGTCAGTTAAATATATCATATAGGAGACACACACAGTGATATTTGAGAAGTGAAATGAAGTTTATTGGATTTACAGAAAGTGTGCTATAATTGTTTAAACAAAATTAGGCAGGTGCATAAATTTGGGCACCACAAAAAAGAAATGAAATCAATATTTAGTAGATCCTCCTTTTGCAGAAATTACAGCCTCTAAACGCTTCCTGTAGGTTCCAATGAGAGTCTGGATTCTGGTTGAAGGTATTTTGGACCATTCCTCTTTACAAAACATCTTTAGTTCATTCAGGTTTGATGGCTTCCGAGCATGGACAGCTCTCTTTAAGTCACACCACAGATTTTCAATTATATTCAGGTCTGGGGACTGAGATGGCCATTCCAGAATGTTGTACTTGTTCCTCTGCATAAATGCCTTAGTGGATTTTGAGCAGTGTTTAGGGTCGTTGTCTTGTGCAGCCCTTAGGCTGGTTCTCACAGGCAGGCTGTCAGCAAAGAAGCTGACAGCCAATGCATTACAATACAGGTTGTATTGCAATGCATTGCAGAGGGGATCAGACCCCAGAAGTTGAAGTCCCAGAGTGGGGCAAAAATAAAAATTGCGCCTGCGCCGATGATGTCTTTTATTTCGGTGATGTCATCGGCGCAGGCGCACTGAGGAAGTTCTGAGCAGGCGAGCCTCGTCATCTCAGAGCGCCTGCGCCAAATGAACACAGGCGCACAATTTTTGAAATGCTGACAGGGCCGGCCGGAGGAGGAGTTCGCGGCTGGCCCTGTCAATCAACACGACGAGGGGGCGGTTTTTTGCGGCGGCTACCAGTAGACGCCCTACTTGCTGGTAGAGACCTAATTTACATATTATAAAAGTTCATTTTTATAAGAAACTGCTGAAGCAAAGTAAGTAAGACCATTATATTTTCATATATCGCAGTATAAGTAATTTAACTAGCCCAAAAAAAAATATGACTTTAGTGGGCTGACAGAAGCCCTTTAAGATGAAAAATGGCAGGGACCTGAAGGGGTTAACTGTCCAACCTTGTTTATTTATTGGACTACCAAATTTTTGTGATTTTGTGATTTTTGTTTTTTCATTTCTTATTCCTATTTTGGGAAATACTGCAACACTTTTTAAAAAGTAATTTTTTAAACTAGAGCTTCTTATTTTTTAAATATTTAAACTGACATCAAAATAAATTATTAAAATTAGTTTATTCATTTATTGTTGTAATTTTAATATATAATATGTATAGTTTTGTGTAGTGATGAGCGAAGTTATGAAAAAATTTGATTCGGCTGCTTAGCCAAATTTCACAAACAAATTTGATTTGTGACAAATTACTTTGTCACAAAGAATATTTCTTTGTATGTAGCAGGCACAATGATGGGGAGCGGCGATTGTGCCCCTCCGTCATTGAACCCCTCAGATGCCACATTCATTGCTGATCATAGCATCTGGTGCTACAATTGTGGGCTTTCTGGGGTTAATCTAGTTAAAAAAAAGAATACATACTCACCCTATTCATTTGCTCGCAGAGAGGCCGTCGCTGCCATCCTGATTGTAGATACCACACAAAATCTTGCACGGTGATATGATGATGTCATCATGCTGGCCCATCAGTATGCTGGTGTGGTGACGTCACACGTCATCTCGTGTGAGATTTTGAGCGGTATCTTCAATCAAGATGGCCACGACGGACTTCTCTGCTGCCATGTCCAGGACACGATTTGAGACCATCCTGCGTTTCCTGCACTTTAGTAACAACAGCACCTCTCGTCCCAGAGGCCACCCAGCTTTTGACCATCTCCACAAAATTCGGCCCCTCATAGACCACTTTAAAACCAAATTTGCAGATTTGTATACCCCTGAGCAAAACATCTGCATAGACGAGTCTCTGATACATTTTACCGGGCGCCTTGGCTTCAAACAATACATCCCAAACGACCCCGGTATGGGGTCAAATTGTATAAGCTCTGTGAAAGGTCCACAGGCTATACGCACAAATTTCGAGTCTATGAGGGTAAAGATCAGACCCTGGAGCCGGTCGGTTGCCCTGACTACCTGGGGAGCAGTGGGAAGACAGTCTGGGACTTGGTGTCACCCTTATTTGGCAAGGGGTGCCATCTTTATGTGGACAATTTCTACACAAGTGTGCCCCTCTTCAGGCATTTGTTTCTAGAACAGATTGGCTGCTGTGGCACCGCGCGACCTAGTCGCCGGGGCTTCCCCCAACAGCTCGTTTCCACCCGTCTTGCAAGGGGGGAGAGGGCTGCCTTGTGTAACGAAGAACTGCTCGCGGTGAAATGGAGAGACAAGCGTGACGTTTACATACTCTTCTCCATTCACGCAGACACAACAATCAAAATTGAACGAGCAACTGGAGTCATTAAAAAGCCCCTCTGTGTCCACAACTATAATTCACTCATGGGAGGGGTGGACTTCAATGACCAGATGTTGGCTCCTTATTTACTTTCCCGCAGGACCATGAGCTGAGGGGCGGTGTTCATATGCTTTGGCAAACACTTTGTATATAATTTTTTTTAATAAATTCCAGCAATGATTTATTCATCCACATCGATTGATGTGAATGGAGAAATAGGGATTGCCAAGGCACACGGGCTGAGTGGGTTTGGATGTTGGGCGGAGCTCCTATGTCCTGGCAGATGCCTTTCCCCTCCTTTTTATTTTTTTGGCAGAGACTTTTTCATCCACATTGATAGATGCGAATGAAGAAATCTGTGCCATTCATTTTTATTTCAGCCCAGAGGCTGAACGAAAAAAAAAATATCTCATTACCCATATGCTCAATATAAGGAGAATAGCAGAAACTCCTAATGCTGGCCATACATATAATGATTGCGGAGACCCTCAAATGCCAGGGCAGTACAAACACCCCACAAATGACACCCCAAGGTATTTCGTGAGGGGCATGGTGAGTTCATGTAAAATTTTATTTTTTGTCACAAGTTAGTGGAATATGAGACTTTGTAAGAAAAAAAAATAATAATAATCATTTTCCGCTAACTTGTGCCAAAAAAATAATAATTCTAGGAACTTGCCATGCCACTCATGGAATACCTTGGGGTGTCTTCTTTCCAAAATGGGGTCACTTGTGGGGTATTTATACTGCCCTGGCATTTTAGGGGACCTAAAGCGTGAGAAGCAATTTGGAATCCAAATGCGTAAAAAATGCCTTGTGAAATCCTAAAGATGCTCTTTAGAATTTGGGCTCCTTTGCGCACCTAGGCTGCAAAAAAGTGTCACACATGTGGTATCGCCGTACTCAGGAGAAGTTGGGCAATGTGTTTTGGGGTGTCTTTTTACATATACCCATGCTGGGTGAGAGAAATATCTATCTAAAATGACAACTTTGTATAAAAAAATGGGAAAAGTTGACTTTTACAGAGATATTTCTCTCACCCAGCATGGGTATATGTAAAAATACACCGCAAAACACATTTCCCTATTTCTTCTGAGTACAGCGATACCACATGTGTGACACTTTTTGCAGCCTAGGTGCGCAAATGAGCCCAAATTCTAAAGAGCACCTTTAGGATTTCACAAGGCATTTTTTACGCATTTGGATTCCAAACTACTTCTCACGCTTTAGGTCCCCTAAAATGCCAGGGCAGTATAAATACCCCACAAGTGACCCCATTTTGGAAAGAAGACACCCCAAGGTATTTCGTGAGGGGCATGGCGAGTTCATGTAAAATTTTATTTTTTGTCACAAGTTAGTGGAATATGAGACTTTGTAGGAAAAAAAAAATAAAGAAAAAAATAAATCATTTTCCGCTAACTTGTGCCAAAAAAAAAAATTCGAGGAACTCGCCATGCCCCTCACGGAATACCTTGGAGTGTCTTCTTTCCAAAATGTGGTCACTTGTGGGGTATTTATACTGCCCTGGCATTTTAGGGGACCATGCGTAAAAAATGCCCTGTAAAATCCAAAAGGTGCTCTTTAGAATTTGGGCCCCTTTGCGCACCTAGGCTGCAAAAAAGTGTCACACATGTGGTATCGCCGTACTCAAGAGAAGTTGGGCAATGTGTTTTGGGGTGTATTTTAACATATACCCATGCTGGGTGAGAGAAATATCTCTCTAAAATGACAACTTTGTATAAAAAAATTGGAAAAATTTACTTTTACAGAGATATTTCTCTCACCCAGCATGGGTATATGTAAAAATACACCCCAAAACACATTGCCCTACTTCTTCTGAGTACGGCGATACCACATGTGTGACACTTTTTTTCAGCCTAGGTGCGCAAAGGGGCCCAAATTCCAAAGAGTATCTTTACAATTTCACAGGGCATTTCTTACGCATTTGGATTCCAGACTTCTTCTCACGCTTTCGGGCCCCTAAAATGCCAGGGCAGTATAAATACCCCACAAGTGACCCCATTTTGGAAAGTAGACACCCCAAGGTATTCCGTGAGGGGTATAGTGAGTTCATGTAAAATTTTATTTTTTGTCACAAGTTAGTGGAATATGAGACTTTGTAAGAAAAAATAAATAAATAAATAAATCATTTTCCGCTAACTTGTGACAAAAAATAAAAACTTCCATGAACTCACTATGCCCATCAGCGAATACCTTAGGGTGTCTACTTTCCGAAATGTAGTCATTTGTGGGGTGTTTCTACTGTCTGGGCATTGTAGAACCTCAGGAAACATGACAGGTGCTCAGAAAGTCAGTGCTGCTTCAAAATGCGGAAATTCACATTTTTGTACCATAGTTTGTAAACGCTATAACTTTTGCGCAAACCAATAAATATACACTTATTGCATTTTTTTTATCAAAGACATGTAGAACAATAAATTTAGAGAAAAATTTATATAGAAATGTAGTTTTATTTGAAAAATTTTACAACTGAAAGTGAAAAATGTCATTTTTTTTTTTAAATGTCTGCCAATTTCAATTAATACCAAAAAAAGTAAAAATGTCAGCAGCAATGAAATACCACCAAATGAAAGCTCTATTAGTGAGAAGAAAAGGAGGTAAAATTTATTTGGGTGGTAAGTTGTATGACCGCGCAATAAACCGTGAAAGTAGTGTAGTGCAGAATTGTAAAAAGTGGTCTGGTCATTAAGGGGGTTTAAGCTAGGGGAGCTGAGGTGGTTAAATAAAAAAGTTATCTTATTTTTCGCCCTATAAGATGCAAAAGTGGGGGGAAAATGTCACTGCATCTTATGGGGTGAATACTAATGAGTGCTTCCATTATGGAAGCCTTCATTAGTACCGGATGACCGGGAAGCAGTGACTGCAGCATTGCCCGGGCTTTGTACACACCACTTCCTCGTCCTCTGCTGTCGGCTGTGCTGTGACTGTGCACAGAGTGAGAACGATCTGTGACCTCACGTTGTGTGCATCGGGTCACAGCACAGCACACAGCAGGAAGAAGAGAGAGAGCTGGATCCTGGGAGCCCATGGCGTCCAGAGCAGAAGAAGTAAGATGACTTATTTTTATTATATTTGCTCTGAGTCTTGGGGTCTGATCTGAAGCATGGGAATATGATCTGAGGCATGGGGTCTCATCTGAGGCATAGGGTCTCATCTGAGGCATGGAGGTCGGATTTGAGGTATGGGAGTCTCATCTGAGGTATGGGGGTCAGTCCTGAGGTATGGGGGTCTCATCTAAAGTATCGAGGTATCATCTGATGTCTGAAATGGGGGGCATTTATATTGGGGCACTTATCTGAGGTCTGATTGGGGGTTATTCACATTGGGGTCTCAGCTGAGGTATAATTTTTAGGTCTGATCTGAGGTCTGATTGAGGGTATTATTAACATTGGGGGTCTGATTGGGGCTCTGATCTGAAGTCTTATTAACATTGGGTGTCTGATAGGTAGTCTGATCTGAGGTCTAATGAAAATATTTTTTTTTCTTATTGTCCTCCTCTAATATCTAAAGGTGTCTTATATGGCAAAAAATATGGTACATTTTCAGTAGGGTTTACCAATTAAAATTTGGGTGTTGGCTTACAATGAAGTTGCTAAGATGTTGTGGTATTCTTATGCATTATATATTTATGTAATCATTGCGAAGAAAGTGGAAAAACAACAATAGTACTATGATATGGATGAGTGGCAGCAAAGAAACCTTATATATAAAAAAGGAGAAGCATACAAAATGTTTTCATACAATGGTCAATTTAAATTGTATTTTATTCAATACACACTATTGGTGTAGTTTATTAAGACCGCCATTTTAGACGCCAGCCTCTACATAAGGTAGGCGGATTTAGATCATTTTCTACGAAAAAAACAGGCATAAAAAATGACAAATGAGGCAGGCCGTCACTTTCCCCTCCCACACCACGTCCCCTTTTTTTAGAACTGACATACATGGCGTGAATGGTGAAGAAATCGGATATTTGGCCGCAAATCCCATTTGTGACTAAATCTGCGACAGATATACGTCAAAATTGATGTATGTCTATTTATAAATGACCCCCTATGTATTAATTTTCTTTTTTGCAAATAATTCAGTCTTTATATTGTACTGAGACCTGTGTTACACTGCATGTTTACTGCTATACAAAGTGCTTATTCACAACACAATGTTGAGTGCTGGAATTTTATATACTTCTCTAATAAAAAAAAGTAAAATAAGAAGAATTAAAACTGCCACCTTGAAAATTCACTGCTACCATTTGCAAGGTTCTTATCTAAAAGGTTCTGTTTACATTATTTTCATGAGTTCTGTAAATAAAACATGTCAGCTGACAAATGTGCTTTTGGTGTTAACCCTTAGAGGACCCTACAATTTTCAATGTTTGCGTTTTTTTTACTCCCTTCCTTCCCAAAGCCATAACTTTTTTTTTTTTTTCTGTTCACTTAGCCGTATGAGAGCTTGTTTTTTTTTGGCAGGACAAGTTGTACTTTCTAATGGCACCATTTAATAATGCATATGATGTAGTTGGGAGCTGGAAAAAAATTCAAAATGGGAAACAAAAACACAATTCTACTAGTTTTATAGTCGGTTTTACGGTCTTCTGTATGCGGTAAAATTGACCTGTTAACTTTTGAATGCACTTTCTAATGGCACCATATACAGGTGCATAAAATGTGGTGGGAAGCAGAAAAAAAAATCGGAATGGGTTGGAATTATAAAAAAACTGCATTCCGCCAAAGTTTTATATATTTTTTTAAACACCATTTTCTAAAATCAGTCTCATCAGCTGTAATGATCACTCCATAAGAACTCTATGCCAGTACTGAACAAACTGATCATCCAACAGTGTGGTAGGGAACTTCTTAATTCTTAACCCGGATGGTATAATTTTCTTATTTAAATAAGATTTAAGGCATAGCCCCACCAAAACATTAGCTGTTAAAATAAATGGTCCTCCAAATCACACATCAGACATTGCATCTCTATATCTTGATCCAATTTATCATTCTGCATCTCAGAGAACATTTCAGCAGCTTTAAAAAGTCTTTCTGGTATGTCTAAGTTAAAAATCTTTTGCTGTGTACCACCATAGCCAACAATAGCCAAAGGTTTAATACCAGGACTAACACAAGATTTAGACATTGTGGCCACATATCATGACCATCATTCACCCGATATGTTAGACCACGGACCGATGGTTCAGGTGCATAGCATAATTAGACTCTGAAGATGGATTTCTTTATTTTATGACGTAATTGGATCTGCCTATTTTTCCTTTTAAAAGTTTGTTTGCTATGTTATGCCATGATGAAGGATGGCATGCATTCATCCAAAACACGTAGTTTGTGAATAGGCACTTTATGGCTTTTTTTTTTAAGAGTCACCAATGAGCTAGAGAAGTTTTTATTACGATGTTGTGCTGGATTCATCTTGCATAATACACTATTGCAGTCTATGCGATTGTTGCTGGCATTCTGTCAAGCCATAGTCAGGGCTTTAATGGGTTGTTCTCACCTGGGAGTTTTATGGCAGGCCCCTAGCATGGCTGGTCCTGTGGAAGGAATCCTTCTTACCCGATCTATGCTTATGAGTTCTGGCTCATTCCCTTCACTAATGCCTCGGCTCTCTGCTCTCGCCGTCTCAACATCAGGTTTGACACCGACTACTACCATGACGTGTCTCCCATACATCATGTGACCCAGTGACATGACAAATGGGGGACACGACACTGCTTCAACCAGTCGTTGTCTGCAGTGGCCATGTGACCCACATCAAAGGGAAGATAACGTTTTTTCTGAGACAAATATCTTGGCATCTTCTTTATATTTGCTCTGCATTAATTGAACTGAATGTGCCCCTCTATTATTACCAGTGATGGATGAACATTGGCCAGGATGCTTGGCAAACGCGATCAAATGTTCGCGAACCGCATTCACTTTAATGGCAGACGAACCTGAAAAACCTTCAGCTCATATTTGCAGACACCAAATACTTAGTAGAAGTGCACAAATAGTCCCACAACATGGACAGTGAAATACTAGAGGGGGATCAATGACAAAAATTCCAACAAAAAATATGTATCTTAATTAGGGGACATTTTTATGCATCTTAAAGGGAAATTCTCTGAAATGTGTCCTGTTTGAGCTTAGAAAACTTTTATTTTAGGCCACGGGAGTACGGGCTTTAAAAATTAAGCATTCACCTGACATAAAAGAAATTATGATTATGTGGCTCGAGGTACATTATGCAGTCAATGGATAAACATTTTACTGTAGGCCATTGGACTTCAGGCCCAAAACATTAGGCATTCACCGGGTAGAAAAGATCAAGTGATTATGTGGCCGGAGGTATATTACACGGTTAATGGATATCAATTTTACTGCAGGCCAGTAGTGATGTCCCGAACTATTCGCCGGCGAACAGTTCACGGCGAACATAGCTTGATCGCGTTCACCGCGGCGGGCGAACATATGCGATGTTCGGTCCGCCCCCTATACATCATCATTGAGCAAACTTTGACCCTGTACCTCACAGTCAGCAGACACATTCCAGCCAATCAGCAGCAGACCCTCCCTCCCAGAACCTCCCACCTCCTGGACAGCATCCATTTTAGATTCATTCGGAAGCTGCATTCTTAGTGAGAGGAGGGACAGTGCTGCTGCTGTTGATTCAATAGGGAAAGCGTTAGCTAGGGCAGTGTTCTGTGTCCACAAACTCATCTGCTGTAAGGACAGCGTCCTGACAGCACCCCAAAAAGCCCTTTTCAGGGCTGGTACATCAGTCTGCTTTTTTTTATTTTTATATATATATATATTGCCTGCCCGTGTGTGAGAGGCTGCAGGCCCACAGACTGTACTGTGTGCACACCGCTCATATAGGGTGTCACAGTACCTTGCAGATAAAAAAAAGTAATTTTTATTTTTATCTTTTTATATAATTGCAGTTGCCAGACAGTGAGAGGCGGCAGGCTCCCAGACTGTACTGTGTGCACACCATTCATACAGGGTGTCACAATGCCTTGCAGATAAAACTAAAGTCAAATTATTTTTTCTCTGTAATAAATATAATCGCAGTTGCAGAAAATACCACTCATATCGTGTGTGACAGTAAATTGCACGGGGCAGTGACCGTGGATTCAAACAAAGGGGAGGGAGCCAGCGTTTTTTTTAACCATCTCCCCGTTCGAAAAATCAATTCAATAAATGGGCCCCAGATTGGGGGCGTAACAGGGATTAAACTGATGAGAAGAGAACTACAGAAAATAACACACATATTGGGTGTGAGAGTAAATTGCACAGCACAGACGCAGTGACCGTGGATTCAAACAAAGGGGAGGGAGCCAGCGTTTTTTTAACCATCTCTTCGTTCGAAAAATCAATTCAATTCACCTTTCGGGGACCCTTGGTGTTGTACGTGGCTGGGTGGAGGAAGAAACCTTCAATGACATCAACGGGACATGGCTAGCTTGGTATCCAACCTTGTGCAAATAGGGAGTTTGCGGTTGGGCAAATGGACTGTTTGCGGTTGTTTGCGGTACATTAAAAGGGGAGTTTGGTCTGTCAATGTCTGTGAAGCGGGCGTAACCCTTACACTACCTGATCGATACAACATCATACCTGATCGTATACACACTGGATGTTTTAAACCACGTTGTTCAAAGAAAATTAGCATTGTTAGGTGATTTATGACCTTTATGGATTAAAACCCAACTCTGTGTCAGCTATGTAATTTTTCATGGGAGTTTTGCCATGGACCCCCCTCTGGCATGCCACAGTCCAGGTGTTAGTCCCCTTGAAACAACTTTTCCATCACTACTGTGGCTAGAAAGAGTCCCTGTGGGTTTTAAAATTCGCCTGCCTATTGAAGTCTATGGCGGTTTGCCCGGTTTGCCCGTTCGCGAACATTTGAGGAAATTCGCGTTCGCCGTTCGCAAACTGAAAATTTTATGTTTGCGACATCTCAAATTTTATGTTCGGCCAGTACCAATACAGGTCAAATACATATGTTTAAAAGAACTAAAAATATTAAATAGGATTAAAAACATGGCCAACGAAATCCCCACTCTTGAAAAAAAAACGAATGCTAATAGTTGAAATTCTATATCACGTGGTCATCACTGGTGTTGAATTCCTACGAGGCTGCAAAAATTATTAATTCACCGTACAGAAAAGAACAAGTAAGTATGTGGCTGGAGGTAGATTACACGGTCATTGGATATCAATTTTACAGCAGGCCAGTGGACTACAGGCTGCAAAAATTATGCATTCAGAGGACAGAAAATAACAAGTAAGTATGAGGCTGGAGGTAGATTACACGTCATTGGATATCAATTTTACAGCAGGCCAGTGGACTATAGGCCCCAAAAATTATGCATTCAGCAGAAAGAAAAGATCAATTGAATATGAGGCTGGAGGTATATTAGACGGTCAATGGATATCAATTTTACTGAAGGCCAGTACAAATACAGGTCAAATACATATGTTTAAAAGAACAAAAAATATAAAATTGGATTAAAAACATGGCTAACAAAATACCCCCTCTTGAAATAAAAACCCTAATGATAATAGTTGAAACATGTGGTCATCACAGGTGTTGAATTCCTCTGAGGCCCAAAACATTAGGCATTCAACAGACAGAAAATGCCTTTTATGCCTCATTATTTATATAAGACAGGGACCATTCTTTGTTCTTGGTGTTGTAGGATATGTGTGGGCTGGAATGAAGAGTTCAATTAAACGTGGTCATCACAGGTGTTGAATCCTTTGAGATCCATGCCCCATTCATTTTTATAAATTTGAGGTAGACCACACTGTCGTGAGCTAGGCGAGTGCGCTTATCAGTCACGATCCCCCCTGCTGCGCTGAACATCCTTTCGGACAGGACACTGGATGAAAGGCAAGTCAAGAGTTCCATGGCAAATTGTGCCAGCTCTGGCCACAGGTCAAGCCTGCACACCCAGTAGTCCAGGGATTCCTCGCTTCTCAGAGCGTCCACTTCGGCCTTTAACCTGAAGTAGTCGGACACCTTTTGGTCTAGGCATTTCCTGAGCCTGGATCTGGAGGGCGACTGTCGATGGGATGGCTGCAATAATGATCTGATATCCAAAGTGACCAACACATCTTCAAACTGCCCTCTTGTTGCATGAGCTGTTGGATTGGTACCCAAAACAGTTTCTCTGTGAGTGGAAATTTCTCTGCCAGCACTCACAAAAGCAGAATGCAGCATTTCTCGAAGCAAGGCCTGGAAGTGCTGTATTCTGACAGCCCTCTGTGATGTTGGTAAAATGTCCGCCATTTTGTGTTTGTACCAGGGGTATAAGTACGTTGCCACCCAGTACTGGTCCTTGCCCTTTATACTTTTTATACGGGGGTCCCTCTTCAAACACTGAAGCATGAAAGCCCCCATTTGCACTGAACTGGAAGCAGTGCAGTGGCCTGGCTCCTGCTCATCGTCCAGGATAATCTCGTCCTCGGTCTCCTCCCCCAGCCACGGACAAAACCAGGGATGCCAGAAAAGTTTAAATCATGCTCTTCTTGCTCCTCCTCCTCCTCCGCCCTGTCACCACTCCTCATCAGATTCCTTATGACTTGTCTCAGTTGGAGTAGCCCCCCCGGGAATTCATTCAGCATTAGGACTTCCTCATCTTCCTGCTCCTGCTCCTCGATGGCTTGATCAATGACACGACGCAATGCATGCTCCAGAAAGAAGGCGTAAGGTACAATGTAACTGATGGTGCCCTGGCTGCGACTGACCAGTTTGGTGATCTCATCAAATGTCCGCAAAAGTCTGAATGCGTTGCTCATGAGTAGCCACTGGCGCGGTGAGAAAAAAACAAGCTCTCCAGAACCTGTCCAGCTGCAGAGTTCGTACAGGTAGTCGTTAACTGCACGTTTCTGCTGGAGTAGCCTATCAAGCATATACAAGGTGGAGTTCCAGCATGTTGGGCAGTCACAAATCAGACGTCTGAAAGGCAGGTGGTGTCGCCGCTGAACGTCAGCAAGGCGAGCCATGGCCGTGTAAGATCTTCTCAAATGGCTAGAGATTTTCCTGGCCTGCCGCAAGACGTCCTGGACCTGGGGTATTTTGCAACGAATCGCTGCACGACTAAGTTCAGGACATGTGTCATGTTGCCCTGTTTCAGTGCACTCAGCCAGGGCCGGTACAAGGCAGGGGCCGAAGGAGCGGGTGCCCTGGGCGCTACCATTTGCGGACAGGAGGGGGGCGCAAGTGAAGTGCCCGCCACGGCCCCCCCTACATCATGCTGTGCCCCCCCATGTGCCCCCCCAACTAAAATGACCCCCCCCCCCCCCAAGTGAGCAGCCGCCGCCGGGCACAGGGAGATGAGCGCTTCCATTGCGCTCATCTCCATTGTAAACTGTCTGTGCCAGCGGAGGTGCAGGGGAGGGAGAGGCGTGTCCCTTCCCTTTCCTCTGATAGGCTGCAGGCAGGCACCGAAGTGGAGGAGAGGCCCCGCCCGCTAATTACTCCTGTTTACCTTTCTAAAGCTAAAGGACCTTTGATGATGTCATCACAGGTCCTGTAAGGGAACTGCACAGTGTAAAGTGTAGTTCCCAGGTTAGAACAGTGCATCTGCCAGGACCTGTGATGACATCATCTTCAACATCACAGGTCCTGCAGAATCTAGCAAAGGAACTGCACCAAAAATGGTGTAGTTCCTAGGTTTCAAAGGTACATCTGCCAGGACCTGTGATGACATCATCACAGGTCCTTCAACCCCTAACAGCAAGTATTAAAAGTTCACAAGCAGCTCTGTATTGATCCATACAGACTGGAATGGAGAGGTAAGAGGAGGTCCTCCACTTTTCATCATTTACCCCCCCCCCCCCTCCATGCCCTGTTTTTACTCATTGCTCACTCATGTATACTACTTCAGACAGTTACCACTACCTCATGTACCTCACAGTGACTATAATGCATAACTGACCACATATTTCTATAAACACTGCATCTACAGTATTATACCTTCTATGTGTCACATCAATACACTGCTCTGTATATATATATATATATATATATATATATATACACACACACATACATGCACACACACTGCATATATTACACAGTATTATACATGCAATATGTACAGATATATAGTATATACCGCAGTGCACTGATATGTGAGGTATGAGGTATAATAGATGCTGTGTGTACAGATATCAGTACACTTCTGTATATACTATATATGTGAGGTACGAGGTATAATAGATGCAGTGTGTACAGATATATAGTATATACAGCAGTGTACTGATATGTGAGGTACGAGGTGTCAATACACTGCTGTATTTACTATATACCTGTACACACTGCATCTATTATACCTCATACCTCACATATTACACTACTGTATATACTGTATACACTGCATATATTATACCCCGTACCTCACATATCAGTACACTGCTGTATATACTATATACCTGTACACACTGCATCTATTATACCCTGTACCTCACATATCAGAACACTAGGGAATATACTATATACCTGTACACACTGCATCTATTATACCGCGTACCTCACATAACTGTACACTGCTGTATATAATATACATCTGCATCTATTATACCTCTTTTGTGTGCCAGGGCTGTTTTGTAATTCCATTCCGGCCCTGATGGCATAAATTATAAAACGCAGCAGCAAGAATAGTTCATGGAACAAAGGGAGGGGCTATAAAAGGGGAATGGGGGCCCAATTTAGATTCCTGCTATGGGGCCCAGTGATTTTTATGTACGCCCCTGGCTGCAGGCACTAGGCCGGCAGCCTATCAGAGGCCGGCGCAATGACGTCATCGTGCCGCCTGAGCCTTACATTACAGCGTGGGACACAGGAAGAGGCTGCATCGCATCGCTGACACTTAGGTAAGTATAAGTGTTTTTTTTTTGTTTTTTTTTTACAATAGTGTTACTGGCACATTGGGGGGGCTTATTACAAAACTGGCACATGATGATGGGGGGGACTTTATACTGGCACATGATGATGGGGGGGAACTTTATAGTGTCTGTGACTTTCAAAGTCCCACAGTCCTTTGTTCTATTGCTTTAAGTATATTCTTGTTTTGAAACAACATTGATTCTTTCTTAAAAACGGGGGGGGGGGGGGGGGGCGCAGTTTGCCATCTTCGCCCTGGGCACCAAATGGCCCTGTCCCAGCCCTGCACTCAGCAGATTGGCACCGTTGTCGCACACCACTTTACCAACTGTCAAAATAAGTGGGGTTAGCCGCAAAGCTGAAAGGAGTGCAGAACTGGTGTGGCTCATGGCTTTCAGGCACAACAGCCGCAGATCATTATGACAACGTCTCACCTGGAACGTTGAATAGGTTCTGGGGAGCTTGGGGGGCACAGCAGAAGAGGTGGTAGCAGTGGAAAAGGAGGAGTCAGCCGAGGAGGAGACAGAGGATGGAGTAGGAGGAGGAGAAGAAGAGGCAGGCCTGCATGCAATCTGTGGCGGTCACAACAAATACACACAGATGCCACGGGTTGCATGCTTGATGGCCATCAGAAGGTTCACCCAGTGGGCAGTAAAAGCTATGTACCTTCCCTGCCTGTGTTTTATAGACCATGTGTCTGTGGTCAGATGTATTTTGGCACCAAAACTGTGTGACAGAGATACATTCACTTTCCGCTGAACGTGGCCATATAGCTTCGGGATGCCCTTCTGGGAGAAATATTTGCTTCCATGGACCTTCCATTGCGGTGTGCCAATGACCACAACTTTTCTAAAGGCCTCCGAGTCCACCGGTTTATTTGGCAGTAGTTGGCAGGCTAGCAGTTCCGACAAGCCGGCAGTCAGCCATTGGGCAAGAGGGTTATCCGGCGTCATCATCTTTTTATGCTCGAACATTTGGGCCACGGAAGCCTGCCTTTTGCCAGATGAACATGATGACGGCACAAAGGAAGGTGGAGTGGAATACAAATGGGAGGAGAGAGGAAAAAGAGAAGAGGCAGGATGTGGAGCGCAGGGAGTGTGGCTTTGTGAGTTCTGATGGTGTTGCTCCCACTGGGCTCGGTGAAGGGAGGCCATGTGCCTTCTTAAGGTGGTCGTCCCTAGGTGAGTGTTGGGCTTACCGCGACTTATGCGTTGACAGCACAGGCTGCAAATGGCAACACTATTGTCAGCAGCAGACACGTTACAAAAAGCCCACAGTGAGGAGCTATGTGCCAGCATCCTGGGAGCGCCAGATGTTACCGTGCATGTTGGATGGGTTATTCCAGATACATTGGCAGTCTGCTTTTTGACTCCTGTGCAGTTCTGCCTGCTTCTCCTGCTTCTCCTCCCTATCTGCTGCTCCGTCTCTCACTCTGAACTCCCCTCCTCTTCCTCTCTTATGGACACCCACGTGACGTCCATCGACACGTCATCATCATCACTTTCACCACCACTAGATCACCATCATTAGAGATCTCTGAGTAGGCCGCAACAGCAGGGACATAATTAGAGATCTCGGAGTAGGCCGCAACAGCGGGGACAACCCTCCTTGGGCTGATCTGGGTACTGTTGTCAGACTGCTGGGTGGCGACCATTGATACCTACTCTTCCTGATCCGATGCTAAGATTGGCTGCACATCAGTAATGTCTTGGAATGGATGGGAAAATAATTCCTCTGACTCGAGCTTTGGGGATATGGTGGTGGTGGTAGTGTATTTAGGGGTGCACACAGCAGAGAGTGAAGAGGGTGCAGATAGAGAGGATGAGGAGGGGGCAGAAGCGGAAGGCTGAGTGAGCCACTCAACCAACTCTGGTGTGTCCTTTGACGTAATCGCACGCACCTTCTGCAACTTCCCACTTAGGCTCCAGCATGGTGCACCTGTCCGACCTCTATCAAACCTGCTGAACGGCCTGCCTCTTTCTCTACCTGTCATTTTCTAAATGACCTTGTGACAAAAGTACCTATAGAAGAGCAGTATTTGTGGAAGAAGGTATATCTCACACCTGCCTCAATCAGTTTTTTAGGGGGGCAAATGGTATATCACACTAGTTGAAATTATTTGTTTCTATAGCGTTTGTCACTCTGTGTAGCTGCGGTCATGCAGCAGAACCGCAAACAAATGCTATACTACCCAAATGCACTATAAAGAAAGTACATTATTGGTATATCACACCCTTTCCTTAATCCCTTTTTTTGGGGGGGCAACTGGTATATCACTTATTATACAAAAGGTCATCCAGACCAAAATATCCCTGACCAACTATGATCAGATGGTAGAGAGATTACTGAGGGATAGGCAAACCTATGAAATCCTGTCAGATAACCCTACAAATGTTTATCTTGAGGAATTGCACGGTATCCTGAAAAATGCAAAGGATCAGTATTTGATATCTAAGGATGAATATGAATTTTTGTATAACAAGAACCCTACAATTGCGACATTTTATGCACTTCCGAAAGTGCATAAAAATAAAAGCCTAATACCTGGTCGACCAATTGTTTCCGGAAATGATTCCTTGACTCAGTCTGCTAGTGAATATGTGGATAATATATTAAGACCCTTCATAACATCGTTACCGTCATACATTAAGGATACTAGTGACGTATTGAGTAAAATTAATGGTATCATACTGTCGACATCCACATATCTAGCGAGTCTGGATGTGGAAGCTTTATATAGCAACATTGATCATGCATTGGGCGTAAAAGCGACAGAATTTTTTCTTGACACTAAGAGCACGTCTTTTCAAAAACACAATGGATTTGTTTTGGAATTACTTAGATTTATTCTTACACACAATTATTTTTTATGCAACGGTGCCTTCTATCATCAGATAGAAGTCACCGATATGGGCACGCCCTGTGCACCGACTTTTGCAAATCTTTTTCTTGGGTGCTGGGAAGACCAAATAGTTTTTTCGGATAAGTTGTCACAATTTACTAGTCAAATTTTATTTTGGGGCAGATTTATCGACGATGTGCTATTGTTTTGGGAGGGAGAATATAGCCTTTTCCTTGAGTTTGTCAGTGAACTAAATAAAAATGACATTGGGATGCATTTCACCCATGAGATTCATCCCAATGAGATTTTTTTTCTGGATTTGAAAATATGTAAGGACATGGACGGACGCATTCTGACAGATATTTATTGAAAGCCGACCTCAACGAACAGTTTCTTGGAGTGGTCTAGCTGGCATCCGACCTAGTTAAAAAATGGTATACCTGTTGGTCAGTACTTGAGGGCCAGAAGAAACTGTGCCACCGAGGAGGCTTTCAAAAAAGAGGCGGACGAGTTATATAAGCGTTTTAGAACTAGGGGATACCCACGTAAAAGTGAAGAGATAAGAATGAATCGAGAGAAGACTTTTTGCTGCACAAGAATCAGATCAGTACTCAAAATGAGACTAAGACCATCAGATGTATTGGCACCTATGATGGGTGTAAGCAGCAAATCACAAGTATCCTCAGGAAACATTGGCGAATTTTGACAAGTGATCCAGACCTACATGGGGAAATACCATCTTTTCCAAGTATCACATATAGACGAGGACCTAATCTGAGAGATCAGTTGGTCCACAGCTTCCTCTCTAAAGCACAAAATGATAGCGGAATGTGGCTAAAATCAAATACTGTGGGCTCTTTTCCCTGCGGGAACTGTACTTTTTGCAGATTTTTACCCAGAATTAAAGGTTTTGCGAACCCAGTGGATGGACGTGAATACACTATTAGGGATTTTTTCAATTGCCACAGCAGTGGCATTGTTTACGTTGCATCATGTACCTGCCCCAAACTTTATGTGGGTAAGACTGTACAGGAACTAAGGAGAAGAATCTCAGGTCACATTAGTGCTATAAATACAAAAAAGGACAAGTCCCTATACAGACATGTATCTTATGTCCATAATAACAATCTGGGAGTCCTGAAATTCTGGGGACTTGCAAGGATCAAGTTAGGCCCAAGAAGTGGGAATCTGGATCAGAAATTGCTACAGGAGGAAGCTAGGTGGATACAAAGGCTACGGTCAGTCCGAGCGGCCTTAATGAAGGCTTTTCGTATACTGCCTTTATCTAGTGAACTGCCATTGCAAATATATACTGGCATGTATTGATAGGGTCATTGACCCATAGGACAAATTGCCACTATATCTGTTACTATGGATCATATACGTTAGATGGGGTCATAAGGTTATAGACCCATTAAATAGACTGAGAGACGGTTGATCATGTCTCTGTATGACCCCTGTTTGGTCATGTCATAAACCCAGGATTCAAACCTGGACCCACCAGATCCTAATGAATTTATAATAAGGGGACCTTTACCTACATCCAGGAATCCACAATACAGTTAATAAATATGTGCTAGGATGAAAAAAGTGATTATAATAACTAAACAGGCAACGGCCACTTTATGAATGTACATTATGCACAGTGATATATCATATTATCAGTATATACCTTGGACACCCGGTTGGTGGCTCGTGTTGGGTGGATTGTGTTCTGGTGTTCGCTTGATGATGCGGACTGATGTGATGCCGGTGTTTGTGGATGTGTGCTGGCAGCCACTAATATGAGAGAAATATATGGAACCATTACTGTTTAATCCTGATAACTAGAAGTACTATCTATCGCGATCAGAACATTGTTAGAATGATTGCGATTGTACTGTGCCTTTGATCCAACTGTTAAGATTATGTATTCTCTACTGTGCAGTCTTACCATCATTGAGATGTATTGAAGTGCCGCTGCTCTGCTGTAAAATTAATGCACATTGAAAGGCTGTAGTGATGCAGGCAAAAAAAAAAAAAGGGGGGAGTGGCTAACACTTGGTGATGAGCGTGCTGCTCCTCCCACTGGAGAGGTCAGGTCCTGTAGATCTGGAGGTTATTGGTGGAGAGTTCCAGGGCGGGGTCTGAATGACTATGTAAGAGGGTGTCTAACAATGCGTGATCACTATTACCCCTATGCCCCTGACGAAGTCGCAACAGCGGCGAAACATGTCGGGAGGGGAAGTAATTATGTATGTGTGATTTTAGACAGGGCTGAGCAATAGAAACAATACATCAGCTGAGGATAGATAGAGTGACTGAGTGGATGCATATGTGGATGGGCTGGAATGCCGGCAGATAGTAATCTGAGTGTGGTGATACAAACAGCCACATTTCACAAACGCTGGCAGTGATTAATCGGTATGTGGTGATACAAAAAAGCCATATTGTGTGAACGCTGGCAGTGATTAATCAGCATGTGGTGATACAAAAAAGCCATATTGTGTGAACGCTGGCAGTGAATCTGCATGTGGTGATATAAAAAGCCACATTGTGTGAATGCTGGCAGTGAATCTGCACATGGTGATACAAACAGCCACAATGTATGTACACTGGCAGTGATCAATCTGCATGCGGTGATAGATTTAACCACATTGTGTGAACGCCGGCAGTGAATCTGCACGTGGTGTTACAAATAGCCACATTGTGTGAACACTGGCAGTGAACAATCTGCATGTGGTAATGCAAATAGCCACATTGTGTGAACACTGGCAGTGAATTTGTACGTGGTGAGACAAATAGCCACATTATGAACACTGGCAGCGAATAATCTGCATGCGGTGATAGATTTAACCACATTGTGTGAACGCTGGCAGTGAATCTGCACGTGGTGTTACAAATAGCCACATTATGAACACTGGCAGCGAATAATCTGCAGGTGGTGATATATAGCCACATTGTATGAACGCTGGCAGTGAGTTATTTGAATAAGGCGATACAAATGGCCACAGTGTATAAATGCAGCAAGTGAGCAATTTGAAGGTGGTAATACAAATAGCCACAGTGCATGAACGCTGGCAGGGAACAATTGATATGTGGTAATACAGACAGCCACATTGTGTGTGCACCTAGTGAATTGAGCAGAAAACTGCCAAGTAGTGTTGCGCAGACTTATAATAAACAGTGTGGCTGCCTGATCGCCAATTTGTGATAAGTCCTAACTGTACCCAGTGGCTACTGTGGATAGTGACAGATGGACGTGAGTCTGTTCCATATAACACAATGTGGTAATAATATCCATAAACACACAGACAAATAAAGCACCCACTCAGTCCTCCCAGCAATTCCAAGACTACAAGTGACATATTGCCAGTCCCTGATAGTTTTAATTGTTCATGATCTGTCGTCTGTAGGTTTAATTTTAAAGGTACAATTAAAGAATTAGTTTTATACACATCAAACTTTTTTGTTGGGACCCCTAAAGGGATTTTTTGGTCTGGATGACCTTTTGTATAATAAGTGAATTTTCATCCCGAGGGCTCCAACCTAGGGCTCATTTTGTTGTTTATTTTGCAACTTGTATATCACACCAGCTGAAATAATTTGTTTCAATAGCGTTTGTCACTCTGTGTAGCTGCGGTAACGCAGCAGAACCACAAACAAATGCTGCACTACCCAAATGCACTATATAGAAAGTATAATATTGGTACAGATGTAGCAGGGTTGGCACGCAAACTCTTAACTCAAATTTCTTAAATCATCGTGTTATCTTGAAACAAAAGCTATTGAAAAGCAATTGAAGGTGTTTGCTTAGTTTAGATGACACACCACAGAAATTTCAGAAAGCATGAGTGTTAACTCTTCTACATCGGTATATAATACCCCTGCTTCAATCAGTTTTTTTGGGGGGCAACTGGTATATCACACCAGTTGAAATTATTTGTTCCAATAGCATTTGTCACTCTGTGTAGCTGCTGTAACGCAGCAAAACTGCAAACAAATGCTGCACTACCCAAATGCACTATATAGAAAGTATATTGTTGGTATATAGCACCCCTGATTCAATCACTTTTTTGCAGGGCAACTGGTATATCACACCAGTTGAAATTATTTGTTCCAATATCGTTTGTCGCTCTGTGTAGCTGCAGTAACGCAGAAGAACTGCAAACAAATTCTGTAACGCAGAAGAACCAAAATCAAATTCTGCACTACCCAAATGCACTATATTTAAAGTATATTATTGGTATATAACACCCCTGCTTCTATCAGTTTTTTTAGGGGGCTACTGGTATATCACAACAGTTGAAATTATTTGTTCCAATAGCGTTTGTCAATCTGTGTAGCCCCCGTAACGTAGCAGAACCGCAATCAAATTCTGCACTACCCAAATGCACTATATAGAAAGTATATTATTTGTATATCACACCCCTGCTTCAATCACTTTTTTTAGGAGGCAACTGGTATATCACACGTGTTGAAATTATGGGGTTCCAAAGTAGTTGTTACTCTATGTAGCTGCAGTAACGCAGAAGAACCGCAAACAAATTCTGCACTACCGAAATGCACTATATAGAAAGTATATTATTGGCATATCACACCCTTGCCTCCATCACTTTTTTTTTTGGGGGGGGGGGCAACTGGTATATCACACCAGTTGAAATTATTTGTTAAAATAGCGTTTGTCACTCTGCTTAGCTGCGGTAACGCAGAAGAACCGCAAACAAAATCTGCACTACCCAAATGCACTATATAGATAGTATATTGTTGGTATATAACACCCCTGCCTTAATCAGTTTTTTGGGGGGGCAAATGGTATATCTCCTCAGTTGAAATTATTTGTTACAATAGCGTTTGTCACTCTGTATAGCTGCGGTAACGCAGCAGCACCTCAAACAAATGCTGCACTACTTAAGTGCACTATATAGAAAGTATATTATTGTTATATAACACCCCTACCTAAATCAGGGTTTTTGGGGGGCAACTTGTATATCACACCAGTTAAAATTATTTGTTCCAATAGTGTTTGTCACTCTGTGTAGCTGCGGTAGCGCAGCAGAACGGCAAACAAATGCTGCACTACCCAAATGCACTATAAAGAAAGTATATTATTGGTATATCACACCCCTCCCTCAATAAAAAATTTTTGGGGGGCAACTGATATTTCACACCAGTTGAAATTATTTGTTCCAATAGCGTTTTTCACTTTGTGTAGCTGCGGTAACGCAGCAGAACCACAGACAAATGCTGCACTACCCAAATGCACTATATAGAAAGTATTTTATTGGTATATCACAGCCCTGCCTCAATCACTTTTTTGGAAGGGCAACTGGTATATCACACCAGTTGAAATTATTTGTTTCAATAGCATTTGTCAATCTGTGAATCGGCGGTAACGCAGCAAAACCGCAAACAAATACTGCACTACCCAAATGCAATATATAGAAATGATATTAATGAAATATAACACCCCTGCCTCAAACACTTTTTTTTAGGGGGGGGGGCAACTGGTATATCACACCAGTTGAAATTATTTGTTCCAATAGCGTTTGTCACTCTGTGTAGCTGCGGTAACTCAGAAGAAATGCAAAAAAATTCTGCACTACCCAAATGCACTATATGGATAGTATTTTATTGGTATATAACACCCTTGCCTCAATCACTTTTTTGGGGGGGCAACTGGTATATCACACCAGTTAAAATTATTTGTTCCAATAGCGTTTGTTACTCTGTGTAGCTGCAGTAATGTAGCAGAACCGCAAACAAATGCTACGCTACCCAAATACATTATATAGAAAGTATATTATTGGTATATAACACCCCTGCCTCAAACATTTTTTTGGGGGGGCAACTGGTATATCTCGTCAGTTGAAATTATTTGTTCCATTAGCATTTGTCACTTTGTGTAGCTGCGGTAATGCAGCAAAACCGCAAACAAATGCTGCACTACCCAAATGCACTATATAGAAAGTATATTATTTGCATATCACACCCCTGCCTCAATCACTTTTTTGGGGGTACAACTGGTATATCACACCAGTTGAAATTATTTGTTCCAATAGCGTTTGTCATTCTGTGTAGCTGCGGTAACGCAGCAGAACCGCAAACAAATGCTGCACTACCCAAATGCACTATATAGAAAGTATATTATTAGTATATTACACCCCTTCCTCATTCACTTTTTTGGGTGGGCAACTGGTATATCACACCAGTTGAAATTATTTGTTCCAATAGCACTTGTCAATCTGTGAAGCGGCGGTAACGCAGCAAAACCGCAAACAAATGCTGCACTTCTCAAATGCACTATATATAAAGTATATTATTGGTATAAATCCCCCCTGCTTAAATCACTTTTGTGGGGGGGGGGGCAACTGGTAAATCACACCAGTTGAAATTATTTATTCCAATAGCGTTTGTCACTCTGTGTAGCTGCGGCAACGCAGCAAAACCGCAAACAAATGCTGCACTACCCAAATGCACTATATAGAAAATATATTATTGGTATATCACACCCCTGAAACAATCCCTTTTTTGGGGGGCAACTGTTATATCACACCAGCTGAAATTATTTGTTCCAATAGCGTTTGTCATTCTGTGTAGCTGCGGTAACGCAGAAGAACTGCAATTTAATTCTGCACTACCCAAATGCACTATATAAAATGTATATTATTGGTATATCACACCCCTGTCTCAATACCTTTTTTGGGGGGGCAACTGGTATATCACACCATTTGAAATTCTTTGTTCCAATAGCGTTTGTCATTCTGTGCAGCTGCGGTAATGCAGCAGAGCCGCAAGCAAATTCTGCACAATACAAATGCACTATAATATACTTTCTATGTTAGAAAGTATATTATAAGTACATCACACCCCTCTGTAAGTCACACCTATCAATCGATCACCTATACCAATCCTTAAAAGGACTTTTGTGGCCCTATTAGCTAGTGTTTGTTGTCCCTAACAGTCTGTCCCTGCTCCACACAGCAACCTCTCCCTACACTGGCAAAAGTCTGAATGTAAAATGGTGGCCAGATCAGGTTTATATACACTCACCTAAAGAATATACACTCACCTGTTCTATTTCTCATTAATGCAATTATCTAGTCAACCAATCACATGGCAGTTGCTTCAATGCATTTAGGGGTGTGGTCCTGGTCAAGACAATCTCCTGAACTCCAAACTGAATGTCAGAATGGGAAAGAAAGGTGATTTAAGCAATTTTGAGCGTGGCATGGATGTTGCTTCCAGACGGGCCGGTCTGAGTATTTCACAATCTGCTCAGTTACTGGGATTTTCACGCACAACCATTTCTAGGGTCTACAAAGAATGGCGTGAAAAGGGAAAAACATCCAGTATGCGGCAGTCCTGTGGGCAAAAATGCCTTGTGGATGCTAGAGGTCAGAGGAGAATGGGCCGACTGATTCAAGCTGATAGAAGAGCAACGTTGACTGAAATAACCACTCGTTACAACCGAGGTATGCAGCAAAGCATTTGTGAAGCCACAACACGCACAACCTTGAGGCGGATGGGCTACAACAGCAGAAGACCCAACCGGGTACCACTCATCTCCACTACAAATAGGAAAAAGAGGCTACAATTTGCACAAGCTCACCAAAATTGGACTGTTGAAGACTGGAAAAATGTTGCCTGGTCTGATGAGTCTCGATTTCTGTTCAGACATTCAAATGGTAGAGTCCGAATTTGGCGTAAACAGAATGAGAACATGTATCCATCCTCTGATGGTTACTTTCAGCAGGATAATGCACCATGTCACAAAGCTTGAATCATTTCAAATTGGTTTCTTGAACATGACAATGAGTTCACTGTACTAAAATGGCCCCCACAGTCAACAGATCTCAACCCAATAGAGCATCTTTGGGATGTGAGGGAACGGGAGCTTCGTGCCCTGGATGTGCATCCCTCAAATCTCCATCAACTGCTAGATGCTATCCTATCAATATGGGCCAACGTTTCTAAAGAATGCTATCAGCATCTTGTTGAATCAAAGCCACGTAGAATTAAGGCAGTTCTGAAGGCAAAAGGGGGTCCAACACCGTATTAGTATGGTGTTCCTAATAATTCTTTAGGTGAGTGTATAAGGTAGGGGGTATGTCCATGTGCTGAAGCATCTCAATTAGCTTTCTTGTACCACCTGATGGATGTGTCATGGGTCAAAGTTCTTCACAATTTAAAAGAATATAGTGCTAGCGGAGCTGTGGTAACGCAGCAAAACCGCTAACAAATTCTGCTCTACCCAAATGCACTATATAGAAAATATATTATTGGTATATCACACCCCTGAAACAATCCCTTTTTTGGGGGGCAACTGTTATATCACACCAGCTGAAATTATTTGTTCCAATAGCGTTTGTCATTCTGTGTAGCTGCGGTAACGCAGAAGAACTGCAATTTAATTCTGCACTACCCAAATGCACTATATAAAATGTATATTATTGGTATATCACACCCCTGTCTCAATACCTTTTTTGGGGGGGCAACTGGTATATCACACCATTTGAAATTCTTTGTTCCAATAGCGTTTGTCATTCTGTGCAGCTGCGGTAATGCATCAGAACAGCACACAACTGCTGCATAATACAAATGCACTGTAAAATACTTTCTATGTTAGAAAGTATATTTTAAGTACATCACACCCCTCTGTAAGTCACACCTATCAATCGATCACCTATACCAATCCTTAAAAGGACTTTTGTGGCCCTATTAGCTAGCGTTTGTTGTCCCTAACAGTCTGTCCCTGCTCCACACAGCAACCTCACCCTACACTGGCAAAAGTCGGAATGTAAAATGGTGGCCAGATCAGGTTTATATATAAGGTAGGGGGTATGTCCATGTGCTGAAACGTCTCAATTAGCTTTCTTGTACCACCTGATGGATGTGTCATTTGTCAAAGTTCTTCACAATTTAAAAGAATATAGCGCCGGCGGACATCGCCATATGTTCGCTCGTTCGGCAAACCGCGAATGAGCAAAGTTTGCCGCAAAACAACCGCCGTGCAAACCGCAAGGCCATCTGTAATTATTACTATCTTTACTCAGATTTTTAATCAGTTAGATCTTTACTGTGAGGTTCCCACTAGTATGCCACTGGTTTGCTTTTACTAATGAGCAAAAAATCACTCTGGCAGATTTACTATCATAGATTCACCCAAATTTTGGCACAAATCAAGCCAGATTTTTTATTATTTGCCTTACTTAATTGCTTGCCAACTTTATTAAAAGATTTAGATACTTTTTTAAGCTGTACCCAAAAAGTGGCATGGGGTGGAGGAAATATACTGCAGCAACTAATAAGTGATATAAAACTAAGTTAGACAAAGGTTCTCCAGATTAATAATCCAACATCAGACACTATGACATATTTTGAGTCTGTCTAGTCTAAAGGCCCTTTTACACTGGCCAAGAAAGTCATTGCCTGTTTATTATCTACATTTACAGAATAAAAAAGGAATGTTTCAATAGCGCTTCTTTCCTTATTGCCCCTGATACGGCAGCGGTATCGCAGTAGGACCGTACGCAACTACTGCATGGAACAACACACTTGAAGAAAATATCAAAGATACCATGCACTTATCTGCCTGATTTAGCGTATGCTTTTACCCTGTTTAGAAAATTTACCCACAGTAATGTTTTGATTTATATTTGCACAGGTTTGTATTTACCTTGTTACTGAGATAAATATATCTCCGCATCTCTTCCTAGCAATGGATACAAAACTCCTGCTCTCACGAGTCCGGTGTCTTGTACTAACAGCTCCCGCCCCGGCCAGTGGCATGGAGCTGTATAGAAAGGAATTTGCGGCTTGCACTCACACTAGTGATGCCACTCCTGCAGCTAAGGATAGTTGCAGGTGCCAAAAAACTTATCTCAGTAACAAGGTAAATACAAACCTTTGCAAATAGAAATCAACGCAATACTGTGGGTACATTTTCTAAACAGGGCAAAAGCATACGCTAAATCAGGTAGATAAGTACGCAGTATCTTTGATTTTTTTTTTCAAGTGCATTATCTATATTTGCATGAAGCAATGATAGGGGATGTATGGGGCTGAATGATCGTTTTCTCAAAATTTCGATTTGGTCGCTTCCCCGAATTTTCAGAAAAAATTTGGTTTGATCTGAATTTAGTAGTTACGAATTGCGTTAAAACGGCTATTTCCTGGCTACAGAGAGCCTTTATACTGGTGTAGAACACTGTTCCTTGCAGAGATGACACAATGGATCCAAAATGGAGATGACACTTGAAAGGAATATGTGCATGTCTTCTGTGTTTTGTATCCACTCCTGCTTTTGGATACCAAATCATAAGCCAATTCTGATGCAAAATAGGGACCATGTCATGCAGGCCTTACAGCTGTTACATAGACAGAATCCGTTGCGCGTCTCATTTTTACTTCCTTCTGACAGATCAGAAGAAGGGTCAAATAAATGATGATGTCAGCAAGGCTGAAAGGCAAAATAGTGGCCCAGTCAAGAAGTGGGCAGGGTGGGAACAGCATGTCAAATCCACAGAGTTGCCGTATGACATAGGGTGAGGTGGCGGCAGCATCATGAGGCCACAGAGTGTCACAATGACAGTGTGGAGGTGGCAGCAGCATCAGGAGGCCACAGAGTGACACAATCACAGAGTGTGGAGGTGGCAGCAGCATCAGGAGAATGCCACAGGTTGGCACAATGGCAGTGTAAAGATGGCAGCATCAGGAGGCCACAGAGTGGCACAATGACAGAGTGTGGAGGTGGTGGCATCAGCAGCATCATGAGGAGGCCACAGAGTGGCACAATAACAGTGCGGAGATAGCAGCAGTAGTATCAGGAGGTGGCGGCAGCAGCAGCATCATGAGGAGGCCACAGAGTAGCATAATTACAGTGTGGAGGTGGCAATAGCAGCAGCAGGAGGCCACAAAGTGACACAATGACATAGTGTGGAGGTGGCGGCTGCAGCAGCATCAGGAGGAGGACACAGGGTAGCCCAATGATAGTGTGGAGGTGGCATTAGCAGCATTAGGAGACCACAGAGTGCCACAATGACAGAGTGTGGAGGTGGCAGCAGCAGCATCGGAGACCTGAATGGTGAGGTGGCAGTAGTATCAGGAGACCACAGAGTAACCCATTGACAGAGTTGGATGGTGGGTGGCAATACTAGTACCAGCTGAAGATGGTGGGTGAAAGAAGGAGCACTTGGCATCAGATGTGTGGCATCAGGCGGGTGGCAGCCTCAGAATAGTAGCTGAGGCAGGTAGCCAGAAGAAACCGGTCTCTTTTGTAAAAGTGTTGGTGTGGCACCATGGATGATCTAGTATGATGCATCAGGCATTGGTGGGTGGAAATCCTGGCTGATCCACGCCGGATTCGTCTTGACAAATGTCAGTCTCTCCACATTTTGGGTGGACAGGCGAGTTCTTCTTGGGGTAACTATGGCCCCCGATGCACTAAACACCAGCTCTGATGCCACACTAATCCAGTTTGGCTGCCTAGTAGTCCAGTGGATCTTCAATGTGGGGTGGCAGGGTGCTGTCGAAGTATGCCACTAACTCCTGGTTCAGGTCCTGTTCAATGTCCAGCTGCTGCTGCTGGTGAGTACTTTCTTCACTAAGTGGGTGGAGAGCCAGAAGTCATCCCTCTTGCCAAATTGTGACAATTTGGCTGTTACTTACTACGCAAGCAAGGGAGCATGCATCGGGCCATTTGTGCAAGTAACTCAGAGGGACTTCCTGCCTTCTTCTCCACTTCATACTGCTATGGTGTGTCTGGGTCCACTGCCTCATCTTCCTCATCGCCCTGTAGCGTCTTTGGCTGCTCCTGCTCCTCCTCTCCTGTCACCTGTGTAGAAAAAACACCCATTTTGCTACACATTTCTCATGTTCCTATGTCCTATTCCTCCTCAAGTTCTGCCCCGACAGGGCTCATGTGGCCATGAGATTTAGGCGCCACGTCTCCATTCCCCTGACCAGCCAGATTTACCAGCATCTGTTCCAGGACATGAAGCAGTTGAATGACGTTGTTCATCCCGTAGTCCTGGCGACTGACAAATAACGTGGCCTCCTCAAAGTGCCTGAGCAAACGGCAGGTGTCACGCATCAGCTGCCACTGGCTGACATCGAAGTTACACAGAGGACTACTCCTGTCTGCTTGGATAATGAAGAAATCGTTGATGGCCTTTCTCTGTTCATATAGTCGGTCCAACGTATGGAGGGTGGAATTTCAACGGGTGGAAACGTTGCATATCAGCCTATGTTGGGGGATGCCATTCTGCCACTGCAGCTCAAGGAGGGTGTGCTTTGCGGTGTACGAGTGACTGAAGTTCATGCAAAGTTTCCATGCCATTTTTAGATGGGTGGAAGACTTCAGGAACAGCTTGACAACCGGATTGAACATGTGTGACATGTAGGGTGAATGGCTCAGCCCTCCTTGATGCAGCGCCGACACCATGTTCTTCCCATTGTCTGTCACCATGGTTCTGTTTTTGAGTTGTTGAGGAGAAAGCTAGGATTCGATTTCTTGATGAAGGACATGGGGAAGTTTCTCCCGTGTATGACTCTGTTCACCCAGGCAAACGAGGTGCAGAACAGCGTGACAACACTGTGCCCTGCACATGTGGTATGGAGGATGAGGACGCTGAGGCGGACATCGTCGCAGGACCAACGGTGTGAGAACGTGGAGGCAGAAGTGGTGTTACCTGGCCAAGTTGCTGGTGTGGCTGTGCAGGAACCACATTCACCCAGTGGGGCATAAAGGACATGTATTGTCCCTGAGCGTAGTTACAGCTCCACACGTCGGCACTGCTGTGCACTTTGGCAGACACCAACAGGCTCAAGGACTGGCCCACCTTCTTTTTTACATACGTGTGCAGGACTGGTACTGCCATTTTGGCAAAAAAATTACGGCTTGGGACTCTTCATCTCAGCTCGGCACAAGCCATCAGTTCTATGAAAGGTGCAGAGTCCACCATTTGGAAAGAGAGAGACTGCAGCACCAGCAACTTGGTCAGGAGCACGTTCAGCTTCTGCGCCGTTGGATGAGTGCATGCATACTGTTGTCTCTTGGCAATCACTTCGGTGTTTAATTGCTGATTGAATGACTGATGAGGAGGAGGAGCAGGAGCATCAGGACCAGCAGATGATGGGAAGGACAGACAGCTCCCTTCGAGGTGGTGGAGCCTTGACTGCCTAAAATTGTGTGTGTGCCACTGGGTGATTCAGAGGTTGCTGTGGCAGACTGGACCACCACATCAGAGCCACGGTTCTCCCAGGCCACTTTATGGTGATGCTGCATATGTTGACATAGGGCCGTGGTCCCAACATTGGCACCCTGGCCACGCTTCATCTTCTGCCCACAGAATCTACAAATGGCCATGTTCACCTCCACTGGCGGCTTAACAAAAAACTGCCACACTGCTGAGTAGGTGATTTTACCCCCAGCACTCCACACTGACTGACTGCTACCACTGCTGCTTCCATGAACACCTGAACCACTACTTTCCAGGCAGGTAGGCTCCGGTGAAGCGGATTGTCTACCCCAGGCCCATTTGGCTCCCAACCTCCCACTGCTGTCAACCTGCTGACTCCTGGCCACACTAGAGACTTGCTCCCAAGTGCGATCAGCTACATCATCATCAGGTACTGTCCACACATCACTAATGTCCTCCTCTATGGTCTCTGGGTCAGGAGCCTGACCGCTCGCAACACCAGCTCCCACGCCACTCTCCTCATCACTACTTGTCCACCTAGCGGAGGAAGCGGCGGGTTTCTCCTCCGGATCTTGGCTGGGCATTAGCTGCTGACTGTCCTCTAGAAGCTCGTCCTCACTGTATAGTAGGGATGAGCCCACAGCATACAATACTTCTGTGACTCTGGAAACAGAAAAGGACAGGTGAGAGCATGGGACATGCTCCCGGGCCATGCCAACTAAGGGTTGTGTCTGACGAACCCACTGACTCTTGGCTGGGGGTGTCTGATGTCACTTGCGATGAAGTCGAAGATCGAGTCAACCATTCAAGAACCGCTGGGTTGGTGGTCAAGTCACGACTGCTAGATGACATCGAAAGCTCAGGCCTCTCGCTGTGACTCCTGCTGCCACACTCCCTTACTCTGCAGCGACCTGTGCCTGCGCCAGAAACATTTAGCTCTCTGCCACTCCCCTGTGCAGGGCCCGGCACTTATCTGTCTGACATACAGTTAGATCAAATAAGTAAATAAAAAGTAAATAAAAAGACCCCAAAAAAGTCAGTAATTTTCTCCTTTCACCACAAAATAGCTAATAAGCCAGTTTTTCTCCACTAATACATGCCAAACAAGGCTTTAGAACATATAACTGCGCCGCTGAACGGCAAATAGGCCATTACTTTTTTTCCACTTATACACACCACAAAAGAGTTTTAGAACTAGTGTTGATCATGAATATTCGAATTTCAAATTTATATCGTGAATATAGGTACTTTGAAAATTTGTGAATATTTCAAATATTGTGATATATATTCGTAATTTCGAATATTAGATTTTTTTTTTTAAATCAGAACACATGATCCCTCCCTACTTCTAGCTTGTGGGCCATTGAGAAGGCTGCAGTGTATTTGACTTTAGGAGTAGTGTTGTTTGCGAATTATCATAATGCAAATTTTTGTAATGCAAATTTTTATTCCAAATTTTTCAACTTACAACTATTAAACAAAGAAGATTATAGCACTATATTAAAAAACGAATATAGAGCAATTAAGCTAATATAGTGCTATAATCTTCTTTGTCTAATAGTTTAGATTGGAAAAAAATTACAACTATAAAAAAAAAGATTATAGCACTATATTAGCTAAATTGCTCTATATTTGTTTTTTTTTCGAATATTCGCTATATTGCTATAACTTTGTTTTTTCGAATATTTGTAATATTCTAAAACAAGAATATATAGCAATATAGCGAATATTAGAAAAAAAAAACTAATATAGAGCAATTTAGCTAATATAGTTCTATAATCTTCTTTGTCTAATAGTTCAGATTGGAAAAAAATTACAACTGTAAAAAAAAAAAGATTATAGCACTATATTAGCTAAATTGCTCTATATTAGTTTTTTTTTCGAATATTCGCTATATTGCTATGAATTCTTGTTTTAGAATATTACGAATATTCGAAAAAAACTAAGTTATAGCAATATAGCGAATATAGAGCAATTTAGCTAATATAGTGCTATAATCTTCTAATAGTTGTAAGTTGAAAAATTTGCAATAAAATTGGCATTACGAAAATTCGCATATTACACGATCATTACCTTGCCGATTTTTCGAGTAAAAAAATCTTAGAATATAACGAATATTCGAATTTGCGAATATTCGACGAATATTCTACAAAATATTCGCAAAATATCACAAATTCGAATATGACCCCTGCCGCTCATCACTATAATTAGAACATATAACTGCACCGCTGAACGGCAAATAGGCCCTTACTATTTTCCACTAATACACGCCAAAAAGGGCTTTAGAATATATAACTGCATCGCTGAACAGCAAATATTATATATTTTTTGCAACTAATACACGCCAAAAAGTGCTGTAATTTTCTCACGTCAACACACAATACTGCAAGTAATACACTCAGCAATTTAAGCCAAAAAATGCTTTGGAACATATAACTGTGTAGCACAAGGGCAAATAAGACATAGAAATATTTCCTTTTAATAAACCGTGTTAATGGCTGTATCAAACAACACTTGGATCCCAATAACAAGAATGGTTTACTGGAATTACAGAGCTGTATAATGGCAATTTGGATCCCCAGTCAGTGCAGCAAGGTGTAATAGGATTGATCCTATTACCCAGGCTGTAAACTATACTACTGAACCCTGTTCTGTTTCTAGGGCCGGTTCTAGGTGAAATGGGGCCCTGGGGCGAAAAACAATAAGGGGCCCCCTCATGACACTTGATGACTTTTACAGAAGAAACTGTATATTTTGGGGCACAGTGTAGGCTATATGTGTATAACAAACATATTTCACATGAAAACTTACAGTTACTTGACTTGGCCCTTGGGGATCTCGGACGCCACTTCAACACTTTGGCCGGGGGCTCGGCGGAGCTGATGTTGTGTTTTATCCTAATGAGAAAGATTTCATAATAAGAATTTGGAGAAGGGGCAGAAGGATAGCAGAGCAGGGAGAGGCTGGTGCTGCTACTAGGGGGTCATACCATGGGGGAGTAATAAAGCCCACCATAATGCCCCCCAGTAGAAATAATTCTTTATATAATGTGCAAAAAATACCCCCTTTTAATGCCCCCAGTTGAGCTAATGTCCCCATAGTGCTCCCATAATGTGCCAGTATAAAATAGCCCTATATAGTGACCCCAGTAAATGCCCCCATAGTGCTCCTCTCCCCCCTAGTGCCCCCCATAATGTACCAGTATAAAATGCCCGATATATAGTGCGCCAGTAGATGCCCTCAGTGTCCCTCATAATTTGTAAGCATAAAATACCCCTTCTCAGTGCCCCCGTAGATGACCCCATAGTAGTCCTCTCCCCCCTTCCCTATAGTACCCACCACAATGTGTCCCAGTATAAAATGCCCCTATACAGAGCCCCCCATATAAAATAACCGTTCTTTGTGGCCTCAGTAGATGCCCCTATAGTGCCACCAATAATGTGCCAGTAAGAAGTGCCCCCATAGATGTCCCCCAATAATGTGCCAGTAGCCTGAGCCCCCATCAACATGTGCCGGTAGCCATAGGCGGCCCCCCCTATCATGTGCCACTAGCCATAGGGCCCCCCATCATGTGCCACTAGCCATAGGGCCCCCCCTATCATTTGCCAGTAGCCATAGGGCCCCCCTATCATTTGCCAGTAGCCAAAGGCGGCCCCCCCTATCATGTGCCAGTAGCCATAGGGGCCCCCCCTATCATGTGACAGTAGCCATAGGGCCCCCCTATCATGTGCCACTAGCCATAGGGCCCCCCCTATCATTTGCCAGTAGCCATAGGCGGCCCCCCTATCATGTGCCAGTAGCCATAGGGCCCCCCTATCATGCGACAGTAGCCATAGGGGCCCCTCCTATCATGTGCCAGTAGCCAAAGGCGGCCCCCCCTATCATGTGCCAGTAGCCATAGGGGCCCCCCCTATCATGTGACAGTAGCCATAGGGCCCCCCTATCATGTGCCACTAGCCATAGGGCCCCCCCTATCATTTGCCAGTAGCCATAGGCGGCCCCCCTATCATTTGCCAGTAGCCATAGGCGACCCCCCCCCCTAGTACCAGTATTGTACAGAAAAAAAGAAAAGAAAAAAACACTTATACTTACCTCCTTGGCAGCGATGCGATGCAGGCCTTTTCCGGCCTGTGTCCCGCGCTGTGTACGGCTCAGGGCTCAGGCGGCGCGATGACCTCATCGCGCCGCCTGCGCCGGCCTCTGATAGGCTGCCGGTCTAGTGCCTGCAGCCTATCAGAGGAAGGGAAAGGGACACACCTCTCCCTCCCCTGCCGCACAGCCATCTGTATCGCTGTCCTGAGGACTGCGATACAGATGACTGGAGATGAGCGCTTCCACAATGGAAGCGCTCATCTCCTACTGACTGTCCTGCCTGCCTAAAGTTAGTTGCGGGCCGGCGCGAGGGGGCCCCTAAGGACTCGGGGGCCTGGGGGCAATTGCCCCCCTTGCCTCTATGGAAGCGCCGGCCCTGTCTTTTTCAATACTGTGGAAGGATTCCTCCCTATCCTTTCCCTGAACTTTTATACAGCAAAAGTTTTAAAGTCTTTTCTACCACTATCCCTAGCGCCTGCTGACTAGTGTTGGGCGCGAACATTCAAATCACGAATATTAATCACGAATATCGGCACTTCGAGAATTCGCGAATATTTGGAATATAGTGATATACATTCGTAATGTCAAATATTCTAGATTTTTTTTTCACCAGTAATCTCCCTTATTGCTTGTGGGCCAATGAGGAGGCTGCAATGTCTTTGTCTGAGCTTAACAGCATCCCTAGAAACCAATAGGAAAGTTCCCTACCCCTTACTATATAAGAACCTCCCCAGCAGCGATTTTCTGAGAGAGACAGCCATGTCATCACTGTGCTCTGTGCTTTCCACATTACATTAGATAGATAGTTAGATAGCTTATATATATAATACAGATAGATAGTGGGAGATAGTCAGTGTAGGTTATATCCTGATATAGTGTAGCTGTTGCAGTGCAGGGTGTTACGTAGTCTGATAAGTTCTGCTGTCCATACATACATGCAGACCTGCTAAAATGTGAAATTTCACGTATTATGCCAAAATATTTGCATCATTAGTGCCGATTAGCACAATCGCGAATATATTGGAGCACTCCAACTGCATATAAAGCCATTTTCTCCAGTCTCACTCTCAGGAAACTTTTAGCAGATTGGAAAATGTAGCAAGAGTGACCCACGCCTGTATTTTGCACGCATTACGCGAATATTACATTGCTGATTTTTCGCAATCAAGAAATAATCTCGAATTCGCAAACATATGATGAATATTCGCCCAGATATTTGTCAAATATTGCAAATTCGAATATAGCCCCTGCCGCTCATCACTACTGCTGAGGTCTCTCCCAGCACTAAGTACACTGGAAAATGGCAGAATCCAAGATGGCTGAGGCTATTTATAGGGCTGTGACATCACAGGGCTGGCTGGCTGCTGATTGGCTGTATGCATGGCATTGTAGGAGATCCCTCGTTCCCAGAGTTCCTTGCTCCATGTCCTAACACGTGCAGCAGCCAATTTAGGAAGAAATTTGATTCATTACCACAAAGCTTGAGAAAATTTGGATTAAAATTTTTCATATAATTCTAATCGAGTTACACTTCGTCAACTTCGATTCGATCATCTCTATTACTCATACAAATTGTCCCCATACAGTTTCATTTTTGTCAGTTAGACATCACTGATTATATAGGGCAATATGCTGCCAATGTACAAGGATTTTATGTGCTGCATAAAACTTGTGCAACAAAGATGGCAAAGGCCAGGGCACCTTTTGGAATTGGTGGTGGTGGTGGTGGTACCCAGGTGTAGGAATGGCCGAGTGGTATTGTCACGGCCATGGCAATTGCCGTGACTCCTTACCACATGCGGTTGCCTGCGGTTTAGTTTGTGTGTTCAACCACAGGTGAGGGTCGCTGTGTGTGGCCTCACTTGTGGTTGCCGCGGGCAACTAGTTGTGTTCTGTAATTGTCAGCAGAGCAGCCTGAGCGGTGCTAGGCAGCTTGCTGCTTTGGCATGCGGTCTCACGTGACTTCCTTTCTGTTAGGTGTGTGTGTGTGTGTATGTATGCACTTTTGTATGTCTGGTGTGCACTAGGTTATGTTAGGTGTGCACTCTGACACTTCCCTTTAACTGTGGCTGTCCGTGGCTACCTTGGGTTGTATTATGTACATGTGGTGGCAGTGTCCCGGCCTTCGGGCTGACTCCCAGGACACTCTTGCCACCCATGTCGTTGCCTGCGGCAACAGCCACAGTGTGTTTGTTGTTTGGATACTTCCCCTTTAAGTTATGTTTTCCCTTCTGTGGTTTTGGAAGGGTTAACTCCCTTTCAGTGTGTGTGAGTCATGGGGTGTGTCTAATTGTTGGGTGTGGCCTCTTGGCCCTATAAAGCCTCAGTTGTAGGCAGTAGCCAGAGAGGGTGTTTCAGCCATGCTGGCTGTAGACATCCTCCTGGTTACTTACCAACTGCCAGTGGGGGCCAACCTTCTGGTCATAAGCAAATATATATGTCCTTTGGTGTCTGGAAGATGTGTTTGGTTTTATGCTGTTTTATTGCACCTATGGTCCTGGGTTCCCGTGTGTCGTATGTTGTGTATTGTGCTCAGTCCTGTGTCTGTGGGATGTACTTTCACATGGGTTCCAGGCTTGGTTGTCTGTGGCAGGTCAATGTGATGTTTGTGGCAAGTACCTGCCATTGCCATAGGTTGCACTTGTTCTCCCTTCCTTGCAGCTTGGCCAGTGAGACTCCTGTTCCTCCATATCCAGAAGGAACAGGATGTCTTACCCTGACTCCTAGCCCAGGGACCGGTCGGAGGGTAAGTCAGGGCTCCGAGGTTCCTGCGCATGGGTCCTCCTACCTTAAAGGTCGGCCCATGCAGGTAGGAGTTAGGGTCAGGTTAGGGACGCTGTAGGAGGTGACCCGCTCCCTAACTCTGTCGTCCTGGTCAAGCAGCGACCATCTTCCATCGGCACACGGCTGAGGGTTTCCCCCATCCTCAGCCGTGACAGTATGACCAGAAAGGCTCCTCACCTGGTTTCCCTCGAAAGAGGGTAAAGCATGCATCGCCATATGCTTATGGGGTGCATGCGCGCTCTTCAGAGGGAGAGCGTTATGGGGGTTTTGCCGCTGACGGCGCGGTGAGTGGCTTTTTCCCCGCCACTTCCTCACCGTGTTCGTTTGGCGTCCCCTGATATTTTTATTGCACCGTTTGTGTTTGTTTGGTATGCGGGTGCATACCTTTGAAAGAGGGTGCAGCATGCAGTGCCATCCCCTTGTGGCCTGCATGCGCGCTCTCCGGAGGGAGAGCGTTCCGGGGGGATCACCGTTAACGGCACGGTTGGTGGCTTATTCCCCGCCACCTTACCTTCCGTGTCCATGTTGGTGATCCCTCGTCCCTCTCCATGTTCCCATCTCTGGTCGTTTGCTGGCAGCACTCTGTAAGTGGTCCGGCTGCGTGCTGTTTAGGAGTGTCTGCTGGCAGCGACTGGAGTGGGGACGTGAGTGGAGAGTCCCCTCGTCCATTCTCAGTGGTTCCATTCCCGTGTCGCTGGTGCGGGCTGCAGGCCTCGTCGGACTGGCTGTTTTGTGTGCTGGGAGAGGATTCAGCTGACAGCGACTTCCTGGGAACCATGTCCTGAGAGTGGACGTTCCCTTCTCCTATCCCCTTGTGCGAGTCTCTCACCAGTTTCCTTTTTTTTTTGGTGGGGGGGCTTTGAGGGGTGGGAGTGTCACGGCCATGGCAATTGCTGTGACTCCTTACCGCATGCGGTTGCCTGCGGTTTAGTTTGTGTGTTCAACCACAGGTGAGGGTCGCTGTGTGTGGCCTCACTTGTGGTTGCCACGGGCAACTAGTTGTGTTCTGTAATTGTCAGCAGAGCAGCCTGAGCGGTGCTAGGCACCTTGCTGCTTTGGCATGCGGTCTCACCTGACTTCCTTTCTGTTAGGTGTGTGTGTGTGTATGTATGCACTTTTGTATGTCTGGTGTGCACTAGGTTATGTTAGGTGTGCACTCTGACACTTCCCTTCACTGTGGCTGTCCGTGGCAACGTTGGGTTGTATTATGTACATGTGGTGGCAGTGTCCCGGCCTTCGGGCTGACTCCCAGGACACTCTTGCCACCCATGTCGTTGCCTGCGGCAACAGCCACAGTGTGTTTGTTGTTTGGATACTTCCCCTTTAAGTTATGTTTTCCCTTCTGTGGTTTTGGAAGGGTTAACTCCCTTTCAGTGTGTGTGAGTCACGGGGTGTGTCTGATTGTTGGGTGTGGCCTCTTGGCCCTATAAAGCCTCAGTTGTAGGCAGTAGCCAGAGAGGGTGTTTCAGCCATGCTGGCTGTAGACATCCTCCTGGTTACTTACCAACTGCCAGTGGGGGCCAACCTTCTGGTCATAAGCAAATATATATGTCCTTTGGTGTCTGGAAGATGTGTTTGGTTTTATGCTGTTTATTGCACCTATGGTCCTGGGTTCCCGTGTGTCGTGTGTTGTGTATTGTGCTCAGTCCTGTGTCTGTGGGCTGTACTTTCACAAGGGTTCCAGGCTTGGTTGTCTGTGGCAGGTCAATGTGATGTTTGTGGCAAGTACCTGCCATTGCCATAGGTTGCACTTGTTCTCCCTTCCTTGCAGCTTGGCCAGTGAGACTCCTGTTCCTTCGTATCCAGAAGGAACAGGATATCTTACCCTGACTCCTAGCCCAGGGACCGGTCGGAGGGTAAGTCAGGGCTCCGAGGTTCCTGCGCATGGGTCCTCCTACCTTAAAGGTCGGCCCATGCAGGTAGGAGTTAGGGTCAGGTTAGGGACGCTGTAGGAGGTGACCCGCTCCCTAACTCTGTCGTCCTGGTCAAGCAGCGACCATCTTCCATCGGTACACGGCTGAGGGTTTCCCCCATCCTCAGCCGTGACAGGTATGGTTTGGCCTAAAACGTCCCTTTATGTGTAAGTGTAAGTGTCAAGGTGCTCCTACCTGGATAGGGCTGGTCCCCAGGAATTGGCTCCGAAGCAGATAAATAGCGGTGAATAATTGAGGGAATTTAGAATAACTTGAGTCGAGACCTTGACATGCAGTTGAAAAGCAGCTTTACTATAGTAAACTTTCTCCAAAACGGTTTACAGACTTTATCTTGGTTCCTGCAGGCTTTAGCATTAGAACTCTGGCAGGCAATATTGTCTCTACTCTCTGGCTCTGCTGTACTGACTTGCTGTATAATTCAGCTTCTTCCCTATGCTGCAACTTCTCTATTTGTAGTCTGTCTCTTAATTATGAAATGTGGCAGGGAACTCTCCTCCTGGCTCCTCAGGCTCTAAGCTGTGGCCTCGACATCCAGCAGAGCTGAAAGTGCTCTGGCTGGCTTGGCATAGCCTGGGCACGTCCAGCAGAGACGTGCCTAGCACACCCTCCTTCCCCTAGCAGGTTCCCTAGCAGCTCCTAGAAACTGGTCCCCACCTTTCCTGCAGAAAGTGGGACTCACCCACTTCTTCACAGAGGGGGGTTAGAATGGGATTGAAAGCTTCATTCTACCGAATTGTAGCTCTGCCATGTTTGCTGCCATCTGCTAGTGAACCAGGCACATTACATTTGAACACAACAGTTACATAGAAATAGAAAGGTACATTGTGAAGAACTTGGAATAAATGCACAAGATGACATGAGGTTAACCAATAAAGACAGTAGCAGGGTGCAGAAGTGGTAATGCCACACTGGGGTATTATACTTGCAATCACCCAACTTTCACCCGACTTTTATCTGTAGCAAATTTACTGAGCCAATTATCGGGAACAAACATTTGTATAAATGCTAATTCCTGACAATTATCACAATTCTCAGCCAAGGGACCTTTCGATTGTACTGTCTAAAACAGTATTAGTAAATCTGCTCTACTGACTTGCAAGTAAAATCTTAGCAACAAATGGTTTATCTTTTCTGTTTTTGTTATGACATTGGGCGATAAGCTAACAAACATAAAATTGGCAGTGAAATAATATAAATGTTCAAAAGAGTAGAAAACAGTTATATGTAGTTATAGATATTACATAATATCTAGTTATCATTAGTGTTGAGCGAAGCGAGCTTGAGATCTTAGATCCAAAGTCACTTCAATCAAAACTTTGTTTAAATATTGTACGGAGATTTGAGTTATCAGCAAAGTCTCATGAGACATCAGAGAATAACTTTGGCATTCGATTATCAAACTTAAAAAACAAACCGAAGCCTTCTAAAAAAACAAAGTTTAAAATGGTTTTCAAGTTGAAAAATCAAATCCCAAAATGCAAGACTTTGGTGATAACAAATTAATTTGTTATATATTTGGATGCAGTACAGAGATTGATCTCCAGAAAGCTGTAAAACGAAGTTTTGAGCGAAGCTCGCTTTTTTTTTATCCCTAGTAGGGATGAGAGGACCAGTGTATGTTCGGGTACGACCGAACTTCGTTTCAAAGTTTGGTTCGAGTTCTAAACTTGACCCGAACTAGACCCCAAACAACGAACCCCATTGAAGTTAATGGGGACCTGAACTTTGGGGCTGAAAAATGGTTCTAACAAACTCATAGAAAGGGCTAGAGGGCTGCAAAAGTCTCCAAAGTGGCGTAAGAGCATTACAATTGCCCTGCAAACAAATGTGGATAGGGAAATGACTTAACTCCTTAAGGACACAGCCTTATTTCACCTTAAGGACCAGGCCATTTTTTGCAAATCTGACCAGTGTCACTTTAAGTGGTGATAACTTTAAAACGCTTTGACTTATACAGGCCATTCTGAGATGTTTTTTTCGTCACATATTGTACTTCATGACACTGGTAAAATGGAGTAAAAAAACTAATTTTTATTTATAAAAAAATACCAAATTTGGCAAAAATTTTGAAAAATTTGCAAATTTCCAAGTTTCAATTTCTCTACTTTTATAATACATAGTTATGCCTACAAAAATAGTTATTACTTTACATTCCCCATATGTCTACTTCATGTTAGGATCATTTTGGGAATGACATTTTATTTTTTTGGGACGTTACAAGGCTTAGAAGTTTAGAAGTAAATCGTGAAATTTCTCGAAAATTTAAAAAATAAAAACTTTTTAAGAACTAGTTCAGGTCTGAAGTCACTTTGTGAAGCTTACATAATAGAAACCACCAAAAAATGACCCCATTCTAGAAACTACACCCCTCAAGGCATTTTAACATTTTTTTTCCAGTTACAAAGCAAGGGTTAACAGTCAAACAAAACTCAATATTTATGGCCCTGATTCTGTAGTTTACAGAAATACCCCATATGTGGTCATAAACTGCTGTACGGGCACACGGCATGGCACAGAAGGAAAGAAATGCCATACGGTTTTGGGGAGGCAGATTTTGCTGGACTGTTTTTTTTGACACCATGTCCCATTTGAAGCCCAACTGATGCACCCCTAGAGTAGAAACTCCATAAAAGTGACACCATCTAAGAAACTACACCCCTCAACGTATTTAAAACAGATTTTACAAACATTGTTAACACTTTAGGTGTTCCACAATAATTATTGTTAAATAGAGATACAATTTAAAAAATTTCACTTTTTTGGCAGATTTTCCATTTTAATATTTTTTTACCAGTTGCAAAGAAAGGGTTAACAGCCAAACAAAACTCAATATTTATGGCCCTGATTCTGTAGTTTACAGAAACACCCCATATGTGGTCATAAACTGCTGTACGGGCACACGGCAGGGCGCAGAAGGAAAGGAATGCCATATACGGTTTTTGGAAGGCAGATTTTGCTGGACTGTTTTTTTTTGACACCATGTCCCATTTGAAGCCCCCCTGATGCACCCCTAGAGTAGACACTCCATAAAAGTGACCCCATCTAAGAAACTACACCCCTCACGGTATTCAAAACAGATTTTACAAACGTCGTTAACCCTTTAGGTGTTCCACAAGAGTTAATTGGCAAATGGAGATGAAATTTCAGAATTTAAATTTTTTGCCAAATTTTCCATTTTAATCCATTTTTCCCAGTAACAAAGCAAGGGTTAACAGCCAAACAAAACTCAATATTTATGGCCCTGATTCTGTAGTTTACAGAAACACCCCATATGCGGTCGTAAATTGCTGTACGGGCACACGGCAGGGCGCTGAAGGAAAGCAATGCCATACGGTTTTTGGAAGGCAGATTTTGACTGTTTTTTTTTACACCATTTCCCATTTGAAGCCTCCCTGATGCACCCCTAGAGTAGAAACTCCAAAAAAATTACCCCATTTTAGAAACTGCGGGATAGGGTGGTACTAGTTCAGGGTACATATGATTTTTGGTTGCTCTATATTAAAATTTTTGTGAGGCACGGTAACAAGAAATAGCTGCTTTGGCACAGTTTTTTTTTATTTTTTGTTATTTACAATATTCATCTGACAGGTTAGATCATGTGATATTTAAATAGTCCAGGTAGTCACGGATGCGGCGATACCTAATATGTATACTTTTTTTTTATTTATGTAAGTTTTACACAATGATTTCATTTTTGAAGCAAAAAAAAATCATGTTTCCATAGTCTGAGAGTCATAATTTTTTCAGTTTTTGGGTGATTACCTTGGGTAGGGTATGATTTTTGTGGGATGAGATGCTGGTTTTATTGGCACTATTTTGGGGTGCGTGTGAATTTTTGATCGCTTGCTATTACATTTTTTGTGATGTAAGGTGACAAAGAATGGTTTATTTAGCACAGTTTTTATTTTTAATTTTTTACGGTGTTCATCTGAGGGGTTAGGTCGTGTGATATTTTTATAGAGCCGGTCGATTCGGTTGTGGCGATACCTAATATGTATACTTTTTTTATTTATGTAAGTTTTACACAATAATATCATTTTTGAAACAAAAAAAAATTATGTTTTAGTGTCTCCATATTCTGAGCCATAGTTTTTTTTTTTTTGGGCGATTGTCTCAGGTAGGGGCTCATTTTTTGCGGGATGAGGTGACGGTGAGATTGGTACTATTTTGGTGGGCAAACGCCTTTTTGATCGCTTGCTGTTGTACTTTTTGTGATGTAAGGTGACAAAAAAAGGGTTTATTTAGCGCAGTTTTTATTTTTAATTTTTTATGGTGTTCATCTGAGGGGTTAGGTCATGTGATATGTTTATAGAGCCGGTCGATATGGATGCGGAGATACCTAATATGTATACTTTTTTTCACCTATTTTTTACCAAATGTTTTTAACTTTATTTGGGGAAAATGACATTTTTGTTTATTTTTACTTGAAACTTTTAATTTTTTGGGGGGAAAACTTTATTTTTTAAACTTTTTTTTTTTACTTTATTTTTTGTACCATTTTGGGACTTGAACTTTTGGGGTTCTAATCATTTACGATGCATTCCAATACTTCTGTATTGGAATGCATTGGCTGTATGAGTAATACTGTGTGTAATACTCATACAGCTTCCGGCCGGTGAGATCCAGGGGGCTGGATCTCACAATCTCGTCACCGGAAGGCAGCGCGATGCCTTCCTTAGCCATCACACTGCCTTCCATGCCATCGGGTCCCCCCTATAGCCGCATGGGGACCCGATGGCACCGCCGCCAGCAGCTGCAAACCGCAGGTAAAGTCGCAAACCGCAGGTCGGAATTGACCTGCGGTTTGCGGCGATCGCCGACATGGGGGGTCAAGGGACCCCCCGCGCATTTAGCCAAGGTGCCTGCTCAATGATTTGAGCAGGCATCTTGTTCCGATCACCGCCCGCCGGGCGGCGGTGATCGGAAATACACATGACGTACCTGTACGTCATGTGTCCTTAAGTACCAGGACAACATGCCGTACCGGTACGTCATGTGTCCTGAAGAGGTTACGTTTTTCCTGGTCAAAGCATATAGTGGCTTATTTCAGTCCAACAAAAAAAATATATTCTCAGTTCATTTCTGCAGTAATTTCTGTTGAAAGCTTATAGGGGAGTATTACAGAAAAAAAAAAGAAAAACATATACGCACTTCACTCTTTAATTTTTTTCTGGTCAAAGCGTATAGCGGCATATTTCAGTTCAACCAGAAAAATATATTCTCAGTTCACTTCTGCAGTTAATTGTGGTGAAAGTGTTTATTGGCCTATTTGAATACAAAAATAAAAATATAATTGTCGCTCTTAGAGGGATTTTAATTTCCGTTTAATATGTTTAGTTCAGCTACAAGTATGCCAGGTAGAGAAGTGCCAGGCCATGCACAGAGGAGTGATAGAGGCCTAAATGTTTCTGGCGCAAGCAGAGGTCGCAGCAGAGTCAGGGGGCGTGGCAGCAGGAGTCACAGCGAGAGGCCTGAGCTCCCAGTGTCATCTAGTGGTTGTGTCTTGTTCAGCAACCCAGTGGTTCTTGATTGTTTAACTCTTTCATCCACGTCATCCCAAGTGACATCAGACACCCCCAGCCAACAGTCGGTGGGTTTGTCAGACACAACCATTAGTTGGCATGGCCCGGGAGCAGGCCCTGTGCCCACACCTGTCCTCAATCTGCCTCTGTCCTTTTCTGTTCCCTCACCGCGAGAAGTACTATGTGCTGCGGGCTCAGCTCCACTATATAGCGAGGACAAGCTACTACAGGACAGTTATCAGCTACTGCCCAGCCAAGATCTGGAGGAGACATACACCGCTTCCTCTGCTAGGTGGGTCAAGTAACATAGTAACATAGTACATAAGGCCGAAAAAAGACATTTGTCCATCCAGTTCGGCCTGCCATCCTGCAAGTTGATCCAGAGGAAGGCAAAAAAAAACTGTGAGGTAGAAGCCAATTTTCCCCACTTTAGGGGAATAAAAAATTCCTTCCCGACTCCAATCAGGCAATCAGAATAACTCCCTGGATCAACGACCCCTCTCTAGTAGCTATAGCCTGTAATATTATTACGCTCCAGAAATACATCCAGGCCCCTCTTGAATTCCTTTATTGTTCTCAACATCACCACCTCCTCAGGCAGAGAGTTCCATAGTCTCACTGCTCTTACCGTAAAGAATCCTCTTCTATGTTTGTGTATAAACCTTCTTTCCTCCAGACGCAGAGGATGTCCCCTCGTCACATTCACAGTCCTGGGGATAAATAGATGATGGGATAAATCTCTGTACTGACCCCTGATATATTTATACATAGTAATTAGATCTCCCCTCAGTCGTCTTTTTTCTAAAGTGAATAACCCTAATTTTGATAATCTTTCAGGGTACTGTAGTTGCCCCATTCCAGTTATTACTTTAGTTGCCCTCCTCTGGACCCTCTCCAGCTCTGCTATGTCTGCCTTGTTCACAGGAGGATCTTAAAATACATTGAATCCCCTCTCAGGAAAGCCTTGGTCGGAGCAGCGATCAGCAGTCGGTTGGACTATTGTAATGCCTTGTACATGGGACTCCCTAAGAAGAACTTGCATAAACTTCAACTTGTGCAGAATGCCACAGCAAGGCTACTAACTGATGTTGCCCGCCGAGAGCATATCACTCCCTCTCTTAATGCCTTTCACTGGCTACCCGTCCAACAACGGGTGATGTTCAAGATTGGATGCTTCATGCATAGGGTATTCCATGGTGTGGGGCCCTTGTACCTGTGACGTAAATTCACCAGGTATGCCCCGTTGAGGACATTGAGGTCTGGTAATTCTGCGAATTTTAACATCCCACAAGTTAATAATGTCAGACATGGAGGTAGATCCTTTACGGCTCAAGGGGCCAGATTTTGGAACCACCTACCTCTGGCCCTGAAAATGATTCCCAGTCTTCTCTCATTCAGACGTGCACTGAAAACCCTACTTTTCAAACAGACATTTGATCTTCCTATGTAACACTTATTTTTGGTTCATATAATTTTGGGGGATTTCCTAAATCTTAGTCTATAAATTCACGGTTGGTAATGTCCCTTCTATTTTAAAGATACCTTTTCCTCACGTTTATTAATTTAGTTCTCTTCACATTCTCTATATCTCGTCCGAACCCTTTGAACCTTGAGAACCCCCTACCTTCCCTCCCTCTTTCTTGATTCTCCATTTGATAAGTGCTGGGAAATTGGTATCTGGAATAGGTGCCTTATCCTCTAGGCTTTTGCGGCCCATGGTAAAGTGTCATGCCTTCTTCTCAGCCAGCTAAGCGCATCGAGGACCTATGGATAAGACTGCGTGTACACAAGACTATACATCATCATCATCATCATCATCAGGAGCCCAGAACTGTACCGCCGGAGGAGGTCATCATGGCCATATGTAGAATATGTGGGCAGAAGGTAAATCGTGGCCAGGGCGCCTATGTTGGCACCATAGCCCTGCGTCAACATCTGGAGCGTTACCATAAAGTGGCCTGGGAGAACCGTGGCTCCGATATGGTGGTCCAGACTGCCGCAGCAACTGCTGCATCACCCAGTGGCACGCCGCACACGATTTCAGGCAGTCAAGCCTCCACCACCTCAGCCATTGGGAGCTGTCTGTCGTTGCCAAGGTCTGCTGTTCCTGATGCTCCTGCTCCTTCTACTCCTCGTGAGTCATTCCGTCAGCAATCGATCAGCGAAGCGATTGCCAAGAGACAACAGTATGATTGCACGCATCTAATGGCCCAGAAGCTGAACGTGCTCCTGTCCAAGTTGCTGGTCCTTCAGTCCCTCCCTTTCCAAGTGGTGGACTCTTCACCTTTCAGAGAACTTATTGCTTATGCCGAGCCGAGGTGGAGAGTCCCAAGTTGTCATTTCTTTGCGGAAAAAGGCAGTACCAGCCCTGCACAAACATATAGAACAGAAGATGGGCCAGTCCTTGACCCTGTTGCATGGCAGAGCCGACGTGTGGAGCTGTAAATACGGTCAAGGACAATTCATGTCCTTTCTGGCCCACTTGGTGAATGTGGTTCCTGCACAGCCACACCAGCAACTTGGCCAGGTCATGCCACTTTCCCCTCCACGTTGTCAAGCCGTTGGTCCTGCGACATTGTCCACCTCTCCCTTCTCATCCTCCACCATGTCCTCAGCCTCTACTGCAGGAAAGAGTCAAAGTGCTCCTTTAGCATACCACATGTGCAGGGCACGGCAACGTTGCGCTGTTCTGCACCTCGTTTCCCAGGGTAAACAGAGTCACACAGGGGAGGAACTGCTCTGTGTGATTTATCAAGAAATCAAATCCTGGAACCATGGTGACCGACAGAGGAAAGAACATAGTCAATATATACATTATATTGGACCACGCTGCTTCTCAATTTTCAGGAAACATTCCTCCTATATTCAGGTCATAGGCGTATTGCAGACCCAGGGAAAAGAACATCAATCTTCACACGAGACACTGTCCCTCTGGGTAAGTCGCTCTGTGAAGTATCAGAAGGTTGCATAGATAGTGAAGCACCATCGACAGAATCACATATAAAGGAAAGAGTTTTATTTATACTCACAAACGTGGTAAGGTTAAAAGCATATCATCAATAAAATCCCCCTCGTACTCCACCTTCTTTCGGGGCTGTCTTTTTATATCTTCAAATGCATGTCCCCACCTCCCCCCAATCAGTATCAATATAAAACAATTCTCTAAAAATATCAATAGTAAACAGACATTTCATATTTATTAATTCACACTTGATGCACATAATTTGTCTATAAAAGTTCTAAAAACTAAAAAGTTAATTGTTTTCCCGTTCATAAAACTAGAAACTCCCATTTACCACTACTGCTGTCACATGGTACACTCTGACCAATAGAAAATTACACTTCTTTCATTCATAAGAGATGAATATCCCTCCCTCTCGTATTCACTCACAGAGATCTGTTTACATGATATACTCTAGAAACCAGGGACTACACCCTCCTTACCTACAAGCTAATCCTCTCAACATTAAATACCACACCCAATTCTTTCTATCCACTGGGTGCTGTTCACATAGTCAGTACAACCAAAAATAAAACTGCACTTTCCCCACTCTCAGAATTTTTTCTTTTTTTTTCTTTAAGGATCACAGCTTGAAGTAAGTAAAGATTTGGAGCAATTCCATCACATCAAACAGGGCTTTAGGTCAAACTCCACATTTCGTCCCTGTGGCTGTAATGTGTCTAATTTGTAGATCCATTCCACCTCACTGCGATTGATTTTTGTGATGGGATCTCCTCCACGCCAATGTGATTTGACTATTTCAATTCCAGTGAACATCAGTCCACTCTGATTGTTTTGATGGACTTTTTTTTTTTAAATGTAAAGGAACGCTATGTGTCTCCAAGCCCTTTTTAATGTTGTGGATATGCTCCTGAATTCTTGTATTACATTTTCATGTTGTTCTCCTCACATATTGGAGGCCACAAGGGCACTCCAATAGGTAGACAACCCCTGTATATTCACACATAATTTCCCCCTTTATTTTGAAGTCCAGATCTATTTATTTGAGTGAATTGTTTGTACACTTCTGATTCTATTTCCTTTGGCCCTGTTTTTTACACGGGAGGCAAAAGCCTCACCATGTTAATTTGTTCACTTTCCTTTTAGTGTTTTCTGTTGGAACAAAACTATGCACCAGATGAGGTTTGGGGCTTTTTTTTATATATGATCTCTGATTGGTCTGGAATAACCTCTCCCAAAATTGGGTCATTTTTTAAAACTGCTCAATTTTTCTTAATGGCCTTTTTCATAAAACTCGCACTCCTATTATATTGGGTAAGAAAGGTTAAAACAAAAATCTTTTCCTCTCTGTTCGCCCTTTTTTCCCCCAGTCTTCCACTTTCCTCTATATTTTACAACAGATGGTCAAATCTTTTTCTACATATCCTTTTTCTACAAACTGAAAATTGACAAGCAGCACGGTCCTATATAATGTATATATTGACTAGTGTGAACTTTACCCACTTCACTTTGGGACCTGCATCGCAATATTTACAGGCAACGTATCGGAGAATTTTTAATTATGGGAAGAACATGTCGGCGCTGCGTCAAGGAAGGCTGAGCCATACGCCCTGTATGGCACACGTGTTCAATCTGGTTCCTGAAGTCTTCCGCCCATCTGCAAGACATTCTAAAAATGGCCAGGAAACTTTACATGCACTTCAGCCACTCGTACACCGCAAAGCACACCCTCCTTGAGCTGCAGAGGCAGAACGGCATCCCCCAACATAGGCTGATATGCAACGTTTCTACCCGTTGGAATTCCACCCTCCATATGTTGGACCGCCTATACGAACAGAGAAATGCCATCAACGATTTCTTGATGATGCAAGTGGATAGGAGTACTCCCCTGTGTAACTGTGATGTCAGCCAATGGCAGCTCATGCATGACACCTGTCATTTGCTCAGGCCCTTTGAGGACCCCATGTTATTTGTCAGTCGCCAGGACTACGGGATGAACAACGCCATTCCACTGCTTCATGACCTGGAACAAATGCTGGTAAATCTGGCAGGTCAGGGCAGGCTCGGACTGGCCCACAGGGGTACAGGGGAATTCCCCGGTGGGCCCCTGAGCAAGGTGGGCCCCTAGTCTCCTACCCCCTGCACAAGTGGCACATAACACATTAGATTTAGTACACTACATACATATATTCAACGTACAGCACCTCAACCAGCTTATGTTCCTATAAAAAGAATGTTAGATTATTTATTATATTTGAATGTATCCGTACGGTGGGCCGCCAAAATGAATTTTACTGGTGGTCCCTAGCAGGGGCGTACATAGAAATCACTGGGCCCCATAGCAAGAATCTAAATCGGGCCCCCATTCCCCTTTTATAGCCCCTCCCACTACCCATTCCAGGCCTCTCTCTTTGTTCCATGAACTATGCTTGCTGCTGCGTTTTATAATTTATGCCATCAGGGCCAGATTGGTATTACAAAACAGCCCTGGCACACAAAAGAGGTATAATAGATGCAGTGTGTACAGATGTATAGTGTATACAGCAGTGCACTGATATGTGCGGAATGTGGTATAATATATGCAGTGTGTAGAGATATATAGTATATACAGCAGTGTATTGATATGTGAGGTACAGGGTATAATATATGCAGTGTGTACAGGTATATACAAACCGGATTCCAAAAAAGTTGGGACACTAAACAAATTGTGAATAAAAACTGAATGCAATGATGTGGAGATGGCAAATGTCAATATTTTATTTGTAATAGAACGTAGATGACAGATCAAACGTTTAATCCGAGTAAATGTATCATTTTAAAGGAAAAATACGTTGATTCCAATTTTCACGGTGTCAACAAATCCCCAAAAAGTTGGGACAAGTAGCAATAAGAGGCTGGAAAAAGTTAATTTGAGCATAACGAAGAGCTGGAAGACCAATTAACACTAATTAGGTCAATTGGCAACATGATTGGGTATAAAAAGAGCTTCTCAGAGTGGCAGTGTCTCTCAGAAGCCAAGATGGGTAGAGGATCACCAATTCCCACAATGTTGCGCAGAAAGATAGTGGAGCAATATCAGAAAGGTGTTACCCAGCTTTGCATCTATCATCATCAACTGTGCATAACATCATCCGAAGATTCAGAGAATCTGGAACAATCTCTGTGTGTAAGGGTCAAGGCCGTAAAACCATACTCGATGCCCGTGATCTCTGGGCCCTTAAACAACACTGCACCACAAACAGGAATGCTACTGTAAAGGAAATCACAGAATGGGCTCAGGAATACTTCCAGAAACCATTGTCAGTGAACACAATCCACCGTGCCATCCGCCGTTGCCAGCTGAAACTCTACAGTGCAAAGAAGAAGCCATTTCTAAGCAAGATCCACAAGCTCAGGCGTTTTAAAATGGAGTGTGGCAAAATCGAAGACTGTTCTGTGGTCAGATGAGTCACGATTCAAAGTTCTTTTTGGAAATCTGGGACGCCATGTCATCCAGACCAAAGAGGATAAGGGCAACCCAAGTTGTTATCAACGCTCAGTTCAGAAGCCTGCATCTCTGATGGTATGGGGTTGCATGAGTGCGTGTGGCATGGGCAGCTTGCATGTCTGGAAAGGCACCATCAATGCAGAAAAATATATTCAGGTTCTAGAACAACATATGCTCCCATCCAGACGTCATCTCTTTCAGGGAAGACCTTGCATTTTTCAACAAGATAATGCCAGACCACATTCTGCATCAATCACAACATCATGGCTGCGTAGGAGAAGGATCCGGGTACTGAAATGGTCAGTCTGCAGTCCAGATCTTTTACCTATCGAGAACATTTGGCGCATCATAAAGAGGAAGGTGCAACAAAGAAGGCCCAAGACGATTGAACAGTTAGAGGCCTGTAATTACAGCTCGTACCTCACATATCAATCCACTGCTGTATATACAATATACCTATACACACTTCATCTATTATACCTTGTACCTAACATATAAGTACACTGCTGTATATACTATATATCTATACACACTGCATATATTATACCTCGTATCTCACATATAAGTACACTGCTGTATATACTATATATCTGTACACACTGCATCTATTATACTTCGTACCTCACATATCAGTACACTGCAATATATACTATATACAGTATCTGTACATATTGCATCTCTAATACTGTGTAATATATGCAGTGTGTATATATATATATATATATATATATACACACATACAGAGCAGTGTATTGATGTGAGACATAGAAGGTATAATACTGTAGATGCAGTGTTTATAGAAATATGTGGTCAGTTATGCATTATGGTCACTGTGTGTGAGGTACATGAGGTAGTGGTCACTGTAACTGTCTGAAGTATTATACATGAGTGAGCAATGAGTAAAATAGGGCATGGGGGATGGGGGGTAAGTGACGAGAAGTGGAGGACCTCCTCTTACCACTCCATTCCAGTCTGTATGGATCAATGCAGAGCTGATTGTGAACTTCTAATACTTGCTGTTAGGGGTTGAAGGACCTGTGATGATGTCATCACAGGTCCTGGCAGATGTACCTTTCAAACCTAGGAACTACACCATCTTTTTTGCAGTTCCTTTGCTAGATCCTGCAGGACCTGTGATGCTGAAGATGATGTCATCACAAGTCCTGACAGATGTACTGTTCTAACCTGGGAACTACACTTTACACTGTGCAGTTCCCTTACAGGACCTGTGATGACATCATCAAAGGTCCTTTAGCTTTAGAAAGATAGACAGGAGAAATGAGGGGGCGGGGCCTTTCCTCCACTGCGGGCCCCTCTTCCTCACGGGCCCTATAGCAGCTGCGTGGTCTGCCTATATGGTAGGTACGCCACTGGTCCCTAGGTACCCCAGTCCGACACTGCGTCAGGGGACTGGAGACATGGGGCGCCTAGATTTCACGGCCACATGAGTCCTGTCGGGGCAGAACTTGAGGAGAAATAGGACATAGGAGCATAAGCAATGTGTAGCAAAATGGGTGGTTATTCTACACAGGTAGAAGTGGCCAAAGGGGGAAAAAGGCACTCATAGGGTGAGTAGGTTCAGAACAAGCTTCCAAATACAGGAAGAGTGGTACTGCTCACCTGTTGTTGTTGCACCTAATGTTCGGTGCAACTATACTGGAGGCGAGTAGGAGTGGTTTAGGTGTTGCTGGTTGGTGCTGCCGGTTAAGTCCGTGTTCACCTTTGGCGGGGGCCAAGCCGCCGTCCGGGTCAGTGTATGAAGTATGTATCCACTGGACTCTGGGGTCAAGTGGAGGGTGGACCATAGGCGTAAAACACAACCAGAGTTTGTTTCAAACCAATATGCTGCTGATGGAAATTGCGCTGCTTCCAGCTTCTGGCACGTGCAGCGTCCAGATGCTCTGGACGCTGCACGTGCCAGAAGCTGGAAGCAGTGCAATTTCCATCAGCAGCATTTTCACAGACTTGAAAAAGGGGTTCACAGTACCCCGAAACGCGTTGTCACGATAACAAAAACAATTTAAAAAAAAACCTATTGGTTTGAAACAAACTCTGGTTGTGTTTTGCGCCTATGGTCCACCCTCCACTTGACCCCAGAGTCCAGTGGATACATACTTCATTCTACACAGGTGACAGGAGAGGAGGAGCAGGAGCAGCCAAAGGAGCTACAGGGCGATGAGGAAGACGAGGCAGAAGACCCAGACACACCGTGGCAGTATAAAGTGGAGATGGAGGCAGAAAGTCCCTCTGAGTTACTTTCACAAATGGCCCGATGCATGCTCACATGTTTGCATGGTGACAGCTGAATTGTCACCATTCGGCAGAGGGATGACTTCTGGCTCCGCACCTTGTTGGACCCTCGCTACCGGTCCAGAATTGGGGCCATTTTTACACCCACCGAGAGGGAGGACAAACTGAACTACTACAGAAACATCCTATGTAATCAGTTGGCCGCTGCCTATCTGCGCCATTGTCCATCCTCTTGCAGGTCTGACCGGGGGGCCCTCTGTGCTCACGGTCCACTACCATGGCTGTTGGGGGGGCAGGAGCAGTACCAGCTCCATCAGCAGCAGCCTGAGTCTAAAGTAGCTGATGAGTAGCTTTCTTCACCCGCATAGTGAAGAAACTACTCGCCAGCAGCAGCAGGTAGACCTGGAGCAGGACCTGAACCAGCAGGTGGCGGCATACTTGGACAGTACCCTGCCACCCCACATTGAATATCCGCTGGACTACTGGGTAGCCAAACTGGATTTGTGGCTGCAACTAGCAGAGTTTGCCCTGGAAAAGCTGTCCTGCCCAGCCAGTATTGTGGCATCAGAGCGGATGTTTAATGTGGCGGGGCCATAGTTACCCCAAGAAGAACTTACCTGTCCACCCAAAATGTGGAGAGACTGACCTTTGTCAAAGATGAATCAGGCGTGGATCAGCCAGGATTTCCAACCACCAATTCCTGATTCATCAGACTAGATAATCCATGGTGCCACACCTACACTTAGATAAAAGAGACCGGTTTCTTCTGACTACCTGCCTTAGCTACTACTCTGATGCTGCCACCCTCCTGATGCCACACATCTGATGCCAAGTGCTCTTTTTTTCAGTCACCTTCGTCAGAGGGTAGTAGAATTGCCAACCACCGCCCCACTCTGTCACGGGTCACTTTGTGGTCTCCTGATGCAGCTGCTGTTATCTCCACACTATGTCACCTTGCCACTCTGTGGTATCCTGATACTACTGATGCTGCCAAATCCACATTATGTCACCTTGCCACTCTGTGGTCTGATGATGCTGCTGCCATCTCCACACTATGCCACCTTGCCACTCTGTGGTCTATTGATTCTGATGCTGCTGCTGCCATCTCCACACTATGTCACCTTGCCACTCTGTGGTCTCCTGATGATGCTGCTGCTGCTGCTGCCATCTCCACACTATGTCACCTTGCCACTCTGTGGTATACTTCTGCTACTGCCATATCCACCTTATGTCACCTTGCCACTCTGTGATATCATCCTGCTGCTACTGCTGCTGCCATATCCACATTATGTCACCTTGCCACTCTGTGGTCTGATGCTGCTGCTGCCATCTCCACACCATGCCACCTTGCCACTCTGTGGTCTCTTGATGCTGATGCTGCTGCCATCTCCACACTATGTCACCTTGCCACTCTGTGGTCTCCTGATGATGCTGCTGCTGCCATCTCCACACTATGTCACCTTGCCACTCTGTGGTATCCAGCTGTTGCTGCTGCCATCTCCACACTATGTCACCTTGCCACTCTGTGGTCTCCTGATGCTGCTGCTACTGCCATCCCCACACTATGGCACCTTGCCACTCTGTGGTATCCTCCTGATGCTGATGCTGTTGCCGCCACCTCCACACTCTGTCATTGGGCCCCTCTGTGGACATCTCATGCTGTTCACACCCTCCCACTTCATGACTGGGCCACTATTTTGCTTTTTGGCCTGGCTGACATCATTATTTATTTGACCTTTCTTCTGATCTGTCAGAAGGAAGGAGAAATGAGACACACAACGGATCCTGTCTGTGCAACAGCTATAAGGCCTATGTGGTCCAATCAGAATTGGCTTATAATTTGGTAGCCAAAAGCAGGAGTGGGTACAAAACACAGGAGACATGCAAATATTCAATTCACGTGTCATCTCTGTTTTAGATCTGCTCCAGTTTTTTTTGGCATTAGCAATACTCATGGATTATTGAGCAAATTCTGACCGAGTGAAGGCGTATGCTTCACAGATATGATCTGTTTTTTGTGGGTTATTGTTCTGATGGAACAGAGGAAAGGCAAATTAATCAGTGATGTCAACACAATCTTACTGCTGACACCCTCTCCACTCTGTCAGGGGGCTCTACTTGAAAAAGCGTTTAATAGAACAGGTTCTATAGACATCTATGTGGAATCAGCTGACGAGCGTGTGTAAGGACTGCACTTCTTCTTGACGCTAATATCGACCTGTAAGGCTGAGTTGATACTTCAGTTATTTAGTCAGTTTTGGCCCTATGTCTGCCCAATTAAGTGAAGTACGGTATGCAGTGTTTCTAAGTGTGACGCCTGTCATACAGACTCACAGTATTATTTCACTACCAAAGCAGACTCCCTATGCGTTTTACTGCAAGGCAAAATGTTCTACACCGCTAGAAAGGCTCTCTTCAGGCAGGATATAGCTGTTTTTTAAAGTAAGTCGCCACAAATTTATTTAGATCAAAGCTAATTTTTCCAAAATAATTCGTCAAACCGGCGAATCAAATTTTTAAAAATTTGCTCATCTCTAGTGATAACATTAGTTAGCATGTATTGTGTTTTGATACTGAATGTTAATAAGAAGTCTGGTATTCACAAACGGGGATTCGGTATATGATGTCATTGTAGGCGAAACCTTGGGATCTAGTGATCACCAGTCAGTGTGGTTTAATATAAGAACTGTGAAAGAGTCCCACCACACAAAAACAAAAGTTTTAGATTTTAGAAAAACAGACTTTTCAAAAATGAAATTAGTCATAAATGAGTCCTTATCAGACTGGAACGGATTACATGGAGTCCAGGAGAAATGGGACTACTTAAAAGGTGCATTATTGAAGGCAACAGAAAATTGCATTAGACTTGTCAGTAAAAGCAAAAAAAGGAGGAGACCAATGTGGTACTCAGCAGAAGTGGCCCAAATCATTAAAAATAAAAAGCTAGCATTTTGTAATTATAAAAAAAACCAGAGCAATGAAGATAAGGAAATCTACAAGATTAGGCAGAGAGAGGCCAAGCAAGTTATAAGAACTTCTAAAGCGCAGGCAGAAGAAAAACTAGCTCAGTCTATGAAAAAAGGGGATAAGACATTCTTCAGATATATAAATGAAAAAAGGAAATTAAAACAAGGAATAACTAAATTAAAAACAAAGGACGGAAGGTATGTAGAAGAGAATAAAGGGCTAGCCGACTGCCTTAATGAATACTTCTGTTCAGTTTTTACAAAAGAAAAAGGAGAAGGACCTCCACTAGAAAGAATGACTATTAAATCGTTTGATGCATGTATCTTTACAGAGGAAGATGTTCTAAGTTTGCTGTCTAAGGTGAAGACAGATAAGTCACAGGGGCCTGATGAGATACACCCAAAATTATTAAAAGAGCTTAGTGGTGAGCTGGCAAAACCGTTAACAGATTTATTTAACCAATCATTAGTAACAGGAGTCGTCCCGGAAGATTGGAAATTGGCAAATGTCGTGCCCATTCACAAGAAAGGTAGTAGGGAGGAATCGAGCAACTATAGACCAGTGAGTCTGACATCAATAGTAGGCAAATTAATGGAAACCCTATTAAAGGATAGGATTGTGGAACATCTAAAATCCCATGGATTGCAAGATGAAAAACAACATGGGTTTACTTCAGGGAGATCATGTCAAACAAATCTTATAGATTTTTTTGACTGGGTGAATAAAATAATAGACGGTGGAGGTGCAGTAGACATCGCATATCTAGATTTTAGTAAGGCTTTTGACACTGTCCCACATAGAAGACTTATCAATAAACTGCAGTCATTGAGCATGGACTCCCATATTGTTGAGTGGATTAGGCAGTGGCTGAGTGACAGACAACAGAGGGTTGTAGTCAATGGAGAACATTCAAAACAAGGTAATGTTACCAGTGGGGTTCCACAGGGATCTGTACTGGGACCGATTTTGTTTAATATCTTCATAAGTGATATTGCAAAAGGCCTCGCTGGTAAGGTTTGTCTTTTTGCTGATGACACAAAGATATGTAACAGGGTTGATGTTCCTGGAGGGAAACGCCAAATGGAAAAGGATTTAGGAAAACTAGAAGAATGGTCAGAACTCTGGAAACTGAAATTTAATGTGGATAAGTGCAAGATAATGCACCTGGGGCGTAAAAACCCAAGGGCAGAATATAGAATATTTGACACAGTCCTGACCTCAGTATCTGAGGAAAGGGATTTAGGAGTAATTATTTCAGAAGACTTAAAGGTGGGAAGACAATGTAATAGAGCAGCACGAAATGCCAGCAGAATGCTTGGATGTATAGGGAGAGGTATAAGCAGTAGAAAGAGTGAAGTGCTTATGCCGCTGTACAGAACACTGGTGAGACCTCACTTGGAGTATTGTGCGCAGTACTGGAGGCCATATCTCCAGAAGGATATAGATACTCTAGAGAGAGTTCAGAGAAGAGCTACTAAACTAGTACATGGATTGCAGGATAAAACTTACCAGGAAAGGTTAAAGGACCTTAATATGTATAGCTTGGAAGAAAGAAGAGACAGAGGGGATATGATAGAAACTTTTAAATACATAAAGGGAATCAACTCGGTAAAGGAAGAGAGCATATTTAAAAGAAGAAAAACTACCACAAGAGGACACAGTTTTAAATTAGAGGGGCAAAGGTTTAAAAGTAATATAAGGAAGTATTACTTTACTGAGAGAGTAGTGGATGCATGGAATAGCCTTCCTGCAGAAGTGGTAGCTGCAAATACAGTGAAGGGGTTTAAGCATGCATGGGATAGGCATAAGGCCATCCTTCATATAAGATAGGGCCGGGGGCTATCCATAGTACTCAGTATATTGGGCAGACTAGATGGGCCAAATGGTTCTTATCTGCCGACACATTCTATGTTTCTATGTTTCTATGTTTCTGCAAAGGTGTGGAGAGCCCTAGGTAAAGGACAAGGGAGTAGGACAAACATATAGTTTTAGTGCCTGGCAGAATAAAAGTATATATTCATGCTATTCTTCATAAAAACTCTGCTAATGGTCAAAGTTTTGCATGGTCAATACTGCTTACAGTCTCCCAAACAAATCCTCCCAAAACTAGCAAAGTATGTAGCTGTTATTTTCATTCCTCCTTTGAAAATGTATTATATATTATTGTATTGTGGGTATTATAGTACATGAACACATGAAAATTTACTAAATTATGCCTCTTTTTATTTATTTATTTTTTCTTCAATAATATTTACAGATAGAGATACAGTTAAACAGCGCTAGAAGGGCAAAAATGCACCAAAAACATAGAAAAGCCGTAAATAATGCCATAATTTCTACATTAACATAAACAATAACATTAAATCCAACACTGTATACACAAGCATAATCCCTTTAAACCCCTCTATTCCCCCTCTTACCCTTAGGTGCCATCGCTGATACCCAGGACCCCATGCCCCCCCCAGATGCCGGTCCGTCTACTCTATCCTTCGAGCTGAGCCATTCAATACACCTCACTACTACTACTAAAGCAGCACAATTACGCGTACCTCACCTATTTCGCCTCTCCACCTCCTCATATAGCGTTATTTGGGACCTGATCCGTCTCCACTCATCAAATACCGGGGAAATGGGGGAACCTCATCTCTTGACTATCAGAACCTATTATGCCTCTTAGAATGCAGTTATGAAAAAGAAAAAGTTGTCTTTTTAAAAGGTTAACCCAGAATTCTTAAAACTGTGAATTTCTGATTTAATAAAATAATCTAATACAGTATTCCACAGATCATCCAAAATAAGTAAGTAAACCAAATTTTCAATATGGCCTATAAAATAATAAGTTGGATTGTTATGAATTTATCAAATTTTTTGTATGGCAGAAATTCATATTTTTAGGTATTGTCTTGTTACAGTCTTTTTGTAATGCCTAACCTGACAGCTCCTTTCTACAGATATTCTATGTAAATTACTGTACAGTAAATACAATGAAAATGAATCACATGCACTGTGATTCAAAACATTACTAATTGTATATTGTTGGATGCAGTATTAAAATATTCAATATACGGTATGAAGGCATGACAGAAAGGAAGACACATGGCTGGTGCTAAACTCTTCTAATATTCCAATGTGACAAAATAGATGAAACACATAAAGACTAATTCATTTGCAAATCTGGCTCTGGAATATATTCCAGGACAGTAAACAATTAGATGCTTTATTTTCTTTATAATAAGGCTAAATTAACAGATAATATCTACTGGCATTTCCTTGGCTAATAAAAGTGAGTTGATTGGATTTGCCATTTTTTCCAATTGCTATGAGAATCAGGTTTGCATTTTGATTGTCTCTAAACTTTGCTTCATTTCTCATAAAAAGCTCTTGTTGGTAATTGCCTTAACATTTATTTCAGGTCAAGTGGTTAACTGTGAATAATGATGTGTCAAAATTGTACAGTAGTGCTGTCAATAGAGCAATTAGGATTTAACTGGAGATTATTACTGCACCAGAGGACATTAGCTGGGCACAAATCAGAAAACAACAAAGCACAAAGGGAAAATGGATCAATTGTTGGCAAAATGTGTCAACATGAGTACTTATACTAAATATCAGCTATGATAACATGAATAAATAGAATTAGTGATTCCTTTGACATTCTGATACAGAGCATACTGTAGATCATTATCTTCAACACATGTAAATCCATTGCGGTCTATATACATCCATTATATATTCAATTTGATTGATGGAGCAATAGTAAATTATTTCTTGCCAATTTAAATGTCAAAGATTTATCATTATTATTCTTATGTTAGACGATACACTTTAAAAAAGTTAGATGTACATATAATATATTTATATACAATATAATATTTTTAGTAAAGACACTATAAGCCAAAATAAAGTTAAAAAAAAGTATGCTATATTTTTTTGGAATTAGCCTTTTTATATAGGCATAAATTAATACAATATAATATATTACCATATATATATAAAAAATAAAGGCTACGATAAGTTAAAGGGGTTTTCCAAGATTTTTGGATCACTAGCCATGGAACAGCTCACAATTTCAAAACAGCTGATGGTGTGGATCCCTGGTGTCGGACCACCACTAATCAGATACTGATGATACCCATCCTCTGTAAAAAATAAAATAAAAAAATCTTGGAAAATCCTTTTAAGATAAAAAATAAAATATTTTCAAATTCATGCTTAAGCCCAAGGTTCCTGGGCCCTACTGAAAAATCTTTGAGAGGGTCTCCCCACTAATCATGTGTTGCTTTTAATGCTCGTGTCTTCTTATGTGGCAGAGGGGTCTTTGGGCCTCCTTGGGCAACAGAAAGGGCTGTTTCTACAATGCCTATAGCCATGCCCTTGCCCCCAGGGCTTTATTAATATATGGTTCTACAGGTTTAAAGCACAACCTATAGGTAGTATCCTCTAAATTAGTGATCTCCAACCTTTTACTTTCCATCTGTTGCAAAACTACATCTCCCATCTTGCATTAATAGCTTCAGGATGTCAGGGCATGATGGGAGTTGTAGCTTTGCGACCACTAGAGAGCCACAGATTGGGGAACATTGACTTTAATATAAAGTACTGTATGTTCATGCTATAGGATTAGAAATTAGTGTCTAGACTATTGGACAGTCATACTTCCTTTTTCAACTTTTTGAAGGCAATGTGGCCATGATCTTTATTGGAGGAACCCATTAAAAACTCTGTAGGATTTATTTTAATTGTAGAAATGCACAGCATAAAAAAAAAGCGACAAATAAACCGTGAAAAGATGAAGTGAAAGATGTAATCAAAGATTTAAAAAAATAAAAAAAATTATATATTACCTACTTTTTTAGTGTGTCAACATATTCTGTGCTCTTTAACATGTTAAAGAGTAACTCAACCTTTGAGTAACATTTTTATAAGATGTCCCTAATGCCCTAATAAAAGTTTTTCTAATATACTTTATTAATGAACTTTGTATTTTTATTTGACTTTTCCCTACCTAAAGCGCACCTGTGAGATTGTGAAACAGCTATTTCTGCATAATGTTTGTACTTAAACTGTCATTTGGCATTCCGGGCACTAAAGACCACTGTTTTGCAGCTACAAACAGCACACTCTGGGATTTGCATATGTAAAGTAGGTGATGACTCATGCTGCTGCTTGTGAGTGAACCAGGAAGTGTTGATCTGGCATGGTGGAAGGATTGTGCTGTGAGGGACTGAATCTGATTCCATCCTGGCTTGCAGATGTCCGGCAGTTAATGGACACTCAAAAGAAGGAGAATAGCTGTTATACCCTTACTGAATACAGCTCTTTTGAAAGATGTTGTCCCAGGAAGACCAGTTCAGTGTGTGGACAGAAGACCTCATCATCAAGCAAGGCCGCACGGTTGCTGAGAGGTTGGTGGCCATCTCTGGTAGGCTGCATCCTCGGGCTCATAACGGACGCAGGTCAGTACACCTGGTTACTGATTGTAATATATTGTGTGGCGCCTGAAGTAACAGAGACTAGCCTCGCATTAGTTAGTTAGTTAGGATTATATAGTTTGCTAGACTTTACTGTACTGGACTGCAGCGCAGTTATTGACTTGCAGGCTCTGCTGTGTCCGCCATCGGCTAGGCCTGTCCAGTGGGCAGGGACATTGACTGTGGATCCGGGATATTGCGTTTTCTATGCATGTTTGTATTGTTTTGGTTATGCTTGTGATATTACTTTCTGCCTAAGTAAAGTTTCTGTTCTTGCATATTAAGCTGGTGTCAATGTCGCTTTCCTTGTCTGTGACTTCGCTGTATCCTGGGGAGCCCACCCCGGTACACGGCTTACACCTTGGCGTAGTCGGCAGGGTACAGCGACCATTATGGACAGGAACGTGGCGGGAGATCGTCCCCCGGCACCAGTGGTGCCGGATCAGGACCCAGCCCAGGGTGCACAGGTGCAAGTCCAGCTTGCCCCCAACAATATGGCTACCCCAGTAGGATACATCTCTTTAGGGGCACTGCTGCGCCATCTGCCAAAGTATGACGGTAACAACATGACATTGCAGGACTGGACTTAAAGGGTGCGAAGTGCGGTTAAAATGTGTAACCTGACCCCGAACTGCGGGCCGAGGTTGCATTGGGAGGCCTAGAGGGTGACATCAGGTGGACAGTGATGGTAAGGCCTGACTCTGAGAGAGATACCCTAGAGAAGATATTCTCCCTGCTAGAGAGAGCCCAAGGGGGGCGGGCCAAAGTGGTACAGTTACGGAGTCACTTCTTTAACCGGCCCCAGCGAGAGGGCGAGACCCTGATGCAATATTCCAATGCTCTACAGGAGACACTGAATGAGATACAACGACGAGACCCTGAGGCTATGGGCGCCTTCCGGGAGGTAGGCCGGCTTCTACGAGATCAGTTCATAGTGGGGCTCTCCAATAAATTACAAGAGATGACCCGAACAATGGCCGATATGACATTCTACTGCGTTTACTTAGCTGCTGTAGAGAGAGAGGAAGAGCCCATACCTACGGCAGCGAGAGTGGTGAATAGCGTGCATGTTACAAGGGACCGGCCGTGATCTGAAGAATCGGAGTCCTTAACGGATGTGGTCCAGGCCCTGCGGGCGGAATTGAAAGAGCTTCGGCAGAACCGTCCCGGCCTCCGGAAACTGTCCCTGCACCTCATGCCACTCCACCCAGAACAATCCCGGTGAGGGGGCCAGGCAGAAGAGGGCCCCTCTGTTGGGTTTGCCGAAAGTACGGCCATATGGCCAGACAGTGCCCAGAACAGGTAGCGTCTGAGCCGACGTTACACTTCTGACCGCTGCAGTAGCTGGGCGTCCTGCGGCGGTGCACCAGAAGTTAAGCCCTCTGCGTGAAGAACGTGATCTGTATGCCAGCAGCCCCGTAATAGAAGCCGAGTTGGAAGGCCAAAAGGTTTGCTGCCTAGTTCATACAGGGTCAGAATGCACTCTAATTCCTTTGGAGTTCTTCGAGAGGCACTTCGGGCATATGATGGAGCCCGAAGACGGGAGCGTCATCAGGCTGACGGCTGACGATAATAGAGAGATGGATGTTCGTGGGACAGTCTGGAGGCGGGTCCGACTGTTTGGGCAAGACATCGGCAAGAAAGGGGTCGTGCTGGTGGACCATTCGTCCCAGATAGGAATGGACGTGACCCTGGGTATGAATATACTGAGAGACCTGGATCATCAACTCTATGCCAAGGAAGGGCCGAAGTACTGGCAACGGGCCACAGCACACCGGCCTACACAGAAGGTCTTACAACAAATGGTGAGGAGCTGTAGCCTGCAAAAGAGTAACCTGTCCGGACGGGCCATTGGAGACGTGAGGGTGCTACGGAGGACTCCGTTGAAGATCCCACCTCGACAGGAGCAAATATTGATGCTGCCAGTGGGAGCTGGACGACGACTGAATGGACTGGAGGTCCTGATCGAGCCCGCTTATCAAGAAGAGACGCAGATTCGCCCACTGGTAGCCCGGGCCCTTGCCGTTGTGAAAGACGGATGTGTGCCTATACGCTGCTGTAATGTTGAGGATAGAGTTGAGCGAACACCTGGATGTTCGGGTTCGAAAAGTTCGGCCGAACTTCCCGGAAATGTTCGGGTTCGGGATCCGAACCCGACCCGAACTTCGTCCCCGAACCCCATTGAAGTCAATGGGGACCCGAACTTTTCGGCACTAAAAAGGCTGTAAAAAAGCCCAGGAAAGGGCTAGAGGGCTGCAAAAGGCATCAAAATGTAGTTAAATACCCTGCAAACAAATGTGGATAGGGAAATGAATAAAAATAAAAATAAAATAAATAAAAATTAACGAAATATCAATTGGAGAGAGGTCCCATAGCAGAGAATCTGGCTTCATGTCAGCAGAGAATCAGTCTTCATGTCATAGCAGAGAATCAGGCTTCACATCACCCACCACTGTAACAGTCCATTGTCAGATATTTAGGCCCCGGCACCCAGGCAGAGGAGAGAGGTCCCATAACATAGAATCTGGCTTCATGTCAGCAGAGAATCAGTCTTTATGTCATAGCAGAGAATCATGCTTCACATCACCCACCACTGGAACAGTCCATTGTCAGATATTTAGGCCCAGGCACCCAGGCAGAGGAGAGAGGTCCCATAGCAGAGAATCTGGCTTCATGTCAGCAGAGAATCAGTCTTCATGTCATAGCAGAGAATCATGCTTCACGTCACCCACCACTGGAACAGTCCATTGTCAGATATTTAGGCCCAGGCACCCAGGCAGAGGAGACAGGTCCCATAGCAGAGATTCAGGCTTCATGTCAGCAGAGAATCAGTCTTCATGTCATAGCAGAGAATCATGCTTCACGTCACCCACCACTGTAACAGTCCATTGTCAGATATTTAGGCCCCGGCACCCAGGCAGAGGAGAGAGGTCCCATAACCGAGAATCTGGCTTCATGTCAGCAGAGAATCAGTCTTCATGTCATAGCAGAGAATCATGCTTCACGTCACCCACCACTGGAACAGTCCATTGTCAGATATTTAG